>NC_139706.1:24221174-24939949 GCF_964188405.1 Protomyctophum parallelum
CTACTCGAGACTGTGTCTCATGGGAGGGCTGTGGGCAGTTCAGAAACCCGTCCACCAGTGACATCATCGATGGGGAATCCAATAGAAACGGCAGGCTTTCTATTTCTGGAAAGTTGCAATGCGATAATGGAAGTCATCGTTCTCAACATAATAACAAAAAAAATATATATATTTTAAAAATGTTAAAAAAGGATCTGCCTATGTCACTGGTGGATGTGTTTCTGAACTGCCCTCCGGTCTATGAGACACAGACTGAGTAGGAAAAAAGTGGTATTTCAGTGAGGATAAATGATATGAAGATACTGTAGGTTGAAATATGCTGAAGTGGTCCTTTAAGTCATTGGTTCCCAACCTTTCCCAACCCTTTTTTCAAAAAATTTGTGTGACTCCTCTGTGTACCACCAGAGGGGGGGCTCAAGTACCAGTGGTTGGGAACCTCTGCTTTAAGTACAGTACTTAAGTAAATGTACTTAGTTACTTTCCACAACTGGTACCTACAGAGACGTGATGCATTTATTGTAAGATGGCAGCCAATTCTATGGACTTTTAATGCTTGTTTAGAGCATTTAACATTACCAGGCGCCCCTCACTTCAAGTGTAATTTTTACTATAATGCAAAAATAGGCAGTCTCAGTCTTTACACCTTCAATAACTGATTGCTTGGTGCAGATATAGGCTCGATTTGGCATGCTACTAGTAGCCTGCTAATTGCCTTATGTTAGAGAGCTAATTTTTCTTGTGTACACATCACAGGCCCATGGGAGCTTCCTTCCTCCTGCTTTGAGAAATATCAGTATTTGGTTTGCTTCAGATACAACTATAGCTAGAAACTAAAGAATGCACTCAGAAGGGTGCAAACATGTGCCAAAACTATGCTAAGGTAACAAGATATGACAATCTCAGATATTATGACCCATGACCTTATAGACATATCTTCAGGGCAGATTACATTTCATGAAGTTCTGGCCATCTATAGTTGAGTTAGACAAATAAATAATCAAAGAACGGGGTAAATTTTTTGATTAATTCACTATATGATCTTTATTTCATTGTGGCTTGCGGTCAAAGCATTTTGTACATCCATGTCCTGGTCTGATGGACATCTGAGCTGTGTGTATAACACCATAAGTCACCATGAAGCTGTTCAAATCATTGAAAAATATAGGGATAGGGGGAGGGGTGCTGGTGAAAAGATAAGAGTGGCATTTCAAAAGCTGGAAGTGTAGACCTGTGGAGAATCATATAGGCTACAACACTTTAGAATAGATCCAACATATGAGCTGGGCTCACATTCAGGATGCTGGCTCCCTCTACTGGCCTATTCACATATAAATGAAGGCATTTCCAGGGCACAGTGGACTCTCTTGCATGTAAGCATGATGATTAATATCAGTGAATGAATACATGCTTTTTGAAAGGTAGAATATAATTTGATTGAAGACAAACAAACAAAGGTCATAGGACCTTGAAGAACTCAAAATATAGGCTAGTCTTAGTCCTTAGTGTGGACAAGCCAGTCGTGAACTTAATGATATCCTTCAGTTATCTAGGCACTAGCAGTGCTTACTTTAGATTTATTATGGTAAGGGAGGAAGCAGGGCCAGTGTCTTGAGTGTACACTGTACAGGGTTTGATGATGGCCCAGTAGGACCGGACCTTAATTTTCGGGACTGTTGAGAACTCTAGTTTTCGCCAGCTGCTGGGCGCGGCTGCACTAATAACTTTGGGGCGGGCCCGTCTAGAGTTTTAATGGACAGGTACAGTATCAGTCAAAAGGGAGACATCGAAGAGGAAGGACGGATGGGGAGGATCAACATATGGAATGTCAGAACAGGTCAGCTCCATATGGAGATTGGAGATCTACGGGTTTGCGGTTTGAGGTCAGATGTTGCTGGCCGGCTCCATACACGCAGATAGGTGATGATCTAGTCTTCTGCGTGTATGGCTATCCAGGGTTTAATGAGGTCAGTGTTGTGATCTTCTTAAAGAGACGGTCATATATGGAGAGTGTCACGAGGCGTTACGGACTGACGACCATATATGGTGGCTGCGGCGTGACATGTCACGAGGCGTGACAGACTGACGGCCATATATGGTGGTGTGACGGAGTCACTGATGGAGTCACTGACAGGTTTTGCAGGTTTTCATAGTAATCTGCGACCTAATCTGAGTCATAATTCATAACCAGATCGTAACTTCTTTAAATTTCCATCTTTATAGATTATTATTCCAATGTGTTTAAAGGTTTCATGACATTAATTTTCATTTATTTAACATTTTCGTTTTTCTTTTAGTTTTTATGACCTCAATTACACCCAAACAACCTGAACTTTGAACATTCAGTGGATTTTCTGTGCCTTTTGAGCTGCAATGAAAATCCCTCAGTGACATCTGCTGGAAAATTGTTAAATCATATATGGGATTTGTTACATCACAGACTACTCCACGGGCAAATCAGATCACTTGTTTGAGCCAAATTATTCATTTTTTGGGTGCAATTCAGCTCAGAAAACCTATAAGAAACTCAGGGTAGGTTTACTGCGAGCACTCCAGTGGCCCAACTTCACACACATACACTGAAAATAGCAGCCCTCCACACAGAGGGAATATAAGCTAATGGTTTGCATGCCTATAAGGATTGTCTCCTTCTCACGATTTCACCCAAATCACTTGGCTTAACGAACAAATGTTCAGTGTATTCTTATTTATTTAACCTATTTTTATAACAATTCAATTAAATGAAGCTTTATTGGCATGAGAAAACATACGTTTACATTGCCAAAGCAGGTACAGCATTGTGTAAACAGAGCTGCTATATGTCACATATTGCTTCATTATACATGTTATATATACAGGGTATAAAGCTTTTTTTTTAATTAACAAATAAAATAGCACAAATCTTTATATTTTAACAACTAATGCCCTCTAAACAGTAATTTCATATGTTGACCACTAGATGGCATTAATGTATCGGTAGATACAATTTATAGTAGGCTCAGGCTTAATTCCTGTAGTCTGTGGTCATGTTAAAAGTAGAGTTTATCTGGACTTTAAATTACTAAAAAGTAGTAATTATTATGGCGTTTGTCACTTTTACGACATAAGCCTACTTGTAGCATATATGGTGCTTTTCTCCAACCTTGCATTTTTAAAGTCACTCTGCATAAGAGCATATTAAGCTATAAATGCCTAAATTGTAGGTTGACTGCTATAGGCTACTGCATAGTAGACTATACCTCGTTTCTAAACAGTAAAAGCAGATGCCAGACAACCAACAGGCTGAGCAACATACAAAGATAAATCATCATCAGACAGAGGGCTAAGGCATGGAGTGGGCTGTCAAGTTCAAAGTCAAAGTCAACCCGACTTTGAGATAAGAACTACTGACCAAAACTTTAACAATTAAAGAACCTGTTCAGGGTCAGGGACAGGAGTGTAGGCTATAATTATCTTCAGATAAGTGAAAATGGGCACAGAACAGTGTTAATCATTCATTACATTTGAGAGAGAAAAAATGAATCTTGAGCAATTGTCTTAACTAATTTATAACAGAAGACTCAGCAGAGGTGATTTCTTTGTTTTTGTTTTTATAAAAGCAATTTATGAGGATCTGAGCTGAAATCTTTCCCAACAGCTGAAGGAATATTTGGTGTCTTATGCATAAGACTTGTGCAATATGAAAAATTATTCAGCCATATTATTTAACAATAATTTACTTAACTTAATTAAGTTGACAATTTAACAACACAAGTTGTATACAATTTCTTAATGCTAAAGGGAGAATCAAGCATATTCAAGTCTAACAATAAGAACATGCAGCAGGTCCATATGCTATCACTCTTGTCTAATTACAAGACCAAACAAAGTGCAGATGGGCCTGACTGAATTTTATATAATTGCATGTGTTACTATAGTTACAAATTATATTAGAATTTAGTCATTGACCCCTATTCTGACTCTGCATAAAATAAATACAGTAAAATACAGTAAATACAGTAAAATCCTCAGTATTAATTTAAAAGGGATGTGGCGATGAGACATTTTGGACGATATCGATATCCTAAATTGCTGTTATGGCCGATAACCGATATTACAGATGTCGATATGATCTCATTCCGCATTAAAAAATATAATAATTTTGTCCATCCTGACAAATACATGTAACAGGGTGTAACTGTAACTGCAGGCTTAGGCAAGTCAGATTTAACTTTAATACCTTTATATATAATATTGTGAGCTTGTAGATCTGTTCAAGCTGTTACTTTGGGCTTGTTTATCTGTAAATAAAGACCGATTAATCGGACCGTCCGATTGATTAATCGAACCGATGCCGATTAATCTAAAAACAACTAGAATCGCAAATACCGATGTGTTTTCCGATTAATCTCCGATCACTTAAACCAGAGAGTGTAGTAATTGACACAAATGCACCTCCAGGGGTGTAGGCTATGGATAAAGAAGAAGAAATAACAGCAAACATCAACAAAAACATAGGAAAGCAGCAGGACCTTGAAAACAACATGAATAAGTCAGGATTGTGCCAGGGAGTTATTATAGCTCTATTAAAGCTTGTGTTTTGATGAGGAAGCTGAATCGAGGTTTTATGGCAGACCTGCCAGTTGTTTGAGGTTAAGGTGAGAGCAGACCTTCCAGGGGACAGTTTCAATACCATGTTAAAAATCCATTCCATTCCATTACGGGGGGAAAAAACACATGGACTCAGATATAAATTTTTCACCTGACAACCCATTTATGAGCTGTGAGCTGGACCTAATGCAAACTAACATTACAGTGTAAAAGCCTTGTTCTCTTGTGAAACAGTCTGAGAATTCCCATGAGGACCTTTACCTGTTCCTAGACTTTTAAATTCAACTTTGCAATGTATCAGGTAATGCATGATCATTTAGTTGACAGTACCTTTTACTTAAGTGTCTTTGAATGTTGTTTCATGGTGAGTGCTTCATCGTTTTATTATTTATTCTGGCTAAATGGCAGGCATAATGCCCTTCAATCTAACTCATAGTATTATATTATAGAGTGTAAGTCATTAGACACATTATAAAATGAAAAATGAAAGATATTTTAATAAGGTATTACACAAGTTATTAATGTCCTCCTATGTCCTTCCAAACTACTCTGGCAGACTGGCACAGGGTCACATGCTATATGCAAAGAGTATATGTGGGTTATTAACTTATTAAATTATTTACATGAATCAGAGTGTATTGTGTTTTCATGTTGAAACAGAAACCATAGCCTGCTTGCAAAACCTACACACACACACACACGCACGCACGCACGCACGCACGCACGCACACACACACACACACACACACACACACACACACACACACACACACACACACACACACACACACACACACACACACACACACACACACACACACACACACACACACACACACACACACACACACACACACACACACACACTTATGCATAATTATAATTATGAGTGGTGCAACAGCGTCCCCTGTTGGTACCCTAACAGACAGACTCGAGAGCTTATTTCCATTGTGGTCCTGGGAGTGCCATGTGTGAAGCTGTCAATCAGTGTGCAAGGGAAGGGGGCATTCTTGAACATATCCAGGTGGATAAACTCCATGATGAGCTGAGCACGTCGCCAGGAGGCTGGAGCTCCGTGCCACACTGACTACTATGAATGACTGTAGGTGTAGGTTACAGGTATACGTGCACAGACTCAATTAATTGGTTGTTGGTGAAGCAGTAAATTGACTGTTTGTTTACTTATACGAGTCATGTGTCGAAGTGGCTTTTTTAGTGTAGGCTATCGTAGCCTACCATTGCTTTGCAATGCCACCTATTGTTTGTAGGAAAGGGATAGTAAACATTTATTACAAACATCTTTATAGCCGAATTAGATTTAAAAAAACAAAAAAAAACACCGAAAGTTCGGCTACCTGAAGTGAAATAGCGCATTGCCATTGAGCTGCAGCTGCTGTCAACTTTGAAGCTCAGCTGTGGATCCCGTGGATCTTCCAGAGACCAGGCGGTGGATGTTGTGCAATGGAGATACGGAGACGACTTCACGTCATCCTGACATTGTTATGGATTTTTCAAGGTAGGCAAATACAATTTATGTGAAACTGAAACATTATCATTGTAGTCATTTAGTCAAGTTGCTGTAAGCACTGTAAGCACTGTAAAGCACTTGCTGTAAGCACTTGACTTGACTAATAGCACACGACTTATATTTTCCCAGAAACTGATTTGGAGACCTTGTTTTGCATGTAGGCTAAGAAGCTGGTCCTTAGTAAATAAATGAATGGAAAGTGAAGGTCACTTGTAAATAAGAAAATTATTAAAATAAATCCAAACTATAGTAAAACTGTGGTGAAAGTCCATGGAGAATAAAATCCTGCATCTTCTTCTTATATTACCAGTAAGACACCCTGAGCGTGAAAAGCGTGCACACATACGCCTGGGTGACAGATGGAGTGTGTCTTGAGTGTACAGGGTTTGATGAGGTCTGGACATTATGGAGCATGTCTTGAGTGTACAGGGTTTGATGAGGTCAGATCAACATATGGATGTCAGAACAGGACATTCCCATATATAGGGAAGGGCCCCTGGCGATATCGTCTACGTCACGACTACATATATGCCCATATATGGAGATCCCTGATGCTGTCATGTGATGTCATGTGATGTCACAAGGCATGACCATACATGGGGGCGTGACGCACCAACGGGAAATGCACATGGGGGCGTGACTGACCAACGGGAAATGCATGTTTTCATATTAAATGCAAACATGTAAAGATTTCTGGTTATTTCTGGTTACGCTTAGACTATTAGGATATTAGGATCAGTTAGCCTACAAATTGCATTGCAATTGCATGCACGTTTATTGTATGGTGGTTTTGAAGGAGGGTAAGGAGTCTGTTGGTAGGGCATTTCACAATTTGTTGGCATATTAAATCTGGGTTGAAATAGATCAGTGGCGCTCCCTCTGGTGTGTTGTGTCTTTTACGTTATTGAAGCAGTTTGACAGGTACATGAGTGTCCCTGTAGTCTTTTTTTTTTTTTTTTGCGGCTTACGCCTTTTATTCGTTTTTGAAGGGACAGACAGTAGGCTGACAGGAAACGGGAGAGAGATGGGGGAAGACATGCAGTAAAGGCCGTGTCGGGCTCGGGAGTCGAACCCGCGGCACACTGCGACTGGATTACCAGTCGGGTGCCCAGACGGTTACGCCACCGCCTGGGCTGTCCCTGTAGTCTTGAGTATCTTGAAGACAAGGCCCAATAAGTAGCTGTACTCTGGCGAGTCTGACCTCTACACTGAGCCATCCCACCTACCTGGTGGTGACCGCTCTGAGGTCTCAGGATTTGACCCGTGGCGAGTGTGTTTTGGGACAAGCGTTCTTTTGTATTCCACAGAAGATAATTACAGCCCAAATTATCAAAAGTCACAAAACTTTCTTTCAAACCTAGCCTACTAGAAGCTGATTTGCAAGTCACTGTTGATGAAGGGTTAAACATATCACATACGGCATGCCATTGACTTCTTAGCCTGTATCTTTGAAATACCGTAGTCTGGTGTAATTTAAACTTGGTTAGAAAAGGCTAGAACAGCAATCGCCAATTCGTGTGGCACACTCCTGCCCACCACCACGGAGGTTGTAGGTTCACGGAAGTCGGGCGGGGATTGTGTTAATTGTCATTGCAAATACCATGGTCAGTACACCAGTTACTAGTAGTTTTGGCTCTATGGGCAGGTGCCAAGTGCCGTCTGAAAAGGAAGATCAGCATCAACATAAAGCTTGTCAATGTACGGAGGCACACAGTGCTGTAAAATATCATAATAGATGGTTGTGTTGAGACTCTGGACTTGACAAAACACAGTGATGATTTTGGCCATGAAAACTCAATGGTTTCAACACTTTTTAGAGTACCCTACATTGTGCTTCAGTATGTTGACAAGCTTCATGGAGATGCTAAAAATGCATTTACGGCTGTCATCAAAGCAAACCTGGGCTTCCATAACACCTCAATAGTGACAAAGGCTGATCACCTCCATGCCACGCCCCGTTGATGAAATAATTTGTTCAAAAGCAGCTCAGACCAAGTATTGACTGCATACATTAATTAATATACTTTTCAGATGGTCGCATTTCTCGTTAAAATTTTAGTGGTCTCGTAAAATATTCTAATTAGTTGAGATAGGATGTTTTGATGTTCATGAACTGTACACCATAATCATCAAGATTAAAACAAAAAAAGGTTTTAAATAATTCACTTTTTGAATTATATTACGGAAGAAAATGAACTTTTACACAATATTCAAATTAATTGAGATGGAGCTGTTTATAAAAAAATCACACCTGTGTGAAGTGAGGGGCGCTCTTATAATCGTACATAATCATGCTGTAACATGTAGATTTGTTCAGTAAATTCTCTATTCATTGTCAATGGGAATATAATGTTTGTGTAAGACGAAAATCTACACTACTAGCTGAATATAGGAGGGGCTAGAGCCCCTCAAAAAGGTAAAAATCCCCAAAGTCTCTCCCTGAAGTAATCTATTGAGTCTATTGCCACCTCTAACTGATTGCTCCATTTGTTCTATTCCCTCCACTCTCAGGAGACTGTCATCGCCATTATAACAGCTTTGAAAAGGGCGTGTCATCAGGGATATTCCTCATTATTTGTTCTAATCGCGTATTATGCTCTGCCAGACTGCCACTCTATCCTTCAAGCTCCTCTTTGTGCGTCCACAGGGGCAGGTGAGGCGATACACTATATAGGTGGAGTTGCAGTTAATATTTAGTTGTATAACATTAGAGAAGTGGTTACAGTTTATTTGCAAACATTTATAGGTGCCCATTGGTCTATTTAACCAATGGCCCTCTTTCTTTGCTGGTAGGTGACTCTGGGTAAGTTTGTCCCTTTAAAGAGGGAACTCTTTTCAAACAAAATGTTAAAACATCTTAGTTAAAGACGGATCACTTAAGTCTTCTGAGGATATCCCAATTGGTCTGATATGTTTAATTTGTGAGGACTGTAGTCATAGAAAAGTATACACCTGCAGTGTCTTTTTGAGTGGTGCAACCACTCCAAAGAACAGCAATGTCTGTGTTCACCCACCTACCTACCCACCTACCTATGTGTAGTTCATGAGCACCAGTATTATGACTATGAGTACCAGTAGGGGCGCTGTTTTTCCAGAAACAGAGAGAGGGATAGTGCTGCACTGTTGCCTGCTAATGAGAGAGAGAGAGAGAGATAGCGCGGGGGGGGGGTTGCGTGTGTGATTTTCTCCTATGCCCAGCTTTGTTTGTTTGTGTCTACAACATTTGAGATGATTTGATTGGCTGAGCACGGCATGTGAGGATGATGTATGACGATAAGAGCGCCCCTCACTTCACACAAGTGTGATTGAAGGGTGTAAGAGATGTTGATGCTGCCTTGTTTTGAGCTGTGGAAATTGTAGTTTTTTGGTATGATCTATTTAGGAAGCGTTTGTCATTTGTTGAGATTGTAGTTTAATGTGGATTATACTGTCATAATAATCTTGTCATATAATCATAATGATAATGAAACCGGTATCGTAATGGCTCAATTATAGCACTTCCTCTTATTTATTATTGTTTAATTTAAGTATGGTATGTAAAAAATGTCAGTTATTGAATTATTACTCAAATTGAGAGACACATCTTGTCAGGGGATGCCTATTTTTGACATGATCAAAACAAAACAATTGCAAAATGTTATTTGTAGAAGTAGCATATTATTTTCCTTTACCCCTCAAAAACTCCGCTTTGTGTGCTACTGGCCTTTCACGGCTTCATCCACACCTACATAAACGTAGCTTTTTCGTTTTCGTTTTCTTTTTTTTTTTAAATCTCTCTGTCCATACGACACGTTTTTTTAAATCTCTCTGTCCATATGACCAATGGCAAGAACCATGCAAAACTCCGTTTACATTGTCCACACAGGCGGAGTTTAAAAAAAATACACTGTGGCAGGAGTTTTCCAAAAGATGCACCAAAAACGCGTTTGCGTGTGGGCGACCCCCCCAAAACGCATATAAAAACCTACGTTTATCCGTTTACCCGGATACGTGTGGACAAGGCCTATGTCTATTGTGCTCTTGTACGCTTCTTATTTACTGCATGCTCTGGTGAGGAAACAAGATTATGTTGTAGTTAATCTGTTTGGTCGTTACTGAGGTTTTATTGGGGGGCAGTGTGTTGAAAATGTGTCAGAAAAGTAACACCACATAATTCAATCACTGTGTAGAGTTACTTGTAAATGTTTTTAATTAAGCATTTACATATAGGTCATCAGTTGATTTAATAATGAAGTAGACTTTTAACCTATGGATAATGTGTCATTTGTGTAATTTGTCTTGAGTTCAACATACAACTGATGCTGCTATAGCTATAGCTCAAGTAGCCAAGTGCTTCCCTTCACAGCAGCTCAGCATTCACACCCTAGACTAGAGTGTATGATGAATAATATGTTGAATGATGACTTGCAATGGCCATTTTGCTTCTAGTCTTAAACTTGGTTTGATGTAAAAATTTACAATTTAGAATGGCTACTGTTTACTTATTAAGGAGTAAAGCGTAATGTTTTGTGTAGTATGGCTGAAGTTTGTAGTAGGACACTGACCACAGCAAGTAGCAGAGAATTGTGGTCACTAATCTGTCATGGTGCAGGAGTCAGAAGGGGATAGTAATCCATTTGACTTGCACCCTGGCTTTCCAACAATACATTTTAACTCTAGTGGTGGTCATTACTGATGAGATTAAAACACAAGCAACTGCTGCTGAAGACATGGCTCCTCCTCCCTTCTGTGTTGCTAGGATTAAAAGTAAAGCAAGTAATAGAAGTATTTGTAGATGATTAGTGAAATCTATTGTGTAGTCCAATATCAATGGGCTATATGCAGTATAACAGTAACGGCAAACTGCAGGTTCTCCATGTAAACATTGTTCAGTGTTATGGGTTCTGAAATGCAGTTGAGTTGTTGATATGGGTCACTGCTTGAGGCCAGAAGCTGTTCACCACTGTCAAATTGAAAACTGCATCTCCAACTTGACATTGGAGGATGCATTTGTTATGTCTAGGCAGGCAATGCACTGCATGGATGGATGGAGTTGAATAATACTGCATGTTTGATGGCTATGTGATTCAATCCCCTGGATTTCTGATGCAGTTGGAGGAAATATACGTTGCTACATATTTTATTTATTTATTTATTTATTTGGAGGGGGAGGGGATCTAACAGATATGAAACCTTTATGGTTTATTTATGCAATCAGAATCTGGCTAACCAGTATTTTCCTTACGCACTAAAGGCTTCCATCTTGCGCCACCCTTTATCCCTTATCCCTAAACGTATTTTTACTATTTTGAAAAAGAAAAACCAAATAGTTCAACTAGCCGATCTACATCGAGACATTGTGAAGTTTAGGGATAAGGGTTAAGCAAGATATAGCCCTATATGTTCCCTCTGTATTTTGGGGGGTACAATGTTTGCTATTTTTCCAATTTAATTACATAAAAATGGAATGCATGCTGTACAGAAAGTGCATCTACTCTGTTTCATGCATCTGTGTTTGCAACCCCTCTCCACATTAGTTTTGAAAAATGCAGGCCAGATTTATTTCCTTGGGGTGTAGGGAGTGTGCATACAACATTTTACACAGATCGGTGCAGTTATATGTGAAGACAAGACTTGGCCTGTTCTAGCACCACCACGAGGCTGATTTGAAAACTGTCAAGTGGCATTTCTTCCTCAGCCTAGTGGGAATATGCGTGCACAGTTTCACCACAATCTGACACTGCGTTGAAGAGTTGCGGCGTTTTGTACAAAACGGGCTACTCCTGAAAACTTTGGAAGCCAATCTTAGCCAATCGGGATGGAATATGAGAAATCAAACAAACCCGTCTTGATCACATGACTATGGAGATCATGTGTACCGGAAATCACACAATTTGTTCATGATTTGCAGCATTTTGTTTGAAACGGAGTATTAGCCAATCAGGATGGAAAATCGTAAAGACTCGTTTCGTTCAATGGTTATAGAGAGACTGTGTACCAATTTGCGTGATGTTTTGACAAAATCTGTAGGTGTACTGTAAAAAAAAAAGGACTTTAATTAGCTTTAGTTTCCACTTTTTTTCCAGCACAGGAATATCTGTCACGGCTTAATTATGTGTATGTGTGACCTGGTGATACCATTAACGTCATGGCATGATGTCCAGGTGCAGATTAGAGAGAATTTATATTACTGCTACTATGTTGTTGCTGTTGGTGTTTGTCTTCCACTGCCTAACTATGATTTTATTTTTCCTAAAGCTACTAACTAATGAGGATTGTTGGATATTTGAATATCAATTTGAATAGGATTATGGTGATATTCACTATCATAGGCTGTATTTAAGGTCATTTGACAGTAGGAGGTAATAAAGGCTATGAATGGAAGATTCTAAAAGTGTTTCTAATAGCTTTCTATATTTGCATGCATTGCTTCATCTCACTACCCAATGACTGAATGAGTGTGACCGGGCCGGCATGTATGAAATTATATTGAGAAAGGGCTTCTCACGGTCATGGGTACACAAGTGTTTCCCCCTATATTTATTTAGCAACTCTAGACAATTAAATACCGTACAGTAAGTATAAGTATACAGTCACAAGCAAACAGTTGAATTAATTTGAGGTACTCACAGTAGTTTGCCTTTTTATGAACAAAAGCCTTAAATCAGTGACATGAGCAAGGAGGAACAAATAAGAAGGAATTTATATGCACACACATCGAACAGAGATGCTGTTGTAATTAATAAACATTCACAAATTGCAGCACAGACAACGCTTTGTTCATTAATGAATTGCATTTTTATAGCGCTTTTCCAAGTGCTCAAATCGCTTTACAATGGTTCATTCATTCATACATTGGGAGGTGAAGCGGTGAACAGTCGACGCCAGCGTCCTCACTTCCCAAATTCACACACCAATGGTGGCAAGCTCACACCAACCGATTAATTGGAGGCAATGTAGGGTTCACTGTCTTGCCCAAGGACACTTCAACATGTGGACAGGAGGAGCCGGGATTCGAACCGCCGACCCAGGGATCATTGGACGACCTGCTCTACCTCCTGAGCCACAGCCGCCCCGTAATTACCCGTAATTACAGTACTATAATCAGAAATGTAGTCAACATAGATGTTCAGGCTCTCTCTGATTGACCATTTTCAAGATCATGAAAATATACTTCATTCCCTGGGTACAGTAATGATTTTAAGCCCATTGTATTTTCTTGTAGTACATAAATGTGTTTTCTAGAACATTTTCTTTCCAATGTCTCTCTAAATAATGACAATGAGAAGTTGAACTCTTATCACCCTTTACAACGACTGCACTTTGCTGCAACAGCTTCTGCACATAACTGACACTAACGAGGTACTGTACGTACAGTAAAAGCTGAAGCTGTAGAGGTGGTTCCTCTGAGTATGAATCATTAGGATGGCTAACACCAAGCTTCTAGACAATTATATGTGCTCACCACCAAGCAAGCCGAGCTTACCATACTGAGAGGGTCAATATATATCAGCTTATTATTAACTCAGTGTACTTCTCTGCTCATAAAAGTGCAAGCTGCTCAAAACTGATTGCCAAACATGCTGGTTCTATATATTCTCAATCTCTACATGTATCAGAGTGTGCCATGCCATGCCAAGTACCCATAGTTGATTGAATCTGGTGGTACCATATTTGACTTCAGAGTGCTGACAATGCTCAATTAAAGTGACAGATATCTGAGTGAGTTCTTAAACCATAAAGTACCAATATCTTATTTAGTGAGTTCCCTTAATCCATCTTTAATCATACATACGGTTTGTGATTGAATAAAGTTCAAGTTCAGGTGCGATGAAAGATTCAGTGCAGTGAACCGTAATGAAATACAGACTGAGTAAGTGCAGTAAAGGTGCTGCCACTGCAGCCTGACAAGAGTCCTTCCACATCACATCTCCATCTAGGCTCCATCCTCGTGTGACTAATGATGTAGCCAGCTGTGGCCAAGCGGGCATGGCCAGGCGCAGGTTCAGGCGCCAGGGAGATGGGGGCCATCAGCACAGTTGACAAGGAACACTGTCACGGCACCAATTAGACTTTGGCCCCGGCACATTCCCTATGATTGTGCTACTGTATTCTTTTTCTGTAGAGAAAAAAAAGTATGCAAATGAGACATGAAGCATGTACTGTATAGCTAGCGATACTGGCCTTATTGGTCCTCCCTGCTGAGCCTAGCCAGTAAATGACGCATCCCAGTGTCTCAGCGAATGCGAGGGTCGTTAGTATTGACAATATGAGACCAGGTGCACCATGGGGAAATGGTAGACACTAATGAGGTACATTCCCTTTTTAAATGAGACCTTCGCTCTGATGGACACTGTGTGTGGGCTTCAGAGATGAGGTCCACACACACAGTGACACACACACACTGAGTAGGCCTACACACGCCACACACACACACACACACACACACTGACTACTCCCTACAGACACGGCTACAAACAGGTATGCTTAGATGGAAATTTGGAAGCTGGCTTTGATCTGCCGAATGGTTCATTTCATTGTATAATTATTTCCGTTGCCGTTAATTATAATTATTCTTTTCTTGTATCCTTGTCTTACTGTAACTGTCAGATTGTAGTTTATATGTAGATCTCCTCAAGACACAGGTGTCCTCATTTCTGTAATGCAAGCATGCAGAATTTACTCTTCTGTCAACAAAAGTGCTCTCAAGACGCTTGCAGATGCTCTAATTTTATTTGACTATGCTTCCACCTCTTGGTTCTCCAGAATCTCAATGTTAAGACCAAGCTTCAGACATCTCAAAACAAACGAATTATCCTACTTCTCGGCCTGGAACCCATGACCCGCCTCTTGCTAACCCACTTTGCTAGTGAAAATAAACTGGCTAAACTGGCTCCGGGTAGAAGACAGAGTTAAGCAATTGAAAATGGGATTGACTTTGAAAATTGTACATGCAACCTTGCCCTCAATGCCCTCAGTGCCCGCATACCTGACTAACTACTTGACTCTGTTGCTGTTTATACATTCTGTCTAATATACTATTCAACAATCAATCAAATCATCAATATTCTTACAAGAGAGGGGGAAAAAAGAAACGCTGGTTAAACTATCATAGTGAAACTTTATTCTATTTCTTTCCATTTTGTTGGTGGTAGATGAGTTTTGTACCCACCAGGCCGAAGGCATGGTGGGTACACCATGTTTTGCACTCCGTCCGTGTGTCCGTCCGTCCGTCCGTCTGTGAACAGCTAATCTCCGGCACCGTTAACCCGGTCATGCCACATTTTGCACACACACTCCCTGGAAGCCAACAATGAACCTCTGCCCCACCCCACCAAATTTCCAGAACGGCCTGTCATAGCGCCACCAGGAGGCCGCTTTGTGCAAAACTAAAGTTTTTGGACAGTACACCTACAGATTTTGTCCAAACATCACGCAAATTGGTACACAGTCTCTCTAGAGCCATTCAACGAAACGGGTCTTTCAGATTTCTCAGACTCCATCCTGATTGGCTAAGATTGGCTTTCAAAGTTCGCAGGAGTGCTCAGTTTCAAACAAAATGCTGCAAATCATGAACCCATCGTGTGATTTCCGTGAAATTGCGCACGCACATTCCCACACGGATTTGTGGATAACTTTGTATGCCAACTCCCTAGGGGCCAAGGAAAAACCTTTGCCTGGAATTTTTCACATCTGCTCTTTATAGCGCCACCAGGAGGCTGACATATGTAAAACACATTTTCTAATATTACTCCTTCAGATGTTATCCAAATTTCACGCAAATCGGTACACATGCTCTCCATAGTCATGTGATCAAGACTGGTTTGTTTGATTTCTCATAATCCACCTTCATTGCCTACGATTGGCTTCTAAACTTTTCACGAGTAG
Source organism: Protomyctophum parallelum (assembly GCF_964188405.1). Classification (NCBI taxonomy): domain Eukaryota; kingdom Metazoa; phylum Chordata; class Actinopteri; order Myctophiformes; family Myctophidae; genus Protomyctophum; species Protomyctophum parallelum. Next base: position 24,237,157 of record NC_139706.1, read on the forward strand.
CCCGTTTTGTACCCGTTTTGTACAAATTGCCACAACTACTCAACGCAGCGTAGAAACTGTGCATGCAACTGTGCATGCATATTCCCACTAGGCTGAGGAAATGTTTTCAAATCAGCCTCATGGTGGCGCTACAAGTAACAGGCCAAGCCGTGTCTCACACACACACACACACACACAAAACATGATTATATTACTCATGGCAAAACATTTTGCCAATCACACACACTCCTATCCTCCTGGTGGAGACCTGTGTCCAGAAGGGCACTTTTTCTAGTTATCGTCTTGTTTTGCTGTTGTAGAAGAAGAGTGATGGGGAGATGGGATTTTATTATTTGTCAGTGGTCGGTGTAATCGGCTACAATGGATTTGTAGGCAAGCTGGGATTGGAGATTGGTTAGTTTTGCAATGGTAGATGATAGGCCTGCAGAACGGAAAAAGATGGTTTTCAAAGAAGAGGAAGAGTGATGATTTTGTCTGTGAGGTGAGAGATTAGTATTCATCTTGGAGTGAGAGGCATCATTGCTCTTTTGTGCTGTTGCTGGTCTGCTCTGGCCAGATGGAGGGCAGGCTTGTAATGACCTGCTTAACAATGACATCTGGTTTTAGGTTACCCAGAACATTCATGCATGGATGTGAGGCTAAAATAGGGTCTTCCAGGCCGATCCCACAGCTGTGTCTGTGGAAACACATCGAAGTTAATTTGCCTCGCTAACATTGGTTTGGTGTAATGCCCACCATTGAAGGAAGATTGCGTTTTTTGTATTTCCCATGAATATTCTGTGTACGTCGATCTTCCATAACCCGTTCTTTTTCTTCACTACTCACAAACACCAAGTGGTGTGTTCAGAACATTATTTGGTTTAAAGAGCTTCTAAAATTACAAAACACATTTCCGAGTAGCAGGTGCACCTATTTGCCATGCTTGGTACGATATACTGCATGCTGTAGCTACAAAGGACATTGTTGCAGTCCAGAGAGTGGACAGAACAACATTGTATGTTGTGGAGATGACTGATTTATCCCGTGTGCATCGTTTACCTTGGTACACAACAGGTGATCAGTTACTGAAATGAGCCATCCTTCAGGCTCCCCATCGCTTAGCCGAAGGTGTGTGTGTGTGTGTGTGTGTGTGATGCATGTGCTTGTGAGAGAGAGACATCCCCCCCACATATCCCAAGAACCGTTCAACCGATCAGATCGACTTTAATCTTGGTGTGCATCTTCGAGAACTGGAGGATGTGTTCACAGTGTGTGTAGTGCCGGGAAGTTGGTCATACTAGCAGTTGTCAAGAACCTAGAATCCAATTTTGTGCGTATGCGTACGTGACGTGTATCGCCTAGCATACATAAAGTTCATACTATTGATTGATGACAGTACATTAATCACTAAGACCAACCAGTGACAATGGACAGATAATGAATAAGAATGTTGAAAAGGCCCCTCCAGGTATACATTTTTTCACGTATACATTTCACAATATATTCATGAAAATCAGACAGCTCCACAGGAAGCATGGTTTGGAGCCATGCAGGTTACATTATTTAATACTGTATGTGTCTACATGTTCATTCTGTGTTTATGGTTGAATTTACTCATTTCTATTCACCGTGTCAAGCTCTTGGCTGGCACTGATGTACGTAGCAAACAGGTCTGCTCCTGAGAAACCTGCTCATAGCTGATAAGATAAGCCTAGTAACCACGGCACCTTTGCAGGCAGTGCTCATGACATCAAATAGTTTATGAACTCACGCAGGTTCCTTTTTTATCTAGAGTGTGCCCTAAGTCTCAAAAAGTGTAAGTTTTATTCTGTAAATGATTGGTTATTGGAACACAACATTGTTGTTTGATACAGACCGAAGGCGTATCATGAATGCAGCATCCGATTGCCATAAAACTTCACATTGGCCCGTTATTGTTTCATATTTCATCCTGATTTGCTAAGATTGACTTGGCCTGGCAGAGACCTGTGTTCCGAGGAAGTAAATACTGTACTTTATGAGCCAATCCTTCATTTGTGCATGCATGTTTGCACAAATGGTACTTATATTAGAGGGAAATGCACTGTCTTTATCTTCGATCCACTGAGGAAGAATCGTGTTCCATGCTTTGCATTTTCCATTTAGTGTACAGCTGAGATCGACTTGTGTGGAATGAGGCAAAAACAACAGAATTAATAACACTTTGATTCAATTGTAGTTGGTGAGTGCCTGCTCTGGACAATAGCTTCTTCCAATTCCAAGAACATATTTGTTGAATTAGCTTCAAGGCATGGATAGATTTAATGGATAGTGTGTGTGTGTGTGTGTTGCATGTGTGTGCGAATCCCGGCTCCTCCTATCCACATGTCGAAGTGTCCATGGGCAAGACACTGAACCCTACATTGCCTCCAATGAGTCGGTTGGTGTGAGCTTGCCACCATTGGTGTGTGTGAATGTGGGAAGTGAGGACGCTGGCGTCGACTGTTCACCGCTTCACCTCCCAATGTATGAATGAATTAACCATTGTAAAGCGCTTTGAGCACTTGGAAAAGTGTGTGTGTGGATAATTGGAATTATAATAAACCTGTGGTATCGTTGTAGATTTGCCATACTGATATTTTGAAGCCTGGGCCATGTGCATAAACTGACCATGAGTGGCCTAAGAATAGCTGGCATGACAAAGAGCAAAGCCAAATACTGTTCAGTTTCGGCTGTTATAGGCAGTTTGTTTGTGTGGAGGAGGAGGTGCCATGTGTGTCCTTAAGGGAACGTGTGTGTGTGTGTGTGTGTGTCCATGTTATAAATATACATTGTTAATGTTTCCTTTCCAACTAGACTCGCTGACAAGAACGTCTTTAGACGTCTTTTTTCCAATGGCGCTCGTTGCCAAGAATGTCTTTTGACGTCTTTTTATATACAGTATTTATTGATTCAAAATGGTCTCGCTGATATCCACCCTCCACCGTCTATATCAGCGTCCCCGTCGCTAGGGAATGTGTTCCGTCAATTAAATGATTCACCGTCCGCCGCCAACATTACAAGGGGTTCAAGGTCAAAGTTGTACTTTGTTACATCTTGTGTACAGGTACGTACATAAGAGTAAAACTTATTTTTGTTTGGCTTCCTTACAGACAATGCAGCCGCATATAGATAGCTTAACATTCAAACAACAAAACACAGCAAGCACAGCAAACAAAGGGATAGAATAAAGAGTGCAAGAAAGAGTAATAAATAAATAAAATAAAATAGTAACATACATGTGCATGTTTTCCCTGTAGTAGCAAAGTTAGGTACACTTTATGTGAACAGCTTCACAGTTAGGTTATGTTCCATATATACAACACAATTTAGTTCAAGAATGTGCAATTTGAGGTTATGTTCCGTATATACCGCAATTTGAATACAAGAGGGGGGGGGGGGGGGGGTAAGTTGCAAGTTGGCACCTCGACAGAGTGCATTTCTAGTTTCAGCCTGGAATGATCTGTTATAGCTACTTACTAACTAACAAAAACACAAAATACCAATTAGCCCTTCTTGTCTTTATCATATGATAGGTATTTACCTAGCCAGACTTGCTGCTGTGTCCCTAACAGGCTGCCATGTCCTATAACAGGCTGGCTCCTGCTCACTAATGCAATTGTCTCTTGAAAGCACAGTGGTCATATTCCGACGTGTTGTCACGTTTGATTTCTGTGAATCCCAACGAGTCCCCACTAAAGCCAGCTTGGGCTGATAATAAGATTAGTATGTGGAGAGGCAGCTTAGCGACCTCGCCTAAGAAACAGCTATGCAGTCTTCCTCATCTCCAAGAGTGTGTCAGGATAGACAGGATGTGGGCTACAGACAGAAAGTGGGTTTGTAGACTGTAGAGGTTAAAGGGCAACAGTCACCATTGAGCCACTGCACGATCCGTCTGTATGATTACATTTTCTACAGGCCATTACAGTTAAGCCAGGACTGCCAAGCCCAAACAAACACTACAAAGACACATTTTGAAATGTGTGTGTCAGTATGCATTTATGTCACTGTCACTATTATTATATGTCCAGGTACCAGGAGAAGGTTCTGTACATTTATTGTACTTGATAAAGTGGTTTCTGAAGCACACAAACAAAAGGCTGTGACAGCCGATGTGTCAGCAGGTGTCAGTACTCACCTCGTGATCCATTCTCATAAATGATAATAAACTTGATTGATTTATATAGTGCCTTCAGAGACACAGCACTTCAAAGACATACTTGGAAAGCAATATACCGGTAAATAGAAGGCCAAACAAAAGCAATACAAAAAGTCAAGAAAAAGTTAAACCAAGATGAAAGAATGCAGAAACACAAGAGAGAATGCAGAAACACAAGAGAGAAAAGAGAAGGGTGTTGAAAAACTGTACAAGAGTCAGTCAGTCAGTCTGTCTACTAAACCAATCGACTTGGTGGTGTGCACTGCTGAAGGCCCAAAGAACTGCAGTGTCGAGTGTGAAGTCGATTGGATTCGCGGTCGATTGGATTTCCAGAACAGGGTCGCTATGATTGGTCATGCTTTCCAGACGGCCACGTGGTCTGACTCCGAACAGCCACGAGTTCCGAACAGCTACATTATGCATTCTGAATGGGGCCATGTCCCGAATAAGCATTGCATTAGTAAAGAATAAAAGCAACTTATGGGCACAGGTCTCCACCAGGAGGATAGGAGTGTGTGTGTGATGTTTGGCAAAATGTTAAGGAGTAATATAATCATGTTTTGTGTGTGTGTGTGACACGGCTTGGCCTGTTGTAGCACCACCATGAGGCTGATTTGTTATGTGGCATTTCTTCCTCAGCCTAGTGGGACACAGTTTCACCGCAATCGGACGCTGCGTTGAGTAGTTGTGGCGATTTGTACAAAACGGGCACCAAGCGGGCTACTCCTGAAAGGTTTAGAAGCCAATCGTAGGCAATGAAGGTGGATTATGTGAAATCAAACAAACCCGTCTTGATCACATGACCATGGAGAGCATGTGTACCGATGTGCGTGAACATCTGAAGGAGTAATATTAGAAAATGTGATTTACGTCGGCCTCCTGGTGGCGCTATAAAGAGCAGATGTGAAAAATTCCAGGCAAAGGTTTTTCCTTGGCCTCTAGGGAGTTGGCATACAAAGTTATCCACAAATGCACACCGTGCAGTTGGAGGTAAAACACTTTTCGGCCAGTTATAGCGCCACTGAGTTGAAAATGTTCACATGGCATTTCTTCCTCGGCCTAGTGGGAATGTGGGTGCGCAATTTTACGGAAATCACACGATGCGGTCATGATTTGCAGCATTTTGTTTGAAACTGAGCACTCCTGCGAACTTTGTGTACCAATTTGTGTGATGTTTGGACAAAATCTGTAGGTGTACTGTCCAAAAACCTCCTGGTGGCGCTATAACAGGCCGTTCTGGAAATTTTGGGGCAGAGGTTCATCGTTGGCATCCAGGGAGTGTGTGTGCAAAATGTGGAATCGACCGGGTTAACGGTGCTGGAGATTAGCTGTTCACAGACGGACGGACGGAGTGTAAAACATACTCTCTCCCCATGCCTTCGGCCTGGTGGAGACAATAAATCGACATTATTAAGTAAAAGCACATCTATAAAAATGGGTTGTAAGAATTTAAAAGTTGTCTCCTGTAATCTTAGACAGCAGGATGGGTAACACGGTAACACCTGAGCATCTGTATTTCTGCTATCAATTCTAAATCGGAACAGGGAGCCAATGAAGAGATGCCAGCATTCATGGGGTGATGAGATGTCATTAACACCAGTAGTCTGTCTAGATGCTGCATTCTGAACTAGTTGGAGGTAAGAGAGTGACTTTTGGTTTATGCCAGAAAGGACAGAAATACAGAGGTCGAGTCTTGGGCAAATAAGAGCATTAATATGAATGACTTTTTCCAGGTCAGAGTGTGAGAGCATCGGCTTAATTCTGCAGATGGTTCTTATCTGAAGGAAGCAGGACTATGTAATGTATGGTTCAAAGCTTAAATCTAAATCAAATAGTATATGGCAATGGGATTCACATTAGCCCAAGTGGACCAAGGCTAACGAGACAAAGGGTTTCGGGGACTGATATTATATGGACTAATATGACTTCAGATTTTGAGTTATTGAGTTGAAGATATTGTTTTGCCATCCGACAGTTGGCATTACTGAGACAATCTACAACAGCAGCTATGCTTTTTGGGTCACCAGGTCTCTGGGGAAGGTATAACTATCTGTGTGTCATCTGTGTGGCAATAAAAATAGACATTGTGACTCTGGATGATTTGGCCAAGTGGAAGTAAAATGAAATTGGACCTAACCTTGTGGTACACTCAGGTAAGGCGAGTTATAGAAGATGAGTAATTATTGGATCCAGCAGGAATGTCTATTAATTATCGAATACAGATATTAACAACTAAGGGCTGTGTCCTTGATGCCAACCTAGGTATATAAATGGCATTATCTACTATGTAGATCTAAGCTGCACAATAATTAAAATGCACTCTCCCCCACTGTCGGCTGCTAAAAGTAGGTCACTGGTTACCTTGAAGAAGGCAGTTTCTCTAAATCCGGTCTGAAACCTCTCAAAGATGTTATGACACATATTGTAAAAGCTAAAAGTTGGGTTGAAAATCAGGCACCAGCACAACAAAACTATTTTTTCAGAGAGAGAGAGACACACACACACACACACACACACACACACACACACACAGCCAATAATTGTTGATTCTGATGGAATGTCATGTTGAAAGAAGAAAATAAATCCAGAATCCATTTCACCCATAATGAAGAAAAATGCATACAGAAATTATCAAAGCAAAAGTTTGTTTAGGGACTCCAATATGTTCGTGTGACATCACACTCACAGAGTGTGAAGTCACAGCGCCCCCTGCTGCTGCTAGCGCAAACCTTCAAACAGCAGCTAATGGTCCCAGGGTAGATCTCTCCAGGGGGAGCCTATTATCGTTCTGCACAATTGATGAAGACGAACTCCGCAAAACCATATCACAGATGACATCATCCTCCTGTTCATTGGATACAATTCCCACCACCTGAATACACCGAAGGAGGGCACACATGTGTGCAGGCGATAATAGGACCAGCTACAGCTAGAGTACCCACTCATGAATAGCGCAATCAATTGTGCCGTTTGGTGTGCCCGGAAAAGCCAGAGTCACTGCTGCTGGGACATTAACCTGAGTCTCCCACGGTGCGAACTCGTGTTATACCTTAATTTAAGCCATTCAGATACTACTACAACACAGCTTGCAATGCATTCACGGTCTGCTTCCGCTGATGGCCTCAAACCCACTTAGACATAGACCCAAGATGCTTTAAAAGCCTGTCGAGGTTAATCTATTGTGGTAGGGACCACTGAATCCTTTTACACTGACATAATCCATACTGCTAATCCATGATGATTGCTACTCTAAATTATATTAGCCACTTGTATTTGTATGTGAAAACGCAGTTGGGCATTGTCCTTAGCCTCTCCGTTGTTAACCCCTTTAATTCTTCTTTGATTTTGTATAAACAAAGCTCAGAGTGCTGTGGTACACACAATATCTAGCCAGTGCAAACATTTGGCAGAGGCATGCATGTAAATCAGTTCACCATAGTATAGTAAAGGGTGGAATGGAGTCACGACTCACAACCAGTTTTTTCTTGCCAACAAAGGAGAAGCATGACTTATTTCTAAAATGAAATCCTATCTTTATGCGACATTCAAATGTTAAATGATCATCAATTAAATGCTACCTAATACCTAAATACTATAAGCACAAGTGACACTAATTCAATTTGACTGCCCTGCAAGGATACAAAGTCCGTAGGAGAAACTGATGTCTTCCTGGAATTGGAAAACATCAGTTTCATCTTTGTGGCATTCAGCACAAAATGTCAAGCCAATCAGCTGTGATTCCACAATACTACAAGAACACTGCAGATACTAAACAGACTAAGAAGGAGAGGCACCACAATAATAATTGGCACAAAAAATTAAATGTGCAAAATGTAAACGTGCATTCTTCTGTATATTTAAGTGATTTGATCTGTAATTTGGGGTTTTAGTTCAAACTTGGCAGATGAATTGGGGTTAAGGTCAGATATTTGTATGTTCTTTTTTTAAGCACAACCCATGGTCAAATTTAGCCTTACGCTTGTACTGTACATAGCACGTGGCTTGGGTGCAACATATCTGAGTGCATTTTAGCTGTCCTATAAATCTTCTCGTTAATGTCTCCATCGTACATTCCACGAGAGATAGTCAGTAATTAGTGTTCTAAGTCTTAGTGTTTGGTACTTTTATCATCGGATTGTGTCCATCTTGTTTTGTTGAATCAGATTAGCTGTACCACTTGCGCGCGTGTGTGCGGGGTGGGCGGGCAGGGGGCACTTATAGTACAATAAGTGGGGTCCTCGGACCCCATTTACAGACTTTGAGAACCACTGCCCTAGGAGTATGCTGAGGTACTACATTTAAGAGAAAGTGGAAAATGAATAGAAATAAAACATTGACAAACCTTGTGTGAACCTGCAGATCAGTAAACAGTTAAACCATTTAAATCAAAACATTGACTAGCACAATAGTTGAATTAGAAAGCAATACTTTTTTTAAACGGAGGAATTTTGCACTCATCATAGATCACAGAGGTTCTCAACTTCCCATAGAAATGAATGGACTTAAACGAGACATTATAAGGAGACTGCAGTGCAGTATGTGTCAGTACACATTATCAAATCACAACACAAGGCCATGAAACTTCAATAGATTTGTCTTAATATCTGAAATACTGTATGGCGCAATCTTGTGGTCAAGGCATGACCATTATTTTCATATAACTTCTGAACTATTCATCATAGAAGAGTGAGACTTGAAATCTTGTCTTAAGCCATTTCACTGTGCTTCATTCAGTTTCATAATCATAGATCATGACCTATAGTAAGTTTGGTATTTTCATATTTGACCTTCATTTACTGTATCAATCATCATCATCATCAATCAACCTGCAATCATTACCGTTTTATCAGAGAATGTCTACCACAAAATGACATCTCAAGTTTGTCTCAAATGCATACATCTTAGTCAGTGAAATGTGTTAGCACGCTATATTACTTGTGCAGAGGTGCAGAGGTAAATTTTTAATCACCTCATTGCCTTGGTGAAGGTATGGGTCATGAATAACAGGCTTGAGGGAATGTTTGCTTTACGGCACCTATATATTTAGTATTTACATTGAGTTAGTCCGGAGATGTTTATTCAGTGTTGACTAAACTAAAAAAAAAACTAACGGTATCATAATTATTATCTTTATTTTAGATTATTTGTATGTATTATCGTGCAAAGCTATTTCTGGAACTACTCCATTGATTGTGAATAGGACAGTTGTTGAGACTAGCAGTACTTATAGGCCATGTGAATGCATTTTCTGCTTCAAAACTATCAGCCCCTTTTAGATTCACAAAAGCTCTCAGTCCATTTAGTTGTGCTCTGTGATGAGAGTCCCATGCTTTCAATGTAGACACATTTCAATGTAGAAGCATCCAGGAAGTAAAAGTATAATTCCTTCTCGTCTGCAAGGCTCCTGCTGACACTGTGCCCCACCCTGTCATAACAATAGATAGGACGTTGTGACTTAGCAGTTGGACGGAGTGCACCCTGCTGCAAGCTGTCAAGCTCCAGCTGTACATCACAGTGGGGTGGCTAGAGCCTAATTTACCATCAGCACATCACCCCTTTCAAACAGGCCTGGGACACGCATGCACGCAGAGTACACCATGCAAACCACACCACCCTCATTCTGACGAGCTCCAAAGGCTTTTGGGCATCTGCATGGGGAGCACAGAGCTTATAGGCTTCCCCTGTAATTCGTCGTTCCTGATAAGAGCTCAACTGAAATATGAAATCAGATCACTCAGCTTCTTAATTACCCCCGTGCGTGCTGCATTGATTAAGACCCTGTATTGGAGAGGCAGGCATCGAGCCTCAGTCACAAAGCTAGACCTTCGCGTACGGCAGCAGCAGCCCCAATAGCCTTCGCTCTGTCACTATGTCAGCACTGCTCGCCTCTTGCATGGAAACACATGACAGATCTGGGAGATGAAACGGCGTACCCTCTGCCTGCTGCCACCGTAATAGTTTATAAATACCTCCTTCAAAGGCCCATGATGGCGTATCGGCAGGGTGGTTATGGGCTCTGTTGTGGTGTGACATTGCAGACCAATTTAAGATTCCACTCTGCCTTTCATTCCCTGCCACCGTTTCCCTGCCATAGGGACAGAGTGGGCAGAGGGAAGGGAAAGGAAGTCAATGTGGGACTTGTGATGGACAGCTGGGCTGCAGAGGCTTCTGCCCCCACCAGCCCAGGAGTCGGACACAAGCAGCATGGTGGCCCTTCCAACAACGAGAACACATCACTGCTGTAATAATCATCAGTGTCAGATTACAACGGTTTGCCTTTATTGTTTGAATTGTAAAACACACACACACGCGTGCGTACACGTACACGTACAAGCACACACAACAACACACACACACACACACACACACACCAACACACTTATCCGATCACAAGTGACTGTGGGTAGCAGTCACTTGTATAAACGGAAACCTAGGCGCTTTTAGTACTTACACAAAATGGTGGGGTCTTATCTCTGCTGTGTGTATTAACGGAGTTGGCTAAATACTGTAGGGAATATGTATACAAACATCATTGTTTCCCAGCAGAATGTGCTACAGTAGGTCTAGTTTAGCTTTGAGGATAGTCCATAAATATACAGTGTTTAATATCAAAGCTGCAAGGCATTTAGCATAAACACATACTGTAGGCATGCACACCTCTATGACTGGCGGTAGCGATACATGTATGGTATGTATTATTAAAAGAACAAACAGCAGCCTGTTTGACAAAGGTTAAGAATGTCCATGAACTGTTTTGAAGTGCTTCAAAGAGGACTACCAGAAGTCTCCACAACAAAACACACACACACACACACACACACACACACACACACACACACACACACACACACACACACACACACACACACACACACACACACACACACACACACACCCTAATACTGATTCTCAATCAAATTTACATTATTGTCTAAGTACTGGACTACGGTTTCAATGTATACCATAGAAGAGATTAGTAGAGATATTAGATTAGTGAAGGATGTATTCGTAATGTCATCATGTCAGTTTTGATTTAACGGTCATGAGTTCATGGTCATAAATAATAGCTGAGATAAAAGCTGGAAAGGAAGCCTCTTTTTCATATCGATATCACTGTAGCAGTGGTATTGATGTATGGGGGTGTGAGGGACTCACAGGCAGAAGCAATGAAGGCTTTTGGAGTATCAGAATACTTTTTCCCACTTGCTTTGTGTTTCTATGGCAACAGAGATAATTGATGGTCCCTTTTTTGAGCTCACTGAGGTCTGGTCAGGTCAGTGCAGTAATTGCATCAGGTTAACTGTCTACGCTACACTACCAGACCTCCTGAAACGACAGAAACTTGTGTGGTGGTTATCCAGATTTATCCAGGCTAACCAAAGTGATGTCATGGGGTTATTGGGGTTTCAGTCAGTCTTTAGCAAAGAAATACATAATGTACATAGAAATACAGTACGTAATGTACGTTATGTCTACCCTGCAATATGCCCTTGTAAATTCCCAAACATATTGGCCATCCTTTTTCTGCCTTTATTTGATAGTGTATAGTAGACAGGAAATGGGGGGAGGGAGATGGGGAGACACACGGAGTAAAGGTCGTCGGGATCGGGAGTTGAACCTGCAACACACTGTCAGGCTGGATTAGCAGCCTAGGTGCCCGGACTGCTAGGCTGGCCCGGGCCTGGTTATGGCAATCCAGAATTGATGGCAGATTAATTCATATATATATAAATATACGGACAACATCGGACATAATTATAGCCAATATAATATGATTCTGATCGAATGACTTTGTAAAGATAATTGTTAGTTTAGTTAACTAACAGAATTAACTGCATTTCTGATTAGAAGGCAATTGGATTTAATTTCTATTTTAGGATTTTGTCAAATTTTTGTTGTTTTTGTATCCAGACAGTTTGTCACTGAATTACATTTTAGCTTACCTCACACATTAGCTGATATAATTTAATGGCTGTGCATGGGCACAACATTGACATCAATAATTTGTGAGAATGAAGCAGAGTTTCAAACTGAATGGGGCCGTGTAAATTTGGACCATGTGTGCATGCATGGATAATCAATTTAAACACAATCAGAAAGTTAAGAGGGATTATAAGGCCCCTGTGATAAGATAGCACATTCAGAATGGCTTAAAATAGCTGCAGATAACACTAATGTAATCCAATTTAAAGGAGCCTTCTCCAAATATTTATTATTGAAGCACCATCTGTTTAAAGCCTTTAGGGTCAGTGCAATATGTACCGTTTTGCACTAAGAAGGCAATTGTCCTACATTCCCTTCTATCTAGTGCACCCCTACTATATGCTTTGTAGTTTGTACCGCGTATGTTTTTGTTCATCTTTATATTATTGAAAAATCACACCCGTGTGAAGTGAGGGGAGCTCTTATCATCATTACATCATCTCATTCCAGCCAATCACAATTTGCATCCTCACCTTCAATGTTTGTGTTTACTCAATATTTTTTTTGGCTTTTGTGCCTTTATTGATTACAGTGAAGACGGACAGGAAAGAGGTAGAGAGAGAAGGGGAGAGACATGCAGCAAAGGTCGTCATGAATGGGACTCGAACATGCGACGCGCTGCAGGCCAGAGCCTATATGTGGCATGTGCCTGGACCACTAGGCCAGCGGGCGCCCCAATGGCATTCAATGTTAGTGTTTACCGTTTGCACAAACACTCAAAACTGGCCATTCATTGTCAATGGCATTCAATGTTTGTGTTAGGACAAACACTCAAAGCTGGACATAGGAGGGGATAGCGCCCCTCAAAATGTATGAAATTGTCCAAATACAATATATGCAATGTTAAGTAATTCTCCATAGTGATGGCGGCTTTTGGTTAAAAGTGGATGATAGCGTGTGTAGCGTACGTCACGTGTTCAGGGGGGAGTCTTTTGGTGTGGCTGTATTGGCACAGTGACACTGTGCTGCCAGATGGGACGTGGAAGGGCTGATCAATCCACTTGATTGAGCGCAGCGTTATGGTGTGAAAGCCATCAACTCCGTCAGGCAGGGTCTTGTTGAGAGGTCAAATTTCTGCTATGTAGACAAGGAAGGAGAGTTCTGAGGTGTTGTAAATGTTTCATTTGTTCTCTCTGTCTTGATATGGATCTTCACAGCAGCTTCCAGAGTGTTTCCATGACACTACATGCCAGGGCATGTCTCCGATTAATTTCTGGTGACATATTTACGTTGTTAGTGATGTTGGACCCAAGGTAGGTAAGTATAATATAAGTATATAGTTAGTTAGATTAAGCAGGTCACCAATTTCAAGTTCAACGAAGGGTTGGCTGCGCCTCCGATGTGCATAATTTGTTTTGTTTTGGCCCAGCTGACCTTTTGACCCATTTTGTTGGCTTCCACTGGTATAATTCCAAGGCTGCACTGCAAGACATGCACAGATCCGTTTCATCAGATGGTGCAGTTAAATAGGTCTGGTGCAGCTGCGCATCTCTGTCTCAACCAGCAAGAGTTCTTGCCATCGACGCTCACACAGCTTTCGGCATCACATCTTTCTTGGTAAGGATCTTCCAAAGGGAAGCGTGGTCCACAGTGTCAAAAGCAGCCTTAAGACAGAGAAAGGCAATGTATTGTAGAGGTGTATGTCTTGACGGAACTCATGTACCTTCTCAATGATGAGGCGGAGTGCAGATATCTGGTCCGTTGTGCAGTGGTTTGGCATGAAGTCCACCTAGGATACACCTGGGATAGGGTAATGCTGCACTAAATGATTTAGATGTTATATTCTTTTGGATTTAGATGTGCATATATAACCACAGTTCATTTACCACATGACCTCCCTATTCTGGGAAAAACATTCTGCTAGAATAAGATGTACAAACTCACGTGCCAGGGGGGGGGGGGGGGGACGAAAAATATAGCCCTGGGGGATCCCGGTCAACTAAGTAATACGGTTTATGTGGTTAAAGTTGTCAGACATTATTGTTCTATTAGCAACTTTCTAGTAGGCTATTTATTTGAAGTATTCACCTGATTTAATAGTGTTTGAACATCTCGGTTTAAACTATATAGAATGTCAACAACAAAAACATTTTGCTGTGTGGGAATTATTAACATTGTCTCAATGTGTTATGGATTGTCTATTAAGAAATGACACTTCAGAATAAGTAGTTACACGCAGCTTTCTATTGATGAGGAAAAGATTTGTTTTATCGATATAATATATTCTTTATAATTGTCCATATTGCCCAGCCCTTTTCTGTTGTGTAAAACCTGTAGACTGAATCTGAGCGTCAGGGTGAAAATAGAGATTGTGGCGATAGAGCTTGTTAATGAGGAGGACTGGGTCATTTTCACATACTGTTGTAGGCCTGCACATTTCCAGACAATTTGCATTTAAATTATAATTTGTTTGATCATACAGAGTAGACTAGAAACAGTCGAGTTTCTTATTTGATTGTCTGTCCTGCTGTGTGGTGGTCATTCTAATAGCATAGCCTGGATTGTAACCTGCCATCTCCATTTTCACTTGTAGCTGTTTTTCCTGTAGTTTTCAAAGACTCCTATATGTTATCAGATGTGCACGTACTGCCATCTATTGATTACTTGTGATATTACAGCATCATGCACATTCAGACAGTTTACAGTCAAACAATGCCCAGGACACAGATATAGTAGATTGTAATTTAGGAGTACGAACCTTGTACACAGTACCTTCACACACATCTGCTAGCAAAATACTGGAAAATAAGTGTATAATTGTGTGTGTGTGTGTGTGTGTGTGTATATGACATATATATATATATATATATAATTTCCTTGTTGTGTAGAATATATTTATTATTTCAGTTTATATTATTGCTGCTGCTGGTTTGAGGAACCAGAACTAAATGGATAATAACAACATTAATAAAATAATAATAACAACAATAAAGACACTTTAGACAGGAGGGTGCAGTACTTTAGTTCGACTAGTCAATGGTCCGAAAAACGACAACCCACCTCAAACCCTAACCTAACCATAACCGCAAGCACGGGAGCAGGCGCTAGTCTGAGATGCGTCCGCATGTCGGACTAATGCTCCGTCGGATTTACATGCAGGATACATACATACAGGATTATTATTATTATTATTTTCATTTTATCTCTCTCTTTTTACCCAGGCATTGTTGTGGCTGAAGCAGGGGGCTACTGAGACACCACCAACATCTCATAGCCTTTATGGAAAACAATGTATTTTAAAGAGAAGAATCCAGTTAGTGCTGCAAATGCAAAACATGGCTTTACCACATTTGTGGAGGGAGGGGTGCGTCGAGTTCCGGGTCGGCTCGCCAGGTCCAGGTACCAGCCGGTACCAGAACCTTCCAAGGGTTTTCCTTTCAAGGACACAAAAACCTGATCTGCAAGGCCAAGTGTCTAAATCAGTATTTTGTTCCAAAAAATCCTCGTTGTACAACTTTAAATCAAAACTATTAAATGAATAAAGAGTTTGATGTGATCAGTATCTAATCTTTAATAATTTTTCTAATAACAGTTTATATCATTACATGCATGCTTTTAGAAAATAAAATTCAAGGTATTTTATAATATATATAATTATATATAACATGATATATATATATATATATATATATATATATATATATATATATATATTATAATATAATACACCAATATTAATTATTAAACCAAAAGGTCAAACATAAATCATAAATCAAATACTTTCAATATAAACAAACAGTTAACCAGTTGATCCAAGTTAATATGACACCAAGCCTATATAACTCACCGAAGAGTAACCAAAGATTGTCACAGTAAACAGGAACCTGCTGCTGCTGCCATGCCAAACATTTCGGCCATCTTGCATGAGGTGGGAGTGGGAGTGGGAATTGTGTAGGAACTGATGTCACCTCCATATCACCTTTATACTGCCTTGATTGACAGTTGCATAGGTTGCCATTTGCGGGTTGCCATGTTGGCTGGGTTACACATAGCTGCTGGCTAAACAATGCAAATTATGTTTTGAGGTATTGTGTACATGTAATGTATGTATGTATGTATTGTACCAACAGGTGCCAAAGTGGCGCTGTTGAGCTAGAAACAGAGAGTGTTGCACTGTTGCCAGCTAATTACAATGTGGAGTGTGCATGCATGCGAGAGACAGAGGGCGGCTCGCCAGAACCGGGCCGGCACCCTGGGCGCGTTCCTGGCTCTGGAAGTTCCGGGGACCCCCACACAGAGTTGCACCACGGGTGTGATTTTTTCATTTAAGCTGGCTTTGTGCCCACAACCACATCTTGAGTGATGTCATTGTTTGTCTCAGTCTGTGTCTGCAGCCATGCATGCACCCCAGATGGAGACAGTCAGGGATTAACCTTCATTTAATAAACAATTGAATGACACAGTTCTGAGGATAAACATGGTCAAAGACATAAGAATAGTCTGGAGTGAAGAGGAAAAGACAGGGCATTATCCTCTTGATCATAGAATCTATGGCATCATTCAGAATTTCAGTTCAGCACTTAATTCTCGTCACTCCAAT
The DNA here is from genome assembly GCF_964188405.1 of Protomyctophum parallelum. Taxonomy (NCBI): domain Eukaryota; kingdom Metazoa; phylum Chordata; class Actinopteri; order Myctophiformes; family Myctophidae; genus Protomyctophum; species Protomyctophum parallelum. The sequence goes on from NC_139706.1 coordinate 24,253,836, forward strand.
TGTTTAACCCAGACAGATATTAATCCCTTTTTATACTGTCTTTGAACATATATAGGCCTACTATTAAAATCAAATTATTCTGTAAATGCTCCAGTATTAAAGTGTTGATATTATTATCCCAGCTACAAGTCCCAGAATGGATTGTAACTTATAACACTATGGATCAGCTAGCCTTGGGTCAAGACTACAGATGTATTTTATCGCATTTTTAGCAGCTGTACTCAGCAATCCTTTGATTGCCAAGTTAACCACTCCAGGATATAAGTGATATCCTGAACATTAAACAACTTGATAGTGCATATCGTTCGGCCGTAAACGGCTTCCGAAGTTAGTGGGAGGGGGCCTATTTTACAAAACAGAACAGAATTCCCAATCCAACCCACATTTCAATCATATGGTGCAATTTCTCCAGAATTGCATCTTTCTAGTTTAGTACTGCTCTTGGAGATTCATTTTTATATAATGCTGTGAACTGGACTGTGGTCCACTAGAACCAGCCAGACCATTTTCAGTAAATTGATGGATTGGTCAAGGTGACCAAAATGTGGTCTCAACAATAAGAGGATTTGTAAGACAAAACATGTTTCAAATCCAGAACAAAACCAAAAACGATTATGCTGTTGCCGGTGAAGATTCTAATCTCATAGTGTACATGCATAACCCATGGATGATTTGATTACACTCCACCATTCCACCATCACACTGACAAAAGCAGGGAAGGGTACGAGTTCAGGACACTGTGATTAGATGAGATGAGATTTGTGTGTGTGTGTGTGTGTGTGTGTGTGTGTGTGTGTGTGTGTGTGTGTGTGTGTGTGTGTGTGTGTGTGTGTGTGTGTGTGTGTGTGGCCTAGACGCAAGGCTTTGTTATAGGCGACTGTTGACTTTTTAAGAATCTCCACCTAGAGATTCTTAAAAAGTCAACAGTCGCCTATAACAAAGCCTTGCGTCTAGCAAGGCAGGCATATTTCTCTGGCATTATTAACGAGAACAAGAAAAATGCCAGAGTACTATTCTCTACCATTGAACGACTTTTAAACCCCCCCCAGTCCTACAAGCAGTCATTCCCGGCCTCTAAAGCTAAGTGTAATGAGTTTGCATGCTTTTTTGAACAACATTTTTAACATTAGAGCTGATATTATGAATGATGCTGCTGCTAGCGCAAACCTTTAAACAGCAGCTAATGGTCCCTGGGTAGATCTCCCCAGGGGGAGCCTATTATCGTTCTGCGCAAAAGACGAACTCCGCAAAACTATATCACAGATGACATCATCCTCCTGTTCATTGGATACAATTCCCACCACCTTTCTCAAAGAGGTCTTAGACAATAGACAGTGTGATTGGAGATATCCTAAAAATTGTAAACAGCTCTCTACAATCAGGCGTCTTCCCAGACTCACTGAAGACTGCCGTAGTTAGGCCCCTACTCAAGAAACATAATCTTGATCCCTCTGTTTTGGGTAACTATCGACCAATTTCAAATCTACCCTTTCTGGGCAAGGTTTTAGAAAAATGCATCTCCCATCAATTGGATGTATTTCTACAGAACAATAATGTGCACAACAAATTCCAATCTGGCTTTAGGAAAGGTCACAGCACAGAAACAGCACTTGTAAAAGTAATGAATGATCTTAGGGTGTCTGCTGACAAGAAACATGTATCCGTTCTCTTACTTCTAGATTTATCGGCTGCATGCATTTGACACGATTGATCATTCAATTTTAATACAGCGACTGGAGCACTGGATAGGCCTGTCTGGTACGGCCCTGTCCTGGTTCTCCTCCTACCTATCAAACAGAAGTTACTTTGTCAATCTAGCCGAGTTTGACTCAGACAAACACGACATCAGTTCTGGTATTCCACAGGGCTCGATTCTTGGTCCTCTGCTTTTCTCCTTGTACATACTGCCATTGGGCGAACTCATTACCAATCACGGAGTCAATTTTCATTTCTATGCTGATGATACCCAACTATATCTTTCTGTGGCCCCAGATGATCCCTGTGCCTTAGAGGCTTAGACCCACTGCTGACCTGTCTGTCTAGCATCAAATGCTGGATGAGTGAGAACTTTCTCAAGCTAAATGAGGATAAGACAGAAGTTCTCATAATCGGTTCTAGCGAGCAGAAAGAATCAATAATAAGCAGGCTTGGCAACCTGACTGTAGAAAGTAACAGTACAGTAAAGAACCTGGGGGTTATTATTTTTAATTCACACATTAATCATGTTACCAAGATTGCCTTTTTTCACCTTAGAAATATGTCACGAATCAGAGCCTATTTGTCCTTGGACGATGCAAAAACGCTAATCCACGCCTTTGTTTTTTCTCGGCTTGACTACTGCAATGCGCTCTTTTCAGGACTGCCTAAGAAAACAACTGACAGACTTCAACTTGTCCAAAATGCAGCAGCTAGAGTTTTAACTAGAACTAAGATGAGAGAACATATTACTCCAGTTTTGGCAACACTGCACTGGCTTCCTGTTGTTTTTAGGATTGATTTTAAAATTATTTTATTTGTCTATAAAGCTCTCAATGGTCTCGCACCTTCCTACCTACATGACTGCCTGCCTAAATATGTCCCAAACCGGCCCCTAAGGTCTTCCACTGCTGGCCTGCTCGCTTTGCCTAAAAAAATGGCAACTAAAAAATACGGGGAAGCAGCTTTTTGCTTCTACGGGCCGTCGGCATGGAACAAGCTCCCACTGTACCTTCGTCAGGCAGCCTCTGTAGACATTTTTAAAGCTCAGCTCAAGACCCACCTCTACAACATTGCTTTTAAGTGATCTTTTATTTTTTTGTTATTCACGTCCTCACTGTATTGTAGTACTGCTTGTTTTTTAATGTCGTTGCCTTATTTTATCTGTTCTTATCTTTGTACCACTGCCTTCTCCTGATTTGAAACTTGACATTTGCGTTATTGTCCTATTGTTTTAACTGCATTCCTGTTTTAATGCTGTTTTGTTTTGCTTTTGTTTTTATAATTTTTTCTGCTCTGTAAAGCACTTTGAGCTACATTTATGTATGAAAGGTGCTATATAAATAAAGTTTATTATTATTATTATTATTATTATATACAGATTACACACGCACGCACGCACGCACACACACAATGTCATAGTTTCAACAAAAGTTAGTTTAAAAAATAACATATTTTTGTGCGTGCTTTATTTCAAATGTCCCTTTGGCATGAAGTGGGGAAACGGGCTCAGTTCACACGACATGAATGATGTGCTAATTAGCACTTAAGTGAATGTCAATGTTGTGTTACAATAAACCACAGTGTGGGTTGCCAGAGTGACCATGTGTTGTGTTACATCATAACATCAATATCCAGCTGAGCTATATTTCCTCACGAGAAGTGAGAAGCCAAAGTGAGTTGAGGGATTGAGCCTGGGATTTTTTACGGGGGGGGAATGGGATTAGTCAACAGGATTAATCAAATACATAGCATGTATGAAGGGACAGGGACACCAAAGAGATGGTGTCAGTCAGAAAATCCCTGGGGGGAAGAAGACAGCGTAGAGAAACTGCAACCAAACCTATATGTCAAAATCAAGATTGTATTAATCTCTCTGTCTCTCTGTCTCTCTGTCTCTCTCTCTCTCTCTCTCTCTCTCGCTCTCACATCCATAGATTCCACACATGCAGCATCACTTTCCTCCTCTTTCACTAACCGTCGTTCCAGCTGTCTGTGTGTGCGTCGTAGCTATACCTACTTTATTGTACATTATCCATTTGAGTCTATGTAAGCTGGAGGCTTGGCAGTTGAGACACTCTTTTCAAACGTATAGTGTTATCTGCAGCTATTGGTGCTATTGTTTTTTCACCAAACTGGTTATTTTTTGGGGGCCAAGCTTCAAACTGGCAGAACAGGAGGACGACGACTGCTGGGATCAGCTGATACAAATTCAGCTGTCCAGTTCAGAGGACTGGGCACCTTGTGAGTTGACAGTTTGCTGGCTTTTCTTTTATCTCTCCTCATCCTACTTTCTCATCGTTTCTCCTTCAGCGGCGCACGTCATTGCCATTGGTGCTACTGAACAGACCATGTAGATTCTGTAGACAGATTGCTTTGCTTTTATATATTTTTTGCATTATTGTCAAAAATAAACATTTTCTCTCTCTCTCTCTCTCTCTCTCTCTCTCTCCCTCTCAATCTCTCTCTCTCTCTCTCTCTCTCTCTCTCTCTCGTATATGTAGATGTTCAAGCTAATACTGTACTTTAATCAATAATCATGTGGGGGTCTTATACTCTTAAAGTCTCAAACCAAATTTCTGCTGTTGCTTGTACAGTGGAGATATACTGTGCATTGGGCTTCAGGTAACATCCTACCTGTACTATGTACCCCATGTGAGTTCTATTATACAGATACAGATACAGAGATACATACTCTACCTGGTAGAGTAGTCATTTTTGAACAAATGACTCTTGACGCATCTGTATGGTAGAGTCTACCATACAGAATGTGTCAAGAGTCATTTGTTCAAAAATGAACGTTGCTGTTGTGAGTGCTTTTTGCTTTTGTGAGCTTGATTTTCTCGGAGTCTTCACATACCACCAAAACCACTATGTGCCCAGATTAGATTGAATTGCTGTTTATTTGGTTTATTTGTCTTGTTTACCGTATAAAGGAAATGGTTCTGTCTGTAACTAAAGGTGCGTTCAAACCAGAAGATATATATTTGTCTCCAGTCGCTTCAATTGCTTTACTTTGCGTTGACTTTGTATGTAATCGCGTTGCAGTGACGATTCAGGTCTGAACGCAATTTAAGACATTACAGGCTGAAGAGTGGAGTGCAACATCATAACATTCAAATGCAATGTAGACCTATGCCTTATTTTGACACTAAAATGTACAGTACTGTAGACGTGACTGTTGTATATCACTCCAATTGTCTCCATAGGAGAACTGTCTGGTAGGCTGCAGTCAGTGAGATATGAGAATGTTGGTGTTGGAGGAGTGCAGTTTGGGTTACATAAAGCTCCACTCCATAGTCGTGTACAGGGAACTATTATCTTTTAACATTGATAAAGTCAGTATTCTACTTCAGATATTATCTTACTAATGTGCTCAGTGTCTTCTGCTGTGGGACATTGTATGTTTGGGTTTTCCTCAGCGAGTAATAAGTATGGCTTAGCATTGGTATACGGGATTACAGTTAATGTATACACTTGACTTGAATCTAGAAATTACTACAAATGTCAACATGGCACGAGGGTAAGCTAACTGGATCTTGTTCTTCTGTCTTCAGGGCCATGAGGATTGACTGACCTTTGAGGCTTTGATCCCAGCAATGATCTTTGATTATCCTAGATGAGACAATACCACAGTCACAGTGTAAACAAAGACAGAATCCATTGAGGTTTTATTTTTAATCCATTTCAATCCCTTGCAACCAGGATTGCTAAATTAATTAATTGAATTAATACACACACAATTTAATTACAGTTTTAAGTTTGAAGAAAAATGCTTGTTGTTCACTGACTGAATGCAATCAATATTTTTGATTAACAGTTTTTAGAACAGTTGAATTTTGACAGTTTCCATCAGAAGGCTGACAGTTGCCTTCAGAAGGTTAATTAATAGTCTGCCTCCTAGACAATAGAGGGTATGCGTGTGAGGCGTGACATCATCATCATCATACCCGGAAGTTATGCGGGAACGCCTACCGAGTGGCAAATAAATACTTCCTGGCCTTGATACATCCAAACAGAAACGTCATATCTGACTGCATTAAACGATGTTAAACGACATTAAACTCACTTTTTGCCACTCACTTTATGCATGCGCATACCCTGTATTTTCCTGCTCAATACAAGTTTACTGGTTTATAGTGTTACTGTACATGAGAACTTGAGAAGTGTGCTTTCTCTGGTGTGGTGATCATTTCACATTTTATTTGTTCTGCAACTTTTTCAATGCATTTCTTTGCCTTTAAATGTTTTTTTTATGCATTATGTAAAGTAAAGCACTTTGAATTGCCTTTGGACAATAGACTGTAAAAAATATGGACAAAGCGTTCCCCGGGTGTAACATGGACGTAAAATGAAGGCTGTAATTCCTTGCACTGTAAGTCGCCATATTTCTAGATCCGTTTGGGCCCAGCTGGCCATTGGCTGGCTCCGTTTGGGCCCTGCTGGCCATTGGCTGGCCCAGACAACGAGGCGGGACTTCCCTTACTCTTCGTTGGTTTTTATTTTGACTGAATGGGGGGTGGCTCCCGTTCATAGACTGTAACGGTAGCCACGCCCCTCAGAACATACGCAACTTTAATTTTCCAAAAAGAATATTATGACATGAGAAATGAGACTTTAAACTAGTGACTGGAAGCAGAAAGTATTCATGACCATGTTTATTAAGGTAATACAGTCTAGGTGAAGTTGGGCCCAAATACATGGGCCTCTATGGGGCTATGGATTTGTTTGGGCCCAATGACAGCGCCACAACAGGCCATTATAATATGAACTTTCTTGGCTTCACGAAATATCTGTCTGACTGCTCCCCTGCTTTGGACATAACATTTGCTTGCCTTGCATTGTTATCACAAGGTCACAGTGTCAATATTTAGAGGAGAATAGGGGCAAAAAGTGCCAAAAACTAATCTTATGAATTGAAAATGGTGGACCCTGTTGTAAACAAGTGTAATGCTTTATCAGTGTGTTGTCCACAGTAACAGTCTTTGTATTGAGTTGTGCTTTCATGTGAACTGTTAATAAATACTTCAATCAATCAATCAAAACTGATATTCTGTCAATATTCTGCTTACCAATAATTACACTCCTATTCATATTGACCTTGCCAGAACTGTTTCCATAGCAACTATGATGTAAACTTACCAATGTCATCTCATTCTTTGTTGTTTAATTTACTTGTTCAAGCATAGCATGATGTTTGTGTCATGTTGCTTAATTGCTTTTCCAGGTGACACTGAGAGGTTGGAGATCCCCAGAAGAGAGATGGAGGTGGTGGAAGGCCAAAGGGTTGTGTTGCAGGCCTGGTATAGCCCTAGATCAGACATTGCCAAAAACTCTGTCATGTGGAACTTCGACAATGAAGCACGCAACTTGCATGTGAGTGAACCAGCAAAGAACATTTATCTCTAATTTGTTGTTTTGAAAATTTGCTTTTTGGTTGCAAAGAAAACAGTTGCAGTCATATTCTCCGGAAACATGTCCGTGACATGAAAGGTAAAATAGTTGCTGATCTGTACAGAGGAGGATCATGACCAACACCACTGCTAATGTCTTAATACAAAACGGAAGGATGTAATGAGTTTAAGAGTGATGCTAATGGCATTCTAGCTCTGGTACATATCCGCTATGACATATCCTAAAGCTGCTAGTGACTGTGTGTGCGTGTGTGTCAGTCTGTATAATAGTGTTTGACATTTGCTGTGATTATAATAATCTCAATAGTTTAACTGTCTGTTGCCTGCAAGCTTATCTCAACCAGAAAATCTGCCTAAAATTCAACCTCCACCATCTGTACATGAAGGATGTTGAATTGTGTTATGGTTAATCTGCAGGAGGCTCAATATGCATATAGCAGAAATAATATTAATTTGTTTATTTTTAAATGAGAGAGAGAGAGAGAGAGAGAGAGAGAGATAATTCACTCAAAGCAATTTAGGAATTTGCTCATTATTAAGTATGTATGCAAATAATTCTAGCTTTACAGTGACAGAATTCTAACTGTAGAAATCCTCTTGCTGTTTTCTTTGGCTCTGTGCAGATAATATCTTTCAGCTCAGGTGAGGTAGGTGGACCGATTACACCGAATGAATTCACCCATAGGGTTAACTTCAGCAAGGCCATGCCCTCTGCCAACCTGTCCATCTACATCAACAACACCCAAGAATCCGACTCAGGACGCTACACCTGCGATGTCCTCTACTTTGGAGATTCTGGCCTCACTAGCTTCAAAGGAAACCTTCTCCTTAATGTTAAAGGTAATGATCTAGTCAGTGTCACCAATCATCAGTGTTAATTTAACTGATTGGCATTTTGAGAGTTTGAATTGTTTTTCCTTCTGGAAACACGCTGCTAAAAGCAGCTAGACATTTGAGAAGATTTTATACATTCCTTTTTTCTGACCCAACCCTTACAGTAGTTGTCATACACTATGTGTATTATTAATTCTTAAAGGGGCATTAAACTGGTGCAGAAGTTCACCTTTACGTGAATGGGTACTGAAACACATTTTAAGATTCCGATTTGCTTCTGTATGTAGAGTTGTCTCTTCTAATTTATATAACAGTTCATCAGCCTCACTCAGCCTGTGTGTGTGTGTGTGTGTGTGTGTGCGCGCGCGTGTGTGCGCGTGCGTGCATGTGTGCGTGCCTTTCCATTTGTTCTACCATCCAGTCCGCCCCTCTCCTCCAGTGTGTACAATGACAGGGGAACCAGTGCTGAAGGGAAACGTGACACTGAGCTGTAAGTCTAGCCATGGGAAGCCTGTACCTCATTACAAATGGACCAAGATAGCTCCTGTATCTGAGGTCTTCTTTTCTCCAATGCAGAGTGAGTAACTTTTCCACTGCGATTATTGTGTTCCTCTTCAATAACAAACACATTCAAGGTGTTCACATTCATGCACACAATAAGGCATGATTTTACCAACCACACAGTACAATCCTCAATGTTAATTTACCTTTGAGATGGTAGTTACATTTGTCCCCCTCTGAGTTAAGACACTATACTGTACAGTGTACAAACTCTTTTTCTATGCACAGCGTTGTGTGTTTGAGCACAGAATGTGTTTGTAGCACGGAATGTTTTTGTAGCACGGAATGTGTTGATTTGATGATGATAAGAGTGCCCCTCACTTCACACAAGTGTGATTTATATTTTATTACATTTTTGCCTTTGATCCATATTCTTTTTAGTTGAGCACCTGCCTTTAAATGGTGTGTGGAATGGATGTGCGTGCAGCGTGACTGACCTCCCTTTGATCCACTCAGATGCTAGACCAGTGCCACATGCTTTAGTATGGCCACATCATTGCTACAGTTTGATCTTGCGATGTGACCGTGAACTTTGACCGAGGTCGTGAACTTTGACCGAGGTCGACCCCTGACCCCTTCACCCAACTCATCCAACAGGTCTGATCGACATCGGATTAAATCTGTCGGACAACCAATTAGGCTCACGGCCAGTCGGCCACATGCTGGCGATTACAATACCCCCGCTGGATCAGCGTGTAACTGATCAACGTGTTTGTTTACAAGCTCCTGTCAATTGTAACATGATGCAGGAATCATTGGAAGAAGCGGGGAAAAGAACTCCATCCGCTTATTGTAGTAAATTATGTTGAAAATACGTCCACAGAATGTTGTCAGTCTGTGGCTTGACTATGGCAGCGTTTAGCCCCGCCTACTTGCACACGGAATTGACACCCTGCTGATTATAGTAAAATTACATGCAGAGATTTGTGGAGAATTAAGACAGAACAAGACCTCTGAGCTGTGCAACATTGTGCGTCGAGGCAGCTCCATCTCAGGAGCATGTTCTTCTATCAAACGGATTTCGCATTTTGGGTGGTCTGAGGAGGCGCTTACCGCTGTCCTAAACCTGTGTGGGCAAGATAGCAATTTCAAGCCGTTTCATGTGTCATGTGCTCTATCATGCCATAGCAAAAATCCTCTTTTCAAATAAAACCAGGTAAAGTACAGTATTATGCAACTTGCAAGCAGTGCATATGCTTATAGGCTATTACTTTAATATTTGATACAGGTTTCTCAGAACTGGATGATGCTCCAGAAAAAAAAATCACCAGCTGTTTCTGAATAATAGGATTTAGTTTGATTCTGTAGGTAGGGCCTAACCTAACATGCCCCCTGTCCTTACTTGATCAGCACTCTCAGAGGCACAGGGTTGGATTTGGGGCAGAGAGCACATATTACATCTCTGTGTTCCACCTTTCATCAGTCTGCACTCAATCCCTTCCTCACTCACTCTCTCTTTGGCATCTTTCATCCATGCAAAACCCAAGAACGGAGATTCTGCCCCCATCCCTTGGTTATCCTTGGGTTCATGGGTAAGGGTTTTCAGTTATGTGCTTCCAATTAATTTACCCCCCATCCCTATCTTACTATCATCCAGAACATGTGATATCCCCTAGGTTTCAGAATGCCTGGAGTCCAGCTAAAATCCATCATATCAAAACCCATTCCAAAGCTTTTGAGAGGAAAAATCAACCCAAATTGTATAACAATTGGCTCCTGCACCATTGCAGTTCCTCCCATGGTTCTCCAGTTCATCCATGGACGTTTCATCTTGCGCCATTCCATGAAATGTAAGCAAAACTTTGACAGGAAAAGACTCGCTCACCGTATTGAAAAAGAAGTAAAACTCCTTAGACTGGTCCTCAGACCTTCGTCAGTGCTATAGCACTGACGAAGGTCTGAGGACCGAAACATTTTAATTGCACCATGAGCACAGGGCACCATAAGAGCATGATAAAATAAAAGGAGTTTTACTTCTCTTTCTATACGGTGAGCGAGTCTTTTCCTGTCAAAGTTTCCCTTACCACCGCTACCGTAGTCAAGTTTGAAAAAAAGGACGAAGAACAGTTTTCTCAGTGCTTCCATGAAATGTAAGCATCCATGAGTGTCCTAAATTTGCGTATGCCCACGCCACAGCTTGGCAAGCTGACGCCGTGGGTACAGCAAAGATTTAGTGAACCAAATATGATAGACAGTGGTTACATTTGGGTTGACTTTCCGTTTAAACCTTTACTTTGTGTTCTGTGTTAACCCTAGCTATACAGTAGCATTCCCCCAGCATCACATGTTATTGTGAGCTATATGTTAGGCTGCTATGTGAGCCTATAGTAACTGTATACGTTCTGCCTCAGTACCGGTAATATTCTTTTTAACAACTATTCACATTCCACAGCAATAATTAGCCACATTTTAATAGAATAAATTAATAAATCTGACTGACAGGTACAGGTACACTATTGTGTATGGTAAGAAGAATGCATCAATTTCTGGTATGAATAATATCAGAACACATTGTTTACCTAGAATCTATATTGATATTGCCAATTGGGCCATTGCTCCATGCATAGTTTACTATAGAACTTGTCATGAAAAGGTGAGCTTACTGGCCTTGTGCAGGGAGCACCACTAGTCCAATGTGTCAGACAGACACTCACTTTGTGCAGGAGGGTGCAGGCAGGGGGCTATAGCCACAAAGGCAGTTTCTAGCCGTTTAGATCTAGAGTTTGACAAATGATACGTAACTTGCGGATTTAGGATTGGCCCGTTTTGAACAAAAAGCCTCAAATCATGAACGCAGCATGCAATTTATGTGAAATCTTTCACAGACTTTCCTACTAGGCTGAGGATATATATCCCACCCTTTTCACATTGGCCTGTTATAGCGCCACCAACTGGTGGATTTTTTGCAAAACACATTTTTGGAAACAAAATGCCTCAAATCATCCAATTCACCCTTTGTCAGCCTTCTGATTGGTCCCTGACTGACTAACCAGCAGGCTCTTTCTGCCTTGTTTCCGCCCTGGTTCCGCCTTGTTTATATTGAATTTGCTAAAACATCATTTTTGGAAAAAACTAAAAACAAACATGATATGCCGAGTCACTGTGCCTGTGATGTTCCTTTTTACTGACACCAAGTTTGCTTCATTAAATAAGACAATACTCGGCAGTAAGACAATACTGCCGAGCAGATACACAGTGTAAGGGTGTACCTTATTGCTTTCATTGATGTCCACTGGCCTACGCACCTGTGCATACGCCTGATTTCTGGGTGTGCGAAAGTCTTCTCCTACAACTGACACCAAGTTTAAAATAACAATTGAGTGCACAGAATATCAATACGAAGCAACTGAACAACATGTTATTTCAATGGTAGTGGATGGAGAGAGAGGATTTTTATCCAACCACGAAACGGCAACCAATGGGTGCGAAGAGGGGCACAACCACGGGCGGGACTTGTCAAAGGGGGAATTGCCATCCAAGGCGTAAGAAGAAATGACACCCTTTTCACATTGGCCTATTATAGCGCCACCAGGAGGCCACAACCTGGTGGAGACCTTTTTCTAGTTGTATCTCCCTGCTCTTAATGTTTAATGATGGTGTTTAATTGTGCCGAGCAGGGAGAAATAGTAGCAGAGCCATAAGATAAAATATCATATGCACACTTGTATTTTCACTCTATAATAAATATTGGTTAAATCTATTTGTGAGTTATCTGACTGAATGTAAGATGTTAAATGCAATGTCAGAAATCCAGAAAAACACATTCTGTTCAATTATTAGGCTTATTTCCCTTTCAGTTGAGTGTTTCAGCAGCGAGCTGGTTGAAGAGATGTTTCTTGACTACATTAGTTAATTCATACTCTTCTACATCTAACCGCCTATTACAATACTATCAAATACTGTATAATTTATGCCGCACTTGTGAATAAAGTTGTTATTAAGTTGTTACTAAGTATTGCCCGTTGGATGTTTATGTAAATTACAAAGCCGATGCACTAAAGTAGAATGTTGGATGTGCGGTGACATGAGCTTATGAATATTACTTACCAACATTAACATCAGCTTCCTGTCAGTCCTGTCCTGTCATCGCTCACTGAACTACACTGCTACAGTATGAACTATGAACTCATGGCAATAGCTGAGTCAGCTGGCTCTCTAATAATCTGCAACAATACGGCTAACCCTATTTCACAGCTGTCTTTTGCGATTGAAAACCTAGAGAGTGACATGTGCATATCATACTCACCTGCTTGTGTTTTTATTACTGTAAATGAGTTTGATTTTCTGTCAGTTAATCAAAGCATCCTCATTTACATTTTATATTGTTCAGCTTATGGGTTGCGTTTTCATTATATGATGATTTTTACATTCACACTCTTGGGAGGAATTGGCACGAATTCAAATCTAGATTGATTTTGTGGTATAGTAATCTGAAATTTGTACTACAATACAGTATATGGCCCTAACCAGTAACCACCACAACAATGACAGTACAGATTATGATGTAACTGATGTTATTAAATACAAGACCAAGCCAGTTCGATCACCCCAGGATATCCAGGATATAAACAGATGTGAATCATGTGATGGTCTCTTTCCATACTGTCCCACTAGGCCGAGGAAGAAATGCCACTTGAAAATGTTCAAATCGGCCTGAATGGTGGTGCTATAACAGGCCGTGTTTTTACGTATAACTGCACCGATCTGTGTAAACCTTTGTATGCACACTCCCTAGCCTAGAGGCCAAGCTAAACTTTTGCCCTGCATTTTTCACATCTGCCTTTTGTAGCAGGAGGCTGACTTGATATTACTCCTTGAACATAATGCCTCAAATCATGAATGCAGCGTCCAATTGCTTTGAAACTTTGCACGCACATTTCCATTACGTTGAGGAACAATAATTAATCCCCCCCTATTAACATTGCCCTATTATAGCGCCACCAGGATGCACTTTTTTTTTTAAACACATGTTTATGGCCCAGGCGGTGGCGTAACCGTCTGGGCACCCGACTGGTAATCCAGTCGCAGTGTGCCGCGGGTTCGACTCCCGAGCCCGACACGGCCTTTACTGCATGTCTTCCACCATCTCTCTCCCGTTTCCTGTCAGCCTACTGTCTGTCCCTTCAAAAAACCAATAAAAGGCATAAGCCGCAAAAAATATTAAAAAAAAACCTCAAAAAAAAACACATTATATGTTTATACATTTATATTAGTCCTATACACATTTTGTCCAAACATCACACGACCTGGTGGAGACCTGTGCTCCGAGCTGCACTTTTCTAGTGCAATCCCTCAATCTCAGTCCAATATGATGCATGCCAAATGCATGGCGATTCTATGCACACCCCTTTCTCCTTTCTAAACCCTGTGCCACAGATCTGATGAAATGCTTTATTGTGATGTTCCAGAGTGGATTTTAGAGGATTTGTGTAAGTCGCTCTTAATGTGCGTTTATTCTTCTTCTGCTTGTGTTCTCAACACATGGCATTTTAAAGCCAGATGTGCCAAGCAGAACAGATGGCAATACCTAGCTGGGACTGACGCACACAATGCTCTGATGTGTCATGGACTAATTGTGTTAAAATAATGTTGTGACAAACCCCTAGAAGGGTTGCAGAAACAAAATGATTTTTCAGGTCCCCATTCATCGATCTTTAATTGATATGCTTAGATCTCAGAAAGAGAAAGAAAAACAGTGTTGTTCTTGGTGAATTACTTAAGCCTTATTTTTGTACTTTGTGTACTAATATAGCCAATCTATAAGCTCACAACACATTACACCGGGATGCATTGTAAGCTCATAGATAATATTTGGGGATTTTCCACTATTTTATCTAAGTAAATTAGACATTTATTATACATTACGTTTCTTGTGACCTTTGTCCATTACACTTACGCTCCATGTAATGTAAGCAGGTAATCTAACAAACACAACTGGGAGAGAACAATTACTTGATGTTTTTACTATAGCTCAATCAGACATAAAGGATCTCTGTGCTGAAAATAATGTATTTACTTAATAATGTATTATTAAATATAGTAAAGTAAAGTGTAGTTTGTGTACAGCTTGTTGTGTTTTACATACTAGTGCGTACGTACAGTCGTACACATATGTTTGTGTCTAAAATGAGTGATGTTGATGTTAATCTAGACATAATCTACTAGCCCATTGGTTCCCACCCTTTTTATACTGAAGTACAACCCCAGAAAATAGTTGGCTCTCCAAATTAAGTGCCACCATCATAACTGATGTTAGAATACAGGAGCCTATACCTCATTCATTCATTCATTCAAACCTTTATTTATTCCCAAAAGACATTTAGGTACCCCTCATTTGCAGTGTCGTCGAGTTACAACATAATACAATATTTTCAAAGCAATAAACAAAAACAGAGCAGCAACATTTCCTCTAAGTACTGTAGCACATGTTTAAAAACAGTTGCAGATACTTGGGGGTGAGTCTGCAATCAAAGATTTAAATTGACCGTATGTTATGGGAGAATTTAAGCTGTACTGTAGGTCATTCCACGAGGTTGGGGCACTACATTTGGGACCTTTAGTGTGAGCCAGTGACTGGAGCGTGTCCTATATGTTACAGGATTCCAGTCCAGCAGAGCTTTAATATACAAGTATTACCAGTGGTTGGGAACCTCTGTACTAGCCTAACCCTTGCTGTGTGTTACTTTGGATTATCGTAAACAGCTGGAATGGACCTAAAGTGTTTGCAACTTTGTGCTTGTCTTTACAGATGAGAGACAAGGAACCCTCAGGCTGAGCAACCTGACTAACAACATGTCAGGGAAGTTTGTGTGTCGAGCTAGCAACACGGCTGGCTCTGATAGCTGCTCCATCAACCTGGAGGTTATTACATGTACGTACATGCTAACAAGAAAGCCATATTAATTATGTTATTACTGCAGTACTATGTACAGTAGATCACTTGAACATTATTACTGTGATTCCTGGTAGTGAGAATGAGCACAGTAAAATCACATACGGGTCCAACTCTGGATTTTACAGCATACCCCCTCTGGCTCTTGTCCTTTAGCCTCCAATACAGGCATGATTGCAGTAGCTACATTGGGGTCCATTGTGGGACTGGTGGCCATGCTACTTTTCCTTATCTTCATACTGAGGAGGAATAGGGACACAGAGGAGGAGATTGCCAATGAGATCAAGTGAGATTGTCTGTGTTACTTGAAAGTGAATAATTTGTTCCGATTTGACAACATCATAATGATTCTTTCTTTTTATGTCTAAATCTGTTGACTTTCCCCCTGTTTCTCTGTCTGGGTGTACCACAGGGAGGATGCTCAGGCCCCTAAACGAGTGTCTTGGGCAAAAAGTACCTCGGGCTCAGACGTTAACTCCAAGAATGGCACGCTGTCTTCTATTGGCACAAGTCCTCAATCCCAAGACCCCCATCAGCCCAACTTCCACTACCCATATTCCCCTGTGTCATCCTCTGACATGGGCTCTATGAAGAATGCCTACCAGCTTCAGCCTGGTGAAACCAACCCTCTTCAAGGACTCCCGGGGTACCACCTCAATGGCACCCCGTCGCATAAGCTCAGGCCTCCTAGCATGAATGGTGGCCCCCGACACACTCCTCGGAGGCCAAGGCCCCCCACCCCCATCAGGACTGAACGGGCCCAACCTCAGGTGCCACATCCCCTCACCGTGTCCCCACCAATCAGCTCCATGTCTCTGACAGATATGGGAGGTGTTATGGTACCCACTAAGAGTCAAGCTGGCTCACTGGTGTAGCCGCGAGGAGTTGGATGTCTAACACCTTTGACATTTTTAAATAAAATAAACAATGATAGCCTGTTTAAGAATGGAGAGACACAATGCCTTGGAATGGAATGCACTTTTTTTTTGTTAAAGAAAGAAGAGGAAAGGATCTCACACTTAACTTTGGTCAAATCAGCACAAATCATACAAACTCCAGTCCTGTTTGTATGTATAATGTTGTTGGATTCTGAATTACTAGAGAATTGCCTACTGTTTAATACTATATAATTTGTTTATAATTGTATGAACAGGTTTTCAGAATGATCTTTTGCACTGTTAAGATTACACATAGGTATTTACTGTAATGTACATGATATGCCACATGAGTACATGAATTTAATTTACTCCCCATTATTCCTGGATATTTCATTTGAATTAGTTTTGCAACAAGTGATGTTTTTATATTATAAAAATTGCATATTAATCAGGATAATCAGAAACACATTGCATACTTGCCATGTATATTATACTGTAGAGTGGTCATATCTGACACTTCTACATATATGTAGGTATGTCCACTATTCTCAGGTTAATTGTACAGGGCAAAAATACAGCAAAACCACTGTTCAGGTATTTCATACAGTAGGATCTAAAAATGGGTTACCTCTGCTCTCAAACACTGGCTGGCGCCTGGGCCCTGGCATTCACTGATAGTTACTTGTGTTTATTACACAGCTTGGTTGAATGCTTGATTCCGATTGGCCAATCGCTGAATTGATAATGACCGATCAGCTCTAACAGGCTGCTGTCAGTGTCAGTATCAAAGACTCTGAGCACCCGTCAGCGCTGCTTGATTTTAAGTTGTAGCCTACCCAACATGACAGGCATGTAAACACACAATGTCATGCAGCTAAACATTGCTCTCAAGAATGCTTTTGAAAACATTTGAAATGAGAAATACACAATGCAGTAACCGAACATGTATTCTATTTGATCAACACTTCCTTGTTTACCCAGTGGAATACTTCCATTATTGTAAGCAAGGAAATACTTTGTTTTGTTGTTACTTTGGGGTCCATTTATTTATTCATTAAGTAGCCTTGTAATATGGTGATTACTTATCACCCTGTCAGGGCGACAATTATCCCTTATTCCCTTACTTATCAGGGTTCCTTTCACTGGCCAATGTGAATGTGGCTCTCATGAGATCATATATCCACACTGCCCATTATGGTAGTTGCATTGTACCTGAAATGTTGAAGTGTAATGCTGTTGAGTTTGATGGTTATATTTAGTTCATGCCATTTAGAGTTCTGGGACTTATTCAATAAACACCATTCTCAAGTTACCATTATTTGAATCTTTCAGAGTTCTAGTCACTTCAGCTGTGCTACAAGAATTTTCACTTACGTTTTTCATATACACTATCATGGAAACACAAGATTAAAATTATTAAATAAATATCAAACAGTGCCAAATAAAATGAATATTTCTGCGATCTTACAGTTTAACACTTTTTTATTTTATTGGAGTGTGATAAGGTTTGTTTCAAAACGGCATTGCAATATCATATTACCATGATGCCATAAGAGTACATACACCACAGTGCTACCAAAGAGCACTCAAATACACTACAATACAGTGCATTTCACACTTTTATTCATAGGGCCTACAAAAGTCAACAAACATACTATAGAACAGTAAAGTATAATAACCACAGTCAGATAGAAATAAAGGACACTTTAGTGTGGAGAAACAATTGACAAAATTGCTGTAACAAATCTCAATGAGCAGCTTTAGAAACACTACCAAATGCTGAGTAAAGGAGGCAAATAAATGTAAGCTTGCAGACAAGACAATATCAGTCACATGTAGATGGATGGGCATGGATTTAGGTCAAAAGATATTCAATGATGATTATTTCACTGATTAAAAATGTGATCTGCAAACATTTTCAGAGGTGGTGAACATATGCATACAAACTTACGAAGCACTGAATGTGGAAGAAAACACAGGTGTGGAAACAAACCCTGGGGACCCAAATGACGCCTCTATCTGAACTACATCAACTATGTTTTATTAAGTTTGAAAGCCTAATAGTTCTGTACCTTTGGATTAGTCTCTCAAACCAACCTACTGTATATCTTGCACAATCTTCGAATATGTCAAACGAACCTGTCACGGACCAGCAGCGAAGTTCAGGGACCCTTGATTTACACAAATTAACAGGCAAAACAGAAGTTAGGCAGAAGCATTTAAAATTGTGGAAGCATACAGTACACATGTCTTGAGAGACTACCTGCAGATATTAGGAAACCAGTTAAATGGTACATCTCAAGTCTCTTATTTGATATTTGCTTGTCTATTACCTTGCTTGAAGCTGTTCTGGTGTGCCATTTTTAAAGTTATCCCAAAGCACTTATTTTTGCTCAGAGGAGCGAGGAGGGATGGGGGCTACCATTTGTATCAGTGTGAATATACAGTAACAGTAACGGCAGACATTGGCAGCTGTGCTGCCGTAAGAAACTGACCTCACTTCACATTCTTCTCCTCACATGGTGAGGGAAATGTGGATGCAAATAAAGAGACTTGGGATGCATCCAAAGAGTAACAAACCAAAAGTAAAAGCCTTCACAATAGGCCACCACCTACCATCACTAGTATATAAAGATTATTGAAATGTCTATGGAATAAATGTAATCATCAAACATCTGACAGCAGACTTCTGGCAATTATCATCCTCATCACCTCATTTGTTCCTAAAGAAAATAAGAAAAGAATTGCACAATTATTAAGTCTTGAAAATCCCTTAGAGCCAATGAAAATCCATATGTAGTAGTATTTCATGTGAACTGTGTATTTCATGTGAGGTCTATCTAGCTTTTCAAAATGCTCACCTTCTAGAATCTGGTGTACTCTTATGTCACGGACATACTGCTGTACTGCGTAGTCTTTCAGGTAACCATAGCCACCATGCATCTGAAGAGCTTGGTTGCATATCTGTTATGTGAACAGATGCACAAATTAAAAATCGAGATTCAAACTTGTAGTTGTAATAGATAGACAAGGAACCATCTACCATCTATTTTCTTTGCTCAGTAGAAATTATTTTTGAGTTACTCACACCAAAGCACTCATCTGTGACAAAGAGCTTGGCCATGGAACAGAGAGAGACAGCGTCAGACCTGCCCTCCTGGAGTGCCCTCGCAGCCTCGCGCACCAGGAGACGTGACGCAACTAGCTTGGTGGCCATTTCTGCCAGCTTGAACTGTAGAAACTATCCGGAGAACACACAGAAAGAAGACAAATAACTCATTTTTGACCAGCAACACCATGTTGACCTAAAGTAACTAAGGAGTATTTGGATGATTACGTTGACTGCTTTAATGATGGGAGGTTATTACCTGGTTGTTGGAGAGCGTCTCTCCGAACTGTTTGCGTACAGACACGTGATCACGCGCTAGCTGCACACAGGCGTGCGCTGCACCAAGAGAACAGGAAGCTGTGGACATGAGTGCCAGGAAGTGTTTCAATAACTTGAAGTCAAAGTAAAAGATATAGACATGTATCTAGATATGTACTTCTGGTGATCTGAAAGACTTAATATTACAGTATATAACATTCACGATGGACAACACCTTCAAAACAGTAAATGATAAACACGGTTTTGATAATTACTTGCGCAAGCAGAGTGTGCAAGTAGTGTAATCGGTGACTTGGTGGTGTCCATCGGCCAATCAGGGATTGGCTGATGATGTAACCAAGGTACGTTTGGTGATCGGTTGGGTATGTATTAAGGCTGTCCCCAAACATTCAAGGTTCGAATGTTCGCTCGTTAGGGTTGGCACTCGAATCTTAATTAATGGGTTTGAACCATTCGTTTTTTTTTTTTTTTTATATATAAAAATAAATATTATTATTAATAAATACTTTTTTATTAACTCGAAAATATATCTCGGAGAGAATGTGATATGAGCATGTCAAAAAAAGTAAGTTTCTAGTGCATTCCTGTCAGAAGTTGTTGTGCTGTCCCTCTCCAAAATCCCCTGTGCACATTAATTTGGTGATGGGCCTGCACTCCCTGCAGCCAATCAGCAACAAACACACACACACACACACACACACACACACACACACACGAGTCGTTTTATTTGTGAGGGAAGCGGCTGTGCAGTGCACTCAACTACATACATACATGTGTCCAGCTTGTTTATGTTTGGTTTCCAACTTTCCATCCATTGTGTGTATAATTCGACTGCGTTGCGCGGCGGCGCGGCCGATCTACAAGCTCACAACGCGTCGTGCTGCGGCGCGTTGTGAGCTTGTAGATCTGCTCTAATTCTGCAGCGCACGCCTGCACGACACTGCGCTGCTCAGAGGGGGAAAACAGGGGGCCCCACGACAGGACGGCCGGGCGTCGCTTAACGGGAGGATGAAAAGGTGACGCCGGTTGGGAGGAGGAAGCGACGGCAGCAACAGCGATGGAACGGGCTGCAATATTAGACATTTTTCAGGGAGAACTCTCGGCTCAGGGCTCTACGCAGTTGCGTAGTTTGCATAGCGCTAAAAACCTGCTCTGTCGCTGGCTCGCTGCCCTCGACAGAACCGAAAGTGCTATATACTTCTCCAGTACAGCAGTGCAGAACCGAGAGAGTGACACATGCTTTTGGATGTAAACTGCGCAGCTAAGAGCGGGGGAGACGCGCTGTGTGCTCTGATCGAGACGGTTATTTTTTTTATTAATTAGAAACAAATGGTCCGAATGTTCACTCGGAAATTCCTGCCGAAGTTTGAGTCCTAAAATAAGGGCTAGGGTACAGCCTTAGTATGTATGTATGTCGGGGTAAGAATGGTGGTCCCTTATTGGCTGTTGATGGTGACGTAACTAAGGTAAGTTTCAAGGTCAATAATGGGTCTAAAGGATTTAGAACAGCAGTTGTAATAGACGTTAGTAGCAGTAATTGCACGCTCTGCTTGCGCACAAGTAGGCCATACGTCCGAACATAGACATGGTAACGCCCCGCCTGTCTCTGATTGGCCTACCGACACGGCCCGTCTTGCCTGTCCTCCGAGATGCAAGGGGTACTCCGTGGTGGGAAATACAGTAGTACAAGTACAAGAGAATGGCAACACACGACAGTAACATTTCTTCCTCAGCCTAGTGGGAATATGTGTGCCGCAAACTTTGGAAGCCAATCTTAGACAATCAGGATGGAATATGAGAAATCAAACAGACCGATTTGCGTGAGATTGAAGGAGTAATATCCAAAAATGTAGTTTTATATAGGCCTCTTGGTGGCCCTATAAATAGCAGATGTGAAAAATGTAGGTCAAAGGTTTTTCGTTGGCCTCTAGGGTGTGTGCATACAAAGTTTTCCACAGATCAGCGCAGTTATAGGTAAAAAGTTAAAACATGAATGGGCCAGTTATAGCGCCACCATAAGGCTGATGTAAAAAATGTCAAGTGGCATTTCTTCCTCTGCATAGTGGGAACGTGCCTGCAAAATTTTGCCATGATTTGAGGCATTTTCAAAACGGACCAATCCTGCAAACCTTGGAAGACAATCTTAGCCAATGGGGAAGGAATATGGGGAAGTGGACAGGTCCGTGTTGATCACATGACTATAGAGGTGGTGAATACCGATTTGCGTGACGTATGAATAAAATGTGTGATATAAAGAAATGTGTTTTGCAAAAATCTGCCTCATGGTGCCGCTATAACAGGCCGTTGTGGAAAAATTGGGGCAGAGGTTCGTCGTTGGCATCCAGGGAGTGTGTGCACAGTTTGGCATCGAGACGGACGTATGGGCAGACACACACGGACGGAGTGCAAAACATACTCTCCCATGCCTTTGGCCTGGTGGAGAGTGGAGACAATGAATATCTCTAGTTTTAAACGATGGAAATGAACGTCTATTTGCAAGACATCTCATTTGCAAGGAAAGCATTTACTGAACATGTATAAAGTACATTTAACATTACCAAAACAATAACGTTGATAATGGCGTTTTCATAATCTGCCCCCGCTCACCAATATTGATCCTGCCTCCATTCAAGCCTTTCATAGCTATGGTGAAACCCTGTCCTTCTTGACCAAGCCGATTGGTCACTGGAACGGGACAATCCTCGAATATCACAGCTCTGGTTGGCTGAGAGTTCCACCCCACCTTGAAGAGAGAATATTAATATGATATTGTCCTCTATTCTGAACCATGAATATGACCAAATTCTGCCATCTAGTGGATATTATCCATTGCATATACTGTATCTATTGGGTAGTAGGTACACATAGTCAATAAATGCTATATATTTTATGCACAAAGACAGCACTGTCTTTCTCAAATGCAACAATAGTGCCTTCTTACTTTTTTTTCTTTCTTGCCAAAACTTAGTCCTGGTGAGCCCTTCTCTACAACCAGGCAAGAGATGCCCTTGGCTCCTTTCCCCCCTGTTCTGCACATCACTATATATACATCTGTATCTCCACCACCACTGATGAATGCCTAACAGAAAGCACATGAAGAGATTAGTAGCATATGGTTCATTATGATCGTATACATACATTGTACCTAGGAAAGAACCATTCAAGGAAAAGTACCTTAGAACCATTCAAGATGTAGTGGTCATCATTCAGTCGTGCAGTAGTGAGAAGTGAGGCTGCATCGCTGCCACTCCCTAAACATTAAATAGATAGAAGTAAGCCCCTTAACAACATTTCATATGGGATTATTATGTCCTTAATTATGAGCAAGAGGATCCATGAATCTAAGGTTATGTGCCATATTAGAGACTAACCTGGTTCAGTGAGACAATAGGAACCAAACGTGTTCATCAAGCAGAGATCAGGACAGTACCTCTCCCTTTGCTCAGTATTTCCATATGTGTCTATCATCCAATTACACATGCTACAAAGAAAGAAACATTGATCTGTCATCAGATAAGAATTTAGCGAACAACCACCACACCAACCTACAAAGGAGGGGGAAACTCTTTTTTTGTGTGTGCACTGCAATGTTAAATTAATGTACCTACATTCTCAAAAGGGAAAATAAAACAAAGAAAATCTGTCATTGAAAGAAACCTTCCAATAAATAAATACAATTGTATCAAACATATCTGTATCTCACTTGTGGATGCTGATATAAGCTGTGGTGCTGACACAGCCTGTGGATAAGGCCTCCATGATCACTGATGTATCCAGACGAGATAATCCGGATCCTCCCACCTCCGGTTGAACATAGATCCCACCAAACCCCAGTTGGGCTGCCTTCCGCATTGTCTCCACTGGAAATATTTCCTAAAATAAAATCACATATTTCACATCTTTAATGAATCAAGATGGTACATTTTGCAGCAAACAGAATGTATAAATGCCTTCCATCAAACTTAGAAAATAATGTAAGTGAATTAAGGCTGATGGCAATGTCCAATAATTACAAATATTTCACTCTACTCCTGTATGGCTTTGAGATGTTACTTGCATTAACTAGGGACAATTTGTAACTGTGTAACTTGTGTAACTCGAGGTGGTGTTTAACAAGCTAAATCATATATAGCTCAATACTGCCATCAGTGGGTGGCGCCAATGTGTAACAACCTTGCTATCTATTATATATTAGAGAACTTGTACCCAACACATGGCAAGAAACCCAAAGCCACAACAGCTACGTCGCTATTGCAACACCCACAACACCATCTTACACACTACACCCACACACACACTCACACGGCAGTGACGTCACACACTTACCTTCGCAGTGTGCAGGACCTATCTCCTCCTATCGCGCCCAACGCCAACACTCGACACCACCCGCCAAAAAATGATCATTGCAGTGCCACCAAAGATGCCTCCCGTCCACACTCACGGCGGCAATGCATTTGTTTACTACAAACATTATCGCCCGAAGCACCCACACCCCCGGAACACTGTTGCCCTTTCACCACGCTAAATTCGCCAGGTCTATGCAAGTGAGCACAAATTACATGTGAGAAAATTCATTCACAAGCCCACAAATGCCATTCAACAAACACTACGACTCGCTTACAATTCGCAAACCTGGAAACACTGCCCTGTCTTCTAATAGGCCCACACTAGCTCTCAGAATCTCATTCTGATCTCCCGCAGGAGAAGAGAAACGAGGAAGGGGAGAGGAATTGTAGCCTCACGATTTTGCTTATTCCTTCTAAATCTCTGTATTTAAAATATCGCTCTCTCAGCGAATCTCTTAGTTACATCAACATTGTACTTTGTCAGTAGTTTGTTTGTGCCTACATACAGTATTACGATTACACAGAATGCTTTGGCTGCCAGTTCGCCTGCCAGCCAACTGCCGAGTACACACGCCTGCACACACACGCACACGCACGCCTGGCTTGCACACACACACACACACACACACACACACGCACGCCTGGAAGCCACGATCTCTCTCTCTCTCTCTCGCCTCGCCCCACACACACACACAGGCTATACACGCACGGCGGCGCCGCGGCAGCGAGACAGGACGTTATAATCTTGAGTTTCATTAAATAACTGTCTTTCTCTGCACGTGCGCACACAACATTATTCAAGTGAAATGCGTAACGGCAATATTGGGCTAATATAGGCTACCAATACAGGACGTTATAATCTTCACTTTCATTAAATAACTGTCTTTCTCCACACGTGCACGTGCGCACACAACATTATTCAAGTGAAATGCATAACGCCAATATTGGGCTAATATAGGCTACCAATATGTGGGTAGCCTACAGGGTTTTACCCACAGAATGAATATATATATATATATATATATTCATCTATACCAGGGCTGCCCACACTTTTTTTTTTACTTCAGAGCTACTTTCAAAACAACCAGCTCATATACCCACCAAATAAAACTATCATCCCATTGCAGAAAATAGTTACAAAATGTAATTGAGGCTACATACAGTGGTGTCCCCTTCGTCTGTACCAGGCTGACTTCTATAGGTTTTGAAAGGTACCTTTCTTTTTCTTTTATATTTACCCAGGGAAGTAGCTGAGCACAGGTGCTCATTTTCAGCAACGCCCTGCACATCGAAACACACACACACACACACACACACACACACACACACACACACACACACACACACACACACACACACACACACACACACACACACACACACACACACACACACACACACACACACACACACAAAATGTCATGTCAAAGGTACCTCTGGAAGCCACACCTCTGATTGGTCGGGTTTAGTCTTAACCCATTCTGACCTGAGATCAGATTCATACGAGGTTTCCGCCGGACACACACTGGTCTGATGAACCCATTCTGACCTGAGATCAGATTCTAAAAATGTCAGTCGCTCTTCGATTTTTCAAAAAATAGCAGACCTACAAGCTCGTATCGCGCCACTCGGTGGCGCGATATGAGCTTGTAGATCTGCTATTTTTCAATAGCTAAAGCATAACATGATGCCGACACCAAAATGGGTGCCCGGTCAGAATGGGTTAAGGGGTGTGTTTTATTCACCCACTGTGTAATACAATGAATGGACGGTAGGTGGCAGTAGTACAGAGGCCAGAGAAACTATAAGACAAACGCACATGGAATGGGAAATAGAGGGGGGAAAATGGAAATGGTAGGGTTTTTATTTTTGGTATTTGACTTTGCTACTGATGATTGTACGCAACAACAACTATTGCATTGTGTGTTTGAGCTGACAGGCCCTTTTTTATGTCAATCAATCAAGTCATCTCAGGTCATCTCAAGCGGCAGATGCAAAAATAGTTATTTATATTAAAATTATATATTTTTTTAGGGCCATGTCATGTGCTCTACCTGCAAAGCCTTTGTGATCTATAACTTTTGGGCACCGCTTAACGTCAGATCAGGGGTTTTGTCGGCCAGCGCCAAAAATGCTCCCCGACAGCATAATCGGAGCAAATACCGGGCAGTGTGTATGAGCCATAACGTGTTGACTACACTACACTACACTAATAAGGCAATTTCCTTCTTCCCATAGTGCGCGCCAACGTAACTCTGGGATGAGCGGCCGCAAAGCCGCGAAATTCTAGTAAATAAAATTGCATTATTCCAGTGACTGGTACAGTATTATAATCATATATTGACTCAACATGAGTCTTGTACTACTACTGCCATACCTTTTCGTCCCACTCAGCCATGTGTGGAGCCATCTCCTTGGCTGCAAAGTCAAAGGCCATCTTCTGAAACTCCTTCTGTTCATCTGTGAGTCCATGGGAAGCTACCAAAACCATAACCGTTAGAAAAGACTTTGTTAAGCACTTTTCTCACTTCACTTGATTCATCTTTTGTACCAGGGGCCTCTGGTTGGGAATTCTCATTTCCTCTCATAGTAATGTGCCATATAATATTATGAATATTAATATATTGAGAGTTAGGAGAGGTACGCAATTGTGCAACGCACTGAGTGGGTGGGTCTGGAGGACGACAACTGTCAACCAATGACAAACAACAAGTGCAACATATTGCAAATTTGCAAGCCAGCAGTAGTATTGTATATTACATTATTATTATAGTTTCTCGAATGAATATATAACCAATGTGGCCATTCAATTCAGTTGGCAATTAATGTACTAAGTCAAGTGTCATCTTCAATTCTAAAGCTTATTTGCAATACCTCTCTAAAGGGACTTACGGTCGATGCATGAAGCTATTCCCCGTCTCTGCTCGTTGTTAAATATTAAACGCTGGTTTCTTCCTATGCAGGACCTCAGTCTGACAACTCTTGCTAACGTCCTGGCTGCCGCCATCTTTACCTTTAGTGCAGTTGTTATGTCTTACGTCACTCACAGCGCTGCTCAGGGGAAATGTAGTTCCATAGTACGCCATACACACTTCAATTCAGAGCTTGAGGCGGGACCAGCGGGACATGAGCTCATAGTCATATAAGATATAACTATTCATGAGCTCATGTTAATACGAATAAGCTGTTATGTATCAACGTCGGTCATGTTTGTAAATTGGAGGTGAAACAAAAACAACGAGATCGGGACTGGTCGTACGTTAAAACGAGCGCACTACAACAAAGGCAAAGCGCATGCTCTGATATGTTGGACATCTGACATCACAACCGCGGGAGTGTGGACTGTGGATGAGTGTAAAAGTAAAAGGTAACGTTTATGCATAGGCTAAATTATCAGTTGTATGTTTTATTGTTTTTAGAATTTAGAAACTCAGAGAGGCTGTTTGCGAATCACTCTAGCTGACTGTTTATTGTGTATTGTATTGTGTATTGTGTAACGTAACAGAATACATGTTTTAAGTAAGAGCTCACAGGCAGTTGCAATTCCCTCAACTCATCCAAATTGCTTTTGCGATTTGCTTGTATTAAACAACATTAAACTCACCAACATTGCAGCTGTAGTGAAAGCTTGAATTGTCCTCTTTCAATCTGCAAAGCATTTGTTTGATAAAAATCCACCATAGACATGTTATGAGCTACTTTCTGTCAAGAAATTCTGTGCAGGTTTTTCTAAGTGTTGGAGTTTGGAAGCACTGGGGGCCGTTCAGTGACTTCGACGAGTGCTTCCAAACTCTAACACTTAGAAAGATAATCACCTGCACAGAATTTCTTAACAGAAAGTAGCTCATAACATAACAACACAACCATCGCTTTGCAGTTTGAAAGAGGATAATTCAAGCTTTCCCTACAGCTGCAAAAGCAAAGCAAAGTTACCATGTTTACCCAGGGTAACTGGACTAAGCTCAAGAACTTAATTGTTTACAGCCAAGCCCTGCTCATAGAACATTTCATGGTAGGGGTTCAATGCCTTGCTCAAGGGCACTTCAGCGGTGGTAATTTCAACGTGTCGTTCCGGGGGTACGAACTAGCGACCTTCCGATATCAAGACCGCTCCGCAAACCGTTCGGCCACCGCTGCCCCAATGTTGGTGAGTTTAACGTCATTTAATAGAGGGTATGTGCATGCATAAAGTGAATGGCAAAGTGAGTTTAACGTCGTTTAATGCAATCATATTGGACTTTTCTGTTTGGATGTATGGGCTGTCAAGGCCAGAAAGTAGTTTTTTGGCTCCCAGTAAGCGTTCCCACATAACTTCCTGGTTTGACGATGATAACACGCACATAGTCGCATACCCTCTATACAAGCAGATCGCTAAAGCAATTTGGATGAGTGTGGAGTCAATGGAGGGTATATTGCAACTCTATTCTAGCCTACTCATTATAAAAAAAATCTAGAGTTGCAATTAAATTGCGGCTACCCCAGGGCCGGGTTCAGGGTAGCTGAGTCTGTTGCAGACTTTTTCAATCTTATTTTTAACAGACATATGAAGTGGGTATCCATGTGGCCTCCCTCTACCCTACTGATGTTTTCATCCAATGTTCTTGCAATATACAGATGGCACCAAAGAAAAGGGCCCGACTCGCCCGAGGAGGGATCACAAAGAAGTCAGGTGAGTGCTGGGTTGAGAAAACAATTTAATGAATTTGACTGACTGACAGATTATTCTGGAATTATCCTACCAAAGAACTGTGTGCTTTTCCCCTGACAACACAGTCATAGATGAGCCTAATGTAAAAGATGACAGTGAAGAGATCCCTCCAAAGTCAACAACAAAGATGAAGATGTTAGAGAAGACAAAAGAAGTTGATAAACCACAGTACTGTCACTGGTTGATGAAGTCAGAACCTGAAAGTCGCTTTGAGAATGGAATAGATGTAAAGGTACAGTAGCTAACTGACAACATAAAAAGTAGTAATAACAAATAATCTAAATACTGAAAATTGCATATCTACAACATCACATGCATTGAGCTTGTAGATTGGCAAAGTATAGGGCTTATAATAGATTAGATTATATATTATAAATTATACTATTATAATAGATTATAAAACATTAATGTTCTTAATAAGTTGTCAAAGTAATCAATAGAATAATCACTAAGATAATCAATAGTTGCAGCCCTACTTCAGAATCAGCATTATTTTTCACATCACGGTGCACGTGCAAAGAAGTAGGTGATTTCTTTTTCTTTTTTTTGCTTTAGCTTTTGACCCCCTTTTTCTCCCCAGTTTAGTAATTATGCCTTTTTATTCCTCACACAAATGTCTGTGTTATCACATCACTGCTGTTGTATCCTACTACGGACTCACCTACACCTACCAATGTGCCGTGGAGCCCCACTCCGGGAGGACCCATAGAGCCTTCGATTGTCTTACTCCTACCGCCCAACACCACCTGCTGACAGATGCCGCCCCACGTGCACATTATGTCCCTCCTCCGAACATGGGCTAATTGACTACCGGTATATTCACACAACGGCAATTTTGCTCTCACGTCATATTTGCGTGTAGGGATGAAATGCTACCCTCAGTACCCTGGCTGGCACTCGAAGTGCAAAGGGGCCGCTGTGTGAGTTGTGACGCTCAACAAAGCCTAATGCACCATGATGGAGGGTCAAATCTTTTTCTTTTTTTTACACTAGAACTGTGACTGTCAGGCACCGACCTTTTCAGGTCTACTTACATTGAAATTAGCCTCTATGTTTTTAGAACTTTCTCAATATATCTGCTGGTTCACTCTACAGTTTGGGATTGAGGACCTGAAGGCTCTTCCCAATCATACTGGATGCTGGGATGGTGTTCGCAACTATCAGGTAGGCCTACTGCTGGTAGATTAAGGCATTGATTCATGTACTGTAATGACAATAATTGTATGATTGAGGAAACAATGCTCTGAGGGTGCTTTTTTGTTGGTATACTGTAGCTATATAATCTTTGGTTCTATTCTCCCTGGTAAAAGTGCATGTCTCCAAAATTGTCATCCTATAGGCCCGCAACTTTATGAGGGACATGAAAGAAGGGCAGCTAGCTTTCTTCTACCACAGCAACTGCAAGGAACCTGGAATAGCAGGAATCATGATAGTACGTCTGTCTTTTCCAAATGACACTAGCAGTGTAAATTAAAGCCACAGATGTTGCAGGTCAGTTGTATTATGTTTTCTAGATTGTGAAAGAAGCCTATGTGGACCACACTCAATTTGACAAGAAAGATGTCCATTTTGATGCATCCAGCAAGCAAAGTAACCCTAAATGGAGCATGGTAAAATAATTATGGAATAGTGACCTTTGTAATTCATTGACTTTTTAGATATGAATCAAGTTGACCAGGTTTGAACCTTTTTATATTGCTTTTTCTGTCTCAGGTAGATGTGCAATACCAAAGAATGACGGCACGTTTTATTTCTCTGGCTGAGCTTAAGAAATATCACCTGCAGCACAAGGCCAACGGAGGACCCCTAAAGGACATGGCTCTCTTCACAAGAGCAAGGTTGTCTGTGCAACCTCTCACCAATGGTATGTAGTGTAGTTTTGGACCATTATTTTAAAGTTTCCTGTAACTTAACTTTGTCTTACTTCACATTGTTCTCTTTGGTAGACAGTGGTAAGCAGTAAGTTACAGTAACCTAATTGTCTTTCCCCTCCAGAGGAATTTAACTTTGTCCTGAGTTTGGAGGATAAAGATCCACTGTGAAACATTTGGCTGTGGAGTGATGCTTTGAAGCAACAACAAATGTTAAACCAAATACTCATTTGTATTTTTGTTTTCCTTTTAATAAACATTTAAAGAATATTATTGAAGGTGATTAAAGGTGTCTTAGTTATGAGTGATTTATTTTAATGTCTGTACAACTGCACCTGTCTTATTCACTTGAGATTAAAACACTATTCACATTTCGGTTCTAGGACCTTCATCAGGTTGTCTAACATTTAAAAGATAACCTGACGAAGGTCCTTGAACTGTTGAACTGAAACATAAAACAGTAATTACTTACATTTTAATTGCAAGTTAATAAGACGTGTGGGTGTTCTTTGTCGACCCAGGATCTTCTATGCACCTATACCATACACCCATGTTGTGCACAAATGCCACTCTTTAAGCTTAGTGGTCAGTCAATGTTAATGAGATATTACAATTGTATTAAGGTATGTTTAAAACAATTTGTAATGTTAGACAGATTGCATTTTTTTTCCAGCATTAAACTGTAAGCTGATATGCACACACTTCAATTGAGCAGAAAATATTAGCTAGTCAAATAAAAGGTTTTCAATTTATTTCAGTAGAGGGCAATGGATGATTAGTAATTGGCCACAAAAGATAGTTCTACTGCTGTACATATCTCAGGTTAAAAGTCTAAAATGATGTTAGAGGCAATAGGATTTAGTTTGCTAGATATATTTAGGCACAACATTCAAGTCTCTAATGTGGAGGATACACAAGACTTATTCTATCGGACCCCGGATACAAGTACTTTACACCCTCTTATAACACCACTGGAATGCTGAGGTAAAGCATGTGAATCTTAATATTTAGTTGTTTTGTGGCACTGTGTGTACTGCATAATTATGTGTACAGGAGGTCAACAGGGCACAAGACAATCACAAGTTGATATAGCTGCTCTTATTTACAGTTCATAGAATCTAGGGGATAATTATGTCATCTTGCTCATAAAAGGAAAAAAAATCATTGTTTCAGAGGCCCACTTCCCATTAATCATTTTTTCTCAATACAAATTAAATGTAACTAACTTCAAGATAAAGCAGTGCAATGTTTTCATTTCAGATTTCCCAAGAATGTTAGGAATGCCTTTGATTAAATGTGGAATGTTGGAAATTAATTTCATTTCTTTGAAATTCCACAAATACCATATTCACACAAATCTGAGTTGGATAAAAGTTAATGTACACAAAGCATTATTGTGTCATGGATTGAGACAAACAAAATGTTGATCACATAAAAATGAGGCAATACCTTTATGTGATATTTCACACAAGGTCAACAGATTTAGTTAAGATTTAGTTTTGATTAAAAAAAGAAAAACAAAGTTGACGGAAAATACTTGCAGCGGCCAGTAACGCCACTTGCAAATGGCTGATACAGGCGACTTTTCATTGTTCACTTTTGTCTTCTTCCTCCTCCTCTTCCTCCCTTCTTCAGCAGCCATAACAAAGGAGGGCTACTTTATCTGATATTGTGAGGTGGCTCTATTCCTTCACAGATGCTGACGAAGCTCTAAAAGAGAACGGTACAGGATGATGACACTAGCCGCTTTCTTCCCTTGCTGCCTGTTCCAGTGCACTCTCATTGGCAGCAGAGCCTTCAAACCGCTGAGCTCCGATCACCGCCTGGTGAGACATACTCTTCCTCACCACGTCTCCCTTCCTCCACAGTGTGATTTCCTTAAAAGAGAATGAAGATAAAATAAATGAATACTCATGTTTAATAACATTAACTTAATTTTGACTTGCTCAGGCTATCCTTGATGTTTGGAATGTATTGAGTATTTTATGAGTATTTTGCCCATTTGAATTCTTTAAATACCTGCTGTTTGAAGTAGCGCCTTTCTTCCTCATCAATCAGCACAAGGTTAAGGTAGTAGCGTACAGAGAATTTTTTGTTGATGTCTCGCATTGTGGGAGTCATCTCATAGCCAGCCAGAAATAATCTAATTGGAATGGACTCTCCTTAAAATGAATACAATAAACCAAGTGAGGTTGGTGAAAACACTGCATTTTCATAGTCAGTAGTAATGATGGGTTAAGGAAGGACATAAGCCTCAATCAAAAAATATTTGACTCTTAGTCTACACAGTAAAATCCTTTGTTTTAATTTAACTATTAAAGTGTGTGTCCATTTTTACACACCAAGTTAAAATAACACTGAGGATTTTACTGTATTGGTTCTTGTTGTATCATGCTGTGTTTTCGAACCGCTACCAAGTAATTTACCTCTGACCGGTGCACCATCCATGATCTCGTACTTGGCTATGGTGTCGTTTTCATGGTATACGCTTGGTCCGGTGCCTGTTGTCTCTCGTTTGATGATATCAATCTCCATGTGCTTAATCTTAATCCTTACGAGAAGGAAGTAGATTTTCCCCACAATGACATCTTTCAAGTGGTACCTGTGTGGGACAGTTCATAATAGGCATCAGAAACTTGTAACCCCCCAAAAAAGTACAATTGTGGAAACGTTTTTAAAATGTTATGCTAATTTTATTTGACATCTCCATCTGCTAAAAGGAAGTTATGAGGTAATTAATTATAATAACAATTTACACTATTCTCAAATTGTAGATAGTGACTTTGGTGGTGAAGTTATGCAATTATTAGTGCATAATATTCTCAAGACTTACTTGGATTTGTTATACTCAAACTCAATATGGAGACAGTCTTCAATTCCAACTTCCATTTTGATGGATGAGTTGAGCTCTGGGTATGTGCTCAGTGTGTGGACAACAATATCCATCTCTTTACTAATATCATTCAGTCTTCTGCTGACTGTAGCCCTCAGAAAGTATCTGAAAATAATAAGAGATAATGAGCAAAATAAATCACCTGGAACAGAACTGTTCAGAGAAACTGCTGCAACAGTGTCCATCATCATAACAGACATGCATGTAAAACAGTAACAGCCAGGTTGGATTATTAACTTGATCTTTTTTGCTGAGGAAAAAGTATGCACAATAGATAATGCTCCCATGAACATTTATCGGTTTACCACTTTTGGTGTTAAACCAATAAATGTTCATGGGATTATTATTGTGCAGCCTTTATTTTTCACGAGTTCTATTACCTAGCACTGCTGTTGTGTGGATCGTGGATGTATGTGGTTTTATAAACCCTTTGAATAATGTAAACATGACATGGAAGCCAGTGGTACAGTACACACAAAGAGAAAGTCAGCACACTAAAGCTGCACTGACTGCAAACCATTTGTATTTATTTGACTCCTTTACCGTAGCTTAACATTCTGGCCTGTGTAGGACTCGTATGGTTTCTCCACATGAGTGAACTCAAAGTCAAAGGTCTGTGACTGAGTTAGTTCACCAGGTCTTGCAAGATCTTTCACCAGAGAAACAAACTCATGATGGTTTCCCCTATCGTAGTACAGCTCTAGGAAGGAAAACAAAGAATTGTCAACAACTATTTCTAGGGTTGTAAAATGCAACATAGGGGTTCATAATCATATTAAAAGATTCTGAAATAGTAATCATTTTACATAAAACCCACCTATTTGACCAACAAATTCAATTTTGATCCCTTGATGTTCCAGTCTCTTTCCAGGGTTCTTGAGTGTGACGTTCACCTTACCACTAACCGTCTCACCATCATAGAAAAGAAAGTATTTGTCTTTCTTTCCATCTTCAGTCTTGTGTTCTGCCTTCTTTCTCGTTTCAGCATCATTCAGAACAACATCGATTTCTGCACTTTGCCCAAAGCTGAAGAAACTCATTGTAGAAGCGTATCTGTCGTGAACCCGGCCGTGTACGAGTGACACGTACTGTACGTTACTCTTAATTTATTTGCAAAGTAAGTCAAGTTATTTAGCAGTGACTATACATTCAGAATGTTATGCAACACCTACAGCCTATACGACATCAAACCCCAATAGAATTGGAGAGAAAATGTTTATCCAGGTTAAAAGTCAAAGATATTTCAAATCATTTTAGCACTACATGTCCTCATCATTTCCATCGATTAAGAAAAAAAACAAATCCGTTATGGTTAGGCTACGTCTAATACTTAGCATATGAGGTGTTCTTTTTTTACCATCTGTCGAATATAGCAACGTCAACAAGCATTAAAGTCGTCTAAAATGTATTTCCTTATGGTCAGTCCGTATCTTTTCTTAAACAGTAAAATGTAATGTAAAATGTTGTCAAATGATCAGGAAGTACGCCAGAGCTGCGTCAGCAAAAATACTTCCGGTTCGACTATTTCAAAATAAAATGCCTTTTATGTTCCTTGTTTAATACGTCGTCGTACGACGATGTTCCGCGCGCCAGTCCAGTCAAAGAGCTTCTATAGAATGTCTTTGGTCCAGTCCCAACTAAGTCAAACCTCGATTAAACCGCAAGGAAACCGTAAGCGTTGCATTTGACTGCCCACGCTTGCCTTTAAAACAAAATCATGAATCTATTTATATCAGGTCAGGATTCCAATTTCATACAATCAAGAGAAAGATAATGATATAAACAAGTGAATACTATAGAGATTGATTGATGACCACGGCAAGGTTAAAATGTATTTTGTATTTAGTGAGACTGAATATGTCCTTTTAATAATGTATGCTGAGTGCTGACACTATAGACTGAAAATGTACTTTCCCTTTTCTTTTATTATTTATTATTACTTATACTATAGCTAGGGGTCCCCAGCAAATTAGGAATAGTTTATTTCACGACTAGATTAGAAATTAGCCCAATGAGAGAATGTATAAGATTGACTCTCTTATAGTCTGTACTGTTTTCTGGGGGAACATTAGCCAAAAATAACACGTCAGCTATTTTGGAAGAGATTTGGTAGTAGATAGGAAAAGTTCCAAGTGAAAAGCCAACTCGGGTCTGGTTTTCTATAGAGGGCTTAAGTGGTTAAGTTAATGCTATACAAAATCTAATTGAAAATCTTCTCTTATGGGGGCCCCAAATTATTTTCAAATAATATATTTTTCAATTTCTATCAATTTGGGTGTCCTCGACATGAAAACGTTTGAGAACCACTGGCCTACAATAACAGTCAGTACAGCAACATTGTGTTTCCTCTTTTATCCTATGCACTATGTAGGCAATAGCAATCATTTCAGAAACTACCATCATACTTTCACATACAATGAAATGTGCTACTCTCAAAACTTTGTCAAGTTAAAATGTATTTAATAGTAACAAAATAAAAATGAACATACCGTATAACAGTAATATCAAGTGAACAGTACACTGAACATTTTACAACAGTTCCTGAGTTATACAAGTCATTCTAACAAAATCAACACTGGCACGGTTTCAGAAAACTAATGCTACTGTACTGTTAATGATGCAAATACTGACAATGTGGAGACTGTAGATACTGTAACTGAACAGTAAGATACTGGACATTTGTGTCCCACAGACAGCTTTATTGCCATACTTACAGTAAAGTCTATTGTGTTGATGTATGAAAATTAAAAGAACAAAATTTTACATGTTTTATGTACATTGTAATGCAGAGTCAACAGTGGACAATGTGTCCAATATATTTACACAAAATAATTAGTAAAGCACAGAAGGTCACTTATACTGTACACAAAAACAACACTCTCAAAATTATACCAAATTTATAGTAAATATTGAGTTGCAGCATAATGGGATATATGGTATTAGATTTCACTGGATTTATATATTCAGGCATATTTGTTATCACCTGTAAATACAACAAAGGCTGATAAATTGTGCCTTATGAGTGTGAGGTCACCAGCCTTTTGCAGTACGCTACTAATCGCCCATGTACCTATTTACAAAACATTATTCAACCTTTCAACACATGAA
The DNA here is from genome assembly GCF_964188405.1 of Protomyctophum parallelum. Taxonomy (NCBI): domain Eukaryota; kingdom Metazoa; phylum Chordata; class Actinopteri; order Myctophiformes; family Myctophidae; genus Protomyctophum; species Protomyctophum parallelum. Next base: position 24,290,424 of record NC_139706.1, read on the forward strand.
ATTGTCCATGAGTTGAGTTTATTATGGTCAAATAATGTCAAACGTTTTGTAAAACAATTTAAATATACAGTATATAGTAGAAAGTTGGGAAGTTATAAAAGAGGATTTGTCCAAAAGCCATGTGAGGGAATGTCACTTCCAGCATCTTTTACTACTTGAATATGGTTCGAAATAATATTGATTGTGTGAGGCAAGAAAAAATATATATAATCTAGTATTAAAAAGTAAAACAAAAACTTTAGTGATGACATTAATCACTTAAGCCTGACAGTGTCATGACAAAAATATGCAATCTACCAGTACAAGCTCAAAACGTGTTGCGAGCTTGTAGATCTGCTACAACACTGCTGTACATGTATAAATCAAGTACATAGCCCCTAGGCTATGTTTGGGAATATTAGCCCCAAACTACAGATGCCAGGGTAATGTGGTTTAACAATGCCAGAAAGAATATAAAATCATTAATACATTATAAAAATAAAGAGGTTATGTCATTAAAGTTACTTTGGCAAGCTGGTTGATTCTATTTTGATGTGCGTCAGAGAATAATGTGCCATTGATCCTATAGAGCGCCATTGCTGAAATTTCACTTAAGTATGTTTTTCTTTCCGTTCATTCCCGTCCAATTTGTTGAGTGTCAGATGACAAATGAAGATTTGTGGCGGAAATGACCCTGCATTATAGGAAAGTTCAAATATTATTTACAGTAATTTATCAAGTTTATTACAGTACTTTTATTTGTAATATGACATGTAAATATGTGTGGCTAAATTCAACTTTTGACTGCATAACAAATTTGCAATGTGAGCTTTCTTTTCTTTTTTTACCTCATCAGGATCACCATATTCAACACCATCATCTTGTGCTGGCAATTTGTAGCTGAAGAAGAAAAGTGTTCTTAATTTCTTCACATTGGCAATCATAGCAACAAGTTAAATTTAATGTCAATGGCTTGCATTAATAATACAAAACTGAGAAGAATAGTTAGTAAAGACATATATTTTCATGCTGTACAGTACAAGAGCTACCACTCACTTATTTTCTGTATGGTCTTTGCTTGAGAAACATCCATGTCTATGAGCATGGCAAACCCCCACCATGATGCAAATCAATGCTACTAACGCAGCAAATGCCTTTAGGAGAATCCCAAGGATGTCAATATCATCTGCAAGTATTCAAACAGGACATTTAAAAATAGAACCTTCAGGTAACACATTTATACAACTCAAAGGAATTACATTGAAAATGTGTGTGTGTGTGTGTGTGTGTGTGTGTGTATATTTAATTATTTATATTAGTTTTATATATATTATACACCAGTGTATATATAAAACGAATATAAATATACATAATAAATATACAGTATGTATGTAAATAAGACTGATATGACAAAAAACCTCTTAAAAACATGTGTCCCTGTAAGTATATATAATAAGTCAAAGACACTAGTATGAAAGTGTTGAACCTTGTGTTGTATAGCTACCTTGGTTTGATAACTTCAAAACTAGTTTTAGAAAAATCACACTTCATGGAAATTAACAAACAAAGCATGGATTCCACTTATTTATTTTAAAAACCTGGTCCTCGTACTTAATTTTGGGAGAATGAAGTGGCTGTATTCTTGTTAACCATATATCACCAGGCTTTCCACATTACCAGTCAAAAAGCCTGGTTAATATTTTCTGTTCAGTGCTTACATCCGGTCTAGAGCTCGGCTACTGTATCTGCCCGGTTGACATAGGCCTACAGTACAGTATGTACAGTACTGTACAGTGCTGTACAGTGCATGCATATAAAGTAGACACTCCAGTGAATTGGTAGACACTCCCTGAGTGCTGAGCAGGCATCAAGCGCAATCCTCTGGTAGCCACACCCCTGCTGCAAATGTTTGAGCTCCTTATGTTTGATAGTAAAAATAGTGAAATAAAATAATGTAATCTTACACCTTGTAAGTTGAGTGGAGTAGTCTGAGTTGTTAGGAAGCGAAAACCGCTCAGTCACTAGTATGTGACAGTTTGAAAGTTTAATCTTTATAACAAACTGCTTGGTCGATTTGTTTTTATTATGCAGGTGAGTTAGCTTAACCTGACGCTGCCAGATCCAAAGAAGCTTGCTACACAAATTTGTTTCACAGCTTATTGGGATCTGGGATCGCGGAAGCAAATTCGATGACGGGGCTGTTCCTTTTTTTCAAGATACTTGGTAGATGATTGGATGGGACCGTCTGTCTATCACCGTGTGGGCGTGCAAACACAACCAATCATATTGACGTGTCTATATAGCTTCACATCCGGTTTCGCACATATCCCGCCCTTAGCTCACGCTGATTGGTCCGGTACGGAACGGATTTTTGTCAGCTCAACTCCCTGAGAGATTCCAGATGAGTGCTGTGTTGGGGAACATGGTTACCCAATACTGGCAGCGTCAGGTTAGAGTTAGCTGCCTATGCTAAGCATTAACGTGTGCGTGCGTGCGTGCTTGTGTGTGTGTATTTTCTGTATTTGGGGACTCTGTAAGAAAAGAACCCAAATACAGAAAAGGTAAACATAACAAGGGCCCCGAAAGCAGTCTATAGGGTCCTATAGGCCTATACATTTATAGAATAAATATACAGACACAATGTTTTGTTTGGGGTGTCACAGCACCAAATACTTGTATGAAACTTCATTCTTAACTGTTTACCCACGATGGAACATTATGTATAGCCGGCTATGTACACACCTATGTAAACTAGGCTGTGTTGTGATAGGATATAATAGGCTATATGTACTGTGTACTACTAAGAAGAATGCATTATACATATACAAGCTATGTTTGTCTGCTCCAAGGCTGAGTGAGAAGATGAGAGCCGGGAGAATGAGGCTGGTCGGTGCCATTGATACTTGGAGGAAAGTACTGGCCAGCCAAAGGATGGAGATGACTGGAGACGCCCAGAGTAATATAGTAAGAGAGTCATAGAGCCATAGGAGCAATGTTTGGAACTATAGCCCATAGGCACCCGCTTTGCGGCGAGATTAAAGCCTGTCGCTACTCTCCTACTCTACACTCTGGTCTGCCCAGGGTCTTCTCCCAGTGGGACGTGCATCGAGGACCTCCCTAGGGAGACGCTCGAGAGGCATCCTGACCAGATGCTCGAACCACCTAAGCTGGCTCCTTTCCAGGCGAAGAAGCAGCGTGTGACTGAACTTCCCTGGCAACACAATTGATGAAGTCAAGTAGAAGACGGCTCAAGGTAGATACTTTTTTTGCTTCTTTGCTGCGGATGCTTGTGTCATATGCTGTGTGTATACTAGTGTGATTCAAGCTGGTGTACTACGGTATTACTGTCATTTTGCGACCCAATGACCACAATGAAACATGTTCAGTAAATGTTTGTGGCTCTGGAATTGAATGCTGTGTTTGTTTGTTGTGTTGTATCTGCCGTTGAAGGTATGTGAGTTGTAACTAGGCATGTATAAATGTGTCCAAAATGAAAATCGATTAGTATAACTATAATTCAATATTATTATTTTTTTACCCTACAAATAAAAGCTTCAATTGCGGAAACTGTCTCAATCAGGTTAATAATATCAGATACCATTACCAATCGGCACCAATAATGCAGTTGGTTTCAACTCTTCATATCAAGGAAATTAAGTAATGTAGATGATTAACAATAATTTTACTCTTGAGAGTTAATAAGGGTCCATTTGGTTACTAACTCCATCTTTTAGATTAGGACCACCTGGAACCCCCTCAAGGACCACTGGTGGTCCCTGGACCAGTGTTGAGCCAATTGATCACCATAGCAACCCCAACCTAGGCCTGATTAGGTGAATTCCCAACACCTGCTAAATCCTCCAAACCTGTATCTTGATTGGAGTCAATCTCCACTCACACTCCTCATGCAGCTACACAGACACATCCCAGGCACACTTTGGTAGGCCTATAGCCCTGTCCTGTTTGGATGACAATATTGCCTTTCCAACAGATACTATTTTCATAATAAAAAACGATTATCGATTATTAATTTTAATAATCAATTTCGGGTCCTATTAATGATTATCAATTAATTGATTAATCGGACCCATCCCTAGTTGTAACAGGGAACAGTATATGTGTATGTGGCTCTGGAACATGCACTTTTTACTCTTTGTACACTAGTAAACAGGCGTTCAACAGTACATGTGGTCATTGGCAGGGTAATTAGTGCCCTGGACACTCAGCTGAGCATGCACCAAATACCTTCAGTAGTGTAACAAATGTAGCTGATCCCGTGCGTTCAAGGTAGAACATGTATCCCCCACGAATACCGGAGAACTCGCCAGTTTACCAAGTCGCCATGGCGAAAATTATGCTAACATGCTATGGGAGGGTCGGAATGGACACGTCCGTGAATGGGCAAGGGTGCAATGGAATGGTTTTCAAGGATTGGCGAGATCAAGACTTGGCCAGACGGCGGCCTGGCCTGGCCTTATTGTGAATACGCCACTGGTTCACATACAGTAGCACAGACACAACAAAGAATATCATTGCCAGGTAGCTATACAACAAGGGTTCTACTACAGAGGACAAAACACTCTTCTTTAGTCAAATAAAACCTCAAAGTCTTACTAATAATGTAAAGATAAATGACTGGCACTTACAGACTTCCATCATCTGTGGGGGACAGTGTGCATATCCTGCATCATTCTTAGCTTGACAATAATACTCCCCAGCATCCTCCTTCCTCACCCTTCGGAATTTCTGAAACAAGACATTACTTTCTAAAATCAATTGATACATAACTCCACATGCACAGCAAGCGTGCACACGTAGGCTTGTGGCAATTTCCAGCACGTTGAACAATCTCTCGATGCACTGAGCACATTGGTATATGTTTTGGTTTGGCAAACAAGACAAAGTGTAATTAAAGCAAATTAACCAGGATTCTAATTCTCACCAGGCTTCCAGTGTCAACGTTTATGGTGTAGGATGAGTTGATGAACTTAGGGCTGGTCTTGGGGTCCTGAGGAAGTTCCTCCTTGTTGTGGAACCAACTGTACTGTGAGGCAGGGAAACCCTCATTCTCCAAGCAGCGTAGCTCAGGGGATGTCCCAACTGTGACTGCCACTGGTACACTGCACCGTGGTACTACAGGCTTCACTGCATAGAGATACAAACTTTACTGGGTAGCACTAACACATTAGTAAGAAAACACATGGAGAGATAAAACAAATGTGTCACAAATAACTATTTTATGGCAAACATAGACTACCAGGTTACAGTACCTCTCACTGCAAGACTGATGAGTATTTCATCAAAGTCCCTTTGGTCATCGATGGCGGCCACCTCACAACGGTATTCTGCCGTGTCTGCCCGTGTAGCATTGAAGATTACAATATTCGCTGGCTCTCTGAGCTGTGCTCTATCTTCCAAATCCCCTTGTAGAGAGACAACAACAGTTTATAATACAACCACTCATTTAAATACAGCGTCATTTCACTGTCTATGATCTAGTTCTTTTCAGGCACTTTCCATTTGGTAAAGGTTTAAGGAGATGATTTAGCAGTTTACCTGATATCCTGTTTTGAAAGTAGACATAACTGGGGACGCCATTCTTGATCTTTTTCCATTCAATCCTTGGGTTGTTTGTTGAGATAGACTCTATTAAACAGGTCAGTTCAATGGCTATGGAAAAAAGACAAATGAGAACAATAGCAAAATCAGTACAAAAGGCAATTTAATTACAAAACATTAAACTAATTTGCAAGAAACTTACATTCAAACTCATTTGCCCAGACAAGCTTGTCTGTAGTTCTGAGGATTACGCCAAATGATGATGGAATAAGACCTATAAGAAAGGAAATGTACAGTATCAGAAAATGCTGATAGCACACACTGACAATAACATACAAATTAGCATTTTCTTGCCCAATAAAGTTTGAAAGATTAGATTAGAAACCTAATTTATACGTGCAATTGTGTGTATATGTGAGTATACATTCGGCTTTTTATAGTGATGAAAGTGTATCATTTGGACTGCGTTTTATTACATTTTATTAAATGCTGTATCACTTGATTTTGATACTTAGTTGACTGGGGTACCCCCGGACTCTATACTAGGTTCGCTTTTTCTCTCTAAAACCAAATATCCTATCTACAAACATGCGCATTGTGTGTGAATTTGCAGATCTGCTATTTTCAACAACAAAAAATCCCCAGAATAGGGACTGTAGGGTTCATGTAATAACTCCCCAATTTGCATTGTTAAAGATAAACTCTGGGGCCAGATATAAATTATGCACATGTAATCTGTGTAGTGCATGATAAAAAGGTGTTATCAAACATTCTAAGACATATTTTATTGTAGAGAAATTTATTAAATTTTATTTAGCACAGTATAAAAACAACACAAAAAGTGGAAATACGTAGAAAATAAAAAGTGCTAGGAGGAGGCAAGAAGCCCAAAGGGCTTATACGAGGCCTCAACCTGTGTACAAGAACCAATCATTTAAAAACATGATTTTAATGCAATATACATATTAATAACAGATAACATGATTGCTAATAGTATATTGCATTCAAATCATGTTAGAATAAAGTACACATTGCCGCTCCACTCTGCCATTTCTCTACCTGTGCTCAGTGGAGGCCCCCTGTCATCAAAAGTTAAGTTTACGATGGAGGTTTAATACAAATGCCGCACATTTCAATATTTCTACTGTAGTTCAGGCTTTGGTATTGTATTGTACACTTCTTAGGGCCGATTCATACTCCTATTTTAGAGCCGAATAAAAGTCGGTTCGGCTCTGTAGAGCCTACAATTTGACGTCATTTGAGGTTCGGGGGGGCGGGTACCGTCCTAAAGTCGGCTCTTCGGTGCTACTGAAAATTTCTGACGAGCCGAAATCATTTCGGCACTACAGCGCCGAAACAGCGGTAAAATAGGAGTATGAATCGGCCCTTACAATAGCTTGTATCAATAGCTTGGGGCTCAGTTGTTCTTAATTCAAACTGGCGATTCTTTTTTAAAACTTTTATTTTTATTTTTAAAAGGATCCCTGGCTAATGAGACAAATATGCCTTAAAACATTATACTTGCCCTCTACAACTAAAATAAAAAAATAAAAACACCTTAAATATATTTTTATTTTTCATAAATAGAGAAGTTTTCACTCAATTGGAGCTGCTCCTGTCGCAAGTTGATGTCATATGTCCATGTGGTCTAGCCCTATGGAATGTATGGAGTGCATATGCTAATAAAAAACTACTTTATGCTTCCTAAGGATAATATGAGCATCAAAGCAATATTTTAAATACTTTTTATTAGCATGTGCATTCCATATATTCCATAGGGGTGGACCACACATAGACATAGGACATCTTGCGACAGGAGCAGTTCCTATTGAGTGAAAGATTCTCTATTTATGAAAGAAATTAAATATTTAAAATGTTTTTAATTTTTAATTTTAGTTATAGAGGGCAAGTATAATGTTTTAAGGCATATTTGTCATATGAGCCAGGGTTCCTTTGAAACTGGTAATTTCAAAGGAGCATGCTTTATAATACTGTGCGAGAAATAGACAGGTAGAATGATGCAAAGCAAGGCAATTTAAAACAAGGCAAGCATACAGTGAAAACACTGAATGCTTGTACTGTAGGTTCCTTGAAGCAGCAATGTATAAATGTTTAGGTTAACTATTGAACTCAACTGTGAAAATTCAACACTGTAAACCAAAGGTGCTTTGAGTCTATATAGACAGTTGTACACTTGTGGTAGCCACTGGTTATTCATACTTTTTATCACATATTTCTATATATTTTCTAAACACAAAATTGATTAAAAGGTTGGAAGTGAAACCCTGTGGTTTGCATGCCACACAGTAATATTATATTCATATTGACCAGCACCGGAGGTTTTGAGCTTAGAAATAATAACAGGCACTTTGTTATTTTCTAGAAAAGACACACATTATGTAGGGTAGGTAGTAGGGTGATGGACTGGGATTGTTAAATTGACACCCATGAGTCCATACGTACAGAGAATACGTACAATGAGAAAGAAGGGTTGACCGCACACTGTATCTGCTCCCAGGACATTTTATTTGAAGAAGAGTAACAACGTTTCGACCCTTCTGGGTCTTCGTCAGGTATGATGCCTATGATAACTGACGAAGACCCGGAAGGGTCAAAACATTGTTACTCTTCTTCAAATAAAGTTTCCTGGGAGCAGATACACAGTGTGCGGACAACCCTTCTTTCTTATTGACAAAATTAATAAACCACCTGACCACACATCTGATTAGCATGAAAACCTCTACTACTACTGGTGGTATGTATAATGAATTTGTGTGGGTCTATGTTTCTGTTTTCTAGTCTCCATGTTCAAGCCACTTGGTCTGACTTCTACTTACAACAAAACACACAAAACACCAAATATAATAATTGTTGTGTATTATGTGGTAAAAAGCTCCCCTGTTGGTTAATGATGACATTCCCTTTCCCTGTGGAGGCAGTACAAAGGGATTCAAATCAAATGAAGGTGATTGTAGATTAAATAATAGGCATTATTTATCTGACTGAGCCTAATGCATGTCAGAGGGATGCACTATAGAAAATCAAGACCATACAAATAGTGGTAAATCTTTGGCTCTGGCCGTCTACTCTACCACTTAACCACTTAAACCCTATATTTCATTGACTGGGTTCCACTGTCCCTCCTTTTCCCCCTCCACAACAAATCCCTTTGTAATAGCCAAATGTGACACATTGTGAGCTTGTAGCCTTGTACATCTGCCATTTTATCCAAATATTTGCCTATTTTCACTGAATGGTCGCCTATTATATAGTCACTAGGATGCATGTGGTTACAATCCTATATTTATTGGCTAATGGGAGGATGCGGTGGATCACGGCTACGTCACTCTGACTCTAATCTCTCAACTTGTCTTCAAGACATCTGTCAGCAGCACTGCCACAGGGAATTCCACATTCATGAGTGAGGTCCTGTTTTTGAGGGGTGCTAGCCCCACTGTCCAGCTTTGAATGTTTGTGTAAATACAAACATTGTGTAAACACAAACATTGAAGACAAAGGTGAGGACGCAAATTATGATTGGCCGGAATGAGATGATGTATGATGGTGTATGATTATAAGAGCGCCCCTCACTTCACACAGGTGTGATTGTTTTTCTTCTTCTGAAAGCTGATGTTGGAGGGGCTGGTGCCCCTCAAAAAACAGAATACGGTCCCAGATTGCTCTCAATCAGACATGTATCAGTGGAAGTTATTCTGACAATAAGGAAAACATGGGTCTAACTCTTGCCAAAACATTTAGTCAAGTCCACAGCTGTGGACACTGATGAGACCTGACTCCCAGGTCTCAGCTTCCGTCTCGGTTGCTGACTTTCCCACCCTGTTCATCAAGAGCTATTTTTACCCCTGCAGTGACTGGACACAAGGAGAGCTTGTCTGACAAATGTTCCAGCTATAAACGGTGTTTATTAAGTGGATTATCTTAGCTTGGATACAGAAATTAACGATCTTTCCTTAAATAAGAAGTTTACACTTGAAGCAAGGCCCCCGTTTGTCATGACTAAATGTAGGCTAGTTGTATACAAAACATATGAAACAATAAAATTGCATCCAAGTACTGAAAATGAAGAAGTTAAAATGTTTGTGTTACGATAACAACATACACATTGCATTTACAGCAATGAGAGTGAAATGATTGTATTTATTTTTTTGCTTAATTGTGTTTAGATTATTATGCCATTTTTTGTATGGTACTGTACATGTACTATACAGTATGCTGTAATAGACTGGGCTCTGGGGTAGGGTATGATACTAACGCAAGCCCTGATATCTAAACGAAAATACCTTTTATAGACTCAGCATTTTCAGAATAGTTGGCCTCATAGTCTTGTTTCTTGCAAAAGATGCCACCGTCAACCCTAGCGCAAAATTACCGCCCATACATTGATTGCGCTGTAGTATAGGTGCAGACAGTTTAAGGCCGTGGGAAAGAATCCAATTAAATTGACATTGACTACAAAATGTGTTTAGAATAAAGCATTCTCTCACACACACACACACACACACACACACACACACACACACACACACACACACACACACACACACACACACACACACACACACGTAGGCTAAAGGGGAGGGGAAATGAAAATGATCTCAACATTTATTGGGAACACCAGCTGATTTTAATCCCCTTATTGTTTTAAAGCATAATGCAACAAAGTGGGTCTGTAGCTGGCTGTGGATACATAGACAGATTTTACAATCCTCTTAAATATGAAAACAGCTGCCCATCCCCAATGCAAGTCTGTTGATCCAGTGCATCTAAAAAAAGCCTTTTTCCCAGACATTCCATTCACAGTAACTGCAAACTTGCCAAAGCCCACACTATATAACATGGAGTAATGTGTATACAACTATATTACCATAGAGATAAATGTGCATGACAATGGATAGAACGGTTTGAACAGTAGCTTTTATATATTTTGTTTTATATCAGAATAAGCTAAACATTTTATTTTATTCTATAGTATATATCTTTAATTCAATAGCCTGCACTACACAGCAATTCCAGTTTTCCAATTTAAATCTAATCTATGATCGAAGTGTTTATTTCACAGATGCTGCAAATGCTCTGCCTGACATTTTCATTGTTAATATTAAAATACTCTCTGAATGTGATATGAATTAATTTACAGTACATCCTCACCTGGTTAACTAGCCTAACTAAACTAAACTACTACTATAATAATAATTATTATAATAATAATAACAGTACATTTGAATGCACTTTCCATTTGAAACAAATCTCAAACTGTCTGCTACATAGTAAAAAGATTGTGTTCAACAACCTGTTTCAATCAACACATGGATACACTTACTTTAGTTTACATTACTACAAGTGCATCTGTTGGAGCACTGGTACTGGTGTTGCATTTAGCACTTGCCATATGGATTGATCTACAAACCTAACCTTCATGAGCAGTACATGTCATGACCTGCAAAGTTCAGTGTAGAAGGATCCTAATCATCACTTAAATAATGTATTTAAATTAGGCTACATCTCAATTTAGTAAGTTCTCATCAAAGGCCCAATGCATATGGAATCAATCAACTAGTTTGCACTCATCCCCTGAACTCACAGCAAGCACCACTGACTGCATCCCCATGCAGTTAGAGGGCAGGGCTTAACCACATCAACAGTACCACTGACACTGTAACTGGTGGCAAGCAACATGACCTTTTGTCCGCTATAGTGCCATTAGAGCACAGAAGTAAAATGTTGACAACTTTTGAAAGACTGCTCTCATAGTAGGGGAATGTCACCAGATATCAACATTACACATGTGAGACACAGGGTGTGTATTTTAAATGCCTACTATGTTTTAGTGTGTATTTGAGGGTCATCACTACTGTCCTTATGGCCTTAAACCCATATATTTCCATCCTATACATTTCTTTTAAGTTGTGTGCCTGTGGCTGTGATAGATATAGCTAAATAGCCAGATAAGATATTATTATAGTCAATGTCAGGCAGGCTTATGTACTTTCTTATTGCAAATAAAGTAAAGCAGAATATGTGCATTATAACATGCAGCTAAGCTACAGTATATTCTAGGTAATCATAAGCGGTGTTAACGATAAGATGCACACAATTTCACTAACACAATACACATTTTGCTACTACTGCAGAATGTGTGTGGCAGCATTGGCACATTTCCACTCCAATAATCGTACAAAGGCAACATTAGTAGCTAATGTTAATATACGACTATACGATATAGTAGATTCCAATGCATTGACAGCAAAAACATCAATGGCTAACCCCGTTTACGCTACAGTACAGCGTCTAATTGTGCCAATGACAGCCCATCATTCGCCTGCAAAGCGTCATGCTGCTGTTTTGAGTTGACGCTAATGGAATGCAAAATTGTGGAAAAGAAAATAAACTTACGGATGCTGGAATAGAGCACACAAAAAGCTGCCAGACGTGCAATCGCCATCTTGTTGCCTCTGATTTATGGGTAATACTTGCACACACACACACACACACACACACACAAGCTGTATACGCTATATATGAGATGAGACGAGAGTCAGCACCTCCCGGAGGTACGAGAGAGGATGGTGGTGGAGAGAGCAGACTACTGGTCTGGATGTTGCTATCGCGGTTCCACCAGGGTTTCCATAGCTACAAGGGCATCAGGGCGGAAGGCGGGCACTTCAGAGACCCGGAAACACTGATACATCATCAATCATCCAGATTAAACGGTCCAATCATGGGTCCAATCGATGCCAGCAATTCAGTCTTTTTTGCTTAGAAATCGATCTCATTATATCCATTTTAAAGTATTGACAACAATACTACAACATTTTTATTTTGTGTATGTGTGTGTGTGTGTGTGTGTGTGTGTGTGTGTGTGTGTGTGTGTGAGAGAGAGAGAGAGAGAGAGAGAGAGAGAGAGAGGGACACAAACAATGGTCATCAAAGGCCAGACAGTAAAATATTTCAGTGAGTGATCATTTGTATTGTCAACACATTGAGTTGGGGTTGCAACTTTACATTCAGTTCATCCAACTGAACAGTAGGTGGCAGTATAAAACTACAAGTATATATCTGCCAATGTATCACCCAAATGGAACAGATCATAATATTGTAGGCCTTCTGAAACCAAATTGGCAAGTTATTTTCATATTATTAGCATCGTAGTAATAGTGAGTTGTTATTACTGTAGGTCTACTGGTGTCCCATGTGACGCCTCCAAGGTAATATTGTGGTGATCATTCAAACCATTACGAAAGCTATATTGATTTTAGATCAGAGAGGCTTGACCAGTGTGCAAATCACTTAGAACATGTCCTTCTATGTCAACGGTATCTGTGAAAGAAATCTTAATTATCAGCAGGAAAACATAGCCTACAAAAACAAGATATAGGATTAGGAGGACAAATAAAATAGATGGCACATACTTTGTTTGCATAACTAGGGCTAATAAACCTTTGCTTATTGTAGGCCTGAATTATTTATAAAAATGTATTTTTTAAAGAAGTTAAATAATATGGTTGGTTCAAGTCATACGATCAGGTTATTGTATTATTTGTTACCTTGTGTCTTTCGTAGTTTTGTGAATGATACAAATTATACTGTATAAGTACACTGTCTATAATAACTAATTTATAGGTAAATTAAAAAAAATACTTGTTGCCTTCTTTCAATACCCATGTTGCACAAAGGCCACCGTAGCAATTACCTGCTTAGAAGTGTTGATATGTTGCTATTAATCACTTCCCAATGAGAATGCCTTTCATGGAAGCCCTTGTGGACCCCCACGTGAATTGTTTTGCTTTCCTCCTATAGAGAATGAACCATCAAACGCCTTGGTCATTTACCAAATACCCAAATCTCTGATTAGTTGTAGGCTATACCATGCAGGCAAGGACTTCCGTATTTAGGACTACGGCTCAGCTATGGCAGCAGCAGTGGCTCAGTTTGTAAATACATCAAAAATGAAATTATAATCCATTTCTAATGGATAAATCCTTGGCCTGGAAGAGATGTCATCAGGTGGTCCCCAAGCTTTTTAGAGTGTTTCAACCCTTAACCACCGCATAATCTAAAACATTGAGTATCTTCCTTAATATGGATTAAGACGGGCCCCTATTATCAACTGGGTAGGCTAATCAATTGTGTCCCTTTGTCTTGATCATGTAGATGAAATGACAACCTTCGAACAGATGGGTGGACCAAAATTGAACAAGTGTTATGAAGAGACCCTAACTTAAGACATTCTTTATGAGTCAACTCAAGTGTTGTGTACATTGTGTTTAAGAGAACCGCCTTAGTTGCCGCAAATGTGATTTTTTTTTAATTTCTCTCACCGAGTCCCTTAAATCCCCCTCCTTTTCAAGGACTTCAAGTCAGATGTGCCTCATCAGTGTATATTATATATTTTTTCTATGCTGGCCTAATATTTTGAACCTTTACATGAAATAACCCTGATATTCTGGTATGATATATAATGTAAATGTATTCAAGGACTCTGTCCGTTATTTATGATGTCTCTTAATTTGTTTAAGGTTGCACTGTTGATATATGTTGGCTATGTAGTCATGTTTGTTCACATGGTACAGACCAAGTTGTTCAACCATAAAAGGTGACACCTACTGTCACCTGTAGTGTGTGTGTGTGTGTGTGTGTGTGTGTGTGTGTGTGGGGGGGGGGGGGGTTGTAGTATTCAACGCTGATGAAAGCTTGAGGTTCGAAACGCGTTCGCTACCATGCCAACTCTTATAAGAATAAATAAAAAAGAGTGCCTTAAGACAAAAGTTCTGTGAGTGCTGGTGTTTTCTCCTTTAGAGATTACCTCTTTCAAACCCTTAACCACAACACCCTCCACTCCATTGACCTTTCTCTTATGTCAGAGCCAACAGGAGGCTCTCTCTGCCTTGTGTGTTCTTGGGAGATTGCAGGCATTGAGAGGTCTCTAGGACAGTAGGACTAGGACTATGGTTTGTTTCCTGCCTAGGTAGGGTCCTCCTACGTCTCACCAGTTACCAGACTGTTTGTCTATGTGGTATGCATGCATGCGTCCTTGTCCACACTTGGCCTTACTCTGGTGTATTTGAGCCTTCTCTGCATCTGTGTCACTGTCCTTGTTGTCGTTGAATCAAGTCTCTCTTCCTCCCCTCCTCTCGGGAGACTGTGGGTATTGCTCATTTGTACGTTCTGTAGCTTGGTGCTCTCTTGCAAGTGCTGCAACAGGTGTTGCTGGCCCCTGTTACCCTGCCAGTCTTTCCTGGAGGTCAGCTGTCTCCAGCGTCACCGAACTTCCTCGGTTGCCATCCATACTTTCCTGGAAGTCACTGGTTGCCCAGGGAGTTCAGTTTGTAAATACATCAAAGCTGCGATTATAATCCATTTCTAATGAATAAAGCCTTGGCCTGGAAGAGAGGTCCTCAGGTGGTCCCCAACCTTCTTAGAGTGTTTCAACCCTTAACCACGACACTCTCCAGTTAGCGGGTCAGCAGTGACTTGTCAAATCACTGCCCCTCTCATCCAGGCTTCCAGCTATACTCTGAAATGCTGCCTAAACCAATGGGAGTCTGACCCCATACCTTGAAACACCGCGCGGAAGTCTCAACCAATCCCCCAGATTTCCATTGAAGTGAATAACAGGGGGCGGGCCTGTCGCTAGTCATCCGCTCTCTGGATTCTTATTAGGACTAGTTGTTAAATATCCCTAAATATTCAGCACAACAATTGAATGGATTGGAGATGACTTCTTGGGTGGGGTGGAATTGTCAATGATCGCCTGGTGCCACCAGTACAACACATCTTCAGTTGTGTGCCCCGAGTCCCGACCTCATTGGGTGTTTCAGCCTCTTATCACAAGACACCCTCTGCCGAGGTTGGCCCACCACAGGTTGATCAGACCTGGGTGTATGTCGCATGGTGGCACCACGTGGTCATCTGGAAGCCCATGTTGCGTCTCTACGTTTCAGCCACAACCAGTGACTGCTCCGTTGTGGAAAAGTGGAAAGTTCTTTGATTGCCTTCCGTTGGGCCTGACCTCTGATCCCTACTTCCTTCAGGAGCCTTGTGGTGGAACTGGCTACAAAGCCTCTGCAGCCCACCTCCACGGGCCACACCTTCACGTTCCAGCCCCGCCCCTCTGCTTCAGCTGCTAAGTTGGCATACCGCAGCTTCTTCCGCTCGAATGCCTCATCGATGTTATCCTCCCATGGGACTGTTAGCTCAACGATGAAGACACGCCGACAGGATTTGGACCAGAGGACCAGGTCTGGACGCAGGTTGGTCGCTGCAATTTCGGGTGGGAAGGTGAGTCTCTGGGTGAGGTCTGTCCGCATTTCCCAATCCCGGGCTGCACTCAGTGGGCCTGAGTTTGGAGGCGCTGGCTTGGTCCACCGTTTCTCCCCTTCCCGGATGAAGGTTTTCCGTGGGAAGGTAGACTGGGCATTTAGAGGCATGGCATTGGTGGTTGCCCTCTTGTTCTCAAGTTCGGCAGCCAAGCACTTTAGCACTTGGTTGTGGCGCCAGGTGTATCTTCCTTGAGTTAGACTGGTCTTACAACCCACCAAGATGTGTTTGAGGTTTGCTGGGGCTGCACACTGGAGACAGGCTGGGTCCTCTCCATACCAAAGATGTAGGTTGGTTGGAGAGGGCAGGACATCATATGTGGCTCTAATGATGAAACTCAGCCTACTAGACTCCATGCTCCACAGCTCGTTCCATGTGATTTTCCTCCTCTCCACGCCATCCCACTTATATTGTAACTCTATGGTCTCAACCCAGAGTCTGTAATGCCTCGGAAAAGGGGGACAGATGCACAGCGGAGAACGGAGGGTTACACTGTAACCCAGGTTCTCTGAGTGGAGAGACTGGCTCTCCACTACATATTATTCAATATGTACGGGAACTGACCCCACAGGGCAGTGTTCATGGATATCTCTTTAAGACACATCTACTATGGTGGCCCTGCCCAGATGCCAATCAGCGGGCTATTTTTGTTTTTTTGTTTTTTTGTTTTTTTTTGCGGCTTACGCCTTTTATTGATTTTTTTTGAAGGGACAGACAGTAGGCTGACAGGAAACGGGAGAGAGATGGGGGGATGACATGCAGTAAAGGCCGTGTCGGGTCCGGGAGTCGAACCCGCGGCACACTGCGACTGGATTACCAGTCCGGTGCCCAGACCGTTACGCTACGGCCTGGGCCATCAGCGGGCTATTTAAGCCCCATCTGTGCAGAGCCACTTCGATTAACTTGATTGACACAAATTTCGGAAGCGGCTCTTTCGTGGAGAGCCAGTCTCTCCACTACATATTATTCAATATGTACGGGAACTCTCTAAGACACACCGCGAGGAAATAAGCAGACCAGCTGCCCCCGCGGCAGCCCGAAGCAGTTTAACCTGCATTCCATCCGAGCCTATAAGTGGTGAGCGCCATGAGTCACAGGCGCTCGCCAAAATGCTCCAAAACTTCAGTATTCATACCAAGTAAGTAATACTCGTGGCCTAGGCGCAAGATGCCACCTAGGCTCAGCTGGCCCAGCACGATGCTAGGCCAGTGACCACCGGGGTGAAGGGCTGCTCAAGCCAGCCCGTCAGATGCCCGGCCGACCTGACCGGTCAAGGTGCCGGTGACCCTACCGCTGAGTAGCACGCAGGAGCGACTCCCACAGGGGGAGCGGATGCCACCACGTTCCATCGGTAGGACAGGGTGAATGTAGACAGTCGCCCATGTCACTGCTGTGTAGATCTCTGTCAGAGATACACCATTCTACAGCAACCAGGGGGCTGTCGTCCCATGGGCAGAGTGTGCCCACCTTCCAGGCGACACTGGCACTCCTGCCTGCTTGTCCCTGTTGGATCACCCCTGTGATCCGGTGGGACAGTCCAGCCTTCGACCATGGTCTACCCGGGCACCCCTGCTAAAACACACAAAGCGCTGGTCCGTCACGTTGTGGGCCTACGTGTGACATACAACTCCAACGCTCTAGCGGGGCAGCTCTGTCTGCACACTTCATCCGTCTGCATGTAAAGAGAGGACAGAGCTCAATCACCTGATTGAGATGTGCCCCTGAGAGAACCTTGGGGAGAAGGTTGGGTCGAGGTGTAAAACTACTCCATCACCCGGCCGAGCGTGTTATGGGTTGACAGCGCTCGCAACTCCCACATTTCTCCTTGCAGACGTGACTATATAATACGGCTGTCTTGAGTGACAGCATGTCAGGCTCACTGACTAAACGATTTTAAGGGGGCTCATCATAGAGCCTCCAGGGCTAACAGCCTGGCCCCCAAACAGGACTGGTGGGGCCCTAACCTGAGCTCCTCTGAGCACCAGGGTGCCATTCGGGAAATGTAACCAGGTTACTGCAGTCTGCAGTCATGCACTCCCGCTCAAGTCAGCCCGTCGGACAGTAGGCCAACAGACTGTTGAAGCCGTGTCCTGATGCGGAGCCCAGCACACTCAGTGAGGAGGGCGCTGGCTGCCACATGGATACCACACTGGTATAACCTGCTAAATGTGGACGGCATCGACACAGAGTCCATCACGCAGATCTCAGATAGAGGGACATCTCGTCATCAGTGCATGGGCCACAAGGCCCTGCACGGATTGTGCCCACATCCCTGCCCACCTATATGCCTGCTAGATTGTTTCACAACCCAATGAGGGAGCCCAGTCTTGGAGACCATCTGCTTAAAACAGTTTGGCCCATTAGAGTCCCTGACAGGTCCCAACCGTGACTGCAATCCTGCTTCACCACCCTGCTTAGGAGGGTGGGAAGGGTGCAACTCAACAGGCTGACTGGCTCGTACTCTGATCAGGCCGTATGGTATAGAATGCAGGGATTGGTGCCAGCACCACCTAACCAATGCCATGTAGGAAGTGGCAGCATCCTTCATGCACTGATAGGGACATTCTTGTGGCTGACACTGCTAACAACAAGAATGCTGTCCTGCGAGAAGCCACCCAAGTGTCCACGATTAATTGGCTCATGCCGCAAGTCAGACAGTACCACCTCCCGTGGGGGGACTGCCGACCTAATGTGCGAGCACCCTTCAGTAACTGGGTGATCCTTGTGTTCCGGACAGTGGTCCGCCGTGTCACAAGGTCACCGGCATAGCCCACTACCCCCGGACGAGGAGGGAGCTCACTCCGTGGCTCCGATAACCGGTTTCCCCCACACAATTACACCCAGGCGCTTAACGGCCATGCCGTAATACGCCCTTCTGGTGGTTCTGCTCCCCCCTGACAGTCTTTTCACACTCTGCTGTGTGAACCGACGTAACTATACACGTTTCATACATGTAAACTGACACTGTCAGCAATACGCCTGCATAGTGCCTGACCGTAAAGGACAGATAATGCACTGGCCGCATGTTCAGGGGAGCCGGGGGGACGCAGTGCACCGTGGCCGCCCTCAGCCCTAAGGGGCGGAGGCACCAGCTGGCTCCTAACAAGGCCAATGGCTAAACAGGCAGCTTCATTGGACGAGCTCGGCCTTCCTGCTGCAGCTCGGACTGTGGACCGAATAGTCTTGCCCGCTGCTACTGCCTGGGAAGCATGAAGCCAGTCGCTGTAGCTCCTCAATAAGGTCAGGGCCCTTATGGTCACCGAAGCGCCGTGTAAGCAGGTGACGGTGGCATTGACAAAATAGCCCTGTGTTGGCTAGCTGCGCCTAGATAGCCATGACTTCGTGACTTCTCTGGATGAGAAGAGCTTTCTCTGTGGTTTCAGACCGGTAACCGGATTCTACCCCCGCAGAGTCACACCCAGGTGCGTACGTGAAACTACACCACGGACGCATGAGCTGACCCCGTCAGCAATACGCCGTATGGTGTGCCAATGGCTGAGATTCAGGCATACTTCCTGGCAGACCCAGCATGTCATGTCTGTGTCACTGGGGAACCAGATCCACAGACAGAACTACACCACGGTCGCGTAAGCAGGCGCCCCGCCAGCAATACGACAGTATAGTGCGCTAAGACATCCCCATGACACGACTCTCTGTGTGCTCTCTCTTTGTTAGGACAGAGTCCATACCAAATCAATGTCCACAGTTTGTTTTGTGTCACCAGCAGAGTTATGGACCTCTGGAAGACGTTGTACATAAACTGCTCAGCCGCTCTGAGGCGCTCTAGCACAAAACAATCTGACATTGAGCACACTGGAGGCCTCCAAACTTTTGTATATCATTCCCGTAGGCCTACAAGTCCACATGCATAGTGTGTTGTTGTTGCCATTTTCATACTTATAAGCCTAAAGTATATATTAACCAGAACCAATTGTGACAGTGTAAGCGATTTGCAGCACATGACGGGTCATCGGGAGTTTTTGTCTCCTGATCTTTGAGCCACACCGCCCTCTTGTGAACCATGAGGCACAGTGCAGTCTGGGCAGCCGTCCCTCCTACACTATGACGCTCATGTCAACCTGTCAATGAGGAAGTTGGAACACTCTCTGCCGTGTGGTCTGGTCGGACCGCGGCGGCAACGATCAGCGACCGTAGATGGCCTCAGAGTACGCCGACTAGGTCAGCTCCTCTGGGTTCTACCCCGCTACCCGCCGCAACGGTGTACAGCCGCGATGATCAACCAGGAGGTCCACCGACGAGGTCGGTTTCGCTCGGGGTCTCACAGCGCTTCTGCAGCCAGGGAACCAAGGCTCCACCAACGTGGTCGGCTTCGCACTTGGCTTTGGCCACACCGAACGCCGTCTCAAGGTTTCCCCCAACGTGGTCAGGTTTCACCAGGGAGCGGACGCACGGACAAGACTGAGGCTTCCTCCACTGTCTAGCGGATTCGGCACTGAGCTTGTTGTTGCTGCTGTTTTATCAGTGGAGCTACGCGGCGCCCTGAGCGTCGTCGAGACGACCGGCTCTCTTCTTACCTCCGGTAAGCGGACTGTGTGCCACGCAGCTGTATGTTCTAAATATATATATATATATATATATATGTTTAATAAGTGCTGAGATACACGAAACGTCTGCTCTCGTGGAAATCAAAAAATCAAAGTGGCTCTGCACAGATGGGGCTTAAATAGCCCGCTGATTGGCATCTGGGCAGGGCCAACATAGTAGATGTGTCTTAAAGAGATATCCATGAACACTGCCCTGTGGGGTCAGTTCCCGTACATATTGAATAATATGTAGTGGAGAGCCAGTCTCGAACACGATAGAGAACGCTTGTTTCGCCTGGCTGTTACACGTGTCATTCTTGTTTTTAAATCGTTGGGCTCCCAATCTATACTGTAGGCTAGTGTTAATTTAACTCTGAGAGTGTACAAATGGAACATATTAATTTGGTTCATGGTGGGCTCAATTTCCTCTATTTCCATTTATTTATTGTCTCCACCAGGCCGAAGGCATGGGGGGAGAGTATGTTTTGCACTCCGTCCGTCCGTGTGTCCGTGTGTCCGTGTGTGTGTGTGTGTGTCCGTGAGCAGCTAATCTGTCCGTGAGCAGCTAATCTCGGCCACCGTTAACCCGGTCGATGCCAAATTTTGCACACACACTCCCTGGATGCCAACGATGAACCTCTGCCCCAAACTTTCCAGAACGGCCTGTTATAGCGCCACCAGGAGGCCGCTTTGTGCAAAACAAGTTTTTGCACAGTACACCTACAGATTTTGTCCAAACATCACGCAAATTGGTACACAGTCTCTCTAGAGCCATTCAACGAAACCGGTCTTTCAGATTTCTCACACTCCATCCTGATTGGTTAAGATTGGCTTCCAAAGTTCACAGGAGTGCTCAGTTTCAAACAAAATGCTGCAAATCATGAACACATCACGTGATTTCCGTGAAATTGGGCACCCACATTCCCACTAGGCCGAGGACGAAATGCCACATGAACAATTTCAACTCAGCCTCAAGGTGGCGCTATAACTGGCCGAAAAGTGTTTTTACCTCTAACTGCACGGATCTGTGGATAACTTTGTATGCCAACTCCCTAGATAAGAGGCCAAGGAAAAACCTGTGCCTGGAATTTTTCACATCTGCTCTTTATAGCGCCACCAGGAGGCCGACATATGTAAAACACATTTTCTATTATTACTCCTTCAGATTTTATCCAAATTTCACGCAAATCGGTACACATTATCTCCATAGTCATGTGATCAAGACAGGTTTGTTTGATTTCTCATATTCCATCCTGATTGGCTACGATTGGCTCCTACAGTTTTCAGGAGTAGCCCGCTTTGTACAAATCGCCACAACAACTCAACGCAGCGTCCGATTACGATGAAACTGTGCACGCATATTCCCACTAGGCTGAGGAAGAAATGCCACTTGACAGTTTTCAACAGCCTGATGGTGGCGCTACAACAAGCCAAGTCGCGTCATGCACTCGTTTATTTGTGTTGCCCTGCTACCCAACCACCAGATGAAGGCAAGCTGCAATGTCCTACATTCCTATTGTTATTGTTTGTTGACTAGAGTGCATATTAGTCCTATCTTGTAGAGCACCTGCTAAATGCCACAATTGTAAATTGTAAATGTGATTGTTTGAAAGGTTTTCCAAGCTGACCTTGCTATACATTTTAAAAGGCTTTGAAAATCCCATTAAATTACTTGAAACAAAGTTTCCAAACTCTCATACTGTAATACTTACACACTACACTACACTACCTTGATGAACATAACAGCTGAATAGATCATTATATGACCTGGCTATATGTCCTGGGGCAGTGTATGCTTTAAATTTTAAGGATGTCACCTAGGAAGATTGAAAATGGTTCCTTGCTACAATATTAGCACCCCAGTCAGTAGTGTCTCTTTCTGGAAGGGAGGACATCCACCATGGCGTGTACTGTATAGCAAAAGAAACAAAATAAAAAATAAATGTGCAAATAAAGAAAGTAGAAGAAGAAAGAAGAAAGAAAAAAGAAAAGAAAACAACACTCTGAGAAACACTGGCCTAGCAAATAGATACCAAGCTGGCAAACAAGACGTTTTCAAGATTTTATTTTTTCTCTTTTTAACCAAAGGGGTTCCCAGACTGGCAGATGCTGAACCCAGAGCTTAATTATCACCATGGTATTTATAGACTTCACAACAGAGCTGAGACACTCATCCTAATATAAATGCACCACGTCTCTGTATGTATACGTATGTGTGTACCGTACGTAAGTCTGTAATCCACATAACTCGAGAACCGTTTTCCCCACCGACTTTAATTTGACACACGCGTTCCACACCACCACAGGGATTGCAGTGCCTGGTGTCGTCTGTTGGATCGCCGGTTGTCCAGAATATATATGGAGCTGGCCTGTTCTGACATCACAATGGTGTTCTGACATCTGTATAGACTCCATATTTGGACATGCCTGACAAATAATTCCATACATGGGCATAACTTCAAATTCTTTCTTTTTTTAATGTTCTGTTTATTAATTTTTAGTTTTTTACAAATAGAAGTAAATTCAGAAATAAAAACATGCATAACTTCAAATTCGACACACACGTTCCACACCACCACAGGGAGTGCAGTGCCCGGCATTGAGTCGGTCAGACCATAGTTGTCCAGAACCGCCACAAAAGGCCTCTGCCCAGGCTTAGGACAAGGCCCAGGCTCCATAAGGAGCTGGCCTTCCACACCATCACAGGGAGTACAGTGCCTTGAGTCGGCACAGCCAGCACAAAAGCCTCTACCCGGGATCTGGACATGACCCAAATTAGCCAACTGATCACACCTGATCACCCCCAAGATCTCCATATATGGAGCTGGCCTGCATCACAATGATGCTCTGACATCTGCATACTCCAATTTGGCCATGCCTGACAAATAACTCGCTATATGGGCATAAAAGGGACACAGACATAATAACTGGGTGGGGCATGCATTTCCGACTTGCATCGTTCCAAGTAGGCCAGTGCCCAATGGGCACTATTCTAGTCTCAGTGATGCAAGATGAGCATGTTTAAAGATTGGATGATTAAGATGAGAGGAATATGCTATTGTATTTTAATTTCAGACATTTGCCTAATTTTCACTCTACTGTAAGCGACCCATCCTAGAATATTGCTGTATAATAATAAAGGTGGTTGATAAACTTATCCAGTTGTCAGTTCTAGTAAATGGTGTGTGTATGGCAAAGACACACAGCTGTACGCCTGTCACAATTATAACATCATCACCTAATCACAATTATTTGAGATTAAGATTTGAGATAAATTATTTTTGCAGCTCGCAGAGAGTCTGAGAGAGATGTAGAAACTAGGGCTGTCAATTGATTAAAATATTTAATCCGATTAATCGCATGATTACATAACATGATAACATGTTTTCAAAGTTTTCTAATTGTGTAGACTCACTGGGAGAGAGAGAGAGGCGGGGCTCACTGACTGCCTGCATTCACATGCATGCGTCTCTCAACCATTCTGTCAAACTTCACAGTGCGTTAATCGCGCATTAAAAAAATTAGTGCCGTTAAAAGGATTGTGAGTTAACTAGTTAATAGTGCGTTAACTTTGACAGCCCTAGTAGAAACCATAACATGGTTATCAACTATACATGATACCTTCAGTCAGTGGCTAAATTGAATTCAACAAGATATGTTAATGTGTGCATCGCTGACCTTGATTACTAAAATGCAGTGCTTTTAATAGGTGTGCAGAGGTAGCCTGACAACGTACTGTACTGTGAAAAGAAGACCTTGACTCATATAGGTTGCCTTTGTCATCAGAAATATATTGTAGCTGGAAATTGACTGGATATACATCTGATGATATGGGTATGACTGCTCTTCTGCCAAGTTGATCCAGATGCCGGTGTCCATTAATGGTTAATGGTTTATATTTCAGACACATTTTTAACGCATGTTAAAGGTGTCAGAATTTGCAGAAACTTATGTTGCATTTGATTTGAGTGTTGTTACTCTTATCCGTAATCCATCTTGTATACTTTCAGAGTTAACTTAACACAAGTGGTGACAACTGGCAGCATCCTGCAGTGAAGTCAAGCCATTTACCGTTGACATCGCTGAGATTACTGCGTTGCTAAATAGACACAAGAGAAAAGTTTGCATGCCATAATGCGATTGTGTATCCTGACCACATTCTGTAAATATGCGTGAAAGTAAATAGTAAATATAAACTGCAAGAAAGAAAAGAAAAAAAAGACAATATGAATCTAAAAATGGCATAGCCTCCCTGTTCACTCTTCAGCTATCAGTAAGTCACCATGTGTGCAGTTTGTGAACAAAGCCCCACTAATCATAATCTATTATTCAGTGGTGAAGCTGCACTATAAAAAGAGAATTCGACACTATATCCGCATTGACAAACTGGTTGCTACTGGACATGTCAACTAGTTGAAATCGTCTTTGGCCAACTGGATGTAGTGATCTTTATAAATACTTAGCGCTTCACAACAACAACATTGGGATATCTACGTTTTATAAACAACAATTAAACTTTCACATTCTTCACGAGTTCCACTTTCACAGGGAATTTCCTATGCTGACTATTAATGCTCCATTCGTTTATGGCCAGAGATAGATCAGTTGTGTGGCATCATGCATGAGCTGTCTGCTTTTGAGGGGACAGACATACAGACTTTAGCCATGCTTTAATAAAGCATAGCATTTATTTGGGAATCAACCACTTTTCCACTGCTGTCACTGTGTGAGATGGGTGAATGTGAAATATGTTGTAAAGTGCTTTGGAGAAAGACGCTATGTAAATGCAGTCGATTTATGAATGTGTTACGATGCGCCAAACAGCGTGTTCAGGTGCTGGTACCCAGCACTGGCCAGGTTATTGTGTATGTGAAATAGGTTATTCTCTCCCTCCTGACCCTTGGTATGATGAGGCACCTGTTCAGCAGGGAGGTGATCCCCTGTCCCTCCCCTTGTCCTCTCCTTGGATCTCATACGGGCATTTGTGACATCGTTCACAACAGAAACCGGTACCTTGTTTGGACATGCAAATCATATGAACTACTAATAGGAAGGAGAAAGTGGAGGGAAATAACGTGACTTTGGATTATTTTTCAATGCAGCAGTCAACACTATTCAGCAGTCAACCCACTCCTCAATTTGACATAATTTATTTAATCTTGGAGCCTGAGGGTTAGTTCACCCTCCAGAAGTATAGTAACTACTGGGGATTTACTTGCCACCTGTTCAGCAGGGAGGTGATGATCAGGGACAGATAATGTGAATCTCTGCACATATTATGCTCTCCTGGTGAAAACTCCTCACTATCAGTTGAAAAGAAGCTGGTGACACCATGGGCTCGATTTTGCGCATCTGAATGCCAATACTGTTTTGCTATTTTTAGTGGCCAAAAAGCATTGGCCACACCTCTGTATAGGTCTTAAGTTAAGTCAAAAGACCTGGTACCTAAGATGCACAATGACTAAAATGGGGACTAAATTAATGTGGTATTTCTTTATTATTATTATTATAGTAGACAGGCCAGGACGGTGTGACGAAATTAGCCTGCCCCATTCCACACCCACACTGCAAAATCTAGAGTTCGATCAATTTAACTCTTTTAACTCTAACTTTATCTTAAGCCTAAGGTACAGGTACCAACTGACATTTAATATTCACAACCTGCTCCATATTCATACTGTACACAAATAATTGGTGAGAAATGGCCTCAACTACATATCTTTAGTCTTGGCTGTATTTTAGATCAATGACTGTGTGTCAAAACAACTGAGGAAAAATACATAAAAAAATGCCTATAGGCAAGTCCAACAGATAGCATGTTGTGGGTTAAGATTTCATTTGAGGCATATTATAGTGGTTTGGAGTATAAACATACTATAAGACAAATAGCCTACCATAGAAAAGGACTTTTCTTTTTTTTGGATGGAAGATATTGACCAAGATACATGAGCCTGTGGCTAGACCTTCAATGGATGCAAGTCCTAGCCTTGTCCCAGTGGGTGAAGCTCATTACTGACTGACAGATGTGCATGTCTGGTCCTATTTCTTTTCCATGATGCGACATAAAAGCCAAGGAGGCGATATTATTCGCACTGTTAGGCAGAATTACTCACTTGATCAATGTTGTAGGCACTGGCACAGCGGCTTGGTTTCACTGTGGTCATGCATGTTGAAACTGCTAGACTAGTAAACCTAAGCTGCTTCTTATCAGTGTAGCCATGTGTGCGCAGTGGGCAGCATGCTTAAGCAGCATCCTTGCACTTCCAGTCGTCGAGGAAACAGACTACAGACAAACGATAGTGCATCTGTCGCCACACCCATCATATAAGCCAGACAGTGCAGTAGAAGAAAGAAAAAATAACGTTTATGTCGGTAACACAGACAGCGACATAACAGTCGAAAGCTACAGTAAATGAGAGATGAGTCACCCACACAGAATCAGACACATTGTCGTTTTAAACCAACTGCGTGCCGTGAACAGATCTCAACTGTCTGGACTCTGGACCCTATTATAACGCGCGAAACCATTATTTAAGATTGTACTAGTGCACACTGCACAGTGATGGTGCACATGGTGCCACTTTCGGCGAGGTATTTAAAGATGTGAACAAGGCTCTCTGTCAATGCGCATGATACTGCGGTTCCACTACTACGGGCTACGGCACGCTCCAACTCACCTTGAATTGGTACACGACTGCGAGTCTGCGCTGCTGCTGCTGTCACTCGGGTCCATCCGGGCCGTACGAAGAACCAATACACGCCCCAAAGCTTCGATCAGGAACCAATCCAATGGTGGAAGAGGCGGACCTGTGGAAACATTCTCACACTCGGTTTCACTATGCGATTGTAAAACGGCTCCGTCTACTACAAACGCGGCGGTGCAGGTGCTCTGTCTCTCCGGGAGAGGATGCGGATGGAAGGACGGGGGAGGGAAGGGATGAAGGGGAATTGTCAAGAGGAAGGCATATAGAATATGAACAGGGAGTATTGATAAGAAATCGTTCGGTGCAAGGTCGAATATGAAAGATTGGTTGAACGGGGCACTTTGCGTGGTAAGAGCTGGTCGGCAATAGTACTATGATTTGGTATGTGGCCACTCTGATAGCAAGTGTATTCAGCACCAGAGGAACGGCCGCTCAAGGTGAGTTGAAGTGCAATATATCTTGTGTCGCCCATAACATAATGATTTCTGGCGTCTTCATGTGCGTTTTAGTGTGGGTTGTTGAGTCGCAATCGCATGGCATTTTGATAAGCTTGATCCCGCAGGAACATGGGGGTCTATTTCATTGTACAAATGGCTGTATCTATCATGTCACGTGAAGTTCAGCTTTGGTTAATTCGTAGCCTATTAGAGAAAGAGCTATTGTCTTGGAATGCCACGGCAGTGCACGATATTTGCATTTCATCTTCCGTGATCTATTCGCATGGTAATAATGTGATCTATTCGCATTGTAATAATGCCATTGCCGATATCAAAATTGACTGTAGATGTGTGCGATATGGCTTTATTGGCTTAGGCCTGCATTGTGTTGCAGTCTACTATATTGCATTGTAAGTTAGAACACTCCTAGCAAATGTCACATTTTGAAACACATGGGGGATAAATGACATATTGTATCATGGACCAGCAGTCCCATTTGAGTTCTAGAGAAAGGGGTGTGACCGCCATATCTTCAAAATGGAAAAGCAACTAAATAATGCATTATTGTATGTTAGATAAAAGACAATTCTGCATATTATAGAATTGATCCCTGCAGGCTGCATGCATTGTATGTAGAATCTGCCTACTGTACGAGCATAGCCTAGGCTACTGCATGCGGTGTCTCACACACATGCTCCAACTATCCTGGGCCACTACCGTCTAGATTCTCTAGAAGACTGCAGTTTTAGCTCTAGCCGTAGTATAACTAGTTTATCCAGCAGCATATTATTAATCGATATAGTGTGGTGAACTGAACAGTATCAGTTTGTTCTAGCACGCCGTATTGACCTATGTACTTACTTAACCTTGCTGTTTCATTGATGTCCAGCTGAGGGAGACATTTGCCAACCGACCGCCTAGTAAATGATCTCAATGACCCCATATGCTAAACTGGTCTGCGCCAGGCCTGCCAACACTCCTGGATGCATTGTCATTTATCCTGGATTTATCCTGGATTTGGTATCAAAGTGCCTAAATTCACCAGAACAAAGGAATTTACATGCACTATAATAACAAGTTTCTGGGGGAGGACCCCATACCCCCTGCGTTAGGGGTCTGGACAGTGCATGCATACAGAGATGTTCACGTATGACTCTTACATTGTTTCAGTCAGCAAATCAATCTCTGTTTTGCGTTTTAATGGCTGAAACTGTACCCATCATTTTCCAATATAAAGCAAGCCTGATAAAAGTATCAAATTCCTCAAATTCACCAGAACACAGGAAATTACATCTCTACACTGTAAAAAATAAAATAAATAAAACTCCTGGATTCTCCCAGTCCATTGTTGGCAGCCCTGGTCTGCGCACAATTCTGAATTGTCTGAAACGGCAAGGCTACTCTCACTGCAGTAAATAAAGGAACGGGATCCTGCCAGAATGTTGGAGGAACACGTGTGTGTGTGTGTGTGTGTGTGTGTGTGTGTGTGTGTGTGTGTGTGTGTGTGTGTGTGTGTGTGTGTGTGTGTGCATGCGTGTGTGTGTGTGTGTGTGTGTGTGTGTGTGTGTGCACGTGTGCATGTGTGTGTGTGTGTGTGTGTGTGTGTGTGTGTGTGTGTGTGTGTGTGCGCTTTTGATGATGGAACCCTCCCATGCCATGACCATGAGTTGATCTTTTTGCCCTGTTCTATAGTGCAAGAAGAATGCAGAGTCATGTTACCCTATGTACTGTACCACTGTATTCCATTTTAGCAGTAGCATGGCAATGTGTAGGCAATGTATTCTATGCCATGGGAATCTGGCATCACATAGCTTACAAGTCCAGAAATGTTTGTTGAAACCGTTGTTGTTTAAAATACATTTAAGGATATCATGTCAGTTTAGGTGGTCTCAAATATGAAAGCCACCACTTTCATGCACCTGTTCCATTTGTCATATGTAATTGGATCATAAGCCAGGGGCTAGTGTGATTGGTTAGGGTCAGCTATTTTACAACCCAACCCAAGCATACCAAGGATACCAAGGATGACATTTTTGATTCTATGTTTGGACTCAGATCTCATGGATGGGTGGTGCTGGTGTGACAGTGTGAGTGAACGAGGGTTATCTGAGAAAGTTGAACATCATTCAATCCTGTTTGCAGTATATCTCTGTGTGTATCTTGCTGATAAATTTGACCAGGATTGGTTGTAATTTGCAATTCTTTGGTGAACACCAAAAACTTGAATGACACAGCTGAGATTGCATTTGAGCTATTATTGCAAGATGCAATTGTGTATTATTCCTGAATTCAACTGCCATCTTCTTGGCAAGTTTGAGAGGGGCGAGCCTCAGGTTGTTGTTGGCAACAAACAATTTGATGAATACCGGTATCTCATAATTTACATGGCATGAACATGAGTCACATGATGATGCTAGAGGTGTCATTGGTGTACAGCAGTGATATTCAACTTGCAGCCCGCTGGCCGGTTGGGAGTTCTCTTGTGGCCCCGGAACACATTCCATATATATATATATTTTTTAAATAATCTTAGGATGAACATTTTGAACGTTTGCATACGCGTTAACCAAACCGTTAATGGTTAATAATTAAGGGGCCATTGTGTGCCACATGATGTCCATTGTTTTGTGCTATAGGTCCTATGACGATAATGGACATATTATGTCCATTTCAGTGACATACTACAGGGAGTAGAAAGAACATCCTATGGTGGAACTATGCTTGGATCTGACATGTAAGGATCCAGACACATGAATTGTCTTCTCTCTATAACAAAGTGAAAGATTTTCCAGCTAATTAAAGGGGCAGCGTTAATGTGGGACAGTTTAAGAATAATTCATTACTTATTAAATGTGGAGCTGAAGTTGGCAGACAGAATCCAGAGTAGTGGTAAGAGGGAGTCTGTAGTTCAAAACAATATTGAATAATGAATATTGACGTTTTTGACAAGTGTGGATGTACCCCTATCTACTGTACCCTGTGAGTGTGTTGAGTGATTGTCAGGCACAGGCAGAACATTAGTCATTGCTCATTGCTGGCACTCCAAAATGCAGATGTCCAAAAGCTATGATGGCCTTGGTGAACTGGATTTCTGGTGAACTGGATGTTTCCATTTGTATTTCCATTCCTTTGAGCCTGCTCCTTAATCTTTCTAGGTGTATATCTTGAAGCATGTGTAGCATTAGTCCGACATTACTAAACCTACCCTACCCTATCCCTAACCTTAAAAGCACGCAGAAGCCACGGATGAGTCTTAACCGGCCAGGCGGACTGACGGGACATCAGACTAACCCCTCTATCTTGAAATAGGAAACCAAATCCATAAATATGTCAAAGTTACCAGTTGTACATATCAAGGCAGTTTGTACTGTGCTAGCAGATTTGCTGTTCACTTTCAGGTTAATTGGCTGCTAGGTTATGGTTTATTTGAACATTCAACATACTGTATACTATTGGACCTGGGTACCTGGAATATTGTATTATTTGAATTATTGCAAGAGTTGGTTGAAAACAAACGTGTGATGTTCACATACGGTATCTTAATTTGTTAAATATCAATGCACATGAGAATAGATAATGTACACAACACATAACTTTCCTAATATCTGATGCTGGACATTAAATTCTCATAAATCACAATGTTTCGGAAAATGATTAGGGTAGACTGAAGACTGCCTTTTGGTGGAATTACCATTTCCATAAGGCCAATAAGCAGGGCTGCCAATATTGGACTGTGAGAATCCATGAGATTTGGGGTGTGTGGGTGGGACTCCTCAAGCGGGGGTCTGGGGGTCCTCTGATGACAAAGGAGTCATGCAGGAGATGTGGTCAAAATACAGGAAACTCCTGCAGGATCCAGGAGTGTTGGCAGCCCTGCCAATAAGTCAACAGAACACCCCCAAGCATCTAAACAGCTGCATGCCGCTTAGACTCTCTGTAAACTGGTAGTACTGGGCAGAATGACTTAAAATATCACGTTTATTTCAAACGTTTGCCTCGAAAATAGCAGATCTACAAGCTCACAACAAATTATCGGTCATCAATGCTCATCATATCATCAAACGGATATCAAAATTCAATATCTTTTTTTTTAGCTGATATTTTATTACGTTTAGGCTGAAAAAACCTTTGTGGTGATGAAGGCTGCAGATTCTAGTGTTTTCTGGGGAAGATTTCAAAAGGGTCAACAAGTTGGAACATTTAAAATATAAATACTACATTTAAGCTGTTTATGTTGGGATATGACATATGAGCCAACATTTCTATAACGGTGCATCCATAACACACCTGTATATCTGTAACCTATACAGTATGAGCAAGATTAAGTCGAAGTTATTAAAGTCCGATTCAATATATTTTTTGTTAATTGGTCAGTCCTAGGTGGTAGTGCCAGACATCAATTTGCACATCATCAAGCATTATAAAGCAATCAATGAAACAAATTAATAATGGACAAAATAATTGTTGTTGAAAGTCATGCCACTATGGAGTCCGGATCGAGGAGCGTTGGACTCCGAGTGGAATAGTAAGAGAGTGGCAACACCCGCACGCAAAGCGGGTGCCTATGGGCTATAGTTCCAAACATTGGAACTCTCCCAGTGAGATAGAATGAGCACTTCCGCATTCCATTGTTACAATGGGAGTCAACGCTATTGTCGCCACTCTCTTACTATTCCACTCGGGTTAGACTGGAGTCTACTTGCACACGCATGCTCCAAATTATTCCACATTTTCCACAAATCTTCCTCAGTATTCTGGCAATGATAATTGCCGCTTTCTGCAGCCTTAAGCCAAAACCACACTGTCCTTGGGACAAAACCGTTTTAAGGTCAACCACACCTAAGGACTCCCTACCGATGTGTGGGCTTACTGTACTTCCATCATGTACAGTAAGCATGACACTGCCTTATTGGATTTGATGTGAAACAGGCAGTAATGTTTTTGTTTTGTGTCGGTCAGTGATTACTTTTGTGCAATTGATGTGCAATTGTGCATTCTACAAGATTTCTCCTTTTTTTGGTTGTTGCTCACTAATTAGCTGTGAAGAACTAAGTGCATGATGTGCACTGTACTCGACACTCTCCCTAAGTATAATGTATAATACTTTAATGTATAATACACTGATAACAATATGATACTAGTATTCATGTTCATTCATATTCACTCATTGTTTTCGTTTTTATAGTTGTTAACTAACAGTTATACTTTGTGTGTCATTAAAGCTGGCATAATAGCATTTTCCTCATAAATATGAGAAAATATGAGTATTTTCCATCAAGTATGGCATTACACATTAAATACATTTTGGACCGACCATAGGCCAAAGCAGAAACGATGAACCGAAAGCAGCGGGACAAAAATCTCCATAATAATTTGTAGTCCTGTTAGATTGTGTTTACATTTCCTCCGTGGCACAGCTACAATACGTCACCAGTCTCATATCGCTCCGATCAGCATTTGATCGGAGTGCATCGTCTCTGCCCGAGAGAGACCAGATGGGAGCAGGAGGAGGAACTCACTGCTGCCACCATCTGGCGGAGTCAGGTTAGCCCCTCCTATGCCCAGCTTTGAGCCGGAATGAGATGTATGACCTCACTTCACACGGGTGTGATGCCTGGTGGGACGTTTTTTATGGTCCATGTATTAATTTACCTAATTCTTGCAGATCTTCCAATAAATTAGTCACTCATCCATTGATGGTGCGGTACTTTCTACCTCCTAATCATGAGAGTAAAGCTTGTATACCTAGCTTAGAAAAAGTCCTGTGCTTAGGCTGTGGACAGAACTCTCCTGCCAACACAGCACTGGGCATGTGCCAGCGCTTTCTACTAATGCCTCCCCTCCCTCAACCAGAACAGTCCCGAAGGAATCTCCCTTCAAACAAAGCCTGCAGCATTCTGGGAAAGCCAGTTTTGAGTGTATGTGGGTCTAACAGCCTCTCCCATAACGTTGAACAACCTACTGAATGCATACATATACATGGTATGCTTGTACAGTTGTCTGTTCCTACATTTGACTGTTTCTGTCATTGTGTATTAGTGCCAGGAGTGGTGATCTGTTTACCTTGCTTCACAATTAAGGAATACGAACAAATGAATATCCGCTGGGTGAGACGGAAATCACACAAGCTCAAGGAGAAAATTGACTGTCTTTTTAACAGGGAGGTTCAGAAAATAAGCAGTCATAGGATCAACAGAACATATATTAAACCTATTACTGTAGTGCTTTTACTATAGTGTTTTTTTATAACCGCGTGAACCCTAGCGTCTAGTGATACAGTGAATGCACATTCTGATTTGCAGTTTTATACTTTAATTTATACTTCTGTAGAACGACAGTTTTGTTTGCCAAAAATAATCAGATTTTATTTTTATTTTTTTCCCTAAATTGTCTGTTACTCCCTTTTATTTTAGTTTTTGTTACCTTGTAGGTGGTTGTAGTGTTAAGTTAGCCTGACACTCAGTCTGAATTTTCATTTCGTTTCACCAACCAATCAGAATAGTAGGAAAGCAGACGACGTTGTTGTCAATCATGTGACTATGGCTAACCCGGTTGCTAACCAAACAAACACAGCCAACGAAGGCAACTATGTAAACAAAAGCGGTATATGTCGGATAAAACCTGCCGTTTCTGTAAAGAAACTATTTATCATAGGTAGATTTAATAGCCAGATTGATATGGTCGCGAGTTACCGCAATGGGGGCAGCCAAATAACCATAAAAACCAACATGAAAAAGAATCGTGATCCAACTAGCACTGCAACCTTAGAGTTACATATACCAGTAAGACGCCCTGAGGGTGAGAAGCCCCAAGGAGATCTCGCCCTAAAGGGCACGCATCCGCCTGGGTGACGGCAGACATACAGGGTTTGATGAGGTCAGATCAAAATAAGGAATGTCAGAACAGGTCAGCTCCATATATGGAGATCTAAGGGTGGCAGCGGGGGCAGTGTCTTGAGTGTACAGGGTTTTATGAGAGCCCAGGTAGGGCTGGGACTTAAGTTTCGGGCCTGTTGAGAACTCTAGTTTTCGCTGGCTGCCGGGCGCGGCTACACCAATAACTTTGTTAAGAGTTTGAATGGACAGGTATCAATCAAAAGGGAGACATTGAAGAGGAAGGACGGGTGGGGAGAATCAACAAATGGAGTGTCAGAAGAAGTCAGCTCCATATATGGAGATGGAAACGTGATGTCATGAGGCGTGACCATATATGGAGGCGTGATGTCACAAGGTGTGACCATATATAGGCTAGAGGTGTGACACGGAAATGCAGGTTTTAATAGTAAATGCGACCTACGGTCGCAATTACAGTACAAGTGAGAAACCCGTACAAATGAGAAAAATGGAACGGGGAGGGGGGCGTGCCTGTTTTTCCGGCGTAGGAGGCTGTGGCCGGGTCGGGGCCAGGTCCCTTTGAGGTCGCCCCCCACAGGGGCAGTCTGTCAGGGGGTGCTGGGCGTATGGCCTCTCCCCGGCCCGGGACTCCAGGGGCCCGGCCTCTCAGCTGTCAAATGATTACGATCAGACAGTCACAGACCTTTACTTGGTCACACTTTTCAAGCCCTGCCTCTTGGTAGCAGCAGGCAGCGGGCCCATTCAAAGTATTATCTGATTTATCTCAGGGTGCTACAAATGTCTATCTATGTCCTGTAAATAGACTTAGAAATAAAACTATAGTGTTGACTAATCATTACAAGTGGTTCACTTTAATAGCCTGCTTATATCATGCCCTTAAATAGTGCTTGTAGGCTAGTTGGAACTGTTTGGCCGCTGTGCCAATTCTTATAAACATTTTAGTTAATTAGTTGAAGTGAGTCCGCTGTGCACTGGTGCTGAACCCTTAACTCTCAATGGTTTGAATTTGTGTGAGAGAAAACTGCAGTAGCCGAGGCTTGTAAGACACGCAGTTGCGGGGATGATTGTTTTAAAGCGATGTATGTAACGTCAAGCTTTGAGGGGTTATTATTATTACTAGAGCGGTGCCCGTTGGGCAAGTTGTAAATGCATGCCCCACCCAGTTGGGGTTGGGATCTGGATGTCTTACTGACTTCAAAGTCAATTTATTTGCTTTACATGGCTGGGCAGACATGCAGCCAGATTTCAGTAGTATTGCTTACAACACAAATAACAGCAATATAATCAACTGTAGCCTTGAAGTGAAAGACCTCGCATAACCTGGGATTTATTGAGTAGGTTCAACGGTTCCACTGCTGTAAGTAGAGCTGTGTATAGTTACACACACAGTGATTTATTGATGGTGACTAAGCATGGTTTCTCATAACCAGCTGTAATTAGACAAGACATATGAACACACTAATGACACTATTGATTACTATTAGCTTCAACATGCCATTGTGTAATCCATGTGTAACACCTTTCAGTTCATGGCTAAGGTTTACAGTACAGTAGGCTACATGGCTTGTCTGAAAAGATGCCCGCTGTATTGTGCACCTGTATTGTGCAGTTCCCAACAGTTGTGGTTTTCCCAAAAGCTGCAAAGGGAAAACCAAAACTGGCATGCCAATATCTTTCTCCCCGCCAGACCGAAGGTGCGGTACAGAGTAGAGACTATGTTTTGCACCCAATTTATCTAAATCTCTGTAGTCATGTGATCAAGTTGGATCTGTCCGATTCTTCATATTCCATCAACAATGCTGGCCCACAATAACCTACCTGACCTGGCAGAGACCTGAGTAGTTTTTCTAGCTCTCTCTCCCTCTCCCTCTCTCTCTCTCTCTCTCTCTCTCTCTCTCTCTCTCTCTCTCCCCTCTCCCCCAATGTGCCCTGTGCTGCAGCAGGTCTCAGTGGATGACGAGATGTGGCTTACTGCTCCGATAATAATATATAAATGTATTTGAGGGTAGATGACAGACACTGAGGTCACTGTCTTGTCAGCTGAATGTGTATCAGCAGTAGCTGGCAGCATTGTTTACTGAATGAGATTAAGCAATAGTATTTGGACTACAAAATGTGAATGAACTGTGTGGGGGAATGGGTAATATGATAGACATAGCTGATTGCGCATCACTATTTCTGAGAAATTACAGGTAAGCAACCTTGCCAGGCAGACATGCTCCCAGCTGTACAGTTGAACAGACCAACAGATATACTGTAGTAGAGTGGCCAATCTGTGTGTGTGTGTGTGTGTGTGTGTGTGTGTGTGTGTGTGTGTGTGTGTGTTGAAGATGAAAAGAGGAAGCAGAGTCACACACTCAACAACTTGTGAACAAAAAGTTGTTTATTTATTTTATTTATTACAGAATGAGTAATGAGCATATGATATTTGACTTGGCCTTCGGCTCTGCTGGATTTTCTCCCTGCTCGGCACGATTAAGCACCAACATAAAACATTAAGAGCAGGGAGATAGATATACAATAAAACCCCCCATGGGGAGCATAAATAGCAGAGCCCACCGGTGGTCCTGGGGTGGTGGTGGGAGAAAACATCACATACAACGAGGAACCATATGCAGAGGAAGGCAGGAAGAGCATGCAGTCTAGTGAGCTTAAGTAGCTCACTAAGTTGCACACACTTATACGCCCACATAGTAATGCAGCATGTTAACCCCTTGAGTATAGTATGTGCCGTTGAGCATGGCATGAACCCCCTTGAGTATGTCTGAATGAACTAACTCCGCCAGCTACGTCTCATATATTGTACTTTTGATTTCACTACATTTCTATGAAGGGACTCTTGAACCAAACTTACAAAAAGATGTTGTGAATTTACTGCTTAATCCACTGCATCTAGAGTTTGGCCCTCACACCTATGTTGCACCTCTGATCCAGCGACCAATTTGCATATATAGACAAATCAGAGGCACCCAGGGGACACATGAGCAAGTAGGTGTTGTTCACCATTAACCATCTAATAATACATGGTTATTACATGGTGTGTGTGTGTGTGTGTGTGTGTGTGTGTGTGTGTGTGTGTGTGTGTGTGTGTGTGTGTGTGTGAGATCTCCTGCTGTACCCTATACTGTATTTTCATAATGGTGTTACTTTCTGGGTGGTACTGGTACTTGTGGTCTCTCCTGCTGTAATTGATGTTGGTAATAGCACAGTAAAGATGATAATAATCGAATGTGTGTAGTTCTTTATAGATCTAGCCTCTTAATTTTGATATCAAAGTGCACCAGATTGAGATTATTTTTCTGGAGCCGGACCCCCCCTGGCGTGGCAGTGCTGATCTCACTATTTTCTGGGTGCTGGCTACGTCAAAGCCAGAAAATATTTTTTTCGTCATACGCATACCTCTATATCCGCACACACACACACACACACACACACACACACACACACACCCACACATGCACATTCAGGCTGTTCTCTGTGGTGACCTTCAGCACATGCAGGCTGGCATTCAATTACCGCCCTGTCAGTGGCCCATCCAGCCCAGTTGCTTCACGTCCTTGAGTTTCCCTCTCCCGGCCGGGTCTAGTCTATATTCCATTTCAGCCTCTACTGTACATTGTGTGTTCTATCCAGCATGATCTGGTTCTGCTCATGTCCTCATCTTGCACACACCCCTCAGGCATTTACAGTAGTTTGTCTTTTTCTAAATAGGCTATCGTCGCTGTTAGTGAAAACAAAGTCCAAAACCATTCCTTGTTATTGATATAAAAAACAAACAATTAAAATAGTGAAAATAGCTGATCTACAGTACAAACTCACAATGCATAGCGATGCAACGCAGGCTTGTAGATCTGCTATTTTCACTATTTCTGTGCAACACTGATGAAGAAGGGCATTACGTTACAAAACATAAACAAGTTGAAGTAGATAAAGTGCCCCTCGGGGCACAGGTCTCCACCAGGGCAGGTCAGGTTGTGGCCTCCTGGTGGCGCTATAATAGGCCAATGTGAAAAGGGTGCCATTTCTTCTTACGCCTTGGATGTCAATTGGATGATTTGAAGGCATTTTGTTCCAAAAATGTGTTTAGCAAAAATCCACCTGTTGGTGGCGCTATAACAGGCCAATGTGAAAAGGGTGGGATATATTCCTCAGCCTATAGTAAGTCTGTGAAAGATTTCAAGCAAATTGCACGCTGCGTTCATGATTTGAGGCTTTTTGTTCAGAACAGGCCAATCCTGCAAACTTTGAAAGCCAATGTTAGCCAATTAGGATGGAATATGAAATATCGGACAGATCCGTCTTGAACACATGACTATATATAGAGATACTGTGTAATGATTTGCGGGATTCTTGGACAGATTCTGGAGGAGTAACAGCAAAAAAAATGTTTTACAAAAGTCGGCCTCCTGGAAAATTTGGGGAATCATTGGCATCCAGGGAGTGTGTGACTGTGTGTGCAAAATTTGCTGGTAACAGACGGACGGACAGTCGGACACACACACACACACACACACACACACACACACACACACACACACACACATGTTATGGTAGTCCATCGTATCCGATGATGACTTCTACTTCTTCTACTGGTGAGTTTTGAGGCGACTGTGAAGTCCAATCTGAGCGCCACATTGTTTATTGCAGTGAGGGCATATGAAGTCAATGTTAGTTGTGGCCTTGGCTGCAGTGATCATCTTCCTCCCCTGTCGTTTCTTTTCCCTTGCCGTACTCCTCTCTTCTTCAAACCGCTGAAGTCCAGTATGGCAGAGCTGCCTCCATAAGGTGCGTTCTGAGACAGAGCTTTCCAGCTGGGTGTGCTGTATTCCACACCTCTTCAGTGATGTTTTGAGCTGGTCCTTATATCTCCGTTTTGCCCTCCTGCGGATCGCTGGCCATGGTGTAATTGACCATAGAGCAGTTGGCGTGGAAGCCTGTTCTCTGGCATCCTAATGTAGGTGTGGCCAACCCATCGCAGTTGGTGCTGAAGAAAAGTGGCCTCCATGCTTTTAGTGCCGGTTCTCTTCAGGATTTCCGTGTGAGGTACACGGTCGCGCCAGGTCAGCCCAAGGATGCGCTGGAGACAATTGATGTGGAAGTTCTCCAGCTGGCGGATGTGGCGCCGATACAGGGTCCAGGCTTCACAGCCATAGAGCAGTGTGGAGACACATATGGCTTGATAGACTGCAACCTTGGTGTGGATGCTGAGATTTTTGTTCACAAACACTCTCTACCAAAGGAGGCTGAGGCAGATTTAATCCGGTTTTGGACATCATTGTCCATACTGCAGTTGTCTGAGAGGATACTGCCTAGATATTTTAAATCTGGGACTACTGCTAAGGGCTTGTTGTGTATGTTGAATGCCGGTGATGGTGGTGGAGTTGGAGGAGGGGAGTTTGTCTGGCATAGCACCTCCGTCTTCGCAATGTTCACAGTGAGACCCAGTCTGCTATAGGCCTTCACAGCAGCTGTTAGCGTTGCTTGAAGAGTGCACACACACACACACACACACACACACACACACACACACACACACACACACACACACACAGACGGACGGAGTGCAAAACATACTCTCTCCCCATGCCTTCGGCCTGGTGGAGACACAAGGTTTCTGCCCGACAGTGACTAAATGTGACTGCATCAAGCAGCGGCTTCTCTTCTTTCAAGCAGCAACCAAATGTTAACATTTTACACCCTCAGACCCTCAGTTCCCAATTGATACATTTAACACAGGACTTTACTGGGTAGATGTAGAATACTGAGCTGGTGTTCAGGTGTTGTAAATACATCTCAGACCAAGAAACTCAAATGCTTTTGATTTATAATTCTATAT
The DNA here is from genome assembly GCF_964188405.1 of Protomyctophum parallelum. NCBI lineage: Eukaryota > Metazoa > Chordata > Actinopteri > Myctophiformes > Myctophidae > Protomyctophum > Protomyctophum parallelum. The sequence goes on from NC_139706.1 coordinate 24,330,675, forward strand.
ATGTTTTTTAAGCGGTGGCACACCGTCTCCTATGCACATCTATGTGTATCTACTATATGCCCGTATTTATGTCCGTACAGTCTCATGGAGTACAGTCTCCATGTATTGTTGATCTTCACACAAATTGCACGCCGTGTTTCTACAGTATATAACAATTTCACAGCCTTTTTATCCTCAGGAATGATTCCTATCTCCTTGAGTTAAATGCAAGTAATTACTGCGTATTCAGTACAGAATACTTTTCATGCGACTGCCATTATCTGTGCTGCCATTTGGAAAAAGCTCTCAGAAATCTCCTGTGGCTTTAAAGGGACTCTATAGCAATTTTCAACACTTTATATTTGTTATTGGCCTAATGTTCCATTAGCAGCCATAAAACTGGTCAGGCTTCTGTGCTTTTCTGAAGGGATGCTGAAGTTGTGCTGGAAATGTTTACTCCAGTTATATGTCACTGGGCTACTGGGCCGCTACCATGGGCAGCCGGGGCCATGTTACAGCAAATTAGGCCAGCGATCTTTACTTAAAGAAACATGAATCAGGCCGATGTACTATAATGGCAACCATAGGTTGTTGGCAGGGGGAGGCGACAAGCCCTCAGGACCGCAGGTGCTTTTTAATTGAGGCAAGTTTGATGTATTGGCTTGGCTCATAAAGGACACTAATGCGCATGCTATGGCCTGGTACCCTAGTGCGCCTGCTCTATGAACACTTACGTAAGTTGGTGCCAAACCCGGAGAGTGAGTGTACTTCCGGAGGAGCATGTGTTGGGTCAGGGTGAGAGACTTTAATTGAAATGAATGGCCGGGATTTGGGGTTCGGACTTTAAATATTTTATATATATATATATATATATACTGTATATATATATATACTGTATTGCCAGATTTGACCCGGGGTGAGCGCTCTTGCATGTATTCCTTCTATTGACTACTAGGTGAGTCGCAAAGAAAGTATGGTGTGTCATCATAATTAATTTACTTACTGTATGTATACCACTTAATGAAGAATTATCCCCCTTTCTGTTTGCTACATTAACTGTCTGTGATTTAGTCCATTTTGTTACCCAGTAAGAATTTGTGATCATCGCTGCAGTAAATCTCTGTGGATTTATGGTATGTCTGATTTATGCAGGGCTTACCCGACAGATTTCTGCGCGAGCTCGTTTGTCTCTCCTTCAGTTCCTTTCGGTCTGTGTCCACGTTGTATACAAGTTGTTTTACAAGCACAGTAGGTCATTACTGTACCTAGAATTGTCATTATCTCGTGCATTGATAACCTTTTTTTTTTTTTTTTATTTTTTTTTTTGCGGCTTACGCCTTTTATTGATTTTTTAAGGGACAGATAGTAGGCTGACAGGAAACGGGAGAGAGATGGGGGGATGACATGCGGTAAAGGCCGTGTCGGGTTCGGGAGTCGAACCCGCGGCACACCGCGACTGGATCACCAGTCCGGTGCCCAGACCGTTACGCTACGGCCTGGGCCGCATTGATAACTTTTAACAATTTATTTCATGTTGAAAGGTTTCATCCGAGGTAGAGGTAGATCAAGGAAGCCTGGACCATGATATGCACAGCTGGCATTTATGTGATGTTGAGACGGTAAATAATAAATATGTTCCTTCCAATGAGCACCGTAAACCCTAGTGGGTCACAGTGTCTCCATTAAGAAAATGAAAATGGCAAAAGCAGTGACCAGGAGTTTCTGCTGATTGCTCCCTCATGAGGACGATCTCATAAAAGAATTATGGAGTTATTAGCCAAGCAGTATATTATGTGTAGTCTTTATATTACATTAGATCTGTCTAAGATGGCTCTCCATGCCAAAAATAATGTTGGGCAGAACTAGTGAACCGCTGCAACTTTAAAGCTGTGTTGTGTGATATTATTTGCAATTATCAGAAGGCCTGCCCTGAAATAATAATGCACTGTTAGAAAGTTGAATTGAGACACAACCATGCCAACCAATATGTGCATCTGTTGGCCATGTTGTTTTTTTACCCCTTCTTTATAAAGCTTGTTGTCTAAATGCAGCTTGACTCTAAGCTTCTCTTAAGACTCTGGGCTCTACTGCCCAAGCTTCTGCCAGATTTGTTGAAACACAGTGGTCCTTCCCTTCGCATTTTAAAATGTGTCCTGTTACATATGCCTCCAGCACAAGATGATTTGTAATACTGCATTTTGGCTATGATCTGTATACATGTTTAAACACTATAAACTACTGAAAACGGAACCAGCCTAAATAGCTAAGTCAGTCGTGCTTTAGCTGACTTAAATCTAATTTAGACTCCATTGCATGACAGTGTCACTTGCCAAAAGCATTTTTAGCTTTTAGCTTTTAGCGACAATCTGATATCTTCAGCTAGCAAGTAGCAACGCCATTGTGTGATGTAGTATAAATGTAGGTTTAGTGACAGACAGGTCTGAGAGGTCTGGATGGTTCATGATGAAGTGAGATCTGAAATGTTCTACAAGAAGATCTACAAGTCCACACTTTTATTGGAATAACTCAAAATATGTTATTTTTGTTACACAGCAGGCTCTACAATACAATGTGCAGTTTTAAAACATACACAGACAATCCCACAGTGCCACTTCTTCTTACCAAATGTAGTCACTTCCACGCCCAGCTCCGAGTCGGCGGAGCTGAAGTATCCCCATATATTGTTGAATTTTTCCAAATTCAATTCAGGTCAAGTTTTTAGGTTGCACGTGCACATGGTAGTTGATAGTCAACCACATGGATGCGTTTTGATTCTAGATGGAGAGCTGTGTAATCTAAAAGAAAATTCAGGTCAAGTTTTTTATGTGGGCACTGGGCAGCTCTTTGTAGTTTCATGCTGGCTCATAAAGGCCTACGTCTTCAGGGGTGTTCATTTGGTCATGTGGTTCAGTGACTCATGCACGTTTATTTCTTTGGTTTGGTCTTGGTTAGTAGAACTAAGCCATGGCTGATTTAGACACCAGGTTGAAAGTGGTTAAACTGGCACAAAATATATATATTTTCCCCCCTCATGCCATGTTCCTCTCTTTTCCACTTTCTACCCTGGTTGCCCCCTGTTAGTGCTGGTGCCCCCAGGGGCGGTGAGCTCCACTTTGAAAACCTCTGTCCTAGGGGGACAGCCTGAGCCTATGCGATCTACAACTCCTGGTGCCTATTGAAGTAGTCCTTACCGTAAAAATGTACCCCTATAATGCAAATGACGCCGTTAATGAAAGTGTTAAGTTATGCAGCCGGTGTTTCTCTTGAGCGACGCGTCAGCACGTCTCTTGATCCCTGAAGTGATTTCCCCCCTGGGCGAAGCCGGGTAGCCATGCTTGCGGTGACGGAGGAGATGGAGCCGGCTCAATGAGAGCGGGGGAGGCAGCTGGAGAAAATCCATTCCCAGAGTGAGCATTCTGCTGAGGCAGGTATGCCGACCTTTCAGTCATCAGATAGGTCAACGCTCGGCAGTGTGCCTGGACATCCATGGCCAAACGCCAGCCCTGGTAGCACTCATAGTAAAGCTCATCTGAGCGGGAGCCAGCTATGATCAATGGAACCCCTTGGCAGCTCATTTACAGTACAGTATGGTACGGCCACGAAGCATTCACCAACAGATGCCGGTGACAGACGACGACAGAAGAGACCATTTTGTTGAAGGATGAGGGAAGAGCATAAAGGGGAGAGTTTATCCGCAATACAGGCTACAAGTTGGTCATTCTGTAATTGCACACACATCACCTCTTAGTTCATGAGTGTTCAATGTGTCTTTAGCTAAATGGGCTTTTGGTTCGTTCTGCAGTAGCTTTATTGATGCCCCTCAATCTTCGCCCAGTTATCGTCTTTAAATTGTGCACTTGGCTGCAATGCGATTTTTCTCCTATAGGTGTAAAGGAATTGAGCGCAAACAGAATATGCGTCCATCTTGTCCTCTTACACATCCTTTTGTATTGTATCCTGGATAGGTGTTTCCTAGTAAAGAGATAGGCGTTGAACATGAAATTTCACGGAATTCAAATGTTTGCTTAATGTTTTATGTAAAGCACATGGGACTAGTTGTTGAAATGTGCCGAAAAAATTTCCCTTACAGATTTTCAGAGGCTGTTCAATGCTCAAGGACTTTGCCATGACGAATCCACTCCTTCTTTCTCCTCTCAAGGTGCCCACGGAGTGAGAGAGGAGCCCCGGTTTGTGACAGCTCGCTCCGGAGAGACCGTGATCCTGGGGTGTGACGTGTCCCCTCCCCTGGACGGCCAGCAGCCCCCTTACGTGGTGGAGTGGTTCAAGTTTGGAGTGCCTATCCCGTTCTTCATCAACTTCCGCTTCTACCCTCCTCATGTGGACCCAGAGTACACTGGTAAGTTGTAACAGCCATTCGTCCAAAGGTACGACAGTTGAATAAGGCTGGGAGAATTGGGAGAACTTTAGACAATAATTGCTGATCTACAAGCTCACAACGGGTGAACATTTTAATAAATAATAATAATAATTTTATATATATTTTCACCTCACCTATTTGCCCTCGAAGTATGGCCATTTTTGGCATTTTCTTGACTTGCAGTTGGCATCCAGAGCCATTAAAGGACTACTGTAGACTTATCTAAGGCAAGCTACAGGTAATTCTATAGAATATATAGAAATACCCCACTCTCAAATTGTACTGCCACTGTGTACTGTACATTTTCTGCTACACACCTACACACTCAGTGTCACTTACAGTGACAAATACATACATTGCAGCACAGGACGCATGTGGAGCAAATTAATGAAATTGTGCCTCCCCACAGAGTCGTGGTTCTCAACTGCAAATGGGTGCCTAATGTTGATGCCCTATGGCAGCTGAATGGTGAAACACACTTATTTTTGAGGGGCACTAGCCCCTCCTATGCCCAGCTGTGTGTGTGCGTGTGTAGTGTGTACCCCATAGCGATGATTTGATTGGCTGGGGGCTTAAAACGTGAAGATAAAAAGTGAGGACAGAAAAGTGAGGACGCCAAAAGCGATTAGCCGGAATGTGATGACATATGATGCTGTATGTATGATGATAAAGGTCATTACACACTGGCGAATTAGCGACGCGATGCGAATAAGCGATCTGAAAATGCGAAATATTGCATGTTGCAGTTCGCCTGCGAATCTCTGCAAAATACGACACCAGAGCGAACAAATAAAAGCGAAAACGGTCGCATTTTCGCACATTCGCACATTCGCCACTGATGTGGAAGCTTGCATGGACTTCAATAGTTTATTTTTAAATGCGAATTATTCGCACGAATATATCGCGTCGCCAATTCGCCAGTGTGTAATGACCTTTAGACTCGAGCGCCCCTCACTTCACACAAGTGTGATCTTTTTCCTAATGACATTTACATTACATTAACAATTATTGGAGGGACAATAGACTGCCAATGTTACCATGTTACCGTTATATATTAAAGCCATAATTCTAGTATATATATAAAAAAATACGAAATTGTTCATTGCCACGTAATTGTCCCCAAAGATTGAGCACCATTGCCGTAAGGCACTATTTATACACTAGGCACTTACCACTGGATAAGAGAATCGTTTTCTTCTGACATTTCTGCAATTTCTTTGATAAGCTGCCAAAAAGCTGTTGGATTTATTCCTGCTCACACTCCAAAAGCCTGTTGTGATGCGGCCTGGGAATATACTGTAAAGTAAAATTATGGCATTGTAATACGAATGTCACTATAAGTACAGCACAACTTTGCATCAGCTGTGGACCAATGCAGGTGAAAATGCTTTTTACTAGCTTTCATATTGTGAATGGCAATTACAGATTAAATAAAGCGTGAATTGATCATATTGACTAACATATCCCTATAGGCCTATTAGGCAGGGGCATCAGAGTATAAAGATGGCTTACATTATCGACACAAGCTCAATAGAACACTGCTTTTGTCACATACTGTGTTATGTAGCCTACTGTAGATAGTTTTAGATACTGTATGTTCAACTTTTTGACGAAGATCATGAGACCCACTTTTGAGGAATATTCCCAGTCTCATCGGACAGATTAAAGTGTATTCTGGGGATAGAATGCCAGTGCTGTGACAGCGTGATAATGGCTGACACTGGGCTGTAGTTTATGAGACACTATGAGCGGCGTAATGGGCCCATGTAGTCTCAGAGTTCATCCGGGCTGTTCCCATGAATTCTCATCTCCTGCATGATAAATAATTCATTCCAGTGAATAGAGTGAATGTACTATCATTCCCTTACACAGCTGCTGACATAAAGGGAATAGATGGACTGTAGTTTTTCTAAATATATTCATGGTTGGAGAGACCTGCAGATTGTGTTTTACACTATACATTGTGATTCTGCCATTCAACGATTGTTACGACCCCCCCCCACCTCCCCACACACACACCCCACCCCAAAGTTACTTACAGTAGCTTTTTTATGACCCGTCACATTGCAGATCTGCTTTTTTTTTAATAGCCAAAATATTAAGTAGTTAATTGATGTATTGTCGCAGTCCCGCCCCCTTTCATGACGGCGAGTGGCCCCGAAGAGAATTTCCATTAAAATTTTCCCTGATTTTTCTAATATAAATAGAAAGTATTTACTTAAAGACATGTAAGCCTCGGACAAAGCCTGACAAATCATGACATGGGCCGAACGTAATTAGAAAGAAGAAAAACAAGTGAAAAGTGTTGTACCCTGCCCTTTTTTTCTTCTTTCTAATTATTTGTTCGGCCCAATTTGTTTTGCTTATTGTCATGAGTTGTCACCATCCAAGTTGGCATTGTCCGAGGCTTACAGGTCTTTAAATAAATATCTATGGGAAAAAAATGAATGGGAATTGGAAATTCTCTTCCAGGCCACTCGTCGGGGGCGGGACTGCAACGATCTATGAATATAGTAAATAGAGTAAATGAATGGTAAATGGTGCATTTGTATAGTGCTTGCTTTTATCCAAAGGACATTCACCCATTCCTACACCGATGGCGAAGGAAACCATGCAAGGCTCCACCTGCACATCGGGAGCAATTAGGGGTTCAGAGTCTTGCTCAAGGACACTTCGACACTAACTCTGGGGAGCCCTGGGAGCCTCCTGCATCAAGAGTGGGAGCCCGTGGCACCCGCGGGACCCAACGCAAATGTTGCGGGCGCGGACGGTATTTAAATACATGTGGGCGGGAACAGGCGTTTAAGATAAAACCAGCTGACCCGTAAAATTCTGCATCCTCCCGCAATTATACAGAGCTTATACACAAGATATGAATATGTCAGAGGAGAACGTAATTCCCCTTCTTTGCTGGACAACGCACTGTACTACTACTGTAATACAGTCCAAGAGACATCTTCAGACACGCTCCCAAAGCGGTGGACAGGTGGTCACTGTGGGCGGGCCGGAGTGGTCAGAAATCCAACTGGAGCGGGCAGGAATGGGATTAATAAAACACTCCCGCGCAGGGCTCCAGTCCGTCCTCTCTCCCTCTCTCCCAGACAGTCCCAACAATGTTCATGAATCCAAGTAATAGTCCATTATGTACTGTATGCAGAAGTGCATTTTAGATCACGCTGTATGGTCTATTTGCGGTGGTGATGCGTCACATACTGTACTTGGCCTATCCTATGAGATATGAACCGTGGTTCATAGATCAACATGCCGGAGCACTTAAATGGCTATGGCCATTGACAATGCATTGGGTGCTTGAAGTTATATATTTTGAAAACTTCTAATTATTTCAAAGTAATAATCTCAAGTGTGCATGTCCACAGTAAGGTGGATTTTTTAAACTGTGAATTGAGGTTCTCGGTGAAAGTATGAAGGAATATGGAGGGTCCAAAGTTTTATCACTTTAAAAGATAAATATCTAAAAAACGACAAAACATTTCAAAGTAAAAAGGTCAGGCCTGTGTGTCCACAGTAAGGTAATGTTTTTAAAGTGTGAATGGAGTCTCCTGGTGAAAGTTAAATATTTCGGAAACTACAAAACATTTCAAATACTATATAGAGATTCCGCGCGATTCCACGGTAAGCTGAGTTTGAACGGAGTTTCTAAGTGAAAGCGTGTAAGACTAGTTTGGTGCCAAACTCTTCTTAAGAGAACTATACTGGTCTCGGTGCTGTTGCTGTATAGCCGACTAACCATAATTATAGGCTAGCCATATAATATAAAACACAGGATTAACACTACAATTTCTCTAAAAGAACATTTCCCTGGGACTTATTCAAATGACCCCCAGTGAGTCAAGGGACTCACTACTGGAGTGATTCTTTGCATGCCCAAAATATGCCAGTTTCCCCCATCTCTTATACAGAATCACATGACGCTCCCATAAATGCTCATACGGTATACTTCCTCAGCAAAAATTGTTTGCGCCTGTGGAAATTCGGGCCTATAGACGTCTAAGAACAAAAATGAACTATAAATGTATGTATTTGTATCAAATTCATGGCTAGATGATGGAAATATGTCAGCATTCAGCATTCTTACCCAAGTAAAGAAGTAATAAGGAATTCAAATGTGGCTTTAGAGGTTTTAGTGTTAAATAAGTTGTTTCCAAAAAAGATTGTGTGTGAAATTTCCACTAACATTAGACTCATAAGTCAGTCTCTAAATTCTTTGTGATAAAACACACAATATGCGTATGCTAGAAACCAAAAGAGTTTGTAGCTCTTGAAAATACATCCCTTTAAATATTTACTGCTCTTATTTTTTCTGTGATCTAAATGAGAGCATACAGATGATTGGTGGTTTCATGTTTTATTTTGACATTATGTTGTCTTCTATCAACTTCCCGTTGACAGTTAAAATACTCCAATCCAGTGAAGTCTGTGATTTGAAGAATCAAGAATGTGTTAACTCTTCTGTTTTGACTATAGGGACCATGATGTTTTCCCCAGGGGACAGTCCGGATGTGGACACAGCACTGTTAACACTGTTTACAGCTGCACCTCTCTCGCTCCTTGACAAACAGGATCTGAGGTCGATCCCGACTCTTCATGCCCCCGCCTACCCCGCTCAGCACTTCAACTCCCAGGCAAAAATAGACACGACTTTTTAAAGACAAGCTACCTTTTTACTGCAAGACTGCAGTCCCAACTCGTCTCTCATCCTCTTTGCTTTATTGATTTTCTGCTAACAAAAAAAACGTTGTTTCCCCCCCCCAAGTATGGCAGCATTCCCAGGGTGAGGGTATCTATCTATTGCATCTATATACAGTTCTGGGAGAGCAATTCAGCCCACCTTCAACATCAATATATTTGCCTGACACTCAGACAGAAGTAACAGGCAATAGTACTTACAGGAAATCTTCACTTCAAAGTTTGAAAAAAATGCTCCATCTCAAAACACTTGTCAAGCAGAGCAGAAGCAAACTCTTCCGTCTGTGGGGCTGTCAGGGCCAACCATGTGAGTAGGAGCAGCTGGTTGGAAACTTTGAGACAGACAGCTTAGCCATTGAGGATCTCACCGTGCCTGATTTCCTCAGCTTTCCTCTTGCTTTGTGAATTCTGCTTTTCAGAAGTCCAATTTATCCTGATCAGCCTCAAAGGAGAAAAAAGGACATCAGCAGCAGGGACATATCTTTGGCTTACAACCTATGGGGACGATTATTCAGCGGCCCAGTCCTTCGCTCCGTGCGAAGCTCGCGCGCGACATTTCCGCGGTCAAATGCAATTCGCCATGAACTTGATGAATTTGTTATCAATCAATCATCTGTTTTTGTTATTATTATTTGTTTTTTTAAACCTATCCTGTATTTTCACGCAGGATACATTTGGGATTATATGGCAAACAATTTCTTACTGATGTAATGCAATGTTGCCTGGGTTGCCTGGGTACTCATAGTGGTTTTCTGAGTAGCCATACTGTATATCAGCTGACTGTCATAGCTGTTATACTTTAACTACGCATTACTGGTGAACAGCATTATGTGGTTTGTACTGAACATATTGCTTCATTACCAACACCAGTTGTGGAACTTAACTAAATACATTTACTCAAGTCTTCCACTAGTTAAGTAAAATTTTGAGGTATTTAATTTTTTACTTTTCTTGAGTATTTCAAGATTTTTTAAGACTTTATACTGCACTACCTCTCTAATTTTTACTCCACCAAATTATTTGAAAACTAACATACATTAATCACCCTAAATAAAGGGGAATACCACTAATTTTCAACATTTTACTATGTCATTAATATACCTTAGAGTTGATTAGATTAGATTAGATGTCTTTATTATCCACAAGGGAAAATTGTTTTGCTCAGGTCAATGCATACATTCAGGACAATACATACAGGACAATAAATAATTATACAAATACAATAAAACACCCATCAGCAAAGTACTAGTAAAATAATTCTAACATTTCTATGCTATTTAAAAGTCTCTCCACACCATGAAACACTCATAATGTGTGTGCCTGTGTGCGTGATGAAATTGCTATTTATTTATTCAACATGAATTGTAACGTCTTGCATTCTTCTTATTTATTGGTCCCCCTCATATGATGTCTGTACTTTTGTATCGTGTTCTACTGTCTGATTATGTGATGTGAATATGTGTCTTTTTGTATGTATGTTTTTAGTGCACTGAAACAAATTCCAATCAACTCTGTTGACATGGCAATAAAGTCTTGAATCTTGAATCTTGTGCATGCCGGGGGCACTGGCAAGCAGGTCCAGTTGAGGTGAATCAGGTATTGGGGGTTTGTGTTTGTTAAGGAGCCTAATGGCAGCCTAACTGTCCTCTGGTCGTAGAGATGCTGAAGGGCAGAGCACTGCCCTGAATAATCACTGAATACCCAAGGAATGCCAGTATAGCCGAGAGGAGGAGCGCTTCGATCACATAATCACAATCTCCCCAGTTGGCATCGTGTCTTCAGAGCAGTGTTTCTGTTTGTCTCGTCCCCAGGTAGAGCCTCCCTGCATGGGAAGGCGTCTCTGCAGATTGACCCGGTGCGCTCTGAGGACCAGGGCTGGTATGAGTGCAGGGTCCTGATGTTAGAGCAGCAGTACGACACCTTCCATAACGGCAGCTGGGTGCACCTCACAGTCAACGGTGAGTCCTCCACCCTGACCCGCAACTACTACTGCTACTGTATAAGTACCGGTACATGTACTTTTTTAGGCCTGACGTTTTATGACAGTTTTATGAAAGATGTTTCTGTATCGGTGGTGCTCCATATTTCATGTCAAGGACCCCAAAAATGATATGTAATTGGCCACCAACCCCCATCTGAAAATATCATGTTCCAGGAACCCCTCAGAAGCAAAGATTTGAGTTAGAAACGTTGCCTCTGAAATAATATATACAGTATTCAAAGATTTGTGCCATATTTTCACTATTTTTCAAAAATAGCAGACCTACAAGCTCGTAGCGCTCCGCTCGTAGCGCTCCACTCGGTGGCGCGCTATGAGCTTGTAGATCTGCTATTTTTCAATAGCTAAAAAGGGGTTCCCGCCCAAAAGGGGTTAAAGGTACAATTTTGAGGTACCTTTACTTAACTGGAGTATTTCCAGTTATTGTACTTTTTACTCCACTACAAAGTTTAGAAAACGTTAGTTACTAGTTGCTTTATAGATTTGGATTATTATTACAAAACATACATTAACCACTTCATGCATAATATATATTATATATATATTTCAGCCATTTAAAAATAATCTGCTCTTATCAGATATTATACATAAACTTGTGAAATTGGACTCTGTGTAATGAGTACTTTCTACTTTTGGTACTTTAAGCATATTTTGATGCCAATACTTTTGTACTTTTACTCAAGTAATTTTTGAATTCCAAACTTTTACTTGTAACAGAGTATTTCTATATTGCAGTATTGACACATTTACTTAAAGGAGCATTTCGGACTAGAAGGCTTTTTTGTAGTTGTTACGTCCCCACCAAAGAGGTCTAGATGTTATTTTGTGCAAAAACGCATTATTGGCTATTTCCCCTACCTTAAGCCCTCAATGGGGCGTTGGGTGTTCTAATTTACTTATTTCCATTGAAATATGTAGTAAATTGTGCCGCCTGGGATACTATTTACATTATGAAGATTTTCGAGCGATGGAAATAAGCCTGAAATTCTCCTTTAAGTAAAAGACTGTCTTTCTGTCTGTCACACAATGCCCGATATTCTGCTTAACATCCATGTTTGGAGAAAACTGCGTTCCATGCATTGTCTATGGTGAGGAGCAAGAAGAGACCTCGCTGTGGCAGGAGGTGTAGCCAGGAAAAAGTTGAGGATAGTTCAGCTTTTTGCTGAGATTTGCGTTGAGACAAGGCAGAGGTGACGTGGATGTTTGTGCCATTTTGTCCACACCCATTTAGCTGAATAAACGCTCAGAGGAACAGCGCGATCGATGTTGGTGTGAATTCGGCATTAATTTACTGTGTTGAAGAGTTTTGTCAGATGTCTATGACATCACACTAGACCCTCTGTCTGTGGGGAGAAACAACCATTACATAAAAAGAGAATGTGTGACTGTGGTATTGACTCTCTGTCCCAGCTGGACCGTAACTGGCCTTTTGTCTATTGGCAATGGTTTATGGTGTTCTTGTCTTCAAGCGATTACCAGGAGAAAGATGCAATGAGTAGCCATTAGGATTTGTTTAAGATCATTCTTATAACTCCTTTATCAAATGCCAGCTGGGAAAAAAGAAAAAGAAAAACAGAAAGAAAGGGAGATGAGAAAATAATTGATTGTAGCCTGTTTAAAGCATTTCCATCAGGGATCGTCTGTGATAGTCTGAGAGCTATCAAACTGATGATCAGGCAAAAAACACACACCTTTGCATTTCCCGTTGAGATTCCTACACGGAAAGATCATCTGTAATCTCTGTAAAGATTGATGTGAAGTTGTGTGTCTCATCTATTCTGGGGCACCGACGCACTAAGCACTATGGGCTACAATGACGCCTCTGTATTTGATTTCCTCTGGCTCCTGAATCTGTTTTCGTTTGGGATAGTTTTTTTTTTGTGGTTTTGTCCGGATACTTATGGACAGATATCATTTTAAGCTCCTCCATGCATCGTGCACTAGATGTAACTGAATCGCTTGGTTTACCAGGGTGTGAAGATGCAGAAAGTATGCAGGAAGGTATCTGCAGCTAATATGTCTGCCAATTGTTTAGATTAAAACATTTTCAGACATTATTGCTTTCCTCATTTCATACTTGGCTATTCTGTAACTGGATATCATGAGTGGATGAATATATTTTTTTCCCCTTGCAGACATTTGAAAATAATAGCTCAGGCCAAAAGTAGTCAATGTCAATGAGACATCATCATAGCTAGATCTCTAACTTCAGATGGCTATAATAATGTGTTGCTGGAGCAGAATTCACACCCAAGGTATTTTTGGTCTGTTGAACTGAAGCTCATGCATATTCATTATTCAGTCTGTGTGTGCGTGCGTACGTACATACTGTATGGTTTGCAAAGGATGACATAACGGCAATTCCAGTATTCTTACTTTTATGCACTTAAACAGCCTATCCTTCTTCATCATCACTGTAGAATAAATTATATACTGTGTGCGTGTGCGCGTGTGCGACTGAATGACTGCTCTACAGTATTTGCTAGGTTACACTCATCATGGTTCCTGCCAGTGAATGTCACCTGCACATAATTGGAGTTTGTGAACATCTCTCTCTCTCTGTGTGTGTGTGTGTGTGTGTGTGTGTGTGTGTGTGTGTGTGTGTGTGTGTGTGTGTGTGTGTGTGTGAATTCTATGCTTTGTGTGTGTGTGAATGTCTTCCGGTGAAGGCATACTACATCTCTGTAAGCTCCAATCTCATTGGTATTCAGTCTTAAATTTGACTATTCAAACCGTCTCTCTTTGCCTCCCCGATCCTCTTAGGCCTTTCTACAATGTCTGAGCTGTATTGGTAATACATGAATTCATTACATCCCTCCATTTCACAATACAAACAATTACGGTATGTAATGCTCATGATTAGTGTTTGTTTAATTTGTCTAGCCGCAGAGATGTATTGTGTCCACACAGCCAACCAATCAACACATAATGCACACTCGCGCACGCTGACACGTGTGCACGCAGTACAAACAGGTGTTCACCGTTTCCCTAAATATGGCGCATATGAACTTTTTTATGTTTGCTGAAGTGCTAAGATGCAAAGTAATCAGCAGCGGTTGTGTCTGTGGCATCTGTGTGGGGAACCGATATCTGGACTTCACAAGTTCACATCACTGCCGTCCTCTAAATGGTTCTCTGTGATGGAAAGCAGGTGCCATCATTGCCTGGCCTCCGCACAGACACTAAGGGTGGCCATTTCCTTTGGCTGGTCGTATCTGCACACACTCCTGCTTTGAGTTCCTGTTTGCGTGGCTTTAACTTCCTGCCAAGCAGAGAGGGGATTCATGCCCACTCAGTGGCAGGTGTCAGATGGCAAGGCCTTGTGCCCAAAACGGACAGTAAGGCCACTCTCTGCAACCCCCCACAGCTTCTCCTGTCTATTCCTCCTCTGCTTTTCAGTGTCTTTTCTCCTCATGTCCCATCCTCTTTTCCTCTCTGTGTGATGATCAGCAAGCTTTGCAATGGTTGGAAGACTAAAATTTGGACCAAAATAAACACAAACTTTCTTCATTTAATGAAGAAGGGTCTGTTTAAGCTAGGGAAAGGACTTAAAACTTTTAATTTCCTTTCCTTTCCTCTTTCCTTTCCTTTCCTTGTGTGTTACGTATAGACTCTACACTGCAGTGGTTCTCAAACATCTTTCGTGTCAAAGATTCCAAAATGTATGTATTTGGAGCCCTATTTATATGCCAAATCTCAAAACAATTATGTTGCTATTATAGTACATTTACTTTGACGATGGAGAGGGCCACTATATTTCCACACTCACTCCAGAGGGCCATATTGCATATACTGTCGTAGCAAAGATAGCCGATCTACAAGCTCAAAATGCGTCACAGTGCGACACGTTTTTGAGCTTGTAGATCAGCTATTTTTGCTATTATTTCAATTTTAAAATAGTTTTAACCCAGACTCAGGTCTGGGTTAAAATTTTTGACAAATTCTAAAAAAAAAAGGCTTCTAAATCCTGACCTATATATATAGTACATAGCAACATAATCTTTTGGACCCTTCTTTGAGAACCAATGGTGTACAGATGGTGAGATTTGGGTAGAAATCGATAGTGAGGATATGTTTCTTTTCACTTTTCACCATTTCACCCATTTTCAATCTATCTTAAAATAAATGGTGATTCTTACTTTACTAATGCTCATTACAACATGACACCATTCTATACTCAGAGAAGAAAGGCTGTAATTTCTATTGGCTTGGAATCCCTATCTATGAGGTATTTGGTAGGCAGATAAGATTAGACATTAAACAGTCATAGTCTGATGTAAGTAGGGTGTCAATTCAATGCTCACCTTACTTTTTGTGGAAGAATCTTTTGAACCAACTCCCCTGTCACCTAACGCACTTGCTGTGAACGCTGCCTTGTACATTGATTGTGCAACATCACACAGATCACACACATTGCAAGTACATGTTATTTATAGGAGACAGAAAATAAAACCTGATGGCATTATGTAAGCAGATTGATGATGAACACAGCGATATACAGCGTAGAATCTGTGGTTGTCACTTAGAGGCAATAAAACAAGAGCAAAGTAGTGATCTACAGGTATGCATTTTAATGTGATAAATATTGTAAGAAACTAGCTGTTATCATCATATACACAAGATTCCACAACAGAAATAGATAGATAAAGCAGGGCATGTGTTGTATTAATTAGTGTATACCTTAATTTATATATACTGAGGTTTGAGTGATAAGGAGGGAGTTGAAAGTGTATTATTGACGTCTAGAAGTGCTAGTTGGGTTCTTTTTTATCTCTGACAGGTGCTTGTGTGTAAATGTGGCGACACTCCCATCGGCTAGTCATGACCCACTTGTATTGTGATGATGCCTCTCTGTCTGAGACGAAATGCATTGCCACCGTTTATAATCATAACGTTGAAGTCTTGAAATATTTAGAGCACCCGGCTCAGGAGACTTGCTGTCGTCGTTTCTTAACTTTAAATAGATAGCCAGGGAAATCCATATGGGTATTAGAATACCCCAAAACCGTAATATTGGGCTCTTTCAAAGTGTGATGGCTCTCATACTACTGTATGTCTGGGGTTGGGAGCAAAATGGGAGCATGAAATGAAGGCTGGCACCCACACTGCTCATCCAGGCATCTACAGTACACAATAAAAGTCTATGGGCCCTATTTAGACAATCTATTGTCTATTAGACAGTCTAAACGTGTACGAAATGCATCAGGGGTGTGTCCGCCTCAGTTTAGCTAGTTAGAGAATTACCTGGGCATTAAGCCCGGTGCTAGGCACAAAGGGGTGGTATTAAGCCTCGGAATTAGTCATTAAGGGTGTGTTTTAGGCACAACATAAATTAGACCATTCAGAGTGTCTGCTTCTCCCATTCCCTTTAATATAGGTCCACGGCTAACATATTAGCCAGCTAACTGTACTCCATCCTGCTTTGTCACGGGTGCTAGCTATGTTCTTTTGATAAAAACTCTTCAGCTGCCTCGGGAGCTGAAGAGTAGCAGATTCCATTCATGGTTATTGAGAATCTGGCAGGGTGGTATAAATTGTAATTTAGACCTGGATCACGGCAACCACGTAGAGTCTGTGGGGGCCACGGGGCCGCAGCCCCCATGAAGACTCCCAGGGCCCCTTTAGGCCCCCATGAAGATTTTCGTGGACATTTTACATTTACATTACATATTTTCTGGGAATTCCAAACATTTTGGACCTCTCCGCCGGCAATATGAGAATCCCATCGTCAAATATTCGGGAAAACAGCGCCTCCCCTGTTGTTCCTCAATTGTTGCGAGGCAACAGTCTGTCTTGAGAGACTACTCCGCTGGCCGTCCAAACCATGGTCAAACCATGTGACTCCCATTGAAAATGAATTGGAGCAGCAATCAAACAGCAATCAGACATCACACGCGGACCGAACATTTGTTGTGTAGGTGTGTACGAAGCCTCAGACTGCATCAGCAGCCTAGGCGCCTAGACCGCTATCCTAGCCATCCGGGCCCAGTATCTGCTCATTGACACTGTCAGGGGTCAGGTTACTATAGTAACCAGACACTGCACATACTAAAGGCCAATGTATACCCCGTCGTCAACAAGGTCATGTGCCAAAAATAGCAGATCTACAAGCTCAAAGCTCAAAACGAGTATAACTCGAGCTAAGGTCGTGAGCTGTTCTCACAATAGTTAGCTTTTCTATTGAGAATATATCGGCAATCTGTTTTTTGGCTGACGCTGGTCGATAGGAATATTTTTGGCATAGGTCTATAATTGCACATCCTTATGTCTTGGGATTGCCATTAGAGCAAATTATGCAAATTATGTTTGCTGTAAAAATTCTGGCATTGTAGTGAAAATACATCTTTTGGCGGCGTTATTCCTGAACAGCCTGAGAATCTTCTCCCTGTCCGAGTAGTAGTGAAGGCGTACAGTGATGATACAGGGTCTACTCCCCTTTATCATTACTCCTAGCCTGTGAGCTCTGTCTATGATGACCGGGATCTGGGAATTACTGTCCCCGAGCACTGAGGGGAAGAAAGCAGTTTATATCACAAAGCACAGCCTCCCGCGACAACTGCAGCTCTGATCTTAGTATATATACATGTAGAGTGAGATACTTGGTTGTTTGTCGTCTGCCATGTCGGTCTCTGTGTAGTTTTAGGTTTTATTTAAGTTTCCTAGTTCCATCATCGGAAGTCCACGACTGTTAACTGTTGTCCAAATAAAAAGACAGGAGGCAATGGTTTCTTAACATTTTTACAAGATGAGAGGTATTTGAAGATATTTTCTAATAAAGTGTAGGCTGCTACTAATTGAAATAAATGCATCTATTTTTCTCCCCTTCGTTCACTGTTCGTCTCGGCGCAACTAAAACAGGCACATACCCAATGCAATATTGATAATCTGGCCTAAATCATTATTCTTTCAACCTCATTGCTGAGTCTTACTGTAATATAATAAATGTCATCTAAATTGTTGAACATGACTGTTGAAATCGGATGGATTTTGATTGCAATCAGTGCCCATGCATTGTGCACCTAGACAACATCTTAATCCCAATAAATATCTGTGCTGTCACTGGCACTGCCGATTGAACATGGACGCCAGGTGTAGAAATGACAACTGCATAGGTCGGAAGATAGCCTTTGCACCGTATTGTACCGGGTGGAAGACGGGGCCAAGAATCTGAGGCTTCGTACACACCTACACAACAAATGTTCGGTCCGTGTGCGATGTCTGATTGCTGTTTGATTGCTGCTCCAATTCATTTTCAATGGGAGTCACATGGTTTGACCAAACATTTTTGTTTGATGAGGGGGGAGCAATCAGCAATCAAACACAGATGTTTGATCAAACCATGTGACTCCCATTGGAAAAGCATTGTGGTGGCCCAAAAAACAAAAAGCAACTACCAAACATTGCTTGATTGGTGTTTGGTACGTGTGAATGAGGCCTGAGAGAGTACACATGTAACCTGATGTGGACCAGTAAAGATAAATTTTGTTACATTTATACTCTGAGTTACAAATGGATAAATTAGTAGATACTCAAATCTACATCTTAACCTAAATCTCTATCAGAACCTGCAGTCCTGTTATAATGTATAAATAATTCATATATTTACCATATACCATATTAACTATTACATAATTCTAACATTAGAGTTGTTCAGTGCAGTATTTAATACTCACTTCTACCACTTTGAGTCTATGACTGCAGTAGCTACAGTGTAGCTGCTGCAGTTACACCAATGCATTTGTTAAATTTTCAGTCTATATATGGCCTATTGTCTTTCTCTATGTCTCACAAGATTGCTATTCACACTATCCGCTTCGAGAGCAGGTGTGTTCACATGTACATCATCGTCGACTATTCATGTTATCAGGTGTGCATGTGAAAATTGTAATATTTTTCCGGATTTTAAGGTGAATATTTGTTATGTGAATAATAACACTTATAATGATTCATATTTTCTGTTCTCCTACAGCCCCTCCCACTTTTACAACAACACCACCGCAATATGTGGAAGCAAAAGAGGGGGGCAACAGCCTGCTCAGCTGCACCGCCCAGGGAAACCCCAAACCAATGATCACCTGGCTGAGGGAGGGGGAGGAGCTCGGAACCAATGCAAAATATTCGGTAAGGTACTGGTTCTCACACGTTTTCATGTCAAGAACCCCCACATTAAAGGAGAATTTCATGCTAGAAGGCTTTCTTACCTTTCGTTGCAGTTGTTAGGTCCGCACCAAAGTGGTCCAGGTGTTAGTTTGTGCAAAAACTACGGTCAGAGTGACCGATTCTACCTAAATACCAAAATAGTCATACCCACATGATCCGGGGAGGCGGTCTCACCGTTTAAATTATCCCCGGTGAGCACGGCTCCGCCTCTTTTCCTCTCTCGCTTCATGAGACCTGCACGGTAGGTGCTGTATCTGTTTGAGATATACCTACCTACAGTTAGGGTTGGGATTCGGAACCGGGTCCATTTCAGACCCGGTTCCGACATTGCGGATCCGGAGCCGGTTCCATCGTTTTTTTATTAACGGTTCCCCAAACGGATCTCATCAGTTGTCATTTAGCTCCGCTGTGTCTGTGCCTGCATGCAAGCAGAGCCTGGGGTGACGTCACCCCACCTACATGAGTGAGTGGGGTCGGGGAGGATACGCCCACTGTTCTGTGCATTCAGCGACCGCTGTGGAGCGAGTGGGACAGTATAAGTATGTCGCCAAAGTGTGGTTAACAGAGAGGGAAATGACTGAGGCTGAGCTGAGCAGTGAGCATGCAAAGTGCAATAAATGCGAGAGTTGCTAGCAAAGGTTGTTGCAACTTGTACCACGTGAACATAGAGGAAACATCTCAAAATCAATATGCCTACACATCGCGTTTGAGAGCCATGCGGAAAGCCGTGCCTGCTCTCCCCGCAGCTTCACCACAGCCAGCGGGGGACGATCTGATGCAAGGCTGGTTTACTTTCCCCAGGCTAGTAACGTAATGGAAAATAAAAACTACTAACGTGCTTTTAATTTGGCTCTAAATTAATTGCGTGGCTGTTGAGAGCCCAGCGTTTAGGTGCATATACCGCCATAGATTGATTACTTTATAAACAATTTGCAGAAAAAAAGCACAGGAACGTAGCCTACAGTTCAATACAAGGTCTGCTATAATCCAAGAAAGCACTATGGCTTGTTTCCATTAGGGTAAGGGGTCCTTCATATTAAATTAATTTGAACATTAAAGACAACATTTGTCACTACAACAATATCAATATTGTGTACTGTATATTTAATATACAGTACAAATTGCAACAATGATATTGTTGTGGTGCCTAGCTGCTGCTGCTGGTGGTGGTGAAGTTTAAATAATAGTGCCACCTCATAATTGTAAAGTGCATTTTCAATAATTTAATTAATTAATTTGTGTTTATTATGTACTTGGTTAGGTTAGTTATAATATAAGCATAATCTATGTCAGAAAAACGGGGAAAAAAATAATATTAGGATCCGTTAAGGGAACCGTTAGGAACCGGAACCGTTAAGAGGGATCCGGGAAGGATCCGGAACCGTTAAAATCCTAACGAATCCCAACCCTACCTACAGTATATATATATTTATTGTTTAATTTGAACTGCTTGCTTTTTCGCTAGTAGTTTTCCCACACTTTCCCATATTACTGTAATAATATTACAGTAATATGGGGGTAAGTAATAATAATATTATTATTACTTTACCCAGTAAAGAGTATAAAGTAAGGTATATTATTCTCCCAAAACTGTAATATTATACCATATTACGTTGTAAAAAATACATCACATATTACATATTACTTTTTTGTTTTGTTGGCTGCCATTTGAAAAGATTTCATTTAAAAGCTTGAGAGAGATTGCTGCTTTATTTTATAGCCTTTTTGGCTGATTGGTGACTCTTCTTAATGATAATGAATTGCATTTTTATAGCGCTTTTCCAAGTGCTCAAAGCGCTGTACAATGGTTCATTCATTCATACATTGGGAGGTGAAGCGGCGAACAGTCGACGCTAGCGTCCTCACTTCCCACATTCACACACCAATGGTGGCAAGCTCACACCAACCGACTCATTGGAGGCAATGTAGGGTTCAGTGTCTTGCCCAAGGACACTTCTACATGTAGACAGGAGGAGCCGGGATTCGAACCGCCGACCCAGGGATATTATTATTCAAAAACAATTGGATTCAGTTCTAAAAGAAGCTGACTAAACAGATTGTGTTGTTGTACATCCCTTTTTTGCGGTTACAAAAGTAATATGTAATATATTAGTCTTTATTCCAAGTATAATATGTAATGTAATGTAATGTAATATTATTACTTTTTTAAGGAGTAATATGTAATATGTAACATTACTCTCTTGAGTAATATTGCCCAACACTGATCGTGATATTGATTTGAAGTCATACCGTCATTTTGTGCTGAATGGGTGATGTAATGTACAGGAAGGGACTGTAGTGTGCAGGAGTCTCCCTGTGTCATAGGGGCTCCCCCAACTCACCCTTTCTTCTGTAGGGACTGTAGTGTGCAGGAGTCTCCCTGTGTCATAGGGGCTCCCCCAACTCACCCTTTCTTCCGTAGGGACTGTAGTGTGCAGGAGTCTCCCTGTGTCATAGGGGCTCCCCCAACTCACCCTTTCTTCTGTAGGGACTGTAGTGTGCAGGAGTCTCCCTGTGTCATAGGGGCTCCCCCAACTCACCCTTTCTTCTTTCTTATCTTATTATCCCTCCCCGCTACAGCTTCTACAAAAGGTCATAACGAGAAGCCCCGGGTTCTAACACACTTGCGTTAGTAAATGATGGGGTGATATCCTAATGCATTATTAATCCCTTCCTACTGCATGAATATTACATTACTGCTAATATGGATGTTACACAAAAAAATGAATATCAGTAGTGAGAGCCAAGTGCCTCACTTCACTATAGCTTCAATGGTACGCCCCGAAACACATAACTTCTACCAGCCTGTCCATTTACCTATTCATAAAAAAACTTTGTATTATTGGGCCTGACATTGACTGTACAGTAGCTGTTGAAGCAGGTCACCAATCTGCATGCAGTGAATCACAGCCCGAAGACAAGGAAAGCTTCTCTTTGTGGCGAGGAGACGTCGATGGTGGTGATCCTGGATACACAGGCATGTTTGCTCTGTGTCTCTCTTCCATGGAGATGTGATGGAGAAAGGGGGGAATGTGACATGAAAGTAGAGAGGTTGGAGAAATCCTTATCATCACCTCAGCAACCCCTTGCTATTTCAGAACCTAATCCAAGTGTCTCAGTGTGCCTGTGCATAGCAGACATTGAGATTCTCTCATCATTTAATGCCTACCCGTCATCTGCTGTCTGTCTCGTCCCTCCATTCGTCCCTTTCTTCTAATCTGAAAAAAAAACTCAAACTCAATTCGTGCCAGCATGAATTAATCCCTCGATAGCGTATTGCCAAGGTTTTATCGAGCGTAACACTTACTTTGAAGAGCCAAATATCCGTAACCGAATGTTACATTGACAAACTGCTGTGTGTAGTGTCATCCCTGGATGTTGTTGTGTCGGAAAAAGCAGGAAAAAGCTGACCGCGAGTGGCTACAGCCTGTTGAAAACCCTTGTATTCACCAGAAACGGGCCCCTCAATGTCCTTTCTGAAATACAGAGCTGTGAATCGTGGGCTTAGACTAGAAGTGGATGTGCGCGCATGTTAAAAATGGCCGCGGCCAGTGTCCCACTCTGTGTTGATGCGGTTAGCAACAGCAAATTATGAATGCAGGGCCCGAGTGCAGTGAAACTGTGCATGCATGTTCCCCAGAGGCAGCGGTGGCCGAACGGTTTGCGGAGTGGTCTTGATATCGGAAGGTCGCTAGTTCGTATCCCCGGACCGGCACGTTAAAATTACCACCGTTGAAGGCATTGAACCTCTACCATGAAATGTTCTATGAGCAGGGCCTGGCTGTAAACAAGTTCTTGAGCTTAGTCCAGTTACCCTGGGTAAACATAGTACCTTTCCTTTCCTTTTCACTAGACTGAGGAAGCAATGCCACTTGACATTTTTCAAATCAGCCTCATGGTGGCGCTATAACAGGCCAAGTCACGCCAAGTGCACACTCCCTACAAGCCCAAGGAAAAACATCTGGCCTGCATCTTTTAAATTCTGCCTTTTTGAGTGCCACTAGGAGGCCCATTTATGTGCAATACTCTTTTTAGTCCATTTTATACAAATATCAATCCTGGTGGAGACCTGTCCCCCGAGGGGCACTTCTTCTAGTTGTTATGTTAGTCTTTCCTTGCTCATCTTACATTATAATTTTAACGTTTAACGTTTATTTTTGGTCTGCTACAATGTAACTATTCTGTCAAGATCGTAGCTATGCACAAAAGGCTAATCGTGTCATTGTTTATACTAGAGCGGTACCTAGCGCGGACTCTGTGTGTCAGAACATCACTGTGATGTCAGAACAATATTAGGATGTCAGAACAGGCCAGCTCCATATATGGACGTATATAGGGGTGATCAGGTCCAGAGGCTTTTGTGCGTGGTTCTGGACAACCAGCTATATCTGACGGACTCGACACCGGGCACTGCACTGAGTGCACTCCCTGTGGTGGTGTGGAATGCGTGTGTCGAATTTGAAGAACGGTTTTCGAGTTACGTGGATTACAGACGTACATACACACGTACACACAGACTTGGTGCGTTTATAGATAGATGCAGTGGTACCGGATACCATGCAGCAGACTAGGAATATCTTATTTGGGTGTGTCTTGTAGTTTTAGCTGCTAAGCTCTCTAAGCACATTTTTTTTAAAGACAGATTAATTCACCGTGCGCTGGTGATTTTACGCCATACTCGGGGGGTGCAGTGGGGGGGATGACCGCTGTGTGAATCGGTCAATAGGAGTAATCCCAGAGGTGCAGCAGTCACTTGAATGGACAGTCCACAGCTCAGTGTGACTTGAATGGACAGAACTGTACAACCTACTGCATAATTTATGGGGGTATTTCTATTAGGTTTGGTTAGTGTGTGTTTCTTCTGATTTATTTGGTTCTTGTCAGCGCCTCTGTACAGGGCCACAGGCCTGGTGACAAAGAGTTACAGTAAACGTTTCCAAGGTTACCATGTGAAGAGATTAGATCCACGTCAGAGCCAAAGTTAATTTGAAATAAATCACACTCGTGTGAAGTGAGGGGCGCTCTTGTCCTCACTTTTTATCCTCAAGTCCAATCCGGCTAATCACTTGTGGCGTCCTCAATTTTCTGTCCTCACCTTTTGAGGGGAGATAGCCCCTCCTATGTCTGAATAGGTATGAATCACTGTTCGAAATGAATTTATTCTGAATGACTAAATATTGTCCATGTACGTAAACGCAGCCATCATTATTAAATAAAATTTAAATATTTCAAAAATAATATAACACATTATGTGAATCTAGAAAAGGGCTCTTCATGGAGCACATATCTCTGCCAGATTAGCCTAGCCACGGCTGTCATGGGTTGCATCTTTCCGCTTACCGGCCTGGCGGAGAAAGAATTGTGTAGGAACTTCTTCGGCCTATTGGCATTGTGCAAAAGAAACTTGCCGAGATTAGCTACAGACAGACAGACAGACAGACAGACAGACAGATGACTGCTCCTGTAGCAGAATCACACCGTGATATGTTCATTCATGCACATTTTTGATCCCCACCGTCTGTGTGTTTTGTTGTGTGTCACCGCAGGTGCATGACGGCAGTGTCAGCATCCTCAGCATCACTAGAGATGACAGAGGAGCATACACATGCCGCGCCTTCAGTGACCAGGGGGAGGTTCTCCATACCACTCGCCTGTTGGTTCAAGGTAAGGAAATGTCTTTCTACACCATAGTCAAATCCTAACTCCAAGAGTGTGCACTCTGGGCCCTATTTTGAGGATCTATAGCACAATTGCATCGGGGGGTCTCTGCTAAATTTCACTTGTTAGATGGTCACATCTGCTGTTTTTTTCTCTGGATTCCCCAAACTATTTACTATAGTTTTACTTATTAGTTATTACTAATACCGTAACTATGTCTACTATAGAGACATTTTGACATGAGATGTCATACTGTACCTACCGGTACTACTGCTACTGGTAAAGATGAGATGTCATACCTACCGGTACTACTGCTACTGGTAAAGATGTCATACCTACCGGTACTACTGCTACTGGTAAAGATGTCATACCTACCGGTACTACTGCTACTGGTAAAGATGTCATACCTACCGGTACTACTGCTACTGGTAAAGATGAGATGTCATACCTACCGGTACTACTGCTACTGGTAAAGATGTCATACCTACCGGTACTACTGCTACTGGTAAAGATGAGATGTCATACCTACCGGTACTACTGCTACTGGTAAAGATGAGATGTCATACTGTACCTACCGGTACTACTGCTACTGGTAAAGATGAGATGTCATACCTACCGGTACTACTGCTACTGGTAAAGAATTCATACCTACCGGTACTACTGCTACTGGTAAAGATGTCATACCTACCGGTACTACTGCTACTGGTAAAGATGTCATACCTACCGGTACTACTGCTACTGGTAAAGTGGGCCTTTTTCAAACCACGATGTTTTTCATCTAGGCATCTAGGAAAGAACCATTCAACTCCATGAACTGATGAATGTTGAATAGCTTGAAGGCCTGTATGATTCAGTCAATAGCCATTCTTTAAGCTGTGTGTGTGTGTGTGTGTGTGTGTGTGTGTGTGTGTGTGTGTGTGTGTGTGTGTGTGTGTGTGTGTGTGGCCTGCGTGGCGTGCGTGGTGTGCATGTGAGAACATCACAGTCTGTCTCCGGTCCATTAACTATGCTCGCTGCTAGACACAGATCAGTTAGATCGCTGTGATACCAGCCTTCACTTTCGTCTCCTTTCTGTCTTTTGCACCTACAGCACACACACACACACACACGCATGCGTATGTATGTGTGTGTGTGTGTGTGTGTGTGTGTGTGTGTGTGTGTGTGTGTGTGTGTGTGTGTGTGTGTGTGTCATAGGCGCCGGAGAAGGGGTCATTTTGGTCTGAATGTCCCTGCACTATTGGGGAATGTCTGGTCTATTTACCGGTAGTTATTTATTAATTTGTTTTTCACGACCGGCGCTGGTGGTCTCTCTAGCACCGTTCCCATTCGCTGGTGGTCTCTCTAGCACCGTTCCCATTCGCTGGTGGTCTCTCTAGCACTGTTCCCATTCGCTGGTGGTCTCTCTAGCACCGTTCCCATTCGCTGGTGGTCTCTCTAGCACCGTTCCCATTCGCTGGTGGTCTGTCTCTCTAGCACCGTTCCCATTTTGTTACGCAATTGTCGTTGTGCCGTTGCATTCTTGCCTCTCGCCGCAAAGACCATTCTGGCTACCCTACGTGCAGTAAGACCGTTCTGGCTATAATAGCCTACCCTACATGCAGTAACTGCAGTTGCTCTCTAGTCTCAAATCTCGATCATTTTGTGTGTGTGTGTGTGTGTGTGTGTGTGTGTGTGTGTGTGTGTGTGTGTGTGTGTGTGTGTGTGTGTGTGTGTGTGTGTGTGTGTGTGTGTGTGTGTGTGTGTGTGTAAACAGAATCCATTTCTTGTGAGTCGCGGCCGTGTGCACGAAACGAGCATGCTCGCAACAAATTCATGGGACCGCGCTCACGTAAATACGCTTGAGTTGTCGCACCGCGACTGCAAAAAAAAGGTCTCATTGGAAATGAACTATAGGCGCGTTTGAAAGGCCCTTAAAGCGCATTGGAGAAAGGTGCTACGTAACGTATACAAAAAGCAGTCCTTTTTACCATTTGTAGACAACTGACTCATATAACTGACTCATATAAGTGCAAAATCAACATTGGAGCCTCACTGTTCCCATGTGGAGTTCCACATGCTTGGATTTTTTTTTATTGTTGAGTGAGACAGCCACACTGGATAATCAGTAGTCCTATCTAATGTACAGTATAAGGCTCTGCATTCTATGATGGAAACAACAAGGTGGCTTGAATCTGGGGCTTACCTTATACCTTTAATGGCGTCTGCTGTTTTTAAGCAGTACACAGTACCGCAGGGAACAAAAGGTTTGTACTGTGAAGCATGCGTCAGCTCCTCCACTGACTAACATTAAGATTACAGCAGCCAGCCACTTGCTGTCTTGCACATCAGGCTGTAGAAATGCTGTAAATATGCATACTTTGTACTCTGTCTGCCAAAGCCCACAATCTGTTTCTTTTGTGGAAGTACACTAAGGTCTGTATTTAGTGTAACAGGTTTATTAGATTTTCTGTTCAGGATTAAAAGCCACACAATGTGTTGCCACTTGTTCATGATACTGAAATGTATCTGTAATGTAATGTAACGTAAATGTAATGTGTCTGTCTTTTAGGGCCTCCATACATTGTATCACCACCAGAAAACATCACTGTAAACATATCCCAGAACGCACTCTTCACCTGTCAAGCAGAGGCATATCCTGGAAACCTCACCTACACCTGGTTTTGGGAAGAGGATAACGTCTACTTCAAGAAGTAAAGTTATGATCGAGTTCACTTCTGTACTGTAATCTAACTGCCTGTTCTGTCTGTTCTGTGTTATCTGAGTGTCTAATTAACAGATCACATTTTGTGATGATACTGTATGTATATATTTTTAAATTATGTTCCCTTTTAGTGTTTTTATTAACCATGTTGTGCTGTGTTTTAGTTTTTTTTTTTTTTACTTATTCCTGTATGAGCTATGGGACACCTGACGCTATGGAGCATTTAAAAAAAATAGCTGTGTATAACTAATTGTCTCAGGTGGAACCTTCATTTTCCCCAACTGAAAGCCACAGGCCCCATTCACACGTACCAAACACCAATGTTTGGTCGTTTTTTGGGGCCACCACAATGCTTTTCCAATGGGAGTCACATGGTTTGATCAAACATTTGTGTTTGATTGCTGATTGCTCCCCCCTCATCAAACAAAAATGTTTGGTCAAACCATGTGACTCCCATTGAAAATGAACATTTGTTGTGTACACAACAAATGTTCGGTCCGTGTGCGATGTCTGATTGCTGTTTGATTTCTGCTCCAATTCATTTTCAATGGGAGTCACATGGTTTGACCAAACATTTTTGTTTTGATGAGGGGGGAGCAATCAGCAATCAAACACAAATGTTTGATCAAACCATGTGACTCCCATTGGAAAAGCATTGTGGTGGCCCAAAAAAACGATCAAACATTGCTGGATTGGTGTTTGGTATGTGTGAATGAGGCCTCAGCTTCATCGTTGTCCTTGGAGCTACAGTATCTAGCGCATTTATGGCCCAACCTTTGTGTTGCAAGTGACGCCGTGTGGGAGCCTTGAGTGGCCATGACTTGGCAGGTGGCTGCGTGTGTGTGTACGTGCATGTGTACGTGCGTGCGTGCGTGTGTACGTGCGTGCATGCATGCATGTGTACGTGCGTGCGTGCGTGCGTGCGCACGCTCACCTGTCCTGGTGTGGCCCCAGAGGATGTAAGAGTGACCCTAGCAGGGGTCTGTCTGGCCCGTGCCAGGTGCATTCGCATGCTCTCATGACACTATCACATGACTCTGTGGTTGTGTCCTGCTACAGTAGGTATGCAGTGCTCTGGTGTGTACTGTGTAGCCAGGAGGCCTTTAGAAAGTGAGACACAACATTTGCAAGGGAGAATAAGTGAATGGAGCATTGACTGACGTGTAAAGCAAGTGTTACATCCATGGCTGCTTATTTTGTTATGGACACCATATGGCTAATGCATCTTCATATCAAACAAAACATGTCACTGAAGCTCCAATGGATTGATATCTTCCTTGTCTGTGTTTGACACGGAAGAACAGCATTGCTATATGGAAATGTCTCTTCTATGCTTTTCTCTTCTATGGCGGAGATTGTTTTTTTTGAGCTAACTTGATTTATTGAAAAAAAAATGCACAAGATAATTGCTAAATGTATTTCTTGTCATGTCATAGTCATGATGCACAGTGCACTGGATTTATTCTCCATTCAAAATGCAATTATATTATCTGCTTTACATTAGAGTGTTTCATTTGAAAGGGTAGCAAGGGAGAAAAAAAGGGCTGTAACAACGGGTGATTATGGCAATTAGAAGATTTATCTTTCAGACCCCTCTTAGCACTGGCTGCTGTCTGACTCTGTGCTGCTCTCTCATGGCACCTTGGTGTAATTGCATTCATGACATCTAGCATGTTTCAGTGACATATTGTGACAAAAAATGTCTGCATCCTATATTCGCAGTGATCTGAAGCTCAGAGTAAGAATTCTTATCGACGGCACCCTCATCATCTTCCGGGTCAAGCCAGAGGATGCTGGAAAATACACCTGCAGTCCAAGTAACAGCCTCGGAATCTCGCCCTCAGCATCGGCACACCTGACTGTTCAGTGTGAGTGTTACCATGGCAACGCAGTATAGGGGGGAGGGGTGGAGAGACTGTACAGTGAGCTGTGTGTGAGCAGGGAACAGCAGCAGTATGGAGGCTGCTAGACTGCTAGATTATCAGCACCCGGTGTCTTACCATAGAAATGCTCAGTTTACAGTAACCTTCCTCAATTTCAAGGTCATGTGTTGTGGAGAAAGAAATCATTTCTGCTCCTGTCGTTTATGACTGAGCCCCCTTTGCCACAAATGTATGACCCACTCTGCCATATTCATGTTTTGTAAGGATTTGATGATAAAAGTACTATATATTCTGATACTAGCATTGTCCTTAGAAGGAGAGTTAGCTTATAGCAGTGCCAGTCTGAATAAGACTTGAATAAGACTCCTTTCTGTTCATCAGAACCAATGAAAGCAAAATGCCACTCCCGGCCATCTGATTTCTTTTTCTTTTTTCTTTCTTTTTTTGTCAGCCGTAGTGTGTTGGCTATGCTAATTTGCTCCCAAGTTGCTACTGGTCATTGATTTCTGTGCTCCAGTGTATGTGAGAGAGATGGGGATCTGCAGCACTGCAGCCTGGGCACCTGCTTCATCACTGGCCTCAGAATAAGAGTCATCAAATCTAAGGGAATTTGAAATCTTAATTTAAATTCCCTAAGTTTGTAACGAAGCACATCATTAAATCATCCATAAATATGGTTTTATCTCTCATGTCAAGTTAACAAGACACTGGCATGAATTGGCATTTTTGGTGAGAATGTGATTACATCATATATTTGAGAGAGATGATATTGATTACTTACCTGTAAAATTGCTCCTGATTGTTAATTACGTTGTCCCTCAGACCCTGCCCGAGTGATCAACATGCCCCCGGTCATCTATGTCCCACGGAAGCTGCCAGGGGTCATCCGCTGCCCAGTGGATGCTAACCCACCTGTGACGTCAGTGAAATGGGAGAAAGATGGCTATCCTCTCCGTGTGGAGAAGGTCGGTGTGCCTCAGGGTTTACCACTGTTACAAGTTAACAAGTCCAGATGTTGATTCTCTGTCCCACAAGCACTCAACTCCCAGTCCAGCCATTGCAAGAATTATGAGTATGCAGACTCTGCACACAGTCATACCTCCAATGTGAGCATTGCTGAGACTTAAAAAATAATAGAATTTTGAGTGGCACTAGCCCCTCCTATATCCAGCTTTTGGTGTGTGTGCACAAATATTGTCCTACACAAACATTAAATTGCCATTGACAATGAATGGACAATTTTACGCCATAGTGTCTGAGCAATTAGACATGGTGTCTATTTTACGTTTGATCTGTCTCAATACAATTGCATTGGAGATACAAATGTGGCGACTCATACTATTTTCATCTGCCAGCACCTCATTAATACATGCATTTCACCTACTTTAACATTCACCATCACTGTCTTATTTATACAGTAGGTCAAATGATGATGTAGTATATAGTGGAGAGTAAGATATTTTAAAAAATGAACACGTTTGTTCTTCTTCTGTCTCAGTACCCTGGTTGGAGCCTGATGCCAGATGGAAGTATCCGGGTGGCAGAGGCCACAGAAGATTCCCTGGGCACGTACACGTGTGTGCCTTACAACGCCCTGGGTACCATGGGCATTTCCCCCCCTGCCACATTGGTGCTAAAGGTACGGTACATAAAAGATTGGCATGGCGACTACAGTATATCATCCCTTTCAGGCAGAAACCTTGTATCTCCATGTTTCAACTGAAGGGCGCTAACCCCTCCTATGTCCAGCTTTGAGGGTTTAACAACAAATATTGTCCTAACACAAATATTGAATGCCATTGACAATGGATGGCCAGTTTTGAGTGTTTGTGTAAACATTGAATGCCATTGACAATGAATGGCCAGTTTTGAGTGTTTGTGTAAACAAAACATTGAAGACAAAAGTGAGGACGGAAATTGTGATTGGCCGGAATGAGATCATGTATGATGACGTATGACGAATCGATAAGAGCGCCCCTCACATCACATGCGTGTGATTTTTCATAAATGAATGCCCTTCGAGTCTCATAACTATTGTATCTTTTTTTCCAATAGTAATAAAACCGAATGTTTGTGACGCGTGTGTGTGTGTGTGTGTGTGTGTGTGTGTGTGTGTGTGTGTGTGTGTGTGTGTGTGTGTGTGTGTCCAGGATCCCCCTTACTTTAACGTGAGGCCTGGAGGGGAGTACCGTCAGGAGGCTGGGAGAGAGCTAGTTATTCCCTGTGCTGCCTCCGGAGACCCTGAGATACCAACCATCACTTGGAGAAAGGTAGTGAGACTATGGACCACAAAGCACACAACACCACAAAGCACACGTCGACAGAGAACCAAACCATCTAGCGCTCTATATGCTGCTTGATGTGGTGGATGTACTTGTGGTGAATTTTTGTACCACATGACCACAGACAGAATGCTCGGTGTATGTGCATTATTTTCGGATAGCCCCTCTGCTGCACTCTCATTGCGTTTTAAATGATCAATTAATAATATTGTATCAAGTGTTTAAGCTAACATTAGCTACAAGCTATACACATGCTTCTATGGGGGTCATTCATAAAGGTAAAGAAGGAAAACGATATGCACATCCCAGTTTCAGAATACGGTGCTGGATCCAAAAAATGACTAAATGAAGAAAAAAGTGGAATGTCCGCACACAATATAATTCTGCTCCCCGTCTCTTTTATTTCAACCTATAAATACAACAACGTTTCGCCCCTCCGGGCTTTCTCAAGTTGTCATTGAGAATCATGTCATTCATATAGGAACAGCCTTGGGGGGACATTATCAGGAATTTAAGAGAACTAGGCCCCTTGGTGAAGTGGTGAAGTGCTCCCCGACTGGATCTGCTATTTTCAAGTCTCCTCCCACAAGAAACTGTTGGACGACCCAAAACACTAGCGGGGTTTCCTGTGTTGCGTTACGTTGAAAGCAGTGACCTATGAATACGGTTTGAAGCAACAGCTGTACCTATATTTGAAATAGTCTCGCACAGGGCCCTGCAAGCTGTGGGCCGTGGTGCTAAAACACCGGGCCTGCTTATCTTTATTACACACACACACACACACACACACACACACACACACACACACACACACACACACAAACTTTGTGTACACAATGGAGATCGGGGGAGACTGAAAGGTGGGGTGACAAAATATCTTGTGCACCCCTATTCTGGCGCCAGTTCTAACATCCGTATTCTGGTATTATGTCATAATAGGTGATAGAGAAAATAGATGTAGATTCTACTGTACAAGCTCACAACACGTCATCATAATAAGGTGCTTCAATTGTGAGCTTGTAGATAGTCTTCGTCAAAAAAAATAATATATATATATATATAGATATATATATTATATATATATATAGGAAAAAGAAAAGAAAAATCGCATGGCTTGTCATTGATTGATTGACTTTCATGGAATCTATTTAATTCAATGTTTTTATTTGTGTATATATTTTGTGAAGGTGGGGAAGCCTAGCAGGAGTAAGCACAACATCCTGGCCAGTGGCAGCTTACAGTTCCTGTCCCTCAGCAAGGAGGACCATGGGGAATGGGAGTGTGTCGCCACCAACGTGGTCACGAGCATCACTGCCAGCACACGACTCCTGGTCATAGGTACATTTTCCTCTGCATTTTCCTCTGAAAACTCACCATTTCAGACTCCAACTCATATGGCCTAGCACTCCTTTGTCCATTTAGATAGATGCTATACTATGCAGTTGTCTTTTCAGCCATGTACCTTCTGGTGGATTTCGATTGATCAGTGTTTCGTTCATCAAATTGTTCAGAGACCCCCTTTCCACCGGTTGGTTCCCAATGGGAACCGGTTCAGTTCTATTTAGTTCTTAGTCCATGAGCCAAAGCTCCAAAATTGGTGGGAAAAACTAGACCTATGTTAAATTGTTTATAGGATCAATACAAGTAAATGAATACATGATAACCCTTCCACAGTAGTAGCTTTTTCATATTTTCGATTATTTTGCATATTTTCCTACATAATTGGGGAAGTTTCATGGTGATAACAGTCTAATATAGGTATGGTTTTTATGGTTTTATACGTTCCAATTTTGGAGCTCTGGCTCATGGACTAAGAACCAAAAATAACTGAACCGGTTCCCATTGGGAACCAACCGGTGGAAAAGGGGCCAGAAAGTGAGACACAGAGCAAAATATATATATATAAAAAAAACTAAAAAAAAACTATATAAAACATTTGAATACAATAAAAGTAAAATAAGGAGGAGTAATACTTGGAGCGCAGAAGAATCATTAAACAAATCTCAATAAGGCAGTGGCAAACAGTAAGGGTTTTAGCTGTGAGTTCCAGGCAGCAGACATGCAGTTTTGTGGAATTTTTCCCCCTAGATATATGGTGTACAAAAACTGAACACTGCGTCTAACTAAAATGAAACTAAAAAACTAAATGTTACAAGACCCATTGTCTAGGGGTAAAAGGTAATGCAACATATAAAGGAGAAACGGAAACTAGGTCTAAATGCGAGTATTTATTCATAATAATGTAGAATAATAAAGATAATCAAGAATATGTACAATAAATGGCTCTAACTAAAAAAAGAAAAGACAATAAAGGTATGAACTCAAACTGAACACTTCTTTTCAACTGGAGGTAAATATTAACAAATGTCCCAATAACAAAATAAGGCAAAACAGTTAGTTAAACAAACGGCAGTACGACGGATGGGGGAAGATGTTTTCCCAGCCACTGTCTGGAGGAGAATGAACTAAGTAGTGTGGAGAGCTACGGCCGTTAGCTCTCCCACGTGACCGCCAGCCAATGGTTGATCAGGCTTCCACGGTCATGGCCAACGGGAACACCCCAGACAGACAGCTGATGACAATCACACTGTCTGATGACCCATTAGTCCCATACACGGCCATCCAACTGCAGGGATGAGAATGAGTCTAATACAGTGTTCATAAATCATAACGTAACTACCACTCATGTATATATCGATATACAGTATATATACAGTATATTAGAACTTAGAAGACATCGAAGATAATTCCATACTATACCAATACTATCACCATATAAATACATATACAGTATATAATATTAAGCAATAAATATATATATACCGTTACACCAGCGGCCCAGGCCATTGTTATCATCCTTGGTGTGAAACTTGGGGTACCCTGTCCCTGGTAGCTCTCCTGGTAGAGCGTATACTGTACCATTAAGGCTCAGTAATTAATGCCTAGGAATCTGACCCAAAGCTCTTTGCAAAATCTCTCTCTCCTTGTTTCCAGTATCTCTCACTGTATCTATCTGAATAAAGCATGAAAATGCCAAAAATAAATCTAAAAAAGGTCAGTAAAACTGCAGCAGGGACAGTTCGGCCACCACAACACCCCAGGGCTTGTGGTTTCAATGTAAGCAGTGACCAGACTGTCTCGCAGTGACTGACCTTCATCTGACAGGTGTCACCAAAGCTGGGCTACAGACAGCCAGTGTTGCCAAGTCCGCTTATTATAAGCGACTTTGGGCTTGTTTTTCTGTAAGATTGTGTATTTACTGTAGGCGTGCTTCCTAATGTTGTTTAAAACAACAGTACTTAGTTACTTAGTTACTGTGAGAGTGAGGTCTAGCCAACACCAACTCGGGATTGTTGCCCTCCACACTCCTAACATCAGGTTCTTGAGTTCTACAGTGTTGTTAGCTAAGCTGTCGCACCGCAGTGCATCTACATACTGTAGGTGGTGCGCTTCTTTCCCCTCCTGGCTTTGCCCTGGGTTGGCTCCCTCAAACATTTTAATGCCAAGGACCTCCAAATTAAGTATTTGTCCCCCCATCATATTTTGTGCCAAGGACCCATACAAGAATTGTGTAGTAGCCTAGATTATTTTACGTTACATTGTAATAGCCAGGAACCAGGCGAATCTTCCATTAGCATTGTGACATGTTGTGAGCTTGTACTGTAGATCGCTATCTTCAAAAAGCTGATGTAACTACGTTTAAAGTGGTAAAAAAAATCTGTGTGTGTGTGTGTGTGTGTGTGTGTGTGTGTGTGTGTGTGCGTGTGTGCGTGTGCGTGTGTGCGTGCACGCGTTGTGATCATGTGGCCTAGTCACTTCTTTTGGATTGAACTCAATATGACTCACAGTCTAACTAACCAAAACAGCTGTTGAGGGACTGAAGTGAACTTGACAGCATAGCTGCTGCTTTACTAAGTGATTGTGAAGTGATAAAATATGAATGTTTTACATAGCGTTAAAGCTGCAGTCCATGTCCTCGTGCGAGCACCTACAGTGTTTACTTTTGACCTATAATGGAGAGCCCATTTAAGAAGGCAAGTTATTTCCCTCTGAGTGTTGTGCAAGTGTCAACCCGTAGTATTCTTACCTGACCTCAGGATTTACAGTAAGTGTCTCAATAGAAGTGCTGGGAGACAACCACCTCCGACTCCAGTTGTGTCAGTTATGTTGTAGCTATAGCTGAATGGATTGAGAGGCCAGGGTGCCTCGAGCGCCCAATATGACCAGCAGCAGGGAAGCCATCAGCTGGGTGAAGGTCTACATTAATACAAATGCGTTTTAATCAGTATTTGTCTCTCTCCTAAATACCAGGTACCAGCCCACATGCTCCTGGCAATATCCATGTGTTGGCCTCTACATCTTCTGCTAATGTGTCCTGGGAACCAGGATATGATGGTGGCTTTGAACAGACATTCTCAGTGTGGTATGGCCCAGTGTGAGTACACAGCAAAATTCTGAGTGTTCTTTTATCTCTGAGAGTGAACAAATGGACCTTTGGGGTCCATTTTCTTTCACTCTCAGAGTTAAATTAACACTCAGGATTTTAGAGTGCTTTAAGCTGATGTGAAGACATTAGAAGACAGAGAGGTATGATGTTAGTTTGACATTAGAGCAAAGTGTTGTTTTACCATCAAAGAGGTAAAAAGGTTAACTCAAACGTTCATTTATCGGGTACATGATTTGCTGCATTGCAAATTGACGTGCATTATTATTATATGAACTACAGTATAACAGATCATAGATTATGTATAATTAAAGTTGAGGCTTATTGGAAAGGTAATGGAATGTAATACAAAGCCATTGCATTAGCATCGTATTAGCATCTCATTAGCACTGCACATTTATTACTTGTAGTGTAGTGTAGTGTAGTGTAGTGTAGTCACTGTAGTGTAGTGTAGTGTAGTGTTGTGTTGTGTTGTGTTGTGTTGTACAAGTCTACAATTAATAGTGCTGCATACCGGTATGTAATAAGTTAGAGAAAGGGTTAGAAAGGGTTGTCTGATGAACCAGTGGCCCAACTAGTTTAGATACCGGTAAGCATATGATTTCCAAAGAGAGATACATGCGGCCCATCTCATTTTGTTCAATTTTAGGAAAATTAAACTTTCTATTTTGAATACAGTTTTTATATAGTTTTACATGCTTAAATGAAGTGAAATGGCACTCAGCCTTCTCTCTGTTCAATTTCTGTTCCCCAGGTCGAAGAGAGTAGACTTTGGGCCTCATGACTGGCATTCTATGCCTGTCTCTGGCACTCAGATATGGTTGGTGGTGCCAGCCCTGGAGCCCAGGACAGAGTACCAGTTCAGTGTGTTGGCACAAAACAAACTGGGCACTGGGCCATTCAGTGAGGTTGTGACAGTTAACACTGCAGGTGAGTACTGCTTAAATTGCTTTTAAAATATAAGTAAACATGCTTCTGTTTCAATCATTAGTTTTTTGTTTATTTTTCTTGCTATTTTCTTGCAGTGTGAAATATAATGCTGTAGAATGCTTATTCGGCTTTATAGTTAGGTTTTTGCATAATATTTGTCTATTTTCGCAATACACTGCCTTTTTGTCCCCATTATCTCCCACACAAAAAGAAAGTCACGCCATCACAAACATGCAGAAATAGTAAAAAAGAACACAGTACAAGTACAAGCAGAGATCAACTACCAGTTGAGCCACAATAAGCAGTGAAGGACATGAATTATTTGTATTGTTGTTCTTCTAACTGTGCACTCTGCAGTTCAGCCATGGTCATACAAGGCATTTCCAGTTGAGTTTGTTCACATTATCTGTCAATACAATATGCTCTACCTCTCTCACTTTATGCAGTAAAATCCTCATAGTTAATTTATTGTAACTCAAAGAGTGTGCAAATGTAACCAAGTGGACCGGTAATCCAGAACGTAATGAACAAAATGTTATTTTAAGAAATCTCTATAGTAGAGTGGTATGTTTGTGTGGTATGTTTCCTCTGAGAAATGTAGGTGTCGCGTAGGACACCTACTGGTCAAGAAGTAATACTGCTTGAAGCTCATAACAGCTAATGCAACATCTCCCCTGGCCAAACAGGCATTGCCTCTTGGACGAGTGGTTGAAATGTGGTTTCAAATCCCGAGTAACATAAAAGGAGCTAAGTAACATAAAAGTTAGGGACTGCAGCTTTGACACTGGTGGTTTTACTCTATGTATCGTAGGCTCTCCCTTGAGTACCCCAGAACCACTGGTGCTTCTTACTCCACCACGGTGCCTCACAGCCAATCGCACGCAGCATGGAGTCCTTCTCACATGGCTCCCTCCAGGGAACCACTCGTCACCCATTGATCGCTACATCTTGGAGTTTCGCCTCGGTGAGAGATGGGAGGTGTTGGACGACCTGATCCCAGCTACTGAGACTGAGCTCATAGCCAGAGACCTTGTACAGGTAAGTATTCAGTGAGTTCCATAAGTATATTTTCTTTTCTCCTTCCTTGGGACCGTAACATGTTATTGTACTTTTTGGAAAATCACACATTAGTTAAAGCCCTCATATACACTTTGTTCCACCCTATGTTTTTAACTTCTGGGACAGCACTTAACAACGCATGTCCTTGCTAGCCATTTTGACTCCTGATAGATAAATTCCTCCTTTTCTTCTGCTATGCTGTCTCCCTATCAGCTTTTCCACTCTCTGTCTCAATTGACCATATTCATACAGTGGCAAAAAAAAGCAAAATGGCCGCTGTCTGAATATGATCAATTAAGTCACAAAAGGGAGTGGAGTCACTGCCCACTTTTTTTTTAACAAAACAAACAAAAGTATTCACATCACACTGACTAACTATTTGCATTGAACAATCACCCCACTGAGCTACATGTGTTTGCTCTTAGCTACTATGAAAAAAACAGAGTGTGATTCTGTTTGTATCCCTGGCAGGAGTCCTGGTATGAGTTCAGAGTGATGGCAGTCATGGATGACCTCATCAGCGACAGCAGCAACGTAGTGGGTGTGTCTAGCACAGGTGAGCTTATTGACAGCAGAATCACAGTCTGTACAGTCCATGTGCCTTTAACCATGAACACAAAACAAAAAAACGTGTGATTTTCATGTGTCCGGCCCGTCAATCCTACCTCACCTATACAGTAACATGCTGTAATTAGATTACTTATGCTCCATCAGATCCCTTCCCCCCTGCAGAGGTGGCCGACGAGGGGTTGGCACGACCTGTGGTTGCGGGCGTCGTAGCAACCATCTGCTTCCTGGCAGCGGCGGTTCTTTTCAGCACTCTAGCAGCTTGCTTCGTAAACAAGCAGCATCGCCGCAAACTTAAACGCAAACCAGGTTGGCTTTATTCTGTGCTATGTACTGCCGTCTAGTTTCTACTGGCTATGTTTCGCTCTGAAACACTATGTTTCTTTCTGTCTTTCTTCTCTTAGACCCTCCCTTGTCAGTGACACACTTCAGGAAAAGCATAGAGTCACCGTAAGTAGCCTCTGAAAGCCAAAGACAATGCCCTGTGATCCCCTGGAGGTAGTTAGCCCTGCAGAGGGTCTTGAACACTACCTTCCTTACCACTTGAAATGACAAGCTCCTCAGCGGCATGTTTGAATAGTTTACACTATAAGAAATGTGTATTATTAACAAGCAGTGTAAGGCAGCTGAAAGTACAGTCTGGTGAGTAAATGATTACCCGTGAGATGGATAAAGTCATTCAGTGTGTGTTCTCCATTGCATCTTATCAGGAGGAAGTATAACGTTTATTGCAGAGGAGGTGTTATTATTCATCTGCATGATGCATTGTAGACAGTGCACATAACAGTTGACACACTGAAGTGGTGAAGCCTTGATAACAGACCAGAGAGATTATGTTGGTGTGCAATAGCTACCTCTAGTGGATCACAGACATCGTTCAGAATAGCAAAGTCAGCATTTTAAGCACATTATCCAGAGTGCCACTGCTGCAGTCTCTCTATTGATTTTTGATCCATTTGTATTCTTTAACCTTAAAGGCTTGTCTGCTCTCTGCATGATTCTTAGTGTAATAAATGGTCAATTCTGTTTGTTTATCATTTTAATTCTGCACATTGTAATGTACAATATCAGCTATGTGTGTATGCAATGTACTGTATATGTGTCTGTGTCTGTGTCTGTGTAAATCTGTATTCATGTATAATGTCATTTGAATGTAATTGTCATGTGATAATGTCCAATGTGTAGAAAATCATTTTATATTGAATGTCCAGTTGATTGTGATAGGATAATTGATAGGATAAAGATAGGTTTCCGAGAGTTGTTATTTTTTTTTTTTTTTTTTAAGGTCCAGGTCAGGTCAGGGGTTCCTTAATTATGTAGCCTGTCCTACATGGATTATTGACCTTATTCAGGCATCGGTCATTTTAGATTTTACTTCATACCCAGGGGTGGGGGGGGGGTGGGGGGGGGGGAATACACACTATACCGCCTGAGTATGAAGTAAGAGCAAAGTGGCTGCTGTGTGCTGTAAATATGGCCAATTGATATAGCTGCCAGATGAACTAGGCCCATGTCATTTGTCTCCCAACGCAGGCCTCCCCTCACCCCCTTGCCAGGGGTAGAGCCCTGCTGGGACGAGCCTGCCAGGAGCAGCTACATACCCCCGCCTGTCAGCCCCCTGTGAGTGCCTGCCTGCACCATAATACAGTGTGCGCTGTGCTGCACTGGCTTGGCCCTGCATGGTTATTGCATTGCATAGAAACTATGAACTGACACTGACTATTTGCTTTAGTGTGCCACCACCGGCCTAACCGCATGCACCGACTTTTTGTATACGCATTGAGTCGGCTGCATGTACAGTACTTTGTATATGCATTCCTTTTTTTACATGTCTACCATATGTAATTCCTTTTAATAAGTAAGTGTTGACAATGCTGCTCCTGGTGTGGGGAAAAAAATCTTACTTTAAATAGATCCTGGATAGTTTTTATTTTCATATGCCATACCAGCATATGCAAATAGACCTCAGTTCTGCTAAAGAGGAGGAATTAGATAAGAGATTTGTGGGACGTAGTGTTGGTTGCGTAGTTGGTTCTTATCTCATACTGTCACTCTGGCTTGGTTCATTAGCTGCAGTGCTATCAAGGTTGCTGCTTGTAATTATCATAATACATTTCATTATGGATGCATTGACAAGGCACCATGGTTTTGAGTATTTTGCCATTTGGTTCTCTGTTATTTTAAATAGTTTTGCTTGCTCGTTCGTCTGTTTTATTTTTCTCATCAACATGTCATGTAGAGTTCCATCTATAGTGTCCGACTGTCCGTCATTCTAAACCCAGCGCACTCTTTGTCTCCTCTGTCAGGCTGTCGTCAGGGAAGATCAGTCCAGAGAGCTCTCCTCCGTCTCGGCCGCGCTCTATTTCCTCGGATGACTCCCACGGTCCCGGTCTTTACGTCAGGAAGCTGCCAAGCCCCCTGCGAGAGAAGGACAAAGAGCTGTCTCTATACAAGAAAACCAAGCGCGCGATAGCCGGCAAGAAGTACAGCGTGTCCAAGTACGAGGCCGAGGTGACCACGCCCATTGAGCTGATCAGCCGCGGACCCGACGGACGATTCTGCATGGACCTCAGTCCGCCGGCGCGCCGCATCCAGGGCTTCCCCTTTGCGGAGGAGTCGGACATGTACCCGGAGTTCCGGCAGTCAGACGAGGAGAATGACTTTGACCCCGGGCCTCTGCCCCCCATCATGCCCACGCTCCGGCCCCAGCTCTCCCCGACGTCCTCCAGCCTGGACTCCTCCACGCAGCCCCCCAACTACAGCCCCCGCCTGCACAGGGCCATGGAAGGTATGAGCTTTGTGGAGGGCAGTGCACTTCACGCCTCAGGGCAGGCGCCGGCCTCCCGCTACAGGGGCTTCCCCCAGGGCCCGTTCTATGGGTATCTGGGCAGCCGTGGAGAATCAGGGATTCCACCACCTTTCTACATGCCTGACATCAGCCCACGTAGCTCTGCTCTGTCCTCCCCTCCGGGCACCGCCGAGGGGCCTTTCGGCTACCCGTCCATCCCGGAGGAAAGTGGGGAGATGATGGAGCATCATCAGTACACTGCATCTGGTCATTCTCTTTCTTTACACAGCCCACCACCACGCTCGCCCGAAAGCTGGCAGCCACACGAGTTCCCCTTCCTAGGTCTGGAAGGCCCACGTTTCATATACCCACCCCACCATCCCTTACATCATCCCCAGGACCCGTCCGACCCTCCCCCATACCCCCCCCACTCTATTCCCCCAAGCCGCTTGCACCTCCCTCCCCTAAAGGATCCATCTAGCCCTGGTCTCCTGCAGCTGGAGGTCCCTGTGCCTCCTCCAGGCAGAGACAGGCCCTCAGGGCCTCCGGTTAGGCGTTCAGCTATGCAACAGGCCCAGAGTCTCGGCCAGCTCAGACACACATCCCACGGTGTGGGTGTACCAGTGTTGCCTTACCCTGACCCGTTAGCCCGTGCAGGGAGCCCAAGCACAGCCCCAAGTAGTAGCCCTCAGTCCTGGCTCAGCCCGAGGGAAGGGCGCCGGGCTGACCCCAGTCTCCCCCCGCTGGTACTCCAGCCCTCCCGTCTTTCTCCACTCTCCCAAAGTCCACTTAGCACCCAACCGGG
This sequence comes from Protomyctophum parallelum, assembly GCF_964188405.1. NCBI lineage: Eukaryota > Metazoa > Chordata > Actinopteri > Myctophiformes > Myctophidae > Protomyctophum > Protomyctophum parallelum. Next base: position 24,373,015 of record NC_139706.1, read on the forward strand.
TTCCCCAGATATCCTAGTGCGGCCTCCGCCCCGCCCCAGCATCCTCCGCACCTCCCGGTCTCTGGAGATGCCAGAGATCACCCTGCAGCCCTCTGCCACCGTTAGTTTCTCTCGGAGGTCTTCGCTGACCACCTCTCCCAGCAGGGGCCAGGGTAGCAGACAGCCCAGCCCCAGTTACCGTGCCCACATGTCCTATGCCTCCACTGCAGCCAGTTATCCCTCCCAGTCCCCTTCTCCCCCTCCGGAGTGCAGGGATGTTTTCGGGCAGAGGCCATCCCAGAGAAGGACAGAGGAGGAGATGCTACCCTCAGAGCCTTCTCAGCTCCAGATATCCGCCTCAGGGTAGGTGATGCATTACAGCATAGAATAGTCATACATTTTATTACGGAGGAGACTTAAAGAAACTCCCCATCAGCTCTCTATTCCAAATTTTCTCCCTATTCAATTTTGTTTTACTTTACTTGAATTTTACTTGTTTCCGTTAGGCAAAGCAACAATGCATATTTTGCAATAATATGCAGAAAGCATGTAATTGCATTTAGCACACATTTTATCAGTTCGTAAAGATAAAATGTTTTTAAGATTTTGACAACTCAATGGCATGTGTAAGCTGAATTTGATCATTAAGATGTAACAATGTCCTTTCACTATTATGGCTGATTCTTTTTAATTATGTCACTGGCTTACAGTGCTAGTAGAAATCAAATCTTAATATTATGATTGGATGAACATTTGAAAAGAAATACTGACATATTTTTTTGTTGTGTTCAAAATTTTAAACCTGTTATGGCAAATACAAGCTAGATAACAAATTGGTTTTGAAGAGTATGAAAGTATAACATAGTATCAATGAAATAGAAAATGGAATGCATAAAGTTAATTATGTTGGTGCTCTTCATTCAGTATCATAATTATATTATTGTGTACATTGTATTATGGTTACACTCAAAACGTAAGAAATATTGTTCTTGAGTTAGTGTAATTGTTTTTCATTATCTGTTAGGATCAAATCTTAACTTTAATTTACATCCAATATTTTCATGCACTGAAGCTTTCATATACAGTTTAATGCAGGCTAAGACAGTCTACTGTATGTATACATATATACAATACCTGAGGCGCATATACAGTTGTAGCCCATATAGTTTCTAGACTACATACCTTCCTACTACCCCCCGCACCCACCTCACCACCCCCTGAACCAGCATATAGTGTAAAGGATGAAGCAGAGGCTTGCTCCTTCAATATGGGGAATTAGCATAATAGGGCTGCTGCTTTGTACAGGGTAAGGGTCTTACCTCATTTGTTTTTGATTGATCTCAGCTATCGGGGCAGCGTTGTTGTGACCCGGTCCCCCACGCCGCAATAGGTAAGGGTCGGACCCATGTCTGAGAGGGGAGGGGTCAGCAGGGGGAGGGATCTAATCACTCTCTCCTTTAAAGGGGAATCGCTTGGGTTGTGCCTCTGTACTGGATTCAAGTTAAGTATAGCTAATGGTAATGACTGCAGGATGCATTCTCAATACAGTTCCATGGGACAATGAGCCTGCTGTAGTGTAGGCTACAGTCAAAAAGTCTTGTGAACCATTCAAGGAGGAGGTTTTGGACTGTGGTGTACCATTTGATCCTATTTGATTGCGGAACACAGGCATAAGTTTCCCTGCACAAAAGCCTTGAATCAATAGAGGACCCACATTGCCGATAGACTGGAGTATTCCCCTTTAAAGTTTTGTTTCATGTGCAAAATGCCATGCATGCATTCTCTAAATCTATCTCTATGACCAAACAAATAACAATAATACTCAGACTAAATTCTCTGTCACATTTGTTGTCCTAAGTGCTTTCGTTTTCTGTCATGTGACTGTTTTTAATGGCCATTTCCTCTTCCTGTCATGTGACTGTTCTTTAACGGCCATTTCCTCTTCCTGCCATCTCCTCCCGTCAGCATGGTGAAGCCTCTGTACGCAGTGTTCATGTTTATGGAAGTGTGCTGTACAGTGTTCATGTTTATGGAAATTGTAATTTATTCAACACACTGTGGCCACTGCACACAGTAGTGATGATAATGGAAAATGTGTGCTGCATCTGTCCAGGACTGTTGAACATGCTCAGATTTGTCTCCCCTCTCTGCTAATGGCTTTCAATTTCTCTCTCCACAGTGGCAAATGATGGACAGCCTCTCTAGAGCTTTGTGTTCCTATGCCTTTTGAAACAATACATGTTTGGCACGACAACCTGACTTAATGTATCACTAAGTCAGGTTTTGTCAGCTGGTGTATTTGATCTTTTGAAAGGCAAAGACATTGAGCTAACATTTGAACCTCATGAACCTCCACGTTTAGCATTTGTGAGGTTGTTTTTGGATATTAGTACTTACATGCATCTTTCTATGAGAGATGGACAACAAAACCAGAATTCGGTATGAGGTAAAAAAACAAAAACAAAAAAACGTTTTTTTTAAACATATTCTGTTCATGAAGTCATTGTGATTTGATGTATGATAGACTGATTAATCACTATTTTACATATGTTAACTAAACAATAAAAAAACAACAGCGGGTGATTATGTTTAATATGTGGCACTCGTAAAATGAAAATACCTCTTACAGGGATTAAAAAAGAGAATCCTGTCTGTTTCCCATTTTGAAGAAGGACCATACATCCATATTATATATAAAAATAAATAAACAGCAAAGAAACTGGTTGATGAAATGACGCTGTTATGCAAACAGTGATTTAGCTGATTTTCATTTCATGGGTTTTATACAGAAAGGTCCAATATTTTCACTGCTTAAGTCCCAATCCAGAATATGAGTCAAATGTACTGATGGGTTTTTTTATACTGACATTACTGTATGTATCTGCATACCATGAGTTTCAAAAGTGTAACTAAATACTACACAATGAGACAGATTTTAAGTTATGGTGGGAAGTCCAGGGAATCATTTCAATCCGTCCTGGCGGGTGTCTGTGACTGACGTAACGTAATAAATCCTGGATTGGGGCTTTCATTCAGATTTTAAGCAGAAATTGACTAAAAGCCAATGATATCATACAGTATGATACAATCAACTAATCATTCATTCATTCAGTCAGCCATTCGTCATTCTTCTTTTCTTTCTTTCTTTCTCTCAATCTTTCTTTTTTCTTTCTCAAACGTATTGTTCATTAATGCCGGCAGAGATGAGAATTAATTTTAGCTAAACAGATTATTATAAGCACCAGAGCTCTTTAAATCATGATAGGGCCTGTTGGAATCAAAGTGTGCCATTTTGGCTTTTCACCTTGGGAAGATAGCGCTGCCTGCTGGCCGACGAAACACAAACCACTGTGCATTGCGTGTCTTTCCTCTTGTCCACAGGGAGCCTCTAGGAGCGTCGAGTCATCCTGCCGGGTCTGAGAGTTTACAAGCACTGCTACACCACTGTATTACTAAAGCCAAGGGAGTGGCTGGCAACACCAATAACAATTCAACCTCCAGGAGGAGAACAGGTGACATTATATTAACCACAGACGTGTAGGTGGTCCATTGTTCTGTTATTCCCTTAAATAATTACTTAAGTACTTATTATTGTTATCATTATTATTATTATTAGTTGCTATCATCATTGTTATGCTGTAATTGCAACTGTAGGTCGCAGTTTACTATGAACACCTGCATTTCCCAACAGTTGGTCGGACGGTCGGTCACACCTCCATATATGGTCATGCCTCGTGACATCCTGCCTCCATATATGGTCACGCCTTGTGACATCACACCTCCATATATGGTCACACCTCGTGACATCACACCTCCATATATGGTCACGCCTCGTGACATCACACCTCGTGACACGTCACACCACCATACATGGCCGTCTCCACATTTGAAGAACACTGACCTCATCAAATAGCCATACATGGAGAAGACTGGATCATCACCTAGATCTGCATATATGGAGCCGGCCAGCAACTCTACATCTGACCTCAAACCTCAAACTTTTAGATCTCCATATATGGAGCTGACCTGTTCTGACATTCCATATGGTGATCTGACCTCATCAAACCTAGTACACTCAAGAGACGCTCCATATATGGCCAGTATAGAATTCATTCCATTATGTTGATGTGACCCCCGCCATGCCAAAGCGGCAGCCGTCTGCTGTCACCCAGGCGGATGCTTGTCGCCCTCAGGGCATCTTACTGGTGTATGTACAGCACATACTGTATGATGCAGACGTGTAAGGATGTGCATATCTCTGCTGTCGGGAAGAAACCACGTAACTCCAAAATATTCATTTTTTAGAAAATGAAAAAAAACATTTTTTTCAGGAAATGAAGATGACCATATATTTTAAAAACAAAGCAATACTTGCTCATCAAAGTTGGTACTGTGACATTATATATTGCCAATTACTTGCATGAGGTGGTGGAGTTAGCTGCTTTAGCAGACAGTTTGAGGGTCCAATGGACTCAGTTAAGAGGTTTTGTCCGTAGCGCTTGTTACTACTTTTCATTGGTTCAATATTGTTTTAACCAACACACAGACGTAAAGGGTGTTCAATAGCATTGATTTATGCAAAACCCCTCAAAATTGGAATTACAGTAGGTGATTTCCTCCCGACAGCAACGATATGTGTATTGTAGATATGTACTGTATATAAATACATACAGTGTACAGTACACGCTGTATTTCAACTCATTATGATACTGCTTTACAGCATTGTACTGTGCTCGCTGCTCATCTTAATTATGCTCATCAAAACCTACAGCTTGGTTTTAACCTCATTGTTTATATAATGTGCTTTGTAACTCCGTTTTCAAAAGGTGCTATGAAGATGACTATTATTACGACTTCACTGATGACCCTCTGCCTCTGTCTCCATCACAGGTGTGTCTCCCTCTCAGACCCGGCAGCAATCTCAGACAAGCCTGGAGAGAAAGGATCTCCACTTCCAGAGGAAGAAAAAACGGCAGAAGAGAAAAAACCCATATCTTTATTTGACCTCCTTCCTGCACCGCAGACGGTCTGAGGAGGACCAGACGGGCATCCTGGCCAGCACAGACTCCGATGGACCAAACTATGGGACTCTACGCTGACCTGTATGCCCACCACTGTCGAATGACAGGCCAAGCCATGGGACTCGAGTACACCGACAACCACCCCCGATCTCCCTATCAAGATACTACTCGACTCTTCATCTCTAGGTCTTCCCCTGTGTGTTGCAGTGGGAGCCGTCACATGAAGTACTCCAGGGGCTCGAAAAAACCTTTTTTTCTAAACATTTGAAAGCTAGAACAATGGCTTTTTTTCCCCTGAGTTATCACCACACTAGTTCTCTCTGAGGAATCTCATCTAAAAAATAAACTTAGCTCTGAAAATATAGAATGTACATAAAATAGTAAAAGGGATTAAATCCTACAGTAATAAAAGAAAAAGAATACATGGGTTGAATAGTTCATCAAGGTAAAACCTTTCACTGATCATTGAGAGATCCTTCACTGATCATTGAGAGATCCATATATTTAGGTGTTTCAGTGACACAGTGTACTGTTAAACCTGGTGCGTTTCTGGACTAGGACATGACTCTACCTTTCCTACAATACAAATAGCGTCAGTATCTAACACAGGGTTCTTATCACCAAATATACCTCAGAGTAAACGCAGAGTTGCTGTAATTCTTGTGGTATACTGTACGTACTTACCGGTACCTTTTTACATATAAAATGTATGGATAAAAAGGTTTAATATCACACACCGCACTCATGAAACAAAATAATATGGCCTAACCTTTATATGATTTTGAAGCTTTTTATGCTCAAATTAACTGGTGTATTATGTTTGATTTTGATTATTATTATTATTTTCAATACAAACCATGCTGTAATGCTCATAATCCAGACCATTACAAGACACAATGTCTTAATTGTTAGTGCTTGATGGTGGTGTATTTGATACTGTCATCATGGCATTTTCTTATGGATTATTAGACCATAGGCTTCAATCACATCAAACTAAAAGTGGGAGTCGCCTGCTCAAAGGGGCTTGAACTGGAAGGGTTGGAACAGGGTGATGAATTGTGATGTGTATTGTAGTATTTCATTAATATGAAATAATTTGTGAAATGAGGCACACATCTAGGTGCCTTTTTGCCTTTTTCTCTATTGTTTTATTTTTTTTCTTTTCTTCTTTTTTTGGATTGTTATTTTTTACATAAGAATCAACTGCCTTTTTATTCGCCTTCTCACATGTCTGTTTTGGGAGTGAGCGACTCCACGATGTATGGCCTCTGCCAAGGACACCCGAGAAAATGCTACAGAAGATGCATTACCCTGGCCTGGATTCTTTTTTATATTTTAAATGGGTACTTATTTGTACCTATTGTGTATATTCCAGTTATAGAACAGAATATGATAACAATTAGTGAGGTTTCAAACTGGGTTTCAAAATATAATGCTGAAGCTCTGGATTTTAGAACACAAATAAACCATGTGTATAGTGTCATTTGAAAAGTGCATACACACTGTACTGTAGTTCTCATGCCGATAGAAACAGTTGGCACAGATGTTCATGTTTCAAAACACTTGTTAGAACTGAAGAGGATTGCTGTTGCTTTGCAAAGTTGAGGAAAAGTTCACAGCTGTTGCCTGGGTGCAGTTCTGCAATTACAGGCTGCAGATAATATTCAAATTGTGGCCATCCTGACTGTTTATCTCTCTCTTAACAATTGTATATTACTTGCTAGCTATTTCTCTGTACGTTTGTTAATTTTCAACACTAACCGATATTGAATGTATGTTTTTGCTGTACAGGAAATGAATGTCCCAATGTCACAGTACAATGAATGACCTGACCCATATTGTTTATAGTGCAGCTGTATTGGTAAAATGCCCCGACATAACAAGTCCAAGCATTTATTTATTCTTTAGTTATTCCTGTATAATTTGGCAAGAGGATATAGTAATACCACACAGGTTTTAATTCTGCTCCCGTCATTCGAATGGCAACAATCACTTTTTTCCCCCTTCTATCAGTCATTAGAAGCTAGATTCAATTTAGTTTTGCCTGCCACTAGCAAATCACATGTCAGTAATCAGTAAGTATCCACATGAATCAATTGATCCTGTATCTGCTTACACTGAAGTCTCAAAAAGTCTTGACAAGTGAGAAAGTGATGATTGCCTGAAAATCGAGTTGTTTGAAATTGATACATTGAAGTGCATATTCTACTGTAAGAATTGGTTTCATGTAAGATATGGGGCGAAAAATTTATATTTGTTATGTACTGTACATGGTGTGTATTGTATTTGTAAAGATGAATCAAACCATGTTTTACAGGAAAATGTTCTGTGTATAAGGATGTATGAAAAGATGATAGGATTCAAAGGAAAAATTAGATTATATATATAAAAAAGTATTTGCTTACAGTATGGCTTTAAGTGGACAGTGTTTATAAAACATTTTAAGGTGCCTCATTTGTCATACTTCAGCAAACATTATTTTATCTTAAAAGAAAAGAAACCTAAATGTTAGTACCGTACAATGTATTATTGCCATAGCCCGTTGGCCGCACAAGTTGAGTAGTATTTTCTCTGATGTATAGTATGTGAATGCCAATTCGAAAAGCTTTAGATGCGGAAATGTGTTGCCCCTATAACCTTTCTGGGACAAAGAATTCAAAATGCATTTTCCCCTTTCATGAGCACACACTGTAGGCCTACTAGATTCACTCAAGATCACTTGCCTTCAGATGTCCAAAGCAAATTTACTGAAGGAAAACGTTCTAAGAGTTGCAGACATCATGGTCATGTACAATGTGCCGTTGGAGAAATTGTGTTTACATTAGTTTGGTATGAAAAACAGTGTGTTAGGGCATAGGTGCTTTCTTTGTACATTACAACTTGGTGCTATGGTAATCCTTGTGGTGCTGTAGAATAGAGGTCTTTGCCTCAAGCAACTCTTCAGTCCTCTGTGTTTGAATAACTAAACTAGCTCCGTTATACAATATAAGTCCTTATCATTGCAGTATCATGGTGTAATTACAGTGATAAACCATGCTGAACATGGAAAGTATTTGTATAAACTCAAATCATAGACTTGAGTGATGTTCAAATTAGCTCAAGATGACCTATTTATTTAGTGTGTATGTCTTGTCTGTGCTTCCAAGGTACCCTCTTCAAATTATAATTGTGTTGATATTGATAATATTAACCAAGAGGAGGGAGAAACTATACATTGTCACCATCAACCTGATTTGGAGTAGCAGTAGATACCTAAAAAGGCACGAGAGGGAATCTGAGAGCATGGTCAGGTCATGAGGGCATTTCTACACACTATCATACAAGGTTTAAAAACTTAGGTTGACATGAACTGTTTCAAGCACACCACTGCAGGGGCTTCTTGCATTATTTCACAACCTTTGACAATAAGACTCATACTGGTACTGTACAGTTTAGCCATGGAATATTCATCAGACCACATTTGTATTTATGCTGGTTCTCCTAGTGAAGCTATTGGGAAAGTTATGACTCATACATGCTTTTTCCACGTAGGAGGAACAAAAACATGTACATTGTTTAAGAGGGCTGCGTTGGAGGTACTGTTAGAAGAATTTTTGTTTTTTCCAATTTCTCTGCTTACAGCTTTTAGTGCATCATTAGGTGCTGGTAGGATAATACTTAGAGCCAATTTTATTTTATTGTATTAATCTTGCATGTAGAGACAATACAAAATGCCTATTTAGCAATCATTCATGGACATCCAAACTGGTTGTTATTGGACAGAAAATAGAACATGTAGTATTTTCTATATTCTCAGTTTTTTCATGTGTACCAGCACTGATAAACTAGAATGTATTATTCTTGTAGGCTACAATAAGCACTACATTGTTGACTGTTTTAGCATATGCTCATACTCAAGCAAACTAAGTAGTGCTTAAAGGAAGAAAATTTACTACATTTCATGTCGTTTTCATCCATTGAAATCTGTGCTGTACATCACATGTTTACATTCTGTATTCTATGTTGTTTTTCTGTACAATCTGTTTCCATAATGTTCTTTCAATTTAAATATGTATCAAAAATGTTCATATGTAAATATTTCGAAACAAAAACATAACACTTCTTATACTTTTGTCTGTTTCATAATGACCTGATGGTTTTTATTTGTTAGTCATTTTGTTTATTTATTTTAGTTCTTTTCAGGGTTTGACATTCTGTTGTGTCATTACATCAGGTAGTTGGCTTCACTTTTTTTTGTGAGCAATTAACTCATGCTGTATGGTGCTGTACCAAAGCCTTATGTATAAAAACTTGTATTGGTTTTCTCGTTTGCCACTGCTGTCCAGGGAACTCTGTATTGTCAGATCATTTGTTACTCACTCCTCATGTTCAACTGCCATGGAACTTTGTTCTTCAAAAGAAATAGACACTGAGCAACATAATAATAAAGGGGAAAGGGGGGGGGGGGGGAGGGAATCATTCTAGCCTAATGGCAACTGTAGGCTTGTGGGGAATAGAGGCTTTGTGACTGCAGTCCACAGCTCTAGATAAATGGCATAACAATGTATAGGGAAATGCATAGGCTTTCCGGTGGCCCATAATGATGTAGAAATAGGCCTAGCGCATGATGGACAGTATGATCTATCTATCGGCATGTCTGTGAGAATATGAAAGCAGTGTTGTATTCATGTCGCCATATCATTTCAAATGCTTAGTCCCATTCGAAATTTTCCTCTCAAATTTTTGTATTTTGATATAATAAAATAAATGAAAAGATGTTAGCCTGTTTGGGTTTTTTAATTTTTGTTTTTTTCTCCTGTTTTCAGATCAACATAATTATGCTCTGAGGTGTAGTTCAACAGCTGGACACAAGGTGTAAGTGTTGGGCTATGAGTGAAGAAGAGCGATAGAATCAGTTCTATGAGTGAAGAAGAGCGATAGAATCAGTTCTATGAGTGAAGAAGAGCGATAGAATCAGTTAGTGTTGGGCTATGAGTGAAGAAGAGCGATAGAATCAGTTCGGGGATTTTCATGTTTTTATGTAGCCTACTGATATAGCAAGCTGGTAATCTACTTTCTTTGTCTCTGAAGTACAGTATACATTTTCACAACCATCCATGTCATCATGATCTCCCTGTTAGTAGGCTACTGTATGTATACATAAAAATACTCATATTCATACTCTGAAAACCACATGAGTGACCAAAAATACATAAATCCATAATAACTAGGCCTACTATAAAACAGCATTATATAACTACTAGACTACGGTATATAAAACAGCATTATATATTTTCTGTCAGAGATTGTAACCCTTACAAGTATAATGCAGACTACTTGACCATGCAGACCACAAACACACACGCACACGCACACACACACACACACAACTGAGGTCCTTCAAGATGATCGACCTTTGTACTCTTGTTCAAATTCCTCCTCTCAGGCTTGCAAACAAATGAACAACTATCTGCATTCTACATGCATCTGCACTCTGAAGTGAAGTTGGTCTGTTTGAACCTGTAGTTTATTGGAATAGGTCATTGGCTAATTTAATGGTCCTATAACATTACCTTCACGTAGCCTACAAACTATAGGCTACACAGCAAAATATAATAATAATAATAATAATAATAATAATAATAATAATAATAATAATAATAATAATAATAATAATAATAATAATAATAATAACAATTCAGAAAGATTTCATTTTAGTGATTTTTTTAATGGACCACACAAACATGTGCGCGGACACGCCACTGCTGCGCGCGCTCGTCATGGTCGAGTGCAGGCAGATTCTTCTCAGAGACGAGAACGGAACGGACTCACTCTACTCTACCACAGGATCGAACCGGTGGTGGTGACGATATGATATGGTTGTTGTACAGTACATTCGTAGGCTACAGTATAGTTACAGTAGAACTACAATTTGGATCGAATGAATGTCCTACCTTTGACAATGATGACCTGCTGTCAAGGTGATCTGCCGGAGACAGTCGCTATGTGGTCGGAGTGTAATGCAGAAGAATCGCAGTGTTAAGAGAAGCTGTCAAGACGCAACAGAGTTCTGCTGGAGCAGCGAGCTGTTGGAACAGTTACAGGTAGGTTTTAATTTTCAATTTATTAATCTCAAGGAGACATAAGGACCCCCCCCTCCCAGTCCCCAGATATGCATCGGATTCGGGATGGTCCTCATATGATTATCTCAAGTTGGGAACCCAGCCTCCCAGGCCTACTAGTCTACAGTGTAAAATATCTTGAACGGTGAACCCCAGCAGCATCCAAATTTGGTGGAACATCGGAACGAACCAAAAATAGCCGATCTACAAGCTCACACGACATGTATGCCGCTGCGTTGCTGTTGGATTTGCAGATTGCCTATTTTTTGCCAATGAAATTTGGTGTAGAGTAGACGGGGGAAAAAGCAGTCAAAGGAAGTACAATATAGCGGCGTAGGCGCGTATAGCCAGGATATGGTCAATACTAGACTATAGTCTACTTGCCAGCCCATAGAGCCTCATTGTGAACCCGGACATGTTGAGTACACCAAGGTTTTATGTTAGAAATGTTGAGCATGGGTCCCCAGCACGTAGAAACAGCCAAATGTTAACTTGCATTATTGCATATTATGTTGAGCAATTTTCATAATTGGCATAAAATGTGACCATACCATTAACAACCTATAGAAGGAAAAATATTTTGTAGCATGTCAAACAATGGGGTTTTCATGATGCTGAATCCATTCCATTAGTTTAGCAAAAAAAACAGTCATTGCGGCTAAATATGGCCATTGCCGTCATCACTGATGTGATGATGTAAGCTCAGCAAATGTGGGCAAGTGGCTGGCCGTATTTAGCCCAAGGAGTGTTTTCAACATTTCTAACATAAAACGTTGGTGTTGTAGGCCTACTCAACATGCCTGGGTTCACATTCTGGCAAGTGGACTACTACGGCATTATTTTCGTTAACTCTGATGTTATTTACAGCTAGGTATAGAGTAGTGGGGCGACCGTACCTGTTACCTATGTGGAATAGGTCATACTCTTGGAGTTACGGACCAGGGCCTTGTTCATTTTGGTGGCCCCCCCGGGCCACCCCAATGGCCCCTGGGGGTCCCCGGACCCTACTTTGAGAACCATAGTTAAAGGTAGGCTAAAGCTTCAAGCCTTGAAGCCCTTAAGTTAGCATGAATGTGAGTTGGAGGTTTTTGGTGCATATTTGACAAAAGTTGAAGGGTGAAGGGCTTGGTATTAGGCAATAGGCATGAAGCACAAACAACCAACACTCAAGTTGAAAGGAAGAATAATATTGTGCCTCTGCTGCAACACAGTGAGTGGTCTATCAGGCCTGCAGGGTGAGAAGATGATACAGAACAGATTCAGATGATCTTTTTCAAATTGCACTAGTTTTAGGGTAATTTAAATTTACCCTGTGATGATGTTATGTGTTTTTGCCAGGAAGGCTGTCCAGTGGAGGTTAAGCCTATTCAGAATCTTGGTCAATTTGTGTTCTATATATGGCTATAGGAATCTATTATTATTTTTGGAATAATGGATAGCACCAAAAAAAAGTCCTTGTCTTGTTTCCATTTAGGCCCTATGCAATCAATTCATAAAAAAAAATCACACCAATGTGAAGTGAGGGGTGCTAATATATTAAAGTCTAACTCATGTTGATTTGGTGATGTAAAACAAACAGTGCCAAGACAAACATAAACGTACATTTTCCCTCAATTGTCAATGGCGTTTACAGAACAAACATTGAACTAAAGACAAACCTGTGTATAGGATGGGCCCTAAAAAAAGAAGAAAAAAAAGAAGATGACGACGAAAAAAGGGTGTGTATTGCACATAATTATGTAAACTGACAGGTTTGTGTTTGGAGAAAAAGCATGTATTTTCACAATAGAATGACACTTTCCATAAGCCAATATCTAGATTAGTTGCCACTGCCAAACAGCAAAAGGTTAGGGTTATTATTATTATTAATCAAATTAAGGATGTGACATCCCTATAATAACTAGAACTGCTTGTTGAGTGCACATGCAAAAGATGGGACGTTGGAACCTGATAGGCAAGTGTTTAGGGCGGTGATCCCCAGTCTGTGGGCCAGGGCCCACTGGTGGGCAGTGATAATATGTTTTCTGATACAGATAAATAGGATCTCAAATTAAGTATACTATGTTAGTTCCATTGATACAAGCCGGAACACAATCGATTGATTGATCATTAAAATAAACACAGCCCACCTGGGCAGTTTGAGGCATGAACAACTGATGGATGTTTGTCTTCATCTTCACTGAGAAGTGAAGAGAAATCAATGGTCAGATAAAGATGAACTTAATCTCTCTTTGGTCGATTTCAAGCAGATTATGGGATTATATAGTTCTCCCTGATAGTAGTAAGCAGTGTGAAAGCTTACATAAATCTCCAGTTCTCCAGTACATTATTTATATAACCAGTGTAGCCTAGTGTCTGGCATTACATAAAAGTACACAGGTGTTTTCACATGAGCGATGCCAGCCCTAAGCCACAGCCTAAGGCAGATGCTCTGATGATGAGTCAAAGGTTGCAAGGTTTTCATTCTGTCTTCTTGCTACTCATCCTCCTTCTGGAGCAGCTTCAAGTCACCATGGACCCACCAGGTTTCCATAGCAACCGCAGGCCTTTCTCCACTGCGTCTCTGGCTCTTATTGACTGCATTCCAGGACTCAGAACAAGAACATGATCATGGAACTAACATTGCAGCAATGGCTTCTGCGTTAGTGTGTGTGTGTGTGTGTGTGTGTGTGTGTGTGTGTGTGCGTGCGTGCGTGCGTGCGTGCGTGCGTGCGTGCGTGCGTGCGTGCGTGCGTGCGTGCGTGCGTGCGTGCGTGCGTGCGTGCGTGCGTTTGTGCCTATGCGTGCATGCTGCCCCACGCTCGCCTCAAAACACAGTCACCCTGGGTGCAATTCTGGCGAACTCTGAACAGTCTCTACCTGGTATTCCTAAACATAACCTCAGTAAAACCATGCCTAACCCTAAACTTATTTCTAACCTTATCCTCAGTAAAACAACTACAAGAATACAAGACCCGCCCCACAGAGCGGTTGGTGGAAAAAATGAGGGCAAGGGTGTTTTGAGGCGAGCGTTCTGGCTGCTGCTACAGCGGGATAGATGACAGCCATTACACAGCAATTCTTGCACCCTTTCTCCTTCCCCAACGTCCCACAAACTCTCATAGCGGATGAGTGGGGTATTAATCTCTTGCCTCTGTATGTGCTGTGCAGAAAACCTGCTGGAGTAAGTAAATGTGTCTGGCTGCAGCTCCCTCTTCTCTTCACATTCATACAAGATTGTATAGGATGCCCTAGTTTTCCCAGAATACCATTTAGGCCATCAGACGTCAGTGCTAGATGCCTTATGATGTCAGAGCCCTGCTGTCACTTAACCAGTTTAACCACTTAACCCACCAAAGATTCTAAATTATTTAAGAAAAATCTTAATTTGTTCAATTCTTTAATTTCTTTCACATGCAGACGTCCCCAAAATTGGTACCCCATCATTAAAGTGCTCAATTTAACTATCATAGTGAAGCTAGTTTATAATGTCGCACACCAGTGTCACTTGCTGACATTGCTGACATTGCGGACAAGAACAGAGTTTCAAGTTAATACAAGCGACACCATCGTATGGCACAGTATAACTCAGGCTTCCCCAACTTCCCCCTTCTCTTTCATGCTTAAACTGATGATGTAAGGTGTCATCTAAGAGGGATTACCTAATGCCTTGGCTTAAACTCTGACAGTGTAGTAAAACAAAAGTCATTGTTGATTAGAAATCAACTGTGAAATTGTTGGCCGATGCTAAACATTTGTTTCAGACCAGGTTCACCAAAATGGTGGCTTCCTGCCAATTTTCAATTCATTATGATTTAGTACATAGTACTAAAGTACATACATTAAATGGTGTGCAACGAAGTGATTCCATTTATTATTTTTGTTAAAAGCTCTATATTCTGATATTTTCTGTTTACTAAAGAGCTGGAGAGATGGGAGACCCCTGTTACTGATCAAACACTCAATGATTACTGGAGGAAAGGAGGCACTGGAGCAACTCAGACAGCTTAAGCCCTTATTGTATTGTATTGATAATTGCACTGGAGTTGCTCAAGTGCCTCCTTTCCTCCTGTAACCTGTCCTGCCTCTGAGATGATTGCTATCAGAATATAGAGCTTTCACTTTTTAACATCAAAACGGAGCCGAACCGATGTGTTTTGGTTTGTTTTTTATTCATTATGTGACTTTGTGTGTTTTGTATATTTTTCATGTTTTTAAGTGATATTGTTGTTTTCCTGAGTGATACTGCTGTGATTTATTTATGTACTGTACACGTCAATACTTCATGAGGACTCTCAACGCTTGTCTGAGAAATTTAAATATTTATTATGAGTATGGATGTCTCCTGTGGGTCTTTTTCTGTGTTGAGTTGCATGTATTCATATATTTATCTTTCCACTGACTGGCACAACCTGACTGAGTAATGAAGACCTGCACCTGGGTTGGGTGAGGCCACTAAGCAAGAGCCCTACAAAACAGCCAGAAGTGAGTTGGAGAAGGAGGAAGTGTGTACTGTTAGGAGCTGAGAGTGGAAGGGTTGAAGCGCCGTGACTTGGCAGGCAGGAGGCAGCTATCACAGACAGGTGTACGGGTGCACAGGGCCAGTGATGCCACCGCCAATGTAGGGCCAGGCTGTATGATGGGCATTCTGTGCAGTACTGGCAGCAAATTTAGCAATATTACACAAGAGGGTGTGCTTTACCGTCACGCCTGCGTTACTTCCGTAGGCAGCGCTGAAGTATCATCAGACTGTTCAGACCTCATCAGACATTCAATGAACTGTCAGTGAAGAGTGAATACTTATTACCTACATTACTGTTTCTTTCTTCAATATGTCCGACTCCTTATGATAGGCTTTTCACATAACATGTTATCGTTATGGTAACAATTTCTCCCCAACTTATCTTCTTTTAAAACTTCAAAAGATTATCCCATATTTTCAAAATAATATTTATTTTCCCAGTTGGTTTCAATAACATCATGAGATGCTAAGGACACTCCACATCTCTTTGTATATTGTTCTCTGTTGCTCTAAGCTCCTCCTGCAGGGTCTTTTCTTTCAGGTGGAAAACAAAAGCAAACTGTTTGACCAGGAAGGCAGCAACTGAAGGAATCCATGGCTACGAGCTGCACTCTGTCTGAAGCACAGGTTATGAGACCTGTATTTGAAAGGAATCATTCAGTATAGTCATCAAGGACATTGTCAGTCATTGTGCTGTGTCATGGAATGAATATAACCGCTATTGGCTCCATTTTGTATAATGTAGTCAAAACATTGCAACTGTGCTGTCAGCATGGTTTCTTTTTTGTTGTTATACCAAGCAAGCAATGAACTCAATACTACACACTACATACTACAGTATTGCCATTTATCATTCCATTTCATACGATGAAATGGAAGTTTGTAATTTTAGATACAGGCATCATTGACACACTTGTGTTAATGTATATTGAAGGACTAGTGACTAGTGACTAGTGACAACCAGAAAAATGTGTTTTGAAGCAATTTCTGTCAAAGCTATTAACTTAATCCACTCTTTTCACTACTAATTCATTCATACACAGTGAGGTTACGGAGTCCATTGGAGAGGAAAGATGAGATGTGTGTGTAGTAGAGTCTTTTGGACTGTGTGTTTGCCTGGTCACATTCTGCTGAGTCAGCAGGCTTTGTGGAAGCCAGTCAGCGTGGCGAAGGTCCAGAGGGTGGTACAACACCTCCCGCGTTGTACTGGTAGAGAAATGCTACTATACAGCGAAACAAATCTATCCCTCACTCCAAACTTGACGAGTGAGGGATATAGTGTTCATTAGGTTTTATCTCTGTGCTGATCAACGGTGGTTATTGTGGGAACTAGGTGCTTAGCGGAGAAGCCAGAAGGCCAACTTCATTCTTATCAATGCATCCACATGCAAGTCGACGGGAACGATGCAGGAGTGCAAGTCTGGTTTCGCTCTATCAGGGCATTCCTTCCCTTTGTTTACAGTACACATAGAACTTTGTAGTGATGATGATCCGAGGTCCCTCTGATGATGTACTACAGGGGCTGTCATAACAACAATAAAACCTCTGAGGATGTACAGTAGTAGTAGTAGTAGTTTCTACTATCTTATTTATCTATTGATGAATGATTCGAATTAATCTATGAATGGTGAATGAATGGTGAATCTATGAATCTATCTATGAATGATGAATGAACTTTCACCCTCGCATCCCATCCCATTTATTTATTTATTTTGTCAATATAGGCAAAAATCTTCACCTGCAAAAACAACATTGTTTTTTCACAGCAAATATACAAGCTCACAATGCATTGTGAGTTTATACAGTAGATTGGCTATTTTTGAATCGCCAAATTATGAAATAGGGTTAAAACCCAATTAGAAGTTGAATATGTTATGCCTGTCATATTTGTAACATTACCAGGTAGTACCAAATGTAAATATACTGTAACACCCCAGGTTGTGGATGTTATGAACGCTTTAAATCATCCTCACATACATAATCACTGGGGCAGCTCTCGGTATTAGCTTACATAGCATGATGTCATCAAAGATGACTCTCTGAATTCTAGCCTTGAGGGAGTGTTTGCTGCGTCTGGTGGCTTCATCACGTTGGACTCGTCTTTCTCCTGTGCTTTTCTCCACTCCACTCATCTCCACCCACCTTCTAGCCCTCCCTCCCCCCCTCCCTCCCACTCACTAACCCACACACACTCCCTGTCTTTTTCTCGACAGCGGGCTGTTGCGGTAAGGCAGCATCATGGAGGCTGGATGTGTGGTTGCCGCGGTGATTGAGAATGCTGCCTCAGGACCCCAGGGAGAGACAGGAAGTGGTGCCGTCCTTGAGGGGTGAGTTTTTGTTCTACCGATGTCATGTCAGCTGACTGCGAACCGTGCACATACATCTATGTACAGTAGGTAGTACGTGTAGGTAGTACATGTATGTC
Source organism: Protomyctophum parallelum (assembly GCF_964188405.1). Classification (NCBI taxonomy): domain Eukaryota; kingdom Metazoa; phylum Chordata; class Actinopteri; order Myctophiformes; family Myctophidae; genus Protomyctophum; species Protomyctophum parallelum. The sequence continues at coordinate 24,391,042 of NC_139706.1, forward strand.
ACGTGTTCCAGAAGCGCAGGTGTGTGTGTGTGTGTGTGTGTGTGTGTGTGTGTGTGTGTGTGTGTGTGTGTGTGTGTGTGTGTCAGCGTTTTGCAATAATGTACGTGCATGGTTAGCGGCAGTAAAAAGATCTGTTCTGTCCCGATGGAAAGCGGAGAATATAGAGAAAGTGGAGAAGAATAAATAGCCAACATTCTCTGGAGCTACAGTCAATTAAATTAGACTTGAATGGAGTCATCTCCTGTGTCACAGTAAGTGTTCATGAGAACAGCTAGATGCACAGAATCCAGTCACAATTAGATCTGCAAATGTGGATCACATACTATGTGTGTCGGCGCTGATGTTCTTATCTCCTTATCTCTGTAGGGCTGAATAAGTGCCTGACAACATGGGATGACAAATGACAAGGCTGCTTCTCTCTCCTTTTGTTGCCAATAAAAGTTGAGCTGAATGGACTTTTCCCTCTTTCCACTCCCCAAAAACATTGACTCACATTTCAGCTCAGTCTTTTGTGAAGCACTCCCTTTTTGGATGAATTGCACTCATGGCTGCCTCAATAGAAAAGCTTTGCTTACCGAAGCACACAAAAGCCACTATAGCACTGCTTTGATCCCAGGTTTAAGATTCTACCTTTTGTCAATCTAAACAAATATCTTTCCTGAGGATTAGTTGTAGTTTACTGAATTTAGTCCTATGATGATTTGATGTGAAACAGCAGATAGCTATTGTGTGTGTTTTTGTTTGTTTTGTTTGTTCTATTGTAATATTACCTCCTGAAAACAAAGGATTCAAAGGCCACAATGCTCACAATCCCAAATACAATATCTGTTTCAAGCCCCACTGGTGCAATGTCATGATAGAGCTACAGCAATATCATGTGAATGTATCGTTCTCGCTTGCACCCTCTGGTGTTTGTCAAGGAATTAACAGGCCTTGTTTGAAAGGGTATACATTAATACTGTCTTTCATTTGCTCTCTTCCTGCCATCCTTGCAGGGCTCCGTCACCATCTCCCAGCCTGGCCAAAGACGATTCCTCACCTGAAGATCGTCCAACAGAAAAAGACCCACAGGAGACATCCACTGCCATGGTATGTCTATCCAGACAGACACGTGGACATACATATATACTCATAATAAATATTTAGTTTTCTCAGACAAAAGCGTTGAGAGTCCTCATGAAGTATTGACGTGTACAGTATATTTAGCTAAGGCTAGCCATGATTACTACACTGCTGCTACACTATACTTTAGTTGCCTTTGAGTGTCGTAGACTCGTAGCTACTGTATGGCTTATCAGTAGAGGAAGTCGTTGGTGATCAACTGAAATCCATTGATGTCTGCTTTGATTGGCAGATGAGGAGTGATGAGGCCAACGAGGCCCCAGCTGAGCCCCTCCTGCGCTCCTGTGTCAGCACGGCCAGTATGAAGGTCAAGAACATGAAGAAGTAAGTGTTGTCCATGACAGTGTACTTGAACATGAGAAGTAGGTTGAATAGAAAGAAGAGAAGCGCTGCCGTGGTTCCGTGCGCTTGTGAACTGTAAACAGGTGCTCGTTGGTGAGGGTTCGATAATGAGAATGCAAAAAAGGTCCAAGGCACTCTGCTACAGTCAAGTAAAAAAAGTATTTATTTAAAGAGAGCATTAAAAAGACAGACCTACGCGTTTCGGCTATCCAAGCCTTCGTCAGTGTCCCAGAAGTAGGTGTTATCATGACACTGTATTATGGGCTGTAAACCAGGGCTCTAATACAGGATAATAAAATCAAGAGCTATAAAATTATGTTCAGCCTGCTATATACTCTCCCGCTGTCTTTCCACTTATCTCTCTCTCTCTCTCTCTCTCTCTCTCTCACTCAATCCAACTGAATGTCTCTGCCTTCTCTCCATCCACATATTAGCCAGTAGAATACTGATGAGGTGCTGTTGCACTTTATTTCCAGGCTGACGTTCCATCGAGGTCACTTTCCCAGGCTGGCCGAGTGTGCCCATTTCCACTACGAGAATGTTGACTTTGGCTCTGTACAGGTGAGCACTGCAATCCTTACTCACAGAGAAGAGGAGTCACTTCTCTAGCATAAGGCTATATTTAGTGATTGTGTCCTTGTGCTCAAGTTTACAGTAGGTGGAGTTCAGTGAGCATTTTGTTGAATTGGTCCACAGAATAATGCCCGATTCAGTGATGTAAATAGGTTTTCAATGTAATGGGTCTTTTAGATGGGTCACAGGGACATTTTATGAGTCTTACTTCAACAACGATAGAGTACAGTACTGAGTACAGTATTGCATCCCAGGACTCCCGGAGGGTCACATGATTGTGTCCTTTCTTGATTGTGATCATAATGGAGCAGGTGCATGATCATTGGCCTTTTAAATATTGTTTTGAGTCTTTAGTCCCGCAGCATAGTTTGGCTTCCAAAACAATATTTAAAAATAAACAGTGAATGAAAAACCACGGCCCCCTCACGTATTAGAAGGACAATATCAGTCACCAGAATAAAGGATGGTGCTTTTGATGAATCTAACATGGTTAAAATGGAGTTAGAAGTTACAATGGGTTTGTATAGCAAGGGGGCAGGGCAGCTAAAATTAATATCAAATATCTAAATACTGAATCAAGCAACTTAAAAACTGTCTGGGGTGTTCACAATGAGTGAAACGAGACGAGTGAGACGATAAAACGACCAAAAGCTTTTTTGAAAGTGAAAGATCCCTTTAAGCCAAAGTTCACATTACGATATGAAAACCGTGCATCTGTCACTTAAACAAAGTACACACTTTGGAATTACGTTAAACATGGAACCCCTGCAGCATTAGGCGAGTATTTAATTTTATCTGTGTTGGTGCGCCTCAGTATAGGCTATGGCTGCCTGGTTCATGGGCAATCTCATGCTGGCTAAAGTAGCGTTGTGGTAGAGTAGAGATGTCCGCCTGCCCCCTGCCATGCACACCAAAGAAACATCTCCAGCTGCTTCTCTGAGAACTAATGTGTATTGGTTACAGAAAGCACTGTGATGTTTATAAAATCATTTAACCTTTCATAAAACATGGGTAGCATAATTACGAGCAGTTGTTACTTAATTACTTATTATATTCAAACTTAGTAAAAAAAGAAATACTTTATGAATGTTATTAAGAAAGACTCCATGAATGCTTACTGTATAGCAAGACATAATATTTATCGAAATATGAAGGTCACAGTTAACTATGGAATCGGGCATTTCCCGTCACTGTGTTGTTTTGTCACCCCAAACATCACATGCAGACATCACATGACATCATTACGGGTGCAAATCCCTGATGTCTGGAGATCCCTGTCATCAATATTAAGCCACTCAGTGTAGATGATATCAACAATGGAGAATGATGTGTTAAATTGCTTTCTTGGTATATTTGAAACACTGCTGGCATGTAATTTGTACCAGACTTGTTTGGCCCTTGCTTTTGGCAAACAATGACCGGGCCATTATCATATTGGGGTACTGAGGAAAAACATATTGTTAATATAACATTTATCCTTGAAACTTGTTTAAAAGAAATGGCCAAATAATTGCCATAATTCACCTAGTTAATAATATAAGAATAATTATTATTTATTATAATTATTATTATTTTCTATTTTTAAATTAAGCAATGAACTTGGAAAACCAATCTGCAATGTTGTCCTATGAAGTTACGTCCCACAGGTCAATGATAGATTACTTACCCCTGCATACTCATATGCAGGATTTAAATGATGGCCCCCAATAGAACCATATGTCTTGCTGTGGGTCATTATGGATTATGAATGTAGTTTATGGAAGTTTGAACATGCTTTAAGTAACAGTGTGTTTGCTGTAGTGATAATTAGAAGCAGCCAAGCAGAAATGGTTACTCAGCCAGTCGTGAAAGTGGATGAGAAGCCGCCATGCATTTCAGTTTGCCCGCCAGCAGAGTGCAGCAGTCTTCCATTCCTCCACATCCCGCTGCTGGCAGGACGAGCTTGACACAAAACCAACATGACGTACATACTGTACTGTACTGTGGATAGTACAGTGCTTTCAGTGTATCGGGTAGGAGAGGGTTTTAATTTTCAGCACGGTGCTCTTTCTGTTAGTGCCCTATATGCTCTTACAACTCCATGGCTGCCAAGGCTGTTATGGCTCCATCAGTAAGGTGTCAGGGAGGGCAGCAGACAGTGACCTTGGAAGGCACTAGAAGCCTACGATCAAGCAGTCTGAACCAGAGAAATGTTATTCTGGAGCGAGAAAGAAAATTGGCTCACACAGCTGAGCCAATCGTAAGACTATGTTGCTTGCTGAAAATTGCCTTCAATTGAAAAGCAGTTATTTCCAGTGAGCGGTGCCATTATGTGACAAAGTGTAAATTACACTTAACGCTTTGTACACAATGTGCATTTGTGCACAGCACAGGCAGGCAGGCACGCACACATGCACGCACACATGCACGCACGCACGCACGCACGCACACACGCACAGAGTGTAAGACTGTAAGACATAAGAAGATGCCATGACAATAGATCAAATATACTACAGTGGCGTATATCAAATGAACAGTTATCCTTAATGGTGGTCGACGTTCTGTTTACATACTGACTTCATCCTAACAGGAAGTTGCTTGACAGATGAGAACGTTTCTTTTGTTCCCGTGGTGACTCCCATGACTCATGTGCACATCGCCGTGTTCACACAATGGCACATCAGGGGAGGGAGAGCAAAGATTACGTCTCATATGACCTCCTTGCAGAATAGTGCAGCAGCACCCTGCCTCTCCCCATATGTCTGCACTCACACACACACACACACACACACACACACACACACACACACACACACACACACACACACACGCACACGCACACACATGCATGGTATACACACATAAGGTCGCAGATGGTTTGTAATGAGTGAGGATCATCTTTCACCTTTAGCTTCCCCTGTGTTGTTGTACTGTACATTGTGAATGTGTGTCTACAGTCTGGGAACCTAAGATGGAGAGTGGGTGGCAGAGATGGATGCAGAACAAATGTAGGGAGGCAGGGAGGAGGGGGAGCATTTGAAAGAGAGAGAGAGAGAGAGAGATAGAGAGAGAGAGAGAGAGAGAGAGAGAGAGAGAGAGAGAGAGAGAGAGAGAGATGTAGCAACTAGCAAGGGATGAAGAGCAAACACACAAGAAACACGTCCCCTGTTTTGATGGAGCACTAGATTCAATGTGCTGTGTGAATGTTACGCGGATCGTTTCACAGGAAGCAGGGGCTGAGGACAGGCAGCAAGCAAGCAGCATCACTTTAGCTCTGCTGAAAGGAGCGGTAAGCCTCATGGTCCTAACTCCAACTGTCTGCCAAGGGAAGGCATCAGCTTATTGAGAACCACGACTGCAGCTACAGTACACACCATGACAGAAACAGTTTATCCAGCCAGCCTGCTGTGGGTGGATGTCTCAGATGCATTAGTGGCAGGTAACAGGACTCTGTAGAAGTCTGATTTAGTGTTTGTTTATTTATGAACGTCTTCGGGAATGGTGGATGTGTGAACATGTCATGGTAACATAGATTGTTGCACTATGGATGCACTATTGCGGGAATGAGAATCATGAAGTAAGCTAGCATGCCTAGAATATGAACTCTTGAAGAAACTCTATTTGTCCTATTTTCTTTGTCCAGAAGGGCTTCTTGCATGCAGTAACTTGACCTACAGTAGTATTTATTGTCTGATCAGTTTGTATCAACTCTCCAGCCACATGACTACACTGGAATGTTAAGTTAAGCGAACACTCCAGATTTGACTGTGCAGTGCACAGCAATTATATTACCTAATAACTGTGGTTATTATGTCAGGATCAGTATGTTCTATTAGTATTAGACCAGTAACTCCTCTCTGTAATGCTGCTGTGAATTAAAGACGATCACTGAAGGCATTCAGTGAGTTGGGAGTGCATGTTTTGCTGTATTGTTGAGCCATGGTGGTTAACTAGGTCATGTTGTGTTGTGTAACATAACATCTAGATTACTGTACAGTTATCTACAGTTATATATAAACTAATTCTCCCATGGAGTTCAGGTCTTTGGAGTGTCTCCTCTGCCTATCAATTTATTCCAAAACCAGCACAAGGCTTTGATCATCTCCTTAATAGTACATTTGGAAAGTAGGTTCAGAGCAAAATTCTGCTGAAATTGTGTATTTATTGCCTCCAGGGTGTGTCATCTGATCACCTAGAGCATTATACATGTACAATACATGTCATACTGTACAATTCATAGTGATTCTGTTTTCCCCAGTAAGATAAGATTTTGTACACTGGTATGGAAAGTTTTATTTTTCATAGCTGCCATGTTTCCAAAGACTTAATAAGTGATGTAGTAGTTTATTCATACCATTAAGTGTTGCCATTGAGTGTGTGTATTGAACAACAAACATGAAAGTGGTTTTAGAGTAGATGGTAATATCTAGTCGTACATGCTGTTCTTGTATAGTAGGTCATGCACAGAGGATTCATCCATTATTTATTTGATCTCCATCATCACTTAAATTCTAATTCCTCTCTCCACTTTCTACCTTTCTATGTTTTTGTTTGTCTCTGTTTCCCTTTCTCACCTCTCTCTGCAGCTTGCCTTTGCAGAGGAACAAGGTGAAGGACAGAAAGCTGGCCTGAACAGGGAGCTGGTCTTTCTCATCCAAATATCGTGTCAGGTAAGGTAACATCACTTACAGTAGAGCCGATGCTTTATCTCTGAACTCTCCATGAGATATTTAGGATGATGGAACAGATGCTATGGTTTATTAATTTATATATTGTGCACACACACACACACACACACACACACACACACACACACACACACACACACACACACACACACACACACACACACACACACACACACACACACACACACGTGTGCGCACGTTACAATAAGTTACTTAGCCTCTAGCTACATCTGTCATGTTTACATGAGATAAAAATATACTTTGTGGTATTTATAGCCTATAATCAAAGCTGGCTGGTAACAAGCTGGTCCTAGAAGACTTCTGACTACTTGACAAACACCTGCATTTGTGTATCTTTGTTTTTGTGTATGCTAGAATCGAAGCTGGCTGGTAACACGGTCATATGAAGACTTCCGGGTGCTTGACAAACACCTGCATTTGTGTATCTTTGACCGACGCTTCTCCCAGCTTACGGAGCTACCACGCCATGACGTTTTGAAGGACCCGGTTGAGGTAATGTTGAATTTCAGTTTTTAACTCTTACGTAACATACTGTATCTATTGAAATGAAACACAGTGGTAGAAGTGAAGTTAATATAATAGTGGGCATTTTCTGCACAAATGATTAGTATATATAAACGTATTCTCTTCGTTTTGTTGCATGAGAAATTAAATTGAAATTTCCTGAATTTAAACCAAACCTTGACAGGATGTGACCAAGATGTTGGCCACCTACCTGTCTCACTTCTCAGCCATTGCTGACAACAAGATCAACTGTGGTCCAGTTCTAACATGGATGGAGGTAGCTTCTTATCAGCTGTTCTCTTACACTCCACATTATTAAAGTGTAGGCTGTTTAGGAGGACTGGATTAATCTAATCTAATCGCTATTTTATACTTTCAATATTGGATTACGTGGGTGTAAATATCTTCTTCTGTTACAGATTGACAACAAGGGGAACCATCTGTTAGTTTCTGAAGATTCCTCAATCAATGTTCCTGCCATTGCTGCTGCCCACGTCACCAAGCGCTACACTGCCCAGGCTGCAGATGAGCTGACCTTTGAGGTAACTGGTGCAGCTTAATGGACATAATGGATACGGTTTTTATTTCCGCCAGACTAGGCTGAAGGCCAGAGATTAGGTTTTCACCGCTTTCCGTCTGTGAGTCTCTTTCATTCATAGTTTGTTTCTTTGTCTGGGTGCCTGTGAGCAGCTAATCTCCAGCACAGCTGGACCGATCAGTGTGAGACTTTGCACACGCACGCTCCCACTAGGCCAAGGAAGAACCTCTTCCCCAAATTCAAACCAGCCTCATGGTGGTGCTATAACAGGTTGCTTCACTTTTTGGACTATAATTCTTGAACCGTAGGTCGTACAATCAAATGTGTTCCCCTAGATTCCTCTGATTATGACGCAACTCCCTATATAGGCCCCGCACCCATTTGTGCCATTTAGATTTTTCACGTGATCAAGATGTACAGGTATCAGTCCGATTTTTCACATTCCATTCCATTAGTGTTTTCCAAAGATTGCAATGCTGGCCCTGGGTAGGGAACCCGGCCTGGCGGAGACCTTTTCTAGTTTTAGCTTTATTTTGGCCAGCTGTGAAATTAACTCCACTAACATCCTTTTCACTTTTTTCATTGCATGTTGTTCATGTTGTAGGTAGGGGACATTGTGTCAGTCATCGACATGCCACCTAAAGAAGACACTGGCTGGTGGAGAGGGAAACATGGCTTTCAGGTAAGGTGTCTACAACAGTGATTTTTTACATCCCAATCCCATCCCATGCCTCTTAAGTACTGTATCAAGATACAGTACTTACAATCCCTGTCTATTAGGACCCCAATGTAAACAAGCCATTGTGCTTTTATGGGTATTTCAATACTCTTAGTAGACTTGTATTGACCTGTGCTTTCCTCGAACTTAGTCTACAAACTGTTAATACATTTTTCAATCAATCAATTAATCAATCAATCAATCTCCCTGTATTGTAGGTAGGCTTCTTCCCTTGTGACTGTGTTGAACTGATAAGTGAGAAGATTCCTCCATGCGTTCCAAGCTCTGTGACAAAGCCAGGTATTGTTCTAGGCTAGCTGCTATTGTGGACACTTGCACAGCAGACATTCGTGGGTAAAAACAACTAAAGGTTTTAGCAATCATTGCAGGTGTGTTTCATTTACTGCGTGCCTTCATGGACAGCTCCTGTACAATTAACATCATGCTGGCATACAGAAACACCTAATGAAACATTTACCTGTCATGTACATTAATAATTTATATGTATATGTATATGAAAATGTATATGTTTAATTCAGTGTGTAAGAAGCATGGGAAGCTGGTTACTTTCCTGAGAACCTTCATGAAGTCACGGCCGTCCCCACAGAAGCTACGTCAGCGTGGTATACTCAAAGAGAGGGTGTTTGGCTGTGACCTGGGAGAACACCTCCTCAACTCAGGACATGAAGGTAAACTAAAAAAGCACAATTCAACAATTTCAAGCTTTGAGTCTTAAAAGTACAGTATGATGATGATGATGATGAGGATGATGTGTGATGATGATGATGATAATGATGATGATGTGTGATGATTGATGCAGCACAGTATTGACCCACATGATGTCACAGGACCCTAAAATGTGTATATGGAATAAATAAATAATAAAGTGAACTCTTCCTTAGTCCCCCAGGTTATTAGGACCTGTGCTGAATTCATAGAGAAGCTTGGAGTTGTGGACGGGATCTACAGACTGTCTGGAATCTCTTCCAACATCCAAAAACTGAGGTCAGTTTTTTTCGGGTTATAATAATTATTGTATATAATAGAATAACTAGGCCGATGCCCATTGAGAACGATGCCCTTCCAGTTAAGCAGTACCTATTGTACCCATTATACCCGAGTACCTAGTGTAGTAGTAGTACCCTTTATCATAGTACACAGAGGCCAGTCTATGATGTCGGTACTATAACATCATATTGACGACATCAGGGGTCTCCATAATTCAGAATTGCTTTATTGTCATTGTAAGGAAGCACACAACAAAATTAATAGTGCCCCTCTGTTGGTGCAATTTCAATATCATAAAAAACACAAGACACACAATTAAAAACGATAAAATTGTATAAAAACTTAAAGCAATGTCTGTCACGATCTGACGTTTTCTGCTGTGTTCTAGTGTTCTTTGTTCCTAGTTTGTGTGTTTTAGTGTTGTGCTCTTATTTTGTACTATTTAGTGCCCTGGTTTCCTTTGTGGTTATGGTTACCTGTCTTGTCTCACCTGTGATTATTAGTTTGCTCCACCTGTGTCTTGTTAGTCTCTTAGCCAATCCCTGTCTTGATTTTGTGTATGTTCACCTGTGCCCTGTTTTCCTTGTGTGTATTTATAGCCCTGGTTTGTTGAGTTCTTTGTCAGATCAGATCATTGTTGTATGTTAAGTGTGATGTTGCCTTGTTTCCTGGATTTTGGAATGAACCCTCTAGCATTCTAGACTTCTCTGCGCCTCCCTGTTCTGCACTTGGGTCCTACCTTATTGATCCACACGTGACAATGTCCATAAACAAGAGAGCAATTAGCCACTATACGTGCGTGCAGATATAGAGAATTGTGAATTTCTGCCGGTCCAGCCAACTTCCCACTCAACATATCACACCCACAGGTCTTGGATTAGATTTGTGAAGTTGGAACGTTCTTGAGATATACAGGAGACAGACAGGCCGACAGATTCCATAAATAAATACTTACCGGGTTACTTACTAAACCCTGCATACCTCTTCTGTCTATCTCTATACAGGCATGAGTTTGACTCGGAACAGATCCCAGACCTGACTAGAGATGTGTTCAAGCAGGATATCCACTCAGTGGGCTCGCTGTGCAAACTGTACTTCAGAGAGCTTCCCAACCCCCTGCTTACCTACCAACTCTATGACAGATTCTCAGTAAGGAACAGGAAATCAATCTGGATTATTAGTACAGTTGTTGTATCCAAGTACAGTTGTAACTGAAGTCCATTTCTCTAAAAAATAAAGGGTTTAAGTGGTTAATATGTCTGCTGCTCACCCTAATCTGAAATTATTTTTTGTCCCAGGGAACCCCTGATTTGTGTTGTTAAAATCTTGTAAAAATATCACATTTATTTTTATTTATTTTTTATGCTGACATTGATGCTATATATTGTTTTTAATATAATTTAAATTTAGTTCAGTTTATTATAATATAAAATAAATGGTGAGCTTCCACAGCCTGTTATAGCATGTTTTTGGGGATCTACTAGGATGGGAAGGTGGTATTGTAACAGCCATTGTAAATAAATAATGGAGGGGGAATCCTTTCCAATCTAGCAATGTTTCTTTGTTTATGGACCGGTTTGCTGTACTAAGCTTTTTAGGAAGAAATGTGAATCCTTAAAAATGGTGTAAGGATAAATGCTTAATTTATAATCCGTTTTATGGACACTGTCCTACACCAAAGTAGTACCCTATGTATCAGGCTTAAGCCAAGGCAGCCTGCACAATCCACATTAAGTTTTGTTGAAAATGAAAGGAGACGAAAAACGGTGAATGCCAAGGATAAATAGCTTCCTCTGATCTCAGCTCTGTCTTTACAGGAAGCTGTGTCTGCAGCTACAGATGAAGAGCGGCTGGTCAAAATCCACAATGTCATCCAGCAACTGCCCCCTCCACACTACAGGTCAGGCTCACTGTTGCCTCCTGGTGGCCAGAAGTGGAAGCGCATGGCTTTAGAAAATGATGCAGTGCGTCTGAAGCCCAATTCATACTTCGCCACACAGCGGTGTCACGCTCTGAAAGTAGGCGACCTACAAGCTCACAACGGACCGCACTCACGACGTTGTGAGCTTGTATGTCTGCCATTTTCAGTGCGCAACACCGTCGTGCGACAGAGCATAAATTTGACCTTACACAGACCATTATTCTTGAAAGTAGGTGTTTACCTCGGATGAACTCGGATTGCCAGCCTAGGTGCTTGGACTGCTAGGCCGGCCCAGGCCAAAACTGTTTTTTTAAATGGGTCAGGTAATAGATAACTGATATTGGTTGTAAGAGCCATACGATGTCTACTGATTTTAAATGGAATATATATTGATTACATCACAGCTGGGCATGGGCGAGGCTAGCCCCTCTCGGAACCCTACATAAAGCTTTTCTGAAATTTTGATGAGTTTTATGTAGGGTCTCTGTTCATGACTATATTTCCGTATGGGAATTCTGGAACGCGGACATAAACATGCTCTCTAAGATTGAATCTGCGGCGTTTGACGGCCTTTTTTTGTTTGCGTTATTCTGAATTCGGGAACTTTAAGTACCTATACATTCCACTGCGAATATCTCCTGTGGCGCGGAAGCCGTTAAGTATTTTTAATCTTTGTTTGACCGATTTGGTCGCTTTATTTCTTCTTGTTTGTTTACCGTTTATTGTACCGCCTCCCGGTGTGCGGTTGGCTTGTGCCGGCTACGTCCCTGCCTCTGATCTGCTCTGTCATAGCTATAGCGCCACTAGCTAGCCAGATAGGCGGTACAATGAGGTGTCAATAAACAAGGAAGGAAGAGAAGAATCAAAGCGACCAAATCGGTCAAACAAAGATAAAAAATACTTAACGGCTTCCGCGCCACAGGAGATATTCGCAGCGGCATGTATGGGTACTTATACTTCACATATTCAGAAACCCTCACACGAAAAAATGTCGTCAAAGAGCGCAGACAGGCGTTATCCATGTTGTTTATGTTTTATGAATGTCCGCGTACCAGGGGCCTGTTTCACGAAACTTGGATTAACAAATCCAGGATTTAGGCCAAAACCAGGCTTTTTCAATCCTGGTCTTTACAGCCTGGTTTATTTCGTTCCACTAAAGCCAAGCGAGGCTCAGAATTGGCAGATTTGGCGAGCCGGGATCAGCAAGCCTGGCTTAATAGACAGGCTGGCTTTTTGTCTCTAGACCCATTATGTGGATCACAGATTTACTGATCCTTCTTCTTCATGGGGTATTAAGGCAGTTTGCATCCTTAATAGTTGGCATTACTGCCCCCTTCTGCATATCTCATTATCTTTACTAATCTATTCAAGACTTACTGATACAAGGACTTAAGCTTCTAAAATAAATACTGCTGCTGTAATTAAAGAGAGAACATACTCTCAATAGTGGATAGACTGAATGATTAACTACCCCAAAAATATAGTTTACATTTTACCACTACTACTTAAAACATAATTCTTAATATTGTAAGCATAATGATATTGTCGCATTGTGGTATTTGGCCATAACTCCCTCCTCTGAGGGAGCTACCTTTGGGGAAGGGGGTTATTGTCCAGACAGGGTGAGGGTCATGGGTTCATGTAGCATGCCAGAGTTTGTGCTATTGCCATTGAGAATGCATTGGGCGTTTAAGTTAAATAACTCAGAAACTACAAAACATTTCAAAGTAAAAAGTTCCAGCATGTGTCTCCACAGTAAGCTTAATTTTACAAAGTGTGAATGGAGTTTCTAGGTTAAAGTGATTTTTTGAAGTGCCACTATCTGCCTATAAATGTCTCAAATTTGAAAGCACTATATTTCTAAAACTATGAAACATTTCAAAGATTCCTTTTCATGTCCACCGTAGGATGAACCTAAATAGGTTTGAATGGGGTTTCTAGGTGTAAGTATGTAGGACTAGTAGTGGGTGAAACGTTACAATGGTAATATGTTGTAAACCAATGAGTAATGGTAATATTTAGTGGTTTTCACTTTTATAAAAAAATAATATAATATAATATAATATAATAATTATTCTTAACCATGCACTTGCACGACAGCAAACCTATTCATGGGGAACATTCACCAAAAGCAGCTGATCTACAAGCTCACAAGCTGTCATGATGTTGTGCAGCCTATATATTTTGGTTATTTGATTTTATATAGTGCTTAAATTAGTCCTTTAATGCAGACTGATACAAATAAGGCAACATAAACCCATAATAATTGAATAAATCTGGAAAACATCATTGGTTTGTGATCAGTTCGACGGCTTAATGAACAGTAAAGACATCAGGATTAGGTTAAACCTGGCTATGTCCAAAGCATTAGTTTCCATGGTAACTAATGTAGCATCACTTTCATGAAACCAAATCAAGCCTCAACATATCCAGGTTAACTGGTTAAATTAATCTTGCAAGATTAACCAACTTTCATGAAACCGGTTAATCGCTGATCCAGGATATATTAAGCCAGGATATGTGTTAAATCCCAGCTTAATCTCTAATCCAAGTTTCGTGAAACAGGCCCCAGGTGGCATGGTACTGATGCAACAGGACCCAATGAACTGGGTCTAACAAATGTCAGAAACTTCAGTAGCATTGGGTTCTGCTTGGAGGGCTAGGGCGAGGCCAAAGTTGCCATGGTTACCCAGGGTATTTAAGCCTAGTCCCTGATTGAGCACAGCTGTTGCTGACAGGCAGAGGCACACTGTTTTAAACTGTGTTTGTTAGGCTGATGTTCTCTGTATGCGTTAATGGCAGTTTATGTTTATTTAATTGTATTTAATTTCTAGACTGAAGTATAGGGCTTTGGACTTTGAATAAATATGATTTAATACCAACTGAATGGGAACGTTTTGGACTTCAGTTCTTCTACACACGTCTGAACAACCTCCTAACCGTCAGTAACCAGTAGTGCCAGAAGTATAGGGCTTTGGGCACTACATTGGTATTGAACTTACTAGTTGTACAACACCATCTACTGCTACAATATTGGACTAGAGCAGCACTGAGCTCATAAGATATGATTATTGTAGCCTACTGGTGCATGCAACAGTTATAGATATAGGACTATATCTTGCGCCACCCCTTAACCCTTATCCCTAAACTTATTTGCGTTTTTTTTACTATATTAAAATAGTTAAAATAGCCGATCGACAAGCTCACAATGTCTCGATGTAGATGCCTTTCAAAATAGTATAAAATGGCAAATAAGTTTAGGGTTAAGAGATAAGGTTGGCACAAGATGGAGCCCTAGATGTTTTTCCATGTTGATTCATTGATATACGCAAAATAAAAAAAGCATTTCTTGTTTATTTGATTAATCTAAAAAGTAATTGAAGTAGATGATCCATCGTTGCAGCCCTACTTCATTGATTTGCATCGTATTTATTGATTTTATTCAAGATGGAATAGATCATATAACACCACATGTATTTTGTTTGAATCCACAGGACTCTGGAGTTCCTCATGAGACATCTGTCCACGTTAGCCACCTTCAGCCCGATCACTAACATGCACACCAAAAACCTGGCAATCGTTTGGGCCCCCAACCTGCTCAGGTGAAACCTTTACCACCAACACTTCCATTAGCCATGTAGGTTATGTGTAAAATATGAAATATGGACCGCACCAACAATAGCGTTTCCTTCTAGACCTTCTGTGACAGTGAATTAGAGCATGTCCCAGTGGTTCTAAGCAGTGAAATAGGTCATGGTGTGCTGTAACTGTGTCTTTCAGGTCCAGACAGATTGAGTCAGCCTGTTTTAGTGGCACAGCAGCGTTTATGGAGGTGCGTATCCAGTCGGTGGTGGTGGAGTTCATCCTCAACAACACGGAGGCTTTGTTTAGCGCTAAACTCAATGCCATCATACGGGAGAACACAGGTGTGGGACCACTCCTCATTCAAAGGATGTGCATGTGTGTGTATTTGTATACAGTATATGTACTGTATAGTGTATGTGGTGGGTACATTATATATATATTTAGATATTTATCACATACCCAGTCTTTATTTACCCTAGGTGAGGGGGGGGGATACAGAAATACAGAAAGGGTGTTAAACTTGCCCTGATTGGTCAGCTGCCATATCAGCCCTAGAGTTTATACTGCAGCTGACCAGTCAGCGCAAGCTAGCAGGTGGCACTGCGAGTGACCTTAAGGAGCTCACTATGTCAAACAATGACTACATACAGCTTTGCGTATGTATGTGATAAACACGTTAAACAAATTGTGTCTTTATGGAATGTACTTTTTCTACTTTTAGGTAACAACACATTGGCCAGGCCCAAGTCTCTGATGATCTGCTCGCCTTCAACAAAGCTTCTGTCACTGGAGGAGGCCCAGGCTCGTACCCAGGCCCAGCTGGGCTCCCCTGTCACTCCCACTCCCTCCCTCACGCAAAGCGATTTTATTGAGGTTGGGGAAGGACCCGGGGCTCTGGTCGGCAAGTTCCACACAGTCATCGAGCTTCCTCTGGAGAGGTAATCTGATTGGTTTAACGCATCCATCTATCTATCTATCTATCTATCTATCTATCTATCTATCTATCTATCTATCTATCTATCTATCTATCTATCTATCTATCTATCTATCTATCTATCTATCTATCTATCTATCTATCTATCTATCTATCTATCTATCTATCTATCTATCTATCTATCTATCTCAAACCCATCAGACCTGTGTGTTTACCACTATGCCTTGCGTTATCACAGACAAAACACGGAAGTCAAGCGTTAATCAGCTGTTAAGCAATCAGCTTTTCATTCACGCCACTACAGTTGATGAGAATCTTCAAATCATCGTCCAATCGTCTGCAGACAAGTCACTAGATTATATTATGTTAGATTAGAAAGGGGATGAAATAGGTACTGCCCTTTTCTTATTGAATAAAGAGGCAGTAGATCTCCTGCCTGAGGGCAGGACATTAAAATCAGGTGCTGAGATTATGAGTTGAGTCTCGTGATCTTTCCTGCTTTCTCCTTTGAACTGACAGTTTTTAAGATGTTCTTACTGAGCTCACATTACATCACTGCTGAATGTGCTGAACTTTCATGCCAGTTGCTTTGCCATTGTCTCTGCATACTAATGCCTAATATCTTGGTCATGTTTTACTTTATTATGTTGTAATTTGTACATATATTTACACCTGTATTTGGAATGCTTAATCCTTTGACTGAAGGTCTCTGTTTTGTGTCTATGTTGTTGCAGCAAGCGGCCTCCTGCTAAGGTTAAGAAGTCTCCTGTGGGGAACTGGCGGTCCTTCTTCCACCTGGGCAAGTCCCATTCTGGGTCTAAACGGAAGCTGAAGCGTCACCCCAGCGAGCCCAACGAGATCAAAAGCATCGCACTGCCAGGTCATAACACTGCTAAGCAATGTTGATTTTTGTCGACTAAAACTATGATGAAAAACGTTGACTACTTTTTATGCCCACTGACTAAATATGTTGACAATTTTGTCAACAAATAAAAACTACACTAAAATGTTAGGGAGGGACTGGATAAGTGATCAAGTAGAACTGAAAGACAAGTCACTTTATGTTTGGTTTTGCTTTGGTTTTCGCTCGTTGCGCTCTGAAAATAGCAGATCTACAAGTTCACAACACATTGTGAGCTATTTTCAGTATGCAACCAAGTGTAGAATCAATCAGGCATTAGGACACCATCAAGGCCTGCCAAAATACATTTTTGTAGTTTTTGTTTCACATTAACTGTTCAGGGAACTGTTGAATGAGAGGTGACAGGCAGGTTTCTTGCCTAATTGCTGTGCATATACTGTATGTGCAGGTGGAAGAGGAGATTGTGGTACACTGCGTTCCACCAAAAGTGAGGAATCTCTCACCTCTTTGCACAATGTGGAAGGTAATTATGCTCGCAATAAAAACACAAATTGTATTATGATGGCAGAGCTCTAACACCCATTCCTAACATACCATGATGTGAGAAAGTGAATGAACAAAGAATTTGAGCACTTCTACACTGGTATTGATTGACATCAGGAAAATGTGTTCATATTACTTGCCTCAAGTGTGCTACTACAGAGAGTCTGTATCTACGCCTCCTGAAAGTCTGTTTGTCATTTCCGTTCACTATTTAAAATATCTTTTAAATAGTTTAGAATTGGCAGCTGGTGTAGCCGTCTGGGCACCATGCGGCTGTTAATCCAGTCTGGCAGTGTGCCGCGGGTTCGACTCCCGATCCCGACGGCCTTTACTGCGTGTCACGCCCCCATCTCTCTCTCCCCAATTCCTGTCAGCCTACTCCCTACTGTATACCTATCCCTCCATAAAAAATAAAATAAAAAAGGCAAAAGCCACAAAAGAACAAAATCTAAAAAGAATGTTTTAGAATTTCATTTTTTTCTAAGCAGCAAGCTAGTCCAAATTGACTCATTTGAATTAGAGTAGACTTATTTATGCGGCTGCGTGGGGGGGGGGGGGGGGGGAAATCTGCTGACTCCGTTGACTGATAGGCAGAATCATTCAAAAGTTGTGTGTGCAAATTGTCTGTCCGTCTGAGAGACTAGGAAAGGGTGAATGTGTGAATTGATCTTTATGTGCTTTATTTTCTAAAGATGATATTCTTTGACCTTTAAATGTCTCAATATCTGCATCATCTTTGTTTCCTTCTGACCAGGGGAGCCGCAGAGCTACCGTCCTACTAGACCTCGTTCCACCAGCGAGGCCATCACCTCCAACTTGAGGGTTGACAAAGGCGAACACAACAGTCACCTACGGAATGAGAGCCATGTCAGCGCTGATCCTATCCGCGCCGATCCCGCACGTGCCTCAGCACACGTTTCGCTTTCACAACAGGAGGACGACCTTGACCTTTGCCCTCCAGCTGAAGGCTTTTCCACCTTGGACTTTGACCCCATGTCATTTCAGTGCAGCCCTCCTTTGGCGATACCTGGACCTCGGCACAACAGGGAGAGCGGCAGGTGGAGGAAAAGTGCTGGGGTTTCCAGTGAATCAGAACTCATCTCCTCCCCATATAGAATCACCAACAGTTCTCAGTCACCGGATATTAGTCCAATTTGTGGGAAAAGGGGAAAGAAGGCTTCACAACCGCTATCCCCTAAACTCAGGAAGAGGTCCTTTAAGTCCACCCCTGTGGCTGAAACAGATGCGCATGCTGTGTCTGCCTCCACATCACGCAATGTGTCTGACCCTCGGGGTTCTGCATCCTCCTTTCTTCCACCTGCCCCCTCCTCTCCTCCAGTGGAAAGGTGTGAGGTTCCGCCGACAAATGGGAAGGAGCAGAGAACCTCCTGCCAAAGTGGCAGTCCACCCAGCACACTGAGCCAGGCCTCAGCCCTATCGGACCTTAGCCAGTCTGCACAGAACCTGCCCGATCCAGGTTAGTACTAAAATATACTGTCATAATCAAATGAACACTCAAATTGAAAATATATTTTTATATATATTTTTTTTTATATGTTTGCATGAAATAAA
The DNA here is from genome assembly GCF_964188405.1 of Protomyctophum parallelum. Classification (NCBI taxonomy): domain Eukaryota; kingdom Metazoa; phylum Chordata; class Actinopteri; order Myctophiformes; family Myctophidae; genus Protomyctophum; species Protomyctophum parallelum. The sequence continues at coordinate 24,409,952 of NC_139706.1, forward strand.
TCATTATTAGTAGTAGCGGTAATATATCTTTTATACTTCAGCTATAATTTCTTATAGTTTCTTATCAAAGCTTTTGTGTCTTGTCCCATCATGTCTTATCATAGCATTGTTTGTCCTGTCATACTGTAGCGTTGTTTGTCTTATGCCTCCCCAGGAGCAGATAGACTTATGAGTTCAGTGTCTGTTCTGCCTCCTCACCCTCCATTGACCAGCGCTGCACGCAAATTGGCTCTTGCTCTGGCCGAATCTGCCCAGAAGGCCAGCAATAGCTCCCAGAAGAGAAGCATGCGCATGCACATCCCATCATATGCTCTCCACAGACCAGACCTTCCACATTCACAGGAAAGACCTCATCGACCCACTGTTCTCCATGTCCAGGCGTACCCTCAGGGGCACTCTCCGATGACTTCTATTTCCCCGCTGTCACCCCAAGCTCGTACCCCTAATCAGAGCCGTTGTAGTCCTAAACCTGTTTATTTTCGTCCTGCACATCTAAGCTCAGAGCCATTACAAGTGAATGATCGACAGGAAAGGAGTAACTTCACCCCTAACGTCAGCCCGCTAGGTTCTGGGAGCTTGGACGAGGCTAACACAGAAATGAGGGAACATGGAGAGGAGAAAAAGCAGTCCCTGGAGTTTCTCAGACCTAATAGCACACAGACAGAACCTACTTATCATAATATTGGGGTCTCAACCCCCATCCAGCCAGTTTGCTCCATTCAGAGCCCGTCAAACTCAGCTGTCTATGATCACACTGATTCTGTCAATGTCTTTAACTTTAGAACTGTTTTGGCTGAGACCTCGATGCCTGCTTCGGTTGAGGAGGTCCTGCCACGTCCGTCTCAACCATCCTTAGCCCACTACAGCCCAGAAGAGCACAGAGGTCTGGGCACAGTTGAGAATGACTACAGTCACCACAGAACCAATGTGGCTTCACAGATGCCTGTACCGCACTATCCTCGACCTGGGGCTTTGCCTCATCGCCTTTCAGGGCAGAAGAGCGTATACAAGGTTCCTCCTGAAAGCAATTACAACACTTTAGGCTTAAGGCAGCCCTTATCGCCTCAAAATAGAGGTCCCTTCAGAGATGATCCATTGATGGGCGACCCACACAGGCCATGGGGCCAGTGGCAAAGGTCAAGTGATAGAGTAGTGGAGCTTCCAGCGATCCGTAGATCTCACTCCTTCCACGCTCCTCAGATAAGTCACTATGAACTTGCAGAGACTGAAGTCCTTCCGCCTGACACAATGTTTTACGTCCATCAGCCCTCGGTCAAGGAAACCCCCTACAAATGGCTGGTTCAGCCAGACCTCCACCCTGTTGAGCCATACTTTGAGAATGGACGCGTTCAGTACCGTTGCAATCCCTACTCAGATGCAAGACCAGTACATGACTCTCACTATTATATCGACCCATACCGCCAAAGCAGCATCAGACATAGTCAGTCCTATACTTTGCGTTCCAGTAGGGATAGTGGAAGGTCTGATTACTACTATTGCCCTCCGCATCATGTCCCATCAGCAAACCAGGAAATCTTGTTAGAGAGCAAGGACACAGATTATGAAAGACGAGTTGCAGAGGGTTTTGATAGACTTGTCTACCAACCAGTCCCACAAGAAAACAGATATAGGCATAAGACCACTAGTCCAATTATGTCCCCCTATGAAAATCCCCTTTCACCTATCGACTATCAAGGTAGAGAGATAATGCACACAAGGAGCAAGTCAGACCCAGGGAATGCCTGCCTTCTTTCCATCGACAAGGTAGACAGTCAACGTAAAGTAGTTGCTACATCCCCAACTTCCCCAGGGCACCAACAGACAGACCCTGAGGTCGCCAGGCAACAGAGCAGACATTGGCCTGAAAAGGAACTAATCCCACCTAGGAGAGAGAATGTACCCAGGAGGATTCAGGTCAAACAGGCTTCCCCACCCGTACACCAGTCACAGCAGCAGCCTCAGATACGTAAAATCCCCTCACTTCCAGAGAGGTGTTCTAACCTGAAGAACATTGAGGCCAATAACAGATTTAGTGCACGTGCTCTTGAACAGGAGAGGTTGATGATGACCAATGCTGCCAACAGTTACTCCAGCCACTTGAAGCCCAACGTCCCGAGGAGACCAGGTCGATCACAGAGCACCAAAGAGCATCGTCACTACCACCATTATCGCACTAAATCTCCTCGTGATTCAGAGCGCCAGGGTTCCTTTTCCAACAGAAGGACACAGAGCACTAAAGTCAGGCCCACACACTACGACCACATGGAAGGGTATTATGCATCTCCAAAACCTAAACCCATCAGATCTGGCAAAGCTGTTGCTGGATACATGCCTAGCCACGGCTGCATGTCTCCCCACAGACACAGACTGCTCTCCAAGGCCCTGGGTCATGGGGCTTTTCATCAGACTGGACTGAGATCAGAAGCCGGGGGTTACGAGTAACCACTGACCTTATTCTGATTCCAACTGGGGCCAAAAGAGACCAGCAGTTTCCCCTGCCAGACCAACTGACTGTTGAGCTGAAGGCATTGTGTGTTTAACCTCATAAAACCTACAGAAAGAAGAGTGACAAAGGCATTGATACTGTTTGAAGTGCTAATTGTGTAGTATATTCTATTAAAGGGAGTTCATAAGGAATGAATGAATCCTGTCATATCCTATGATATGCAAGAGTTGATAGGATTTGAACATGTTGAGAAAAAGGTGGATGATATTCATATTTTATTTTTGGTATGAACAATGTGAAACGAAAAGGTACAGTAACAACTACGTCCGTGATAATCTTTTTAAAACAGGCCTACATGAACGTACATATTATGTAAGATAAAAGCTTCACTTTAACTATATTTGCATAGGCAATACATGTGTTACATATAATATGTGGCTAGTGTAATGTATATTATTTTAGCTAAAAAAAAAAAATCATTACGAAACCAGCTTCAGCCACATGCATTTGATTTATTTGGGTCTTTTTATGCTTTATTTCAGATAGGTTAGTGTACTGTAGAGAGACAGGAAACTAGAGCAGAGAGAGGAGAGACATGCGAGAGACCAGGCAGGGTTCGGATTCTAACCTGCTTCCTCATGCTCAGTGGGAGCATATGGTCTATGTGTGGTTTTCCACTACATGGTAGTGTCTCAACGCGATCAGTAGTAACATCCACCCCTCTGTGTAAGAGTGCTCTGAAGAACAATGCCGACTTGTCGGCATTGTTCAATCTCTGCTTCCATGCTCGATGGGGGAGTGATCTGCAAGTGACGATTCTCTCTGGCCAATCAGTAGTTTGCAGTGTTTTCAGTATCGCTTCAACACGACAGAGGTGATGTCAAAAAGAAGTACCAGGTTCTAGGAACTACTTTGTCCCAGTGGAAAACCAAAAAAGGAGAGTAAAGTCGAGTAGAGTTGAGCCGGTATCATCTAGTGGGAAGGTGACACTACTAACTGGCTGAGCCACCAGGCAACCCAGCCTCATGCACTTTTAAGGGTAACTGTGTTTCAAACTGAATGTCTTATTTGACCTCATATACATAGATCTTTTTTTGTTTTGTTTTTTTAAAGGTATATTCAGTGATTTCACTCAAAAAACCTTAGGTTTCGTTTTTGGCTGGGACCTAAGCCTTTCATCCAATCAGGATAGAGAGCCAAAAACTAAACCTAAGGTATTTTGACCCCCAGGGGTTAACTGGGGACAGGGAGGAACTCCTTATATGGTCAGCACACTCTATAGTAGAGAGGATTGTCACAACAAAACAAAAAAATAAGTGATATTTGAATTAAGTGAAATCACTGAATATACCTTTAATATTAGTATTTACTTAATGCTTGGAATAATTGTAGATGAATAAGCACTTTTGGTGGTCAAATCAACGATAGTGATTTATTTGTCTCTAACTTGCACTTATCTCTTGTGAAAGGGACACTAATTACAATCTGGGAAGAACAAATGGCTTGCTATGGTTTCGGTGAAGGTCACAGCAACCATAGTATGAGATATAATATACATGATTAACGCAATCATTAGGACAGTATGGTATGGCAATTTGGTATGACATTGTGGTGTCACAAAATTATTGCTTCTCTTTTTAGGGATCTTTTAACAATGTGGTGATTTACAGTACATAATATGGTGATGTTATTAAATGTTTAAGAGCATACTTCAATTTCAGTTCTGTAAGTGTAAAGGATATACTTTTGGGTTAATGTTTTATTTTATTTTATTTTAAGGAGAGTTGTAAAGAAAAAATAAAGACATATATTGTGTATCGGATTATAATTTGATCTCTTTATTACAAAATATTCTCACTTGAGAGGTTGTTCAAACTGAATGGCCTGTGCAGATGTTGTTGTTTTTAGATACACCAGCAGGTGGCACAGTAGTACCACAACCATTACAGAGCAAGGACAGACAACTATTACTTGATGTCTGATGCCATGCCTGATGCCTCAATATCGTTTTTCCATCTTAATCATGCTTTTGTGTGTATCCATGAGGCCATTTGTGTTGTACAAATAATTTCACTTATTGACGATTAGGCCCTACGTTATTTTAATTATCACCACTGCCTTAAGTAGTAATTTGCACATGCCTGCACACAATGGATGAAATTAGGCTGTTCTTCAAAGGATAGGCTATAGGCCAGGGGTGGCAGCCCAAGTACTAAGTAGATCACAAAGGCTGTGCATGTAGACCACATGACATGCCCTAAAAATATATTATTTAAATGTCAAATAAAAAAGGTATCTGCCACTTGAATTAAGGTGACTTGATTGATTGACATAAAAAATGGCCTCGGCTCAAACCCACAATGCAATACCATTTGTTTTCAGGTATTGTATCACAGTGTTCAGAAGAAATGCACAAAGTGCACAAAGACCCGCACATCGTCTGCACTTGCAATATGAACACTTTATTTGGGCAACGTTTCGGTCAAAGACCTTCTTGTGCACTTTATGTGCATTCTTTCTGAACACATTGAGCCTGTCTCAGAGCCTATCAGGTGTGCATAAGACTTTGTTGCCAGGTATTGTATCACAAACAGTAGCATTACAAAGTTATATACAAGAAACCCCTACCAATTATTTTGAAAGTAGCTCTAGCTCAAGTCAAAAAAGTTGTTTCGGTCACCATTTAAATTGAACTGAGCTGTAAGGTTAATCACAAACCATTAGTCAAGGTTGTCCTTGGGTATTGGTGCTTTGTATTGGTGCTTAGTTAAAAAAAAAAAAAGTATTAAAGTAAATCATCAAAATAGGCAGCCCTCCATTCACAGCTGACTGAATGACTTGCTCTGTGGCAAAAACCCATTAGGAGAACCCGTGGAACCAAAGCAGTCTCCTGGCAGAGCTCTGCATTGCTCCTGGAGCAGTGAGACATTGTTTATTCATCGGCACATTGGCATTCAAGGTGCATCTACACTGTTCTTTCTCATAACCAACAAGTTGCAATTTTTATGCATGTGAAGGTTGAAGGCAAATTATTTATGGGAGACTGGACCTGGGGAAAGAGAACGGCCTCTAGCAAAATGGTTTACATTGAGAGCAATCCTTTTCTATAGGCTATTGAATTCGCTGGATCACAGCAAGATATGCATGTATTATTCAGCTTTTCTGGAGTTGAATTGGTGCCCTGGCAGACAGCCATTCGCCCTTTGGACATTGTGATGTATTTGGGATACTTTCAAGTTCAAGTTAGAGTCTTATTTTTCAGCAAAGGGTGCAAATTATATGAAAGAAAAATAGCTCTCCCACCCAAAAAAAATAAGAAATGGTGCAATCCATTTGAAGGTATATGGGATGGAAGGGAGGTTGAGCAAGTTGACTTTAATTCAGAGGAGGCATGAACTCGCACCCATACAGAGCATCAGCATTATTCAAGAACATCTGGTGTATAATCCAGATTCAGTGCTAGAAATGGAATGTATCAGGGGTCTGGTGCCAAGCAGCAGCAGGTGCTAGGGCTAGGCAATGGGACTGGCCTACACCTCAGTATGTAAATGATAAAGGGGTAAGTTATTGTTTTGTGAGCTTGTAGATTGGCTATTTTTGGCAAATATATTTATTTATTGTAGAGACAGAAATGAGGGAGGCTTAGTATATACTCCTGGAGGACTCTGTTTAGTACTGCATGGCGGGTCTTCTTAAGGTAACTGCACAATTATCATTACTTTAACTAGAAAATACTGTTCCTGAAGAAATATTGTGGGCTCGACTAGCTCTCTAGGCTACTCGATGACGATGTATTGATATCGACCCATGTGGCGTCACAGCCCCCGTCCCTCTGTCTTCCAATTGGTTGACCCACACATGTTGTGGAGGTAACTTTTTGAGCAGCTGCTCGGGATTCATACGTTTGAATGAAGTTCATGTTTTATTCTTGTTTTGTTATGTTTATTTTTATTTTTATTTGACAGCCACAGGGAAAAACGTTCTAAGCCTACAGCACAATAAAGCTGTGAGACATTTCCAGTCTGCATCAAAAACTCCATTACTGGGATGGTTTGTCCTTCATAATCCTTTAAATTTCTGCCCTACTCATGGATTGTAGCAGAGTAGAGAAAGATTTCAGGACCATCTTCAGCTGCTTGAGGTTGTACAGGCATTGTACTCGCCTTATTTGCCACAGTCTCTGTGTGAATTCTCCAAATCAGGTCTGTGAGTGCTAAAGAGGTTGAGTGCACGACAGCGAGCTCTCTCCCGTCCCTGCAGGAGCCAATACGAGAGCAGGTGCTATAGGGCAGAAACATAAAGGATTATGGAGGACAAACCATCCCAATAATGGATTGTTTGATGCAGACTGGAAATGTCTCACAGCCTTCGACATGGCCTTAGAAGGTTGTCCCCTGCTGTGGCTGCCCAGAGCCCTGAATGAGGCCACGGTAACAAAATAAATAAAATCACACCCTTGTGAAGTGAGGGGATCATTCTGCCAATGAAAATGTTGCGTCCTGCACCTTCGTCTTCAATGTTTATGTTTACGCAATGTTTGTGTTTGCACAAGTTTACACTCCATTCATTGTCAATGGCATTCAATGTTCGTGTTTGCACAAACACTCAAAACTTGCCATTCATTGTGTGACAGGTCCTACTGTTCCTACTCATGTTTTGTGGACTATATTGGTTCAGTTGCTGATATGTTCATGATTATGTACTGTACTATTTTCTTTAAAAAAATGTGTTAAAGGTTAGTGAGTTCTGACATAACTAGCACATGGACTTCTATGACATCCTTTCCAAACTGTTATCTCTTCTCATTTTGTGGGCTAATTAGTGTGTCTGCAATAATTTCTAAATATGTCCCTGATACTATACAGTAGCTAACGATGTTTTCATAATACTTATATGTAGGCTACATAAATTCTTTTTTTTTTTTAAATAATATTTGTTTTATTTGGAAAGAGCAGAACATTACAGATAGCATTTTCACATATGACACACGAGCAATTCCCAAGATTCTTTTTTTTTTCTTTTTCCCACCCCTCTTCACTCCCTCATCCCCCCTCCATGTGGCTCCAACTCCAATGTCTCTGTATAGTCCTTTTTCATGTGACATCAAGTCCACACTTGAACAGGGACAAACAGGGCAATATCACTTCGGATTTAAACATTTCAGGAGGACAAAAAGAACAACCAACAAAAAAAACGAAAGTATATACACCATTGCTGAGGGGGACAAAAACAACCGACCATGAGAGAAAGAGAGGTGTCTTGAACATTTTCTACAGTCGTAAAGCAGGCACAGGACCAGTGAGATCACACAAAGTCCGCTCTCAGAGGGGCAATGTGCACTATCCAGTTGTTCCAAATTTGGTAGAAATTGTCTAATCTAGTTCTTAACATGTATGTTAATTTCTCCATTTTGAAAATATCCAGGACTATTCCATGCCAATCGTCCATTGTGGGTGTGATTGGGGATAGCCATCTTCTTGTTATTGACTTTTTGCTGGCTGCCAAGAGCACCTGCAGTAGCTTTGTGTATCTCGACTGGTTAAGACATTCAATGTGGCCCAGGTACAAGGTTGTGAAGTTAAAAGGTATTGGAGTATTAAATACTGAACACAGTGATTTGTGAATATTTTTCCAAAACACCCCCAACTTGGGGCACCCCCAGAAAATGTGGAAGTGGTTGGCTTTCTTTGCCCCACACTGCCTCCAGCACGGCCTATCATCCCCTTTGTATTTTTTCCTGATACGGGGTCTTAAAATATCTAATAATATTTTTCCAACAATGCTCTCTCCAGTCCATAGAACAAGTTGAGGTAGACTGGAACTCCCAGATCCCTTCCCACACTTCCTCCAAGAGTTCAATTCCTGCATCCCTCTCCCATCTCTCTTTGATGTACAACGTGCTTTCATTTTTAGCATCTGAAATGGCTCCATATAACTCAGAGATGGACTTACTTGGCTCCACTGTGAGAGCTGACTTCAATATGGAAAAAAACTCTGATTCAACTGCAGAAAACTCTCTGAGTTTACATTCTTGATTAATATAGTGCCGCACCTGGAGATATCTGTAAAAGTCAGCCTGTTCGAAACCATATTTGACTTGTATTGATCTGAAACTATCGACTTCACTTCTTTGTATAAATGACATAAGTTGTGACATCTTTCTCTATCCATGACTTAAATCTAATGTCACCTCTATTTGGGGCAAAATATGTATCGAAGGCACACCATCTGAAAAGTTTCAAAAAATGTAAGTGGTGCAACCACTTCTACATCCAGCATGCAATGTCTGTGTACCTGTTTGTTTGTGATGTACCTGTGTGAGCACGAGTGGTGTGCGCATGCGTGAAATTGGAACGAGAGAAGTATGTGACATGGCCACCTGCTGGACGCAAACGATACAGAGAAGAAATTGGAACGATACAGAGAAGAAATTGGAATGATACAAATTGGAACGATACAGAGAACCAATAGACGGGAGTTGCACCACTTGGTTCACACTGGTGTGATTTTTTTTAAACCACATGATCTCACAACCTTCTGCCACACAGTTAACGTATGGTTTATCCATGGATTATTGATCCTCTCTAATTGGTCCGCCAAACCAGGCTACATAAATTCTATATTTCAAGTCACAGTTGAAATGTAAGTCTGATCTGCAGCACATGCATACGTCTAATCCACATACTGTACTGTACATCAGCATAGCGTTCCAGTGAGGACAAGGATTTAGCTAGAACTAAATGTATGTATACGGTAGGTATACATGTGTGTTTTCATGCAATGCATCAATCTCATAATTTTTCTTCACTTTTGGCAGTCATTTTTATTTCAGAAACATGCATGTAAACCTTTTACAGGTAAAGGGATTAAGAATAACCCAGTTAATACAGCTGTATATTTATGCCACCTGATTACTTGGCCATGTGTAATCCTGATTGTAAGTGTGTGCATGTGCATAGGTCTACAGAATTGCTTCTTACTGTAGGTTCAGGTCAAATGTGTGTTGGAGGAAAGCATTACATTTGGCAATATTTTACACTTGTATAGGCTATTTTTGAATAGCCGATAAGATAAGTGTTTAAACTGTTCTTGCATGGAACACCATATGGGAACAGACCCTCTGGGACGCCATAGCTGCACACAACCTAAAATGATTTCATCAAGTATGGTGGGTATAAGTTAAGTATGGGTATTATGTTGAACTTGAAAAATCACACTGGTCACCGGGGTGAAGTGAGGGGCGCTCTCTTATCATCATGACATGTAGGCCTAAAGTGATGTCCTCCAAGTTTTCACTGGAAGAAGGGTAATAGAACCCAAACAACCACAATAAAACTAACAAACAAAACATCATGTGGGCTCTTTAATATCTCTGGTTGCCCCGTCCCCTTGCCCACACATACTGTAAAGTGAAACTATGCTCGGAAACTCGGTGTCTCCAACTCTCGATCGAGTTCTGTTCAAGTTTTCAACCTATGCTTGCTAGTAAAAGAGTGACATAAATAATCATGTAACTGTCCACATGGACGTTGAGTAGAGTTGGCGTGGTTGTCTCCACCAGCCGAAGGCGTGGGGAGAGCATAATGTTTTGACTGGGGGTGCTGGCTATTTAGAGGGGTGGTCGTCCCTCTGAGAGTATGTTTTGCACACTCCCTAGAGGCCAAGGACAAACCTTTGACCTGCATTTTCCACATCTGCCTTTTATAGCGCCACCAGGAGGCCGACTTTTGTAAAACACATTTTTTGATATTACTCACCCAATTGCCATCAAAGGCGTAAGGAGAAATGGCACCTTTTTCACCTTGGCCTATTATAGCGCCACCAGGAGGCCACAACCTGACCTGGCCTGGTAGAGACCTGTAGGGCACTTTCTCTAGTTACTTGCGCAAGCGGACCGCGCAAGTACTGCGAACGGCTGGGTATGTATGTATGTATGTATGTATGTATGTAGCCTAGAATAAGTAAGGAATAAAACTGCAATTTTCATTGTCTCATAAAACCTTAATCTTTTAACTTAAGAACAAACGCCCAACATTTTCATTAGATTTTCATTAGTCCAAAGTTTGTGTGCAGATATTTCCGTGAATTTTATCAAAGATCCCGGGATTAGATAGATTTTAATATAATAATTTTCATAAAAATGGTGTGTGATCTAAAGGTCGGAGGTCAAAAGTAAAAGAGAACACGAAAGTTGTTCCCCTTGAGGAGACACATATGTGTATCGAAGTTTTATTGCTGACGGTCAAACAGTTCATGAGGTATGCTGTACCCATGGCCATGATAACCGAAATTATTTTAAAACAAAATGTGAGACACCACTGCACACCAGAGGGGTTTAATAACAAATTTATAGGCAATATTGGGCCTTGATATCAAGGCATTTTAGTAATGCTAAACCCCGTCCCGTACCCCCGTCCCACACACAAGTACATCTGTCCTCTGTGTGTGTGTGTGTGTGTGTGTGTGTGTGTGTGTGTGTTGAAAGGAACAGAAATTATCAGATCATAGGCTAGGATAAACATTGTTTTGTTGGTTCGAATTATAGCCTACTTTAGTATAAATCCCTGTATGAAACCTCATACTTTTAGTTTTTACACACGCAAGGTCCTGCCTCCTGCATTATGTGCAATTTCAAAACACGTGCGGTAAGCAAATGGCTTAGTGATTTCCAGCGGCGCTTCCAAACTCGAACACAAATTACCACCTGCATGAATTAGGAGGAGTAGCACCGCAGTGTGTCTATGGTGGATTGTTATAAAACAAACACTTTGCATAGCCATAGCTTTCCGTTGTAGGTGAGTTAGTTTAACTTTGTTTAATCACATTAGGACTTTTCTGTTTGGATGCATGGGCTGGTAACAGATTCAACATAGCTACCCTAGTCAGACTAAGCCAAGATAGATGCCACTAGATGTGAGGACAAAATAAATCAATATAGAAACATGTTTATATATACTATTTTGTTTGGTGAAATTGAAGTATAGCATATAGGCCTAATTACTTTTTCAGGGCCTAAATTATATAAAAAAAGATATATTTCTGAGCTGGAAGGTATGATTTTACAACCCTTGTCACTTGACAATTGAAGGAAAAGTCTTATCCTATACCTATCTACCTGGTCTATATACCGTCTGGCATATAAGCATATAAACGACCAAGTAGGCTATACTCTTCTCAATCTAGGCTTTTGGAGTCCATTTTCGAGTAGGATTTGTTTTGTATTTTGGAAGTAATGTTCCCTGAGGTACTGTCATATGTTTTAACTGTCTAACTTTTGTTAAACTGTTAAATAAATTAGGAACTGGGTAGGAGGGAATCCATTTTGTTACACCTGGTGACCCCTAGTAACACTCTGGAATACTGTGTAAAGTGTGTATGTTGTGACAGGGTACAGTATGGCTATACTAGCCTAGCTAGCATTATGACCAGACTAATATCACTGCATAATATATTATCTGCACAGGGCTATTGGCTATAGGCCTATATATATGTTTTCTTTTTTTTAGCTGTCGTCTGGTTTTGAGGCTGTAGGCTGTGTATGTTGTCTGTTGTGACAGGATATACAGTAGCATTGTATATTGTATGTATATGATATGAGGCTGTGCATGTTTTGTTGAAGGTAGTGAATTATTGTGACAGCTGGGTACATTATACTGTACATTATACTGTCTGTGACGCTTGCACACTGCCGAGTCAACCACATAATCAGTGTCACCACCTGTCCTCTATATAGACCATCGGAGGCAGGTAACATGTCATCTTTGATGTGGTATACCTATACACAAGATGAAGAAGGTACAAGAATCCTGCAGGGCCCAGACCCCATCACTCGCATGGAGCATTCTGAATGGCCAACCCTCCCACCATATCAAGCTTAGCTTCTTGTCAGTCCTGTATACTGTAGTCTTGTTATCCTATACAGCTTTGAATGCTGGACCTGGCCTGCTCTACAGAAGTCCCTGGCCACTGTGCTACAACATGAAAGGACTAATGTTTTAAACTGATGGTTTGCTAATTGTCTCTCCTGCACTGCTGGTGGCATTTCCCTTGATTAGGAAGGGGCCAAGTGCTGTGCAGGAGAGGGGTGTTTCTTATGCTGTCTTAATATTGTCATTGAGTTTACAGTACATGCTGATTTATACTTGTTTATTGTAACGCATTATTGAGAATGTTTAGGTTACTTTTATTCAAGGTGTTATTTATAGTAGTATTTACTTGAAAGTATTTTTGAGAAGAAATGTTGCTAATTGATTCGATGTCCTGTGGTAGGATCCATTCCTATTTAATGGAGGCTGCAGGAAGTAGGGACAGACAAGTTAGTTGGATGTGGGCAACATAACATCCCTGAGGGAGAGCTACAGGGCCTTGTGTGATCGAGGTACATCCTGAATAGAGCTCTCATCCTGGTTGTGTTTTGTTAAGTAGTGTTTCCCAAGTATTTATTTATCTTTTGGTTCTTTCTTTATTTTGTTGCCTGTAATCTAGTTTGTTATTGAGGATTATTGCACTGAACAATTGTCTGGATTTTGGTGGAGGAGTTTTGGGGAAACATAAAGACCCTTAAACTGCATTACTGACTGTTCTTGGAGCCTTGGCAGTTCGGGCAACTTTAATATTGCAGCTGGGAGAATGGGGCTGGTCAGACGGTCACTGCTATTGCCCCCAGGAGGGAGCTCCCAGCATGGGAGGAAAGTGCTGGCGAGCTAGACAGCTGTAAGGAGGATTGACGTGACCGGAGACGCTGCTGCCGGGGTCATGCAGAGATGAGGGTGGCTCTAACTCTATCCATGGGTTCCAAAATATGACACTATAAACAATGTGATGAAGTCAAGTAGAAGACGGCTCAAGGTGAGGAGCTTTTTTGTTTGTTGCTGCTGGCTGCTGATTGTAGTATTGTATGCTGTGTCCATACAAATGTGATTCAAGCTGTTGTGCTATTGCTGCTGTCATTTTGGGACCCTTGGCCGAACATGTTCAGTGACTATTTCTGGCTGTGGAATTGAATACTGATGTGAATCTACTGTTTTGTGTTATGTCTGCCGTGGAAGGTAGTGAGTTTGTAAGAGGGAACAGTATGCGTGTGTGGCTCTTGCAGGTCACTTCAATTGTCTTATGTCACGTGTGAGTTAGCTATTTCCTCTTAAAGGACCACTTTTCAACATCTCTTCATATAATTGGTCCTCACTAATGTTCATGATAAAACACCACCATTTTTTTCCTACTCAGTCTGTGTATCATAGGAGGGCTTTGGGCAGTGACATCATTAGGCATATTTATTTTTAAACAAGATTTGTTTAAAAATATATTTAGATTTGTATTATCGTGAGAACGATGGCTTCAACTTTTGCATTCCAACTTTTCAGGAAAAAGCCTGCCGTTTCTATTAGCTTGGATTCAACATCGATGATGTCACTGGTGGACATTTTGTCACTGTGGTATTTTATCATGAACATTAGTTAGGACCAATTATAGGAAGATAAGTTGAAAAGTGGTCCTTTAAGTTCAAGCTAAGTAAGTTGGGCTTTGACATAACAGCCATCAATTCCAAATATTAATTTCTAAATGGAAGATGTGGATTCTATAGTACGTCTGCTGTGTTGTGGTTGATGTTGAAGGTTGTGATCTGTGACAGCCAGGCCACCCCTGTGGCAGTTCTGTCACAGTTCTGTTTCTTTTTCTTTCGGTCCTATCTCTCTCTCTCTCTCTCTCTCTCTCGTTGCTGTGCCATATATTGACCCATGTTTGAATGAAACAAATTTGGTACATTTAGCTTTCCAGACTTGTTGCTGTCATAGAGAAAATGGTTGCTGTACGTTCCCCAACAGATTGTGTTGTTGGGTTGTTTGTGGTACATGGTACGTCTATGTCTTGACATCACCCGGAAGGGTTAGGGTCTTGCTTGTGTTTGTCTGTCGTGTCCAAATCCAAAACAGTACAGTAGAGGTCTCAAGGCTAAACATGCAGGGAACATTCAGTATTTTGTGAAAATGTTGCAACACATGAGGATTTGCATATGTAATCATATCAGTCATATTTTAAAACCAATACCTGTGTTGGTCTAATTGAATTGTTTTAAATACATAAAACTAATGACTAAAACTAAACCTGGACTAAAAACCTTTTGACATTCAACTAAAACTAAGGATAGAAAATGTAGAAATGACTACTCGGAACAAACAAACTTTTATCCATTTTTCTGCCTTAACTAGAACAGTCAGCATACTCGGCAATCAGCATTGTGTGCGTAAACATGCTGCATATTTTTATGGTAACACCCAGGGCAGGAATTTCATTGAGGCCATGAAGGCCATGGCTGCTGTTGCCCCTCAGTTTGGCCTTCTGACCGTCAGAATAATATGCCGTCCCTGAGGCTAGTGGCCTGATGCACCATTCTGTCTGCCACTGATTGTACGATTTCCTTCTCTGCCTCTTTCCTGTCAATACAGTTTGATTGAATTACAAATTTCCATTATTTTACTGAAATGACATTCCAGGCGTTAACAACACCTAATTATGCAATTTCACTTAAAATGTACAACTTTTCAGGCCTTTGGTGACTTATCTACTTCTATTTTGGTGTCTTCTAAAATGTGTGCTTGTTGTTGCTGCAAAAGGAGATAGTAATCTCGGAAATAGTTTTCATCTGACCTTTAACAATATGTAAAATGAAACAACCCAAAGACCCTTGTTAATGCTTGAAACAGCCAATGACGTATTTTCTTTCACGTTTCTAAAACAGACAATCAGCATTATAATTGATGCTTATTGATTAACGGGCCTAGTGAACCCAGGCCCAGTGGTCCCTGAGCTAGGGGGTCCCTGAGCTTGAAGTTGAACCTATGCGTTATTATCTTCGCACTTTTTGTCAGACAATGGGCGTATTATTCATGTAAATAAAATGACCCCAAAGGTCCTGTATTGGTTAAATGTGTGCTGTTTAATAGCGTGTAAATCCTGTGTAGTGATAATACAAGTGAATTTATTTGTAGTTATTTGGCTCTATTTAGTTATTTAATTGAATTGAATTTCAGCACAGCAGTGAGCATGGATGTGCCCTTCTCCTATATAATATTTACACTTTTTCACAATTACACTGTGAAATAACTTACCCACAATTCCACATGCCCACAAATTAAATTCAATTAAAGTTTTCAAGCTAGATAATGAATTGCATTCCATAATGCCTTTGTTTCCTGCATTTGAATTCATGTTAAATTAATTAAAACATGTAACTTTTAATTACCAAAGTAATTAATTAAATAATTGAAAATAGACTTACTGACTGACTGATAAATGATTCAGGCAATGTTCATGCAGCAGCTCACCAAAGCGTACCTTGCTTGAAGGCTGCATTTTGCAGCATGCTGCAACACTCATACACATTTGGAATGTAAATTATATGTTTGATGAATCATAAATATCTATGAAGTCTCATGCATGTCAGAAACTGTTTATAATAACGGTCGCCTAATAGGTAGGCCTATGTGTTACATTGGCGTCTTCGAGTCTCTCAAGGTAATGTGGAATAACACCAACTGTTATCTAAGTACTTTTAATTGAAATGAAAACTGATTATGCCTGAAGTAACTATACAAGCCCAACTGTGATAGAAAGATAATCCAATGGAATTCCAGAATAAAAGATAATTAAGGGAACACGATTAGGAGGATGTTTCTTGCCTATTGTATCTTGGTGGCTATGAAGCAGAACATCATTGTAAAATTGATAAAATGCAAAGGAAACTTCTCTGTCTGCCTCTACAGAACAGGGTCACATTGGGACTAAATTGAGGTAACTTTGAAGGATGCTGCTATAGTTGTATTATTTAATTACACATTGTAGCTTTAAACATTTAACAGTTAGTGGAATGAGGTATGGAAATCGGTTTGCCTAACCGATTTCCATATCTTAGGTTTGATAATGAGGAAAATGTCATTATCAAACCTAAAACCTCCACTTCAACAGCCACCTGTTTTCCTTCTGGTCGTGAAGCCTAATTTATAATTTGTCAGTTACGTTATTTTAAGTTGAATTTTATTTTATTTTATTAAAACGCAGTAGGCACCATGGGGAACCAGTGTTAAGCATCAAACATCGCTGACATTAGAGTAGCCTACATAATGCTGTTCACAGAATCATTCTGACGTACACTCTAATCACTCCACATAACACAAAGACCGCCCCTCTGTCTGCCACGGATTAACAGGCTGGCTGTGCTTTCATTAATGCAGATTTATCTCATTCACACCTCTAAGATAATTGTGTTGTGGTTTAGTTGCTTGTTGTATACGTTATTTGAAACAACTGACGCATCTTTTGCATGGAAAGTGATGGGAAGTCTAAAGTCTTATTGGGGATTTAAATTGGCATAATGTACAGTGTTTTCTGTAAACTTTCTGTAAAATTCCTACAATGACCATAATGCTTTGGTCTACTGCTCCTCCTTGTGTAGAGGGGGGAGGCTTTCTTACTGAGACAACATGTAATCCAGGAAGGAAGTGTCTGTGACATCACAGACACTTTGAAATACTAAAATATCTAAAAACAAAATGCATATTACACACACAAACCGTCAGGAAAGTGTTTCTTGTGGCGTGCACAGATAAGACACTAGGGGTTGCTAGTGCACCACCTGCCCTTGCCCCCTGGACAGCAATTTGTCCTTTTTGTACAGTGTACAGTATGTGGATCATGGTGAAATTGATCAATTCTTGATAAAAAAAAAGTTTCTAATATATTATTTATGCCCCAAAATCTATAAATCTCACACTATTAAGGCAACCGGCTGGTTCCACGCGCTGCACTAGGTGCCCTTTTTCACTTGAGCACCTGCCCCTCTAAATGTCTGTGCACGCCACTGGTCCTATACACATTAAAATAAGATCCGATTGCAAAAGGGGTGTAGTGGCCCTTTAATCAATGATCAATGATCTCTTAGTCTTGCTGCCATAACCGCAGTCACTGAAATAGCAGCTCATGTTGTAGTTGGGGTATTTACTAAAATACATTTGACTTACAGGTATGTAGAAAATGTCCTCTGCATTTAACCCTTCCTAACTGTTAAGAGCAGTGGCTGGTACTGCTATTTTACCAGGAATTGATGGCTTTTAATTGGTTTATTTTTAGGTGTATTCTCTTAACTCTTTCACTGGTTCGACATTCCCCCATGACCTTTCAAAGTCCAACAGGTGCCCGGGCAAATGTAGGGGTAATTACAACACGGGTATAGTTCTCCTGACAGTGTCAATATCCTCCTTGAACTCTGCCATTACTGTCCCATAAAAATAGAATACCAAACGACTCGTCCCTTTACCAACTCGCCCCCGCGAAATGTTTTAATGTAGTTAATTTAACAGTTAATTTAGTATTTCTCTCCCTCTCTGAAATGTGAAATTATCTTGTATACAGATTTATTTGATTGTATCTAGTCGATCTCTATACTCTGTAAAATTGTTGTTACCTAAAAATATACTGGTACACAGATCTGGTGTATACACTATGACTGTTTCAAGATTCCCTAAAACTGCATTATTTTCTTCTATAATTTGACCCACACTGATTAATCTATTAAAAGAAAATCAGCCTAAAAGAATGCCATTTAGGATGTAATATTACTGTATAACTTGTGAGAGTCTATGCAGAACCAGTTGCCTTTTGCCCACATGCCATTTATTCCAACATTTAATTACACCTGACCCAAATCAAGTGATACATGCCATAAATTTCAATCAATCAATTTACTAACTAAACGAGCCATGATTAGACATTAGACATTCATTCGATCCCATTTTCCCCATTGTGCTAATTATGCTTAAACATGACAGGACTGATTAAAATTGAACATTTACATATAATTAATGGCATCTACTGTAACTGAAACATTGCCTTTCTATATTCATGGATTGGAGGGGTTAAATCTTAACAAAAATCTAAAATTAAGTCAACTAGAAACTCGACCGGCCTTGATTCTAGCGCCACGCGTCGTTGGCTCTCTTGCGACGTTTTCTCCTTTGCGATGTTGCACTGCAAATTGTTTACATGTAGTGAGCAAAGAAGGTGTTGGTGTGAGTATGACTAGTGTGATTGATGCACATGGAGAATAGGATGTAAATGCAGATGGGAAGTAGTTGGAAATAAGATAGCATTTGTTGTGTAATGACATGGTTACTGTACTGTACCGTATTGTACTGCACCATACTGTAGCATACTGTGCCATACTGTACTGTGCCATGCCGTACTGTAGGCTACTGTACGCTAGTTGTGGGTGTGTGTGTGTGTGCATTTGTACTGTGTGTGTGTGCGCGTGTGTGTGCGCACACGGCATGCAGTAGGTATTGTGCATGGAGAGATTTGGGCAAACAGTGGTTTGGTAGGAGAAGGCAGACGTATGTATAAACGGTCGACCCCCTTTCAATTAGTGTAGCAAGATTGTATGATTTGTAATGTCTCTACAATGTAGAGGTATTAATGTTCCTCTATGGGCGAATGTGGGAGAAAAGTGGGTGGTTTGTAAGGTTAAACGATTCCAATTAAAGCTTGAATAATGTTATTGACCTTTAGCTGGAATGGATCACTTAAAATAATGGGAAAAGGCTGCACTGACAGAATTATGACACAATGGTCCATCGTTATAAAATTCAGTAGGTCTTGCTCTTGTTCTTGAAAATGCATATAAATTTGTCAAATCTCTAGCATCCACATGTCTTTGCTGAGAAAACGTCTGTTTCTGCTAAGATGGGCTTTTACTATAATGTTGCTGCAGTGTTTCCCCATGTCTTTTGGGTTATAGAGCGGCGCAGTCCCTCCCCCTTTCAGAACAACGAACGGCCCAGGAAATGAAAACGCAATGCATTTCCCCATAGGCAGTTTTTATTTAATTTATTTAAAGACCTTTTAAGCGTTGTACGAAGCCAACTCTTGTCGTGACAAATCATGACAACACACACAATATTTTGGACCAAACAAATAATTACAAAGAAGAAAAACAACAAAAAAAGTGTTGTAACCTGCCGTTTTTTCCTACTTTCTAATTCTTTGTTTGGCCCGAAATATTGTGTGTGTTGTCATGATTTGTCACGACAAGAGTTGACTTCGTACGACGACTTAAAAGGTCTTTAAATAAATTAAATAGAAACTGCCTATGGGGAAATGCATTGCGTTTTCATTTCCTGGGCCGTTCGTTGTTCTGAAAGGGGGAGGGACTGCGCCGCTCTATTGTCTCCACCAGGCCGAAGGCATAGGGAGCGAGTATGTTTTGCACTCCGTGTGTGTGCGTGTCTCCGTCCGTCCATCTGTTACGAGCTAATCTCCGGCACCGTTAACCCGGTCGATGCAAACGATGAACCTCTGCCACAAATTTTCCAGAACGGCCTGTTCTAGTGCCACCAGGGAGTGGGCACTACAATTGAAGTTTTAAAAGAAATGGTTGAATTGAGTTCAAGTATATACGCTTCTATATATATTTGTTTATGTTCTAAATTGACTGTACCTATAGGGACATACACTGATGTATTTGCACTGTGCCCTTTTTTGTCTTCTGTTTAACAACTGATTGCATGGTGGTTGGCAGGGTGGGTTGGAGAGGGTATGCAATCTATCTGTGCATGAATGTATTTGTATACTTGTACTGGAATTATATCTGTTGTTCATATTTTGATGGGACCCCCTACAAAATGAGATGCTGCATCACAAGGAGCTTTCCCTTTAATACAAATCTGAAATATTAAATAGATAAATAATAAAATAAATAAATTGCTTCATTCACGTCTGTATTTAACGTTGACTGAGAAATTCCAACCACAACTTTAAACATTGATATTTTATTAAGACAAGTACTCATCTGATTTTTTCCCTTTTTTTTGTAAAAATGTTTTGTGAACCAATACAAAATATGTATGGTAACATGAAGAACATTTTCTTCAAAAACAAAAACAAAAAAAGTGACCTGGGCACAGAATTATAGATTAAACGGCAAAACAAAACAACTAAGTGAGATCATAAAGAACCAACTTCCCCAGGCATCTAGGATGTGTTTCAACCAAATATCCAAGACGTTACTGATCATTCAAAAAACTTCTTGTCACAGTAAATACATTGTTTCATCTATGCAAATGTAATAGACAATGACTCAAGTAAACCATCGTTTAATTTTGTACTGTGTGGTCACATTCTAATATCCATCAGAAACAGCTGATACCAAAAACGTACGACAAAAGAGAACTATCTGAAGTCAGCTTTCATCAACATCATTGTGATTTAGTTGACACTAAACTGTACATAAATTGATACTGGCTGCTTAACAAATCTAGTTTTCTTTCTTTGTGAACTAGGACTATACAAAATAATTAACATTTACTGTAACAGTGCACCATTATTAATAAGAACACATAAACATGTACAACTGAGGAAAAAAACATGTACACCTTCTGGTTTTGTCACGTTGAATAGCTGTGGTACTGTACTAGAGTATACACACTTGGGGCCAATAATTTGCATTCTACCTGAGATGCAAAACAACAACTATTAACACTCGTGAACCTGAGAGAGTGAAAACAAACATAATAAGTGTTGAACACAATTTTATGATTCCCCAAGGATCCATTATATTTTCTTGATAGCGACAGCGTTATGTTCCATTTACATAAATATGAAATCGCAAAACAAATATTGATCATGCAGATAAGTATTTCTCCACTTCCATGGCACTTGTTGATATCCTGTATCCTAAATAAATTGAATTCTGTTCCAGCTTCTCATCGCATATAGCTTTAATGTAATTAGCTCTCTGACAGTATGTCCCCAGCCTTGTCCCATGTAAATGAGCAATGCAGATAATATAGTTATGGCCATAATACTTTGTGGGGGGAATGTGGTAATTGAGAATAAATAGAATATTGTACTCTATGGAAGTTGCCGTTAACATGCTGATAAAAAGAAAATAAATAAATATATATTTTCAACGTTAAAATCAAATCACGGTTATTGTAGCTTATCTTTCCAGTTTATAATCATAATAGTGGACATTCATGGCAAATAGACCTAGGCCTTGTAACTTCTACTATAGAAATATTCTGTACATCAGGGTTCCCCAATTAATTTTCCTCAAGGGCCATATTTTGACTAGCGTACCAGGCTGGGGGCCGAGTCTGCACGCGCGAGGTCGAGGACTTGCCCTGAAAATTCATTTTCAGGGCAAGACCCCATTTGAAAAGGATGCCCAGTTTGATATGCATATCTGGGACCCTTAAAAAAACAAAAGATTTTTTTATTCTTTTTTTTTTATTCTTTCATGGGCCACAAGGGGTCACTCTGTGGGCCGTAAATGGCCCGCGGGCCGCCTATTGGGGAACCCTGCTGTACATGATGCGTCTTAGAGGATGACATGACAGTTACCATAATATGCCTCATTATCAAAGAAGGCACTAAATGAAGTCCTTCAGTCTTTTGCTTTATAAATGACAGCTACCCAGAGCGGTTAAGGCAGTGGTTGTCCCTTTTGCCATATTCTTTTCTAGTTTATTTATTTTTTCTATTCAAGCAATAATCACTCCCTAACTTCCAAACAAACTATGTTATACTGAATGTGGCCCCCTTTTGAACTATACTCGAGTCATGGACATAAAGCATGCACAATAGGCCCACATGTGTGTGCATACATGTATTGGTGAGGGCGAGGATCTGTTGGTTTTTCATGCCGAAGCAGGAAATTAATTTGGGTAGACAGATCTTTAAGGGTTTGTGGCTGGAGGATGACAGTAAGAAAATGACCTTTACCATACCCAGTCTCAGACTCGAAGCAAATATAACTTGCAATGTTTCTCTGCCCACGTGACTCTAGCCAATGGGTAAGATGTCATCACAGAGAGTTAATACAGCTGGTTCGTATTTGTGGCTTTTAATGCCTTAATTACTGATATACTTAGTTGCCGGTGTCGTGCACGAAAACAACCGATCTACAAGGGTTAGCTGGTAGTTCATTATCTAACTTCGGTGGAGGCAAGTACAAAAAGGCTTTAGTGTGTGTCTTGATGTTTTGTTTCTATTTGTATACCACAGTTCACAAAACAATTCATCAGGGCAACAAAATAACAATGACAATAATCCAATACTTTGAAGCATGGATTTCTGATGACCCCAGAGAATTTGACATGACTTGGACACTTAATTCACCACTGAAATGAAACGTGAATTCAAAGTATAACATTTTATCTTCCCTAATCCCTACGCACTACAATCACATAAAAGATAAATACCTAAGATAACAAAATGACTGGTTGAAGGTCTATGTAAAATTTCAAAAAATATTCTCAATATATTAAACTCAATATATTACTAAAGACTTTGTCCAAGAAAGACCAGGAACAAAATAAAACCGTATAGAGGAGCAAGTCTGTACAGTGGCATCTTTACCTGTGCTGGAAGTCTCACAGTACCGTAGGTAATATGCAACATATTTGCCCACATATACAAGCACAGCGTTTGTATTTGGTCCTTTGCTGACCTTTAAGGAGAAGTAAGGGACTGTACCAGCATTGAATCAAAGATAGCATTTAAAAAATGGTTGAGATGATCATTGTAGAATGCTGAGCCATTTTCAACTACAAGCTATGATCAAAACGCCAACATAAATTTGTCATACAGATAAAGAATCGGGCTGCATTTAATGACTCCTTATTGAAAACAAACGCAAAAAAAAAAAAAAAAAAAAAGCATCACTAATGATATTAATAGGGATCTTATCTCTCCTATGTTGTAATTTCCCTCCTGATGAAAGCAGAATGACTATGCCTTCCGTAAAGTACTATAATAAGTCCTACAAATACTGAACTAGCCCCCCATATCTGATGATATCCAGATATGGTGCTCTTTACAAACAAACATTGAGAGACCAGGGGCCATAATATGTATCAAGGCTGTGTATGCATTAAAATCATGCTGAGCACATACCATTAACGCTCAGTCCAACCCCAGTCCCATAATCGGTGGCAATAAAAAAAAGCTAATAAAAAGCTTTTTTTTTTTTTTTTTAATATGAAAAAGCAGGCAAATGTGCAATTTCATATCGACTGACCCACTGAGGAGAACCATTTATGAGAATGGATGAGGATGGACAGTCTTAATTGAGTAAAGGGTTCACAAAAAATATTTTTTTATCTTTGTCAGTCGCTGCCAATGAAAACCAGGCTTTGTCGGTCCGCCAATGGTCAATTCCCGAGTGCAATTCAATTGGTTAACCCATAAGGAGAAAAATGACGAATAGTCTTAATTGAGTGATACGAGTTCACAAAAATTGAAAAGTTATCTTCATCAGTGCACATGGTTGCATAGCCCCAAATAACCGACTAGGGTTGTACTCAGTCTGTGGTAGAGCGAAGAACTGGGAAAGGGAGGTGGCTCTGCTTGGATGCTGCAGGTTTGAGGCATTTACTGTATGGGGTCCAGAAAACGTGTGCAGCATTATCAATTCTAGACCGATTACCGATTTTGTCCGATATTTTTGCAACATTTTCTAATTAGTTTGATAAAAGTTATTTATGTCCAATTCAAAGGCGTTGAGGTTGTAGATCTGCTTTTTTTATTCTGAATAATAATGAATTGCCCAAAATGTAGGGACAGAGAGGTTGAAAGTGGTATATAATAAAGTGATATGTTGGCCAGACCGATAAATCGGTCAGGCTCTAATCGGGCCTCTGCACCATTCGGCACCACAACCCAGGATGGCCCAGAATACCAGTCACGCATGCGCTGGTCCTTTTGAAGAGAGCCCTACAGTCCCGTCACCTGCTTCAGTGGCTGTGACATTTGTCTCGTGGGCATTGATACACTTCTAGGCCTCAGTTACATTAAGAAAATAGTGTCTGCTCTTAACCAACTATATTTGCACATGATGATGATCGGTGCATGTGTTTAGTTAGACATACCAACAGTCAGACACACCATGAGTCAGACACCCTCCCCAAACCTAACCCTAACATCAGGTGATGTTTAACCCGCAGCACAGATTAGTTTTAACCCGCCACAGGTGATTGACTGTAGGACTGTTGGTATGTCTAACCAACATATGCACCCCTGATGATGATGATGATTATTATTATTATAAGATTATTTTAATTTCACAATAAGCTAAATTATTATTATTCTTTAGGGGTAAAAAGATCACACTCATGTGAAGTGAGCAGTGCCTTTTATCATGATGATGATGTATGCCACATGGCGTCACGGGGAGGGGTGGACAGACATACAAAGCCACATGATTATTTTGCCATTGACTTCAATGCTCAAAAATAAATGTATAATATATATAATATATTATACTGTCTGGAGTGGATATGTGCATGAATCACACGGTGTACAAAATTGGATACATAATGGCCCCAGGTGTTGCTTGCTGTTAGGAGCACAGACATCCATGGTACTTCACTTTACGGCATGTGATGAATTTGGGGATGAAGATGGTTAAATAAGTCTCCACATAACCAAACCTGATCTCAAAGATCCAGGTGAGCCACATCAATCCAATACAATCAAAATAGGCATCTATGTACAGAATCGAGGGATTGCAGATTTAGAATTGGCAGGAATGTCTGATTTTGAGAAAAGTGTTTGTTGATTTTGTTTCTGAAAATACCGAAATGCACAGCATGGACCCATTGGTTTCTGGTAGGTAGCGCTTCTATGAGCCCTCGTACAATAGCTATTGGCAAGCTGAAGCACACACAGACACACCATGCCATTTTGTCTTCGAAAAGCCAGCTGAAAGGATCAGGTGGAGGACACAGACACGCATGGGAAAGAAAAGAAAAAAAAGAAAAGAAAACCCACAACTAAAGAAATAGAACAAGGCACAAAATTGTCTGTAAAATAATTGAACTGTACAGATCAGCCCCAGCAGTCCAGGAAGTGTTGAAGATAGGAGAACCGATGACATTTCACACCGCAAAGCATGGTTCTAGTCCTCTGGTCCACTACATCTTCATTCCTTCTTCTCAGCTCTGTGCCCCGCTACCACACAAGTTCCACGCTCCGTTTGCAACACCCCCACCCACCCGCCCGCCCACACCCACAGCCCCCACACACCACCCACCCACTCAGTTAGATCTAGTGATCCTACAGGTCCTCCCACCACCCCTCTCCTGGCCTCTCCAGATTAGATGTAATATTCCTTCTTCTCATCCGAGGTGTTGTGCCCGCCCTCTGCGTTGATAATGGCAGTATCTGCGTCTGCTGCGTCGTCTGCCCCTTTGGCCTCGTGCGTGAAGTAGGTGCCTGAACAGGAAGAGATACAAATTAGTATTGCGAGTGTTCATGGTCACAAATTTTGCCAACCCCCAATTTGAAATTTCACTGCTCAACACCATTGTGCAGTGAAGTATAAATCATGCTTTTAAAGGGCACGTAACTGAAATTAAAAAGGGGCTGAACACATTCAGTATCATCCAGGGGTTTATACTAGTTATTATCGGGATCAATGGACCAATAGTATATTTTTTTTGCTCATGATTTTAATAATCTAATCAAATTACTATTATCAAATGATATTGAGATAAGAGATAAGTGTTTTCTCTTATCTCAGTAAGAGTGCTCTCGACCACTCCTAAATGTGTTCTTGCATAAGTGAAAAGCAAAAATAAGAAAGCTTTGTTGAATCCCAGATCAGAACAAAAAAAGAGAATCTGTTCTTATATCGCTTCTTGAATGAGGCCCATTGTCCCTCCCTGTTCTACTCTCTGCTTAAAGGGACACTCTCTGCTTAAAGGGACACTAACGATATGTTAATGACATTGAGAAGATTTAGAAAACTTGTGTGGGGTCTTTACTGTGTAATGTGGTTTTAGATATATTTAGCAATGTCCATGATGTCATGGACACTGGGCTCACTTCCTTCCTGGACTACAATTCCCATAATGCTTTGGTGCACTGTTCCTCCTCTTGGATAGGGGAAGGGCTGTCTTACTGAGAAGTAGTCAAAACAAAAGTGTAAAAACCAGACCTGTATTATGTGTCATATTTTGAAGTATACTGTTGGCCTTTTACCTTTGTGTCTTGCAAAGTACCGTCCAAGAACTATGAGTGCACAGAGGATGGCGAACATCACTACTGCAACCACCCCTCCGATGACGGCGTGGTCAATTTTCTGTGGTGCCCCCTCGCCAGCTCTGGAATCTGAAAGTCACAATAACAAGAACTATTTATCATCAATAAGCCCTTTCATCCATTCACTCATCGAACACTGCCACATACAGGCCTTGAATAGTAAATACACTGTAAACGGGTCATTACATCAACAAAAGGACTGCATGATGATTTTAACCTAAGCTTCTGGAAAAGAAAATAGGTTATCACAATAGGAAATCACAATCAAGGTATATAAATGCGCCACATCGTGTGTGTTTACAGTTGTAATGCACGTAATTCGAGAACCGGTTGACCCACCGACTTCAAATTCGACACACGCATTCCATATCCCCACAGGGAGTGCAGTGCCCGGTATCGAGTCGGTCGGACCCACGCTTCTCCAGAACCACCACAAAAGGCTCTGCTCAGGCTCTTCCAATTGGCCTAATGAGGCCAACTCCTTTCACCTGGGCCAGGCTCTGCCAGTGGGCCTAATGAGGCTAACTCCTTTCAGCTGTGCAATTTCCAGCCTCTGCCTCAGCCAATTGAGGCTCAACCAATCAGGCTCTGCCAGTGGGCCGAATTGATTGCCAAATACACACTGTACATGGCCTAGACAGCGAGCTAAACTTCAAAGGTTCAAGTATTTTAAATGGAATCCTTTTTGTGAAACTAAACCAGACGCCTGCATGCATGCATCCGCCTAAGTGACAGCAGACTGCTGGGCGAGCGCTGACGCTTTGGCATGGGGGTTCAGATCAACATATGGAATTAATTCTGTACTGGCCATATATGGAGCGTGTCTTGAGTGTACAGGGTTAGATAAACATAATATGGAATGTCAGATCAGTTCAGCTCCATATATGGAGATCTAAGGGTAGGGCGAGGTCGTGTGCACAGTTGCATACATCCGCCTAGGTGACAGCAGACTGCTGGGCGAGGGCTGGCACTTTTAGGGGTGGCTAACCGTTAGCCGTTAAGAAATTCGTAACCGACAAATACTAACGGCTAATGGTGAACCGATAAAATAAAAACAAAAGCCCACAGGATTTACAGACGGCACGCGATGGCAGCCATAGTGCTGTCTGCGTCATGGTATTTACGCACATGAACTGGCTACTGGAGTTTACGCATGTGGGGCTCGACTGTTGGACTCACCACAGACTAGTTATTTGACAATTAAGCAGTTGAGACGAAGTCCAAAATAATTATCCATAATGTATAAATTATAGATAAGGGTTCAGGACAGATACAGTTTGGACAGACTGTTATTCGTCTCAACTGCTCAATTATGTGCCACTATATTATTGTTATATTAATATTATATTATTATATTGGCGAGTAGTGTAATTCAGCCGTCTTATCGACACAGAGTATGCCCGACAGACGACACACTGCAGAGTGCAGACAACATGGCTGGTAGGTAAACTAAACGATGAGTTGGAGGAGGAGGCTTGGTATAGGCTTGGTATAGCCTAGCAACAGTCATTAAGACATGTGAATCCCTTGACTCCTTCAAAACCGCTCTCAAAGGGCACCTACGGATGGCTGCAATTCGAAACTGGCCTCTGTAAAATCTGAATCCCCCCCCCATTTCCCCTCACTGTATATGTATCTTTTCCCTTTTTGCTTCCTATATGATGAATTCCTGTTCTGTTCTTTAGCTACATAGAATTGTCTATTTGTACGTCTCTAAATGTTTTGATGAATTGAACAATGTGGACCCTGTTGTAAACAAGTGTAATGCTTAATTGGGTCGTCCACTCACAGTTAACAGTCTTTGTATTGAGTTTGTGCTTGAAATGTACTGTAATTCTGCAAACTGTTAATAAATATTTCAATCAATCAATCAAAGCTGGATTTGCCAGACACAATGTGAACACGCCTCCTCCCCACTATGATATCGGGGAGTAAGCAAGAGTAAATCCAAAACCAGGCTCGAGGCTTGGGAACTGAAGGTGCATTCAAATTTGAAGATATTCGTTTCCACTGTCGCACTTTGGTCGCACAGGTCATCGTTGGTAAAAAAAAGTCCACCGTTCGCTCCAGCTCACTCTTTTTTTTTTTTTAAGATTTATTTAATGATAATGCAAACATCATTCAAAACAACGAATTACAGAATCATGATTTTCTTTTTTTGCAAAAAAAACAGCAAAAACAACCCCCCCCGCCCACCCACCCCCCAGAAAGGTAAACTACATAGCTCTCATTACTCTGTATTGTCCACAACACCACTTGACAATATCAACTTGGATAAATAAATAAAAATAACAATATAAATAAAACCCAGAGGAGATATTGAACCTCAAAGAACCTACCCCATATCTTTTCAAATGTAGCAGGCTTTCTCCTTACATTGTACAGTATCTTCAGGAGTACAGTATGATGAAAGCTCATTCAGCCAGTGTCTCTGTGAAGGTGAGTTTTCAGATTTCAACTCCAGTTAACCGGCGGTCATGCAAGATCTGTAGCTGAGCTGTCTTCCCCCTCCCTCGAGTGGTGGTTTATATATTATTGATATAATAAAAAGTACACAGTCATTTAACATTGGGGGTTTAACCATTATGGACCCGCTCGTTACATTTTGTGGTCTCGAAACACAAGCACACAGCGCGACGCATTGTGAGCTTGTAGATCGGCTATTAGGCTACTGGGAAAGTGTGTGCGTCACAGTGCATGTGTTCACGATAACGCACGTAACGTTGTGGGCTTGTGATGGCTGCTAATTCCCCCGTCCGGGTTTACCCTAACTCTATGGGGTGGACTGGGATTCGAAAACCCCTGTTGTAGCCGGCTATTTGTCCTTTTTTTAATGGATATAAATAGCGATTTTCTTTCCTTAAAGGCTAACGGTTAATTTGCCGGCAAGGCCTGACGGTTACCGGTTAATAAAAAGTCTCCATTTGGCCAGCCCTACTTTGGCATGGGGGGTCAGATCAACATATGGAATGAATTCTGTACTGGCCATAGAGCGTGTTTTGAGTCTACAGGGTTTAATGTGGTCAGATCAACATAATTATGGAAAGTCAGGTCAGCTCCATATAGAGATCAAAGGGTGGCAGTGTCTTGAGTGTATAGTAGTGATGTGCGGGTCGACTGCCGTCCCGCGGCCCGCGAAAACAAAAAGTAGCCTAACGACTGGCTTTTCAACACCCAGCAAGTCCAGTCCATTCAATTGCTTTGTAGAGAAAGAGGGGAGGGAGGGGGCAGGGACGTGCAGAGGGAATATGAAGGGCAGGCAGCTGGAATTCGAGGCACCTTTTATATTTATTTTACATTTCTACCCAGATTTAGAGGAATATCTCATTTTAAACACTAGGAAATGACCCAACCAGTCTGCCCTGTAGCCCAAATTACTGGTTATTAAGGATCACATAATTGCATTCCTGTCAGTCAGAAAGTTTGTATGGTTGGAAACTGTGAAATGACATTGGACTACTGTATGAAAAACACAGCGGAGGTCGCTCGTTATGAGAGAGAGAGAGAGACGAGAACCTCTCTACAAGCTCACAACGCGTCGCCTGCGGCGTGTTGTGAGCTTGTAGATCTGCTATAATTCTGTGTGTGCACACTGTGCACACCTGAATAGCACTGCACTCAATTAAGAAAGATTTGATGCAGATGTGCTCATTGCGCTGATGGCGGTCAGCTTCAGAGCCTCCGAACAGAGAGGGCACTTTTCTCCAATGGTCAAAAAGGCAGGGGCTAAAGCGCCCTTTGCAACGCATTGATGAACAACAGAACAAGCTGATTGTTTCAGCAGGAGTAGAAGACAGTAGACACAGGAGAGCACCGGAATTCTTTTTTTTCTCCTTTTTTGGGAGGGGGGCCCGCCCCGCCCGCCGCGCGATAATTGCGCTGAAAACCTTGACCTGTCCACCTGCCCCGCGGGCCAA
This sequence comes from Protomyctophum parallelum, assembly GCF_964188405.1. Classification (NCBI taxonomy): domain Eukaryota; kingdom Metazoa; phylum Chordata; class Actinopteri; order Myctophiformes; family Myctophidae; genus Protomyctophum; species Protomyctophum parallelum. The sequence continues at coordinate 24,440,408 of NC_139706.1, forward strand.
CCCGCGGAACCTGCGGCCAACGAGCCGACCCACGCATAACTAGTGTATAGGGTTTGATGAGGCCTGGACTTCATTTTCGGGCCTGTTGAGAGCTCTAGTTTTCGCCGGCTGCCGGGCACGTTTGGGCAGGCCCGTCTAGAGTCTAAATGGGCATGTGTATAAGTCAAAAGGGAGACATCGAAGATGAAGATGGATGAGGAAGGATCAACATAATGGAATGTCAGAACAGGTCGACTCCATATATGAGGATTGAGATCAGATGTAGAGTTACTGGACAATATTGATGACATCAGGGATCTCTATATATGGGCATTCTCATGTATGGGCTTAATATTGATGACATCAGGGATCTCCATCCCTGATGATGTCACGTGATGCAACATCAACAAACGTCACTCGATCCTGTAGGTTCACACTCTATAACATACGACGAATTAGACCACTCCTCACCCAGGAATCAGCCCAGCTCCTAATCCAACAGTCCACACGTCCCAAACTCTTCTCCCTTCTGGCTCCAAAACTGTGGAATGCACTTCCCATTGCAGTCAGAACTGCAGCATCACTCCCAATCTTCCGCCGTAGTCTGAAAACCCACCTTTTCAGACTCCATTATGGCCCATAGCACTTACCCCACCCCCTTAGATAGCATTTCTGTAGACTTAGATAGCATTTGATACAGACTTATAGCATGTTATGTAGACAGCACTATAATTGCATTGTATGTAGTCATAGCACGTCATAGTACATATGTATAGCATAGTAGTATAGATGTATAGTTTATATGTATAGTTTCATTATATAGATATTCCACTGTTACTTTCTTAGCTTACGCATGTTTCATGATAAATGTTTTTATGTGATGTATTCCCATGCTTTTTTGTTCTTGCTTAATGTAAGTCGCTCTGGATTAAGAGCGTCTGCTAAATGCCTAAATTGTAAATTGTAAATTGTAACATGCCTGGGCCCTGGGGTGACCAACCAACCACGATTTCATAGTAAATGCGACCTGCAGTCGCAATAAATACAAGAATAAAGTTATAGAAATAAATGTTCATTCCCTAATTGATGGCTAGACCATCTAGAATAGAATATTCATTTCAGATGGTCTGTAGAGAATAACATTAACATTATTAATTGTAGCTGTAGAGCACTTTTGAGTTCTTATACAATGGTACCATTCAATATGTGCACGTCATACAGCATGTACAGTACAGTTACCAATACTTCAAATGGATGCTTCAATCCACACAGGGCTGATAATGCTCTGAATGGTGCCTCAACTGCACAGAATGTGTAATGCTGCTGTCGAGTGGAAAGAACAGTATAGGGCTCTTTGATCCAGATCTCTTTTGTGTTCTTTGGCTATGAATTTCATCCATTTTAATTTCATAGCACAGTTTTACACTGCAATACAAGACTGGGATCTGTTTTTAAAATACAAATATTTGGATGTCTAATATAAATAAATGCAAAAAACCATGGCATTCCCAAAGAAAACCTCCATAGTGAATTAACTAAATGGGGAGCTAAATACCATAACCTGAGCTCCTGCAAATGGGTGGCTTTGGGAAATGGTTTAAGGCAGATCTATTACAATGATCCACTGGACAGCCTCTACAATTTAAACAGAGAGAGTCCACAAAACTGTAATACATTGTGCTATAAGAGGCAATATCTAGACATTCTCGACTTCAATCATCAGAAGTAGACAGAAAACTGGAGATAAATCGGAGCGCAGTGTCTCCACACAAAGAAATACGTTGCAGCCTCAGGTGTCAAAGACTGTCATTGTCCACCATTTAGCCAGATTTATCTGTCCACCACAAAAGAATGAGGCACAATTTGAAGACTTTTAAGTCTCTACTCTCTAACCTCTGAATAGTTCAAAAGCATTTATCAATAGCCCATATCTGTGCACATTAGAGTGACAGAGGGGAGGGGAGAGAATGTCTGTGCTGGTATTTGCTGCATGAGAGAGCAGCTCAATTCTCCATCAATCTCTCAAGTCATGCTCTGAACTTGAACATTTTGATAAAAGACAAATGGTGGGTGCAGATTTTCTTTACAGTGCAAAATTTACTTTTAATCTGTTTACTGTACGACATGTGTGACAGACAGACATACAGTACAGTAGTGCACGCACGCACGCATGCATGCATGCACACAGAGTCAACAGAAAGATGTGGTGAACTTGTGGATGAGTGGTCTTTGCTTTGTGTCAGTATTAGCACCTGGCAGTGGTGCTAATGAAACACGAGCGCACGCACACACACACACACGCACACACACACACACACACACACAGACCCTGAGGACATACCCTGTAAAATATGATCTGATGTGTCAATGAATCTGATTTTAAGAAGTCTAAGATTGGATTTTCAGTTGCTAAAACAGTTACCCGCAGCAGAAACACTGAATGCATCTATCTGTGACTTCTGTAACAGTATCCTTTATGTTATGTTTCATGGGGCCCCCTTATTTATTGATGATGTACATTCATCAACCTCTAGCAGGGCTGGGAGATATGACTTAAAATGATTTAATTATTTAAAACTTTTATTAAACGATTTAAACGATTATTTTATTGGCTTCTTTAGCTATTTTCCCACCATTGTACATGCAATTGTGTAATTTAGAGCTTAAGTGGTTCAGTCTAATCGATTTAGTCGATTATATAAAATCCATCCAAATTATTTTATGTCGATTCATTGAAATAAAAACATTAAAAAAACCTGCTTCTCACTTAATCAACATGAGTAACATTACGTCTGTGAGAGGTTCTAAAGGTATCAATACATTTCCAGTTAAATGCCCACAATGTTTAGTTGTTTAGCCTTCATATCCTTAAATCTTAAAGTGCATTTTATTATGTCATTTCTGTGGATATCTAGTCTCCATAGTCCTGACACAGCGCTGCTCACTGTGCAAGGCGTGTTGACATGCCCACACCTCAGTCCCGACAGGATGTGCACAGCCGTGGGGATTTATGGGGAAATAAAGAGGATTTGCAACCGATTCACGACTCTGTCCCGCGGTGAGATCTACTCCACTGAACTACGTTGCCACATGCTTTATGGTTCCTCCTAGCTGTCTCTACTCTGTACAACAATGACTAATTGCAGTGCAGGCCCTGCAAGAATCAGACATACTGTCAGACTAGCAGCCAGCTGCCTATTTTTTGCCAGTTTTGGACATATTAACTACTACTGTAGGCCTACATGAGCAGAGAGCACTCACATGAATATACACATGCGTGTGTGTATGTGCACAGGTTCCTACATTAAGTTCCATTAGGGACATAATTTGGTTCCCACTTTGGTGTACTTTTTGTCGCTGTGTATTTGCACTACGTGAAATCTGTCCTCTGCATTTACCCCTCCTATAACTACTAGGAGCAGTGAGCGCTATTAGTACAGCACTCAATGAGCAGTTAGGGGCTACATGTCTTCTCAGGGACTCTTTGACACATAGACCGGAGCTGGGACGTGATTTGGGGACCTTCTGTTTCTCAGGCCGCCTCTCAGCTATGGTTGCCCTTGGCCCCTTACTGCTACTAGGCCTACTGCAGTGCCAGGAGGAGGAGGAGGAGGAGATGGAGGAGGAGGAGGAGGAGGAGGAGGAGGAGGAGGAGGAGTTTCTACCACTCAATCTTGCATGCACGTGTAAAACACATGCATTTGCATCAAGCATTGCGCGTGCACGGACACACACACACATTGTGTGCAATTACATGGATGATGCAATTGAAACGATTCTTCTCTTGCATTGATGGAGGAACACATTCACAGACATGGTTCCTTTACATTTCCCTTTTCCAGGCAGTGGTTAGTGAAGGTGGAGGTTGCTATAAAATGTGGTCAAGCATTAAAACACATTTAGTGCCGGAAGTGCCTTCAAAATAGAGGCTATAGAGTGCCAGAGTTGTCTGATCGCTTTTACTTTGAAAGCCATGAACCGGAAACACTTGCCTAAAAAAGTTGACTTTACAAAGAGACCTCAGATCTCCGATCATCTTAATATATTTTTTTACGCTCCAAAAAGCATTCATATTTTGCGGGAGAGACGGATGAGGAGCAGAAATGAAGCGCCAGCATATCGATCCATTCATCACCACAGAGAGCGCCCGGGATTAGGAGATATGAGTCATTCTTTCCGCCGCGCTAACATGGGAGTCAATGACAAGCTAATAGTTGCACTGAGCGTTAGCATACGGCAAACAAAAAGCGAAATGCCAAAAAAGAAATAGGAAAAATTCTGAATATTCTTATCTCGCCCCGCGTCGCTGGGACGTCGCTAGGACGTCCACAGACGTCCTAGGCACCAATATTTCGGGATCCTTATGACGTGCTCACACGTGTTTTGTCTTAATTGTGTTAATTATCAATAGTCATTCGATAGCACTGAATTGCAAACGTTTGTTTCAGTAGCAGTTTGCAAAGGCAACGGGTAATCTGTTGAATATCGTTGATCTCGGGAGCAGAAACCTCATAACTCCATAACTTTTTGTTTTTTCGTAAATGCTACTTCATACCACAGTGCTGCAACTTTCATCAGAGTGTGAGTGTGAGTGTGTGTAATCCACGTAACTCGAGGATTTCGACACACGCGTTTCACACGAGTGCAGTGCCCGGCCTTGAGTCGACCGGATACACCGCCACAAATGGCTCTGGTCAATCTCTGTCAGTGGACCTAATGAGCCTACATCCCCCCCCCCCCCCCCCCCCCCCCCACACACACACACACACGCACGCTCACACCTACAACGACCTGCCCATGATAGGGCCGCTAGGGTTTGTGTGGTGATTAAACAAACAAGCTAAAGTGCTGTAGAAGTCTGCACTTTACTGCACCTTTCTAAGATAATGGAGATCGACAAAAAAGGACCTCCACCCAAAAGCCAGCACTGCTGTCTTTTGAGGTCCTTGTTTTGGTGCAGCCTCGCTCTCTTTTCACAACAATTTCCCATTGTGTAGATCAAGGCAAGGGAGAACGTTCTCACATTCTAACAGAAATCTCAGTCCTGCGACGATGATTAAGTGCTTTGGGTTTTCAATGAATTTTAAACCGTGTGAAAACACGGTGATGGCTTTTTTCGGATTACAGTTTTCAGAATCGCATAATTCTATAAAGTATACTTCCAAAACGTTTTGGTCAATCTAGAGAGATTTTTGTATTATTTAAATGTTTAAATGAAAAAACAATCAAATATTTATCGGGACTGATGCGCTTGATCTCAGTACCTAAAAAGCAGATCCAATTCATCGCCAAACTATAATAAATATATTGCTCATTTTATATTCAATAAATATCTATTCCATCCATTCTTGAGTTGTCCTGACTGAATGTATTCTCTGTTCATTAAAGGAGAGACGGGGAGACAATATAGAGCAGGGGTCGGTGACCTTAGGCACCAAAGAGGGTGATCACTGGCACACTGGTGTGAGAGAGAGGATTTTTGGTTTGATTTTCTAGTAAAATAAATGTGCCTCACATTTCTATGTTATTACATCCTGCACATTATTTCTACATTCATTTTAATTCTGAACTCTGACTTTTGGAAGTTTTGATGTCATTAAAATTAATGTTGACATGGCACACAAAATGTTGCAGAGCCCTGATACATGTATAGAGCTTTACATTTAATGTCTCTGTACAGTATGTCTGAGTATGACCCATTGACCCCTGCAGCTGATTGGGTCGCATTCAGGTCACGCACGCAAGCACGCACAGACACAGGGTGTGTGAATTATGATTCGTGTCCACCACAATCTTTTTTTTTTTAATCCCCAGACGGTTTTGGTGACCACCTGACCTGTTACCGTAATTAGAATCCGCTGTGCTTAAATCAACAACTGTGCTCAGTACTTGGCACCACTTGACCATTGGCTCTGTACTTGGAGGTCTTCTCTTTTTCCCTCTGCACCAGAGCTCTGAAAATGGCAGATCTACAAGCTCACAATGCATTGCAGGCTTCTAGTACTGCTATTTTTCCCCTCCGAAAGATCACGCAAAGATTTAGCTGTAGCAACTCGGAGGACCCCTTAGGTGTCCCAGACCCCCTGTTGAAGAGCCATGCTGTAAATAAAAAGTATTGTGATAATGTACAGTTTTATATTCACTGTTTACAGTGTATAACAGTGAATATAAAACTGTACATTATCACAATATTGGTCTGAAAAATCACAAATAGATATTCTTCCAAAACTGTTCACCCCTAGTGGGGTCGCTCTGCTATTAGTGTGACACTTCCAAATGAGTTGGTCTCCTCTGGAGTCCCATTAGTTGGTCGGTTCTGTCAGCCCACCAGAGGCCGGTTCTGTCAGCCCATGAGCCCACCAGAGGCCAGTCCCATTAGTTGGTAGGTTCTGTCAGCCCACCAGAGGCCAACATTCCTGCCCTCATGCCATTCCCAGGGATTGAGTTGGCAAACTTTCTGTAACTGCTTTATTACTATTCTAACCTCCTGTCGGCTCCCTCCTGCCTCCCATGCAGATCTACATGCAGGGATACATTTGTAAATACAAATAAAAACCATCACCATTATGAACATTATGATGCCTTATACACATGTACCCAGACCTCCATGCCCCAGGCACAGACACTGACAGCCAGGCAGGGACCAGGGGCATCACCCTGGGTCCTCTGCCCGGCCGAGAGTGCCCACGCCCGGCCACGGACCACCGGGAGTCTCCGGGGGGACCAGTGCCTTGCGCACCGTCGTGTGTGTAATTTTGAGTTTTGACAAATATATCAAACATGCAGTGAATCAAATATGAAACACTTCAGACAGCCTACATTTCCACGAAAGACAATGCATGCATTTAATTCAGTCTGACCAGAAGCAGCGATAAAACATACAAATTAATGACCTGAGGGAAAAGCAGAGGCATGGACCCCGACACACACACACACACACACGCCTCCAGTAAGTACACCACCCTGTTTACATAGTGTTTCAACATGTAATATGCTATGTTCAAACTCGTATTTAAACAGAAGCTGCAAGCATATGATTTCATGCCAGATGATGCTTGAGGGATGAATTAATAATACAGTTGCAAGAGGGACAAAGAAGTTACTCTTTTGTGCTGCTTTCCTCAGCAAACCGTCAGATATTGGCAGGATTCAAGCCTATCTCTCTGTAAACCAGTGGTTCCCAAAGTGGGGTCTGGGGACCCCTAGGGGTCCTTGAGGGAGTTCCAGGGGGTCCCCAGCTAAATGATAGTTTGGAAATGGACCCTTATGGGTCTGTAACTGTGAGTGTACAAATGGAACCAAATGGACCCTAACGGGTCCACACTCTCAGAGTTAAATTAGCATTGATTTTACAATATAAATTGGGGTCTCAGTGATAGAAATGCCATTAAATGGTGGTCCGTAGCCTAATGCACATCAAACTGGATCCTAGAGCCGTACAAATCTTCTGTTATGGGGGTCCCTGGCATACTTTTTCAAATGGGGGCACGCAGGCTAATCAGTGTCAATTTGGGGGTCCTTGACCTAAAAAAGTTTGGGAAACACTGCTGTAAACTATTGACTTTGACAAAGATTGCTACAGTGTGAGCTTATTCTTTCAATATATCATCCATTATACGTTTACTACTACTAGAAAACCTTACTCTCACGTGTATCATTAACATTTTAAGTACACCATTTGAGGAATTAAGAGAAATTACCCCTCTCTCGATTTATTTATATACATACTTGAAATACACTGGGGTTTCTCTCCTTTTGCCTTTTGTAATTCTTTCAACTATCTTCAAATTGAAGAGCAACACATATTTTAATGTGACAATTTAATTGGCCTCAGGAGAAAGGGAGGTTTCTTCCACCCCAGCCCAGCATCATGTTAAAAGACTATTCCACTGTATTGTTTTGTTGTATGGGTTAGTTCTCGCTGTACTCTATTTACCAAATTAATTCTGTAGAGCCTCATCATCAGGCTTCAAATTATAATATAAGATGTATTGCTTTTACCACTGACTTTCACATACGTTTTAACAACATGGATGTCATCACAGAAGAATTGCCGGTAGCCTACTTACCACAAAACAGCAATTAACGTAATAACTAACGTAAAAACACCCCACAAATTGCACTGAAGCTAGTGATTTGTTGATGACCTACACACCTACAGTAATTACTTGCTATTAATGGCCAAACTTTGGTCAGGGAGGCAATGTGTTATTAGACTCTGTGGCTCTAGTTTGAGAGTGGTTGTTAATATTCACCGGCAGCACAATTGAGCTGCTTTGGAGATAGTATTATGACAATTCAATTCTGCACCAATAGAGGGACCTACACATTTATTTTATTTTTCAAACACAGTTCTTATATGAGGCGATCTAAAATCCCCCTATGGGATTACAATGCAAATAAAAAGTACATGAACCTGTGGATTTGCGCCCTCTACCGATATTGACGTCAGACTTCGGTACTCTATTGAAGCTCAACCAATCAGGCTCTGCCAGTGGGCCGAATTGATTGCCAAGCTACGTCGAGTCCGCCTACAGGAAATACGTAAGCTGTGACCATGAGACCCGTTCCTGGATTCGTCTATAGAAACGTGGGTTTTTCAGAAAACATTTGTAGAATCTGGTGTCAGTCAGTTCCAGTGAATTCATTGTCACAAGTTGCCACTTTGTATTTCCTGGCTCTCTCCCCCAGTTTCCATTTTAAGCACAGTTATGCCTTCAGGAGCCCTGAGTCATTCAATGTTCCATGTGTGCAGCAGTAGCCTATGCCACAACAATAAATAAATAAATTAAAATAAGGGGGAAAAAATACGAAGCACTGCCTTAAGCTGTGAGAATGTCAGTTATAAGTGCTGAATTTGGTCGCCTAATGGCTCTAAATGGTGTTGGTATGTCAGTGTGGTCCAGGCTGATGGTATAATGGCCGGGGCACAGGTTTTCAAAGTGGAAGCTGCGTCCAGCGGGCACCATGGGGGGTGTAATTTGAGAGGAGACGATTTATTTGAACCCATCTAGACCTACACGATTCTAAAAAGTGTTCTAAATCCTGACAGTTTTCTGAAAAACCATATGTTTTTCTATGTCAGTCGTTCTCAAAACAGCCTTTTCATGTCAAGGGCCCTAAAAAAACTGACCCCCACCAGAAGCAAACATTTGAGTTAAAATCGTTCGCTCTGAAAGAATATATACTCAATGATTTGCGCCACATTTTCACGATTAAAAACAAATAGCAGACCTACAAGCTCGTAGCGTGGCACTTGGTGCCGTGCTATGAGCTTGTAGATCTGCTATTTTTTCAATAGCTGAAGTATAACATAATGCTTCAAACACCAAAAGGGGTTCCCGTCCAGAATGGGTTAATGTATATGGTTATATACATTTATAATTTTGTATACTGTCATGTTGTAATCAAATCACCTACATTTGTGTGTTGACATAATTGTTTAATGACTCACAGTAGATAAATATGCCAGTTATACTGCTCATCACATCCTCTTGTCTTGTCATGTTGTACTTTGTCTTTGCCATCTGCAATGCATCTTTGGTATGGTCAGCTCTGATTACTTCCAGCTGGACTCTGACTTGTCTACGTGTCTAAATATGACGATGGTTATAATATAATATAATATAATATATATAGTTGCATCGTTGCCCGTACAGGTCTAGTAGCTGTAATTAATCAAACTCGCACAATGTCAGCGGAACATCAAGAACTCTACATCCACAACAACAGTTTAGACTCACAATACAGATGGGAGATTTTGTTAGATCCTTAGTGGAACTCTGGAATATAGTGCAGCGTTATTACAGTGTCTTTAGTCAAGTGCCTCAAATTAGAGGCTTACTGTATGCCTATGTCTTGTTTTTTTCTTCAGCTTGTGTACGTTTATGTGAACCATGCATTACATTGTTCAGATGTCCAGTTTGAACGTCGTCCCCCCCTCTCTCTCTCTTATGCAATAACTGCAGCTTCTCTGATTTGGAAATTGGGTTAGTTCATACTGCAATTGATAACTAGAGTATCACCTACTCTACAACCAACTCATCATTTAAGTGTATGTTAATCTATCAATAAAGACCATACTGGCAATAAAGACCATTATGTAGCAACCCCACAAAAGACCCACCAGCATGGTGTCAGAAGGGGAGCGCTGTTTTTGCTTGGGGTGACAGCTAAAGGCCTTGACAGAGTCCGTTTTGGCTTCAGTTGTGGGTGAGAGAAAACGCACAATACATGCAAGGTTATTAGTGTCCATACAGAGTCCCCTGCGTTGCTATTGTTGAGTTGCGTCGCTGTTGTTGACTTGCATGGCTCTATAATGTGCAATTAACTATTAAGCCACTAGATGGCAGCTGTGACACTATGTAGCTCTCCCAGAATGCAACACTGTGTTTCGAGATGGAAATGAAGATGGGAGCTGTCAAAATAGTAGCCTCGATGATATGCAAGTTTGCAACACTGTAGTGACTGAAGGCTTTTGACAAAATAAAAGAGAAACTAACTTGGGCCTAACATTTATTGAAGGTAAAGGTTTGAATTGTAAGTAATGTGTAATAGTCAACTATTTTTGCAAACTTTAAAAAAGTTAACAGTGATGGAAGATATATATATATTCATAGTCATCAATGTACAGAATATTCATTGGTGGTAAAGAGAGAAGAACAATAATAACTTTGTCAAGGCCTCATAATTGTAAAACAGCAGTGTTTATTTTAAGCTATCAGGCTGTCAACAAAACCACTGCCTGGGATTTCAAGATCATGCAAATATACACAACTGAAGAGACTGAGAAAAGGAGCAACGGAAAACACTGTTTGTAGGTCGTGTCTGTATTGTCACTAATTTGTCACCAAATTGAAGCATAGGAGACGATAAATTACACACAGAGCTTGTACACACTCTGTTCTCCGCGGTAATTCCGCAGAGTTCTTGTCGGAACACAGGATTCCGTTCGGGCCTGATCACAGACGAGTTTGCAAAGCAGTACTTTTCTCTGCTTGCGTCTACGAACGCTGCTTGCATTACGTTGGATTGGGGGTTGTTCCCAGGTTGACGGACGACATAAGGGATGGACGGACTGGATGCGCGAAATTTCTCTCCCCCTCCGTTGCTCAGTGCTTTCTGCGTCGATTACGTTTAGCTCTGTGAGTGAGGACGCACTAAGCCAATAAGCGCAAGAGCACGCTTAACGAAAGGAGGGGGTATTTGTAGCAAGTAAGCAACCCGCCCAAAACTGCTCCGCCAATCGAGCTCATCTCTAATTGCGCAGCGGGTTGCTAGCATGGTTGTCCAGTGTCTGATCCCAGTTCGGGGCATTATTCTGAAGTGCATATTATGTGGGCCACACACAGATGCTTAATGTCTTTCATTGTTTTCCGGGCACATCCTTGTGCATTGGCAGCACAAGGATGAGGACTGCTACATTATCAACCTTAGGATTCCCACAATCTGTAAACTCAGACTCAAACCTTAAGAAAACCTCAAAACTAAAGCCTTAAAGCTGCTATAAATTGTAATGACCAGACCTTTATATATTGTTTTGTTGGTATTCAGGCAGCCAGCAATGGGAAAATCGCTCCCAAAACAAAATAGTCTCTGGGGCACAATCTGCATTCAAAGATTTTCCTAGAAGCTTTGTCATTGGTCGATTTGCCTGTCTACAAAGCTTCTAGGAACATCTTTGAATGCAAAAGAAATTAAAAATTTGGAGCGTTTTACCCAATACCATTAAAATGTTGACCTTTTTCTGGCAATTGGAGTTTTAGGATGTATCTTAACAGCAATTAATTCTTGTAGCCTAAGATCTGAAGATCCATAATGCCCCTTCCAGTCCAGTCCAGACAATCATACTGTACACATATCTTATCTTCGCCCCCTGTTGCCAGGAAGGGTGATGGGGTTACGTGAGGCTTAACCGGGATATGATGTCCCTGCCTCGGATCACATCTGAGCTTCTGACGAGCTGGAGCTTTATAGCTATAGGCTCCCTTTATTCCCCTTGAGCTGGAGAATCAGGCTACATCCTATCCTCGGCCCAATGAAAACATGACTGCTGGCACAATACTAACCACTAACACAACTTCTTTTTCTTTTTTCTTCCTTTTTTGGCAGCAAAACATGCCATAGATATATGGCATAGGCGCATAGCCTACATATTTTATGTGATGGTATACTGAAGTGTTGAGGCAAAAAACCATCTTAAGTCCATAATAAGGGGTCAGGACAGATGGCACTTTTTGGGGAGGGGTCAGAATAAATCATGGACTTAAATGGTTCTACGTCTCAATGCTCAATCATGCTGCAATTATAATGCAATATACTACAGCACAGCCACATTCAGAAAGGGGTTGCATACAGCACGTAATAACTGAAAAACACAATAGCAAAATATTTCTATTTAATTCAAGGTAACTGGATAAAATAAAGTTCAGTGATTGAAATTATGTCAGTCAACATTGCTATTGTATTTTACAATTGTTATTGACCATTAAAACAAAACAAAACAATGAAAACTTTAAGCACATAAATGATTGTTACAGAACAACAATCACTCGTCTCTACCTAGAGGCCTAACAGGCCCCACATATTTTAATATAGCCTACTTGTCTGCTCCTTGTTAATACAAACAAATCTTAGAAAACATCCTTTAATTCCAAGATGACAGATGCAACTAAATGGGAGATGAACAGCTTACCGTGGCATTTTCTCCTCCTTACTAGAAAACCACCATTAAGTCTAAGAGAGCTGCTCTTTTACACCAGTTGCTAGGCTACACCAAGAAGGGCTAAAGAAAGCCTATCAAGTGAAATTTTTACGGACTGTGAAAGGATCACATTGTACATTAAAAGCTATATTCCATATTAACTCCAAGGCGAAAGAAAAGAAAGCAGTGTAGTAACAACCTTCACTGAAGCGCACAAGTACATACCACATGCAGGACCTGCAGCTAGTGTGGATCACTGAGTGAGATCTTGGAAGATGTGCCTGTTCATTCAGGTGGAAGAAACCCTTTGCAGTTTCACTATAGAACTATATGCCTCAATGAAGCAGAGATTTCATGATCACACAGGTCTTGAAAACAGTCACCTCTACGATGACAGCCCTCTGCTGATGGTGCCAGCAACTTACAGGACCAAGTGGTTATAAAGAACGAGAAAGTACAGTGTGCAGTGTGTCCTTTGTGGGAAGAGCAAAATGCCACACTGTGCAGTTATGCTGATTAGGGTAGTATAGTGGAAAGCGATCCATTGCAGGCCAGGTTAACATTGCCCCTGTGACAAGGTATTTAGAAAAGTAGTGAACTGCAAGAAAGCTCAATTACATCCTCCCAGCATGTAGCTCATAAATCACCATAAATCCTCTTTCAAGCCTGCTTTTTCCTTACCATAAATTATTATGGTAAGGAAACACAAAGGAAGCTGCAGTGCTGTGTAACTCTGAATGCTTATAGAACACATGTAAGTTTTCCAACTCTGTTGTTACTGTCTGTTACTCGTAACAGTTTACTAATTGCTTGCAACCCAGGGCCGGATCTACCATATGGGCACTTTGGGCACGTGCCCAGGGGCCCTTGGGAACCAGGGGCCCCTAAAAAAAAAAAAAAAAAAAAAAAAAAAAGTTCCACAGATAATTCCCCTGCTAATCCGAATGAAATAAATGGTGTCTAAAAAGATTAGTGTTTTATTGTTGGTGAGAAGGGCGGCTGAAAAGTGCAATTGTGTCTAAAGCAGCAACAACGCGCTAGATTGGCTGTCACTCTGGGGGGGGTAGGCGACCGGAAATAGTCCAATATAACTGTATAAAACTGCCCCAAAACGGCTACAAAACAGCAAAAATGTTGCGTGCGCGTGAAGGGGGGGGGGGGGGGGGTGCTTGGGTGGTGCTGTGGTAAAGGCAGTGACGGCACAGAAATGTGTGTGGGGAGGACTCAGTCGGCATAATGACAAAATTGGGCAGAAAAATGGGGTAAAAATAAAAAATCTATAGAAAAGAATATGTATGACAAGAGTTTTGTCATAATCTGTCATACATATTTTAACAAGTATCCAGCTTTTCTCTAGCATATCGTTATCTGTCGGGCAGAAACCTCATTTTTCAATGTGTTGTTTTCATGAATGAATGCTCTGCTTCATCGTACAAGTTGCAAAACAGTAGTGAAAATAGCAGATCTACAAGCTCACAGTAGCCTCGGTCCCAGGCTTACTCATCTGCAAAGAGCAAAGCCTGGTCACGATATAAAGCAGAGGGTGCATAGCCGGAAGTGTCGGTCCGGAACATCCGTCAGATGTATATCCCCCGGATACGATATTTGTTTTGACCAATCACAACAGATTTGTAAAGCGTCAACGTCATTTCCTTGAGCGGTGCTTCCACCAAAATCCAGCTACTTCCGCCAAGTTTCAGCAATGCACTGTACAGCGTATTTATTGTGCCCAGTGTGAGCTCACAGTGCATCGCAATGGCGAGGAGACATCCTCTGACTGGCTGATGTGGAGGAAAAGGATGCTCTGGTTGTGGTCAGAATATACCCAGTATCTTCGGGTTACTTCAGTAACCTCAGTTGTATAAGTGACTCGAAGAAGAAGAGTCATATGGGGTGCCGCCACCTGGTGGCGCAAAAGCACAGAAACTCTGCATGTACTCACGAACAATTCCATTGGATCGTGAAAGTGTCGCTCACGGTGACATCCCCAACCCCACCCACTCGGTATAAAACCGGGGGTTGGTCCCGTGATCGTCATTCCTATCAATCTACCTTTCTGCCGCTGACAAAGCAGAAGGGCGTCTTAATGACTCTCTTCTTCGAGTCACTTATACAACTGAGGTTACTGAAGTAACCCAAAGTTGTCTTAAGTTCCTCTCTTGAAGAGAGTCATATACTCTATATACTCTATATACTATAGAGATCATAACACTCCCGTATGATCACACCGGCTGATAGGACCGATCCACGGTCCACCTATCAAGAGACACACGCACGTCACCCTCAGGCGTGGCATGTGTATACTCCCGTAAGGAGGACAATTAAAGGCTACCTAGGTCCCTGACCAGGTAGAACAAAGCCGATAGCGGGACAGACAAACTAACCATCTCATAGAGCCATTCTAGGGAATGGTTATGTGAACATGGGGGCACTATGTACTGTCAATTATTGCGCTGCTGCACCCAGGACCGCTTGGGCTAAGTCCCTGGGTGCCACGTCAAGATTGTAATACGTGGCAAAGGTCAAGGGAGACGACCAACTTGCCGCTGCGAACACATCCTGGATGGGGACGCCCTGTGCCAAGGCCCAGGATGCCGCCATGCCCCTCGTGGAGTGAGCTTTTAACCGGTCTAAGGTGACGAGTCCCTTGTGGCCTGGTCGTTGCTCCTCGACCGCTAGGGCCATTCTTTCCAAGGCTCCTTTAAAAAGGTCCCCTGGAAGGATGGGACCTTCCAGGAGATCTTTGCGTATGGTGGCGTCCAGGGCTGGGTTGGTGTCAACCCACCTGGATCGTTCAGCCACGAGGATGGAGGTGGCGATGCGTCCTGCCAGCGCCGTGGTCGCCCAGACGAACTTAATCATCTCCTCGTGTATGAGCTTCATCTCCACCACCTCATCGCGGGAGGGGACAGCCCCCATACCCGCGAAGATGGCTGTGAGAGATCCTTGAAGTAGTGAGGCGGCGTTGAGATGTTTGCCCTGTGCAGCTGCAAGGGCATACATCTTCTTGGCGGCCAGGCTGGCATCCCTTTCCTCCTTTGATGGAAGGAGAGGCTCTCTGGCCAGTGGTCTTATGCGGGGGGCAGTGGGGTCGAGAAGATATGCGCCCACGGTGGGGCCCACGGTAGCCATAGCGTCAAGGCCGACCGACGGCATGAGGTCGGTGTCGAAGGTGGCCTTTGAGTGGGTGGGCAGGACGGTAGGCTTCATCCATGGAGCCGTGAAGGTCGCCTTAAACCCCTGTGCCAGCGGCAAGACAACCTTGCGCGCTGGTGCTCCAGGCCAGTTGTCCTCAGGGTTTGGAGGAGGTGCGGTCTCAGGCCATGGCCTGTTGCACCGAATGGAGGCCTGCCTGAGCAGTTCGATGAGGTCCCACCCCTCCGCTGGGGGGCGGAGGGGAGGATCGTCGTCTTCTCCGTTAGGGGGAGGAAGCTCCGCCTCCCTGGCGAGTTGTGGCATGTCAGGGTCATCTCCGGCGGCCATGTCGTTGTCCACGTCCTCGTATCCGACCTGGTCCAGGACCCTGAACTCATCTGGAGCCTCCTGGTAGGAGGGCAGGTCATCGTCGAGGGGCTGCTCGCGGTCCATGACGTCGGCCCAGTTCCGTTCCGGGCTGGGTCGATAGGAACCGGCGTCCTCACTGTAGTCATTAGGGCTGTAGGTCAGGTCGTCTCGGGAGAAGGAGAGGAGGCTGCCCTCATTGTAGCTCCGTTCTGCTCTAAAAGAGGAGAAGGAGAAAGAGGCGGCTGGCTGGCGGCGTTGGGCCGCTGCTGGTGGCGCCCCCTGGAGGTGGTACCCCGGTCCACCCCTGGGAGCCTTCCTGGTTGGGGAGGCAGGCTCAGGCTCCACGTCGCGTTGCTGGGACGTCGCTGTTAGAGGTTTAGCGCCTGAAGCAGAGTGATTAAAATCACTGCGCCCAGCTGGTGGGGGGAGGGGGGGCCATGGTTCGGCCGCCCTGGACAGACGGTCCCTGATATCGAAATTATCAAGGAAAGCTCTATCTTCATAGGCCTTGACTCTGGCCAGTCTTCGACCCTTCTCTCTGTCTGTCAGCCTGGAACATGTTGGGCACCAACCTGGCTTCTCAAAAGCATCTCTGATGTGTGGAAGACCAAGACAAAACATGCACAAAAACTTACGCAACTTACGCTCGGAGAATGCTAGTTACGATGGTGACGTTAAATCAACGCCTAACGGCTGAAGATAGCTCGGAAGTTAGCGAGGCTGTAGCTAGTTAGCGCGACGCCGGAAGGCTGAAGGCTAAAAGCGGGACGTAGCGTGTAGCTGCGGGCCGTGGGTCTAGCTAATAGCTGGTTAGCACCTCGCCGGTAGGCCCAGGGCTAACGGCTGGACGTAGCTAGCGTATAGCTACGCAGGTAGCGTAGACGAAGCGTGTAGCTACGGGCCGTGGGTCTAGCTAGTAGCTGGTTAGCACCTCGCCGGTAGGCCGAGGGCTAACGGCAGGACGTTGCTAGCGTAGACGAAGGGGAAAACGTGCCTGACGGCTACGCTTTAAGCAGCGGGCTCGCTAGTGAGGGAAGCCGAAGGCTAGTAGCACTAAGGCAGCTAACTGTAGACCGAGGTCACCGAGCGAAGCAGTAAGCTAGCTGAGTGCTAAAGCGCGAAGCTAGTAAAGAGAAGGACTAAACAACAAGCCGCGTGACTGCCCACTTGTGTTTTATTAACCGTGTAGAGGACTTACTGCTGGAGAACTTTTCTGCAACGTTCGTGAGTGAAGAAAAACACCACGCAGGGGGCTGCGAATTTCCAGGTACAAGTATGAGAGAACTCGTCCGTTCTAGGGAAAACAGTTTCAACAGCCGGTGGTGAATTCTTTGTCAGAGCGATGTGGCATCTGCGGCAGAAAGGTAGAGGAATGACGCTCACGGGACCAACCCCCGGTTTTATACCGAGTGGGTGGGGTTGGGGATGTCACCGTGAGCGACACTTTCACGATCCAATGGAATTGTTCGTGAGTACATGCAGAGTTTCTGTGCTTTTGCGCCACCAGGTGGCGGCACCCCATATGACTCTCTTCGAGAGAGGAACTTAAGACAACTTGATTGTTGAGCTGGTGACATTCTCATTCCTATTACCCCCTACTCACAGTACTGAGGCACTATCAGTCAGACGATCGGAGATCTCCGCCTACTAACATCTGGTGACATATACATTTGATGTAGAGGTTAGAACTGGATGGAATTTTTCATGGTATCAGGATTGGTTTTCAAAGCTGTAGCCTGTAGGCATATATTTGTTACCAGCTCGGTCGGCTGTTCTAGTACATACAATGAATGGACATTGCCATGTAAATGTCAAGTCAAAGGACCATACCGGTGTTAGTAGCCTATTTTTGTTTTTGTTCAAATCTGGCGCATAGTTTGGATCCCAAATTACTTATTTATTAGATATTGTTTATGTTTCGTCGCTAGACTCGCTACTCGCTATTAAGAAAAACATTATAGAATGTGCCTGTTTTCAGCATTAAAAGCCTTCTTTAGACTATAATTTGACATTGAAATGCAGCGCTTGTAAGGAGCTGTTTTTCTGGGCATATTAAAATGGTGCTAAACAGCTATATTAGAGTAATACAGTGATTTTGCATAACTTAAACGCCATACTGATTTTACAAAAGGGCGAACAACATCAAAGTCTCGTAGAGTTTTTCCCATGCTATTTCAATGAGAAATAATGGCAGTGAATGATGTTTATTCTTTTTACTTCAGATTTACTCAATTATACAGTACACTACATGAACTTGCTGGTTTGGTCGTTAAAGACATATTCAAATGTCAACAACCAGGTCTGCCACTTTGTTGATCTTAAGCGGTGCTGTTGGAATAATGGTGCTTTTTATATTTATGATTCATTTTGAATTATTATTGTAGGTGTGAGCTGAATCGAGGTACAACATTATTGTGCTTCAATGTGAGATAAAAAAAGATACACTGCACATTAACTGCCTTTCATTTGTTTCATAGATCTCTGAGAAAATAGTTATTGATGTTCTCAGACCTGCAAAGATGTTAGTATGTGACTGGCATTTGTATGTAGGGGGAGATGTAAAGGGCATTATAATATGACGGATGGACCGGTTGAGATACGGCTGCAGATGCTGATAAGATAGCTGAGCAGCAAAGCAGAGTGGCTACATTTTTCCAGATCAAACGTGTGAGAGGAAAGGGGCCATGACAGGTGTCCCTGACAGCCTAGGGCTGGCTGTCCGCGACTGTCTGATTAAGGCTGGCTCTCTGCAGTCTCTCATAGAATCTCTGCATGCGCATACCTGATTACACACACACACACACACACACACACACACACACACACACACACGCACGTGCATGCACACACACCATCACGTGCACACGCCACAGGCACACGCTCACACACACAAATGATTGGCGAGAGGGACAGTAGTGGGGGCATACAGTACCTTGGATGTTGTCAGGATTGGTGGTGGGTGTGGGGATAGTAGTGGGAGCATCTAGATGGGGAAAATAAAATAAATAAAAAAGAACATGTATAAGAAATAAGGAAAGACAAGAGTTAAGAAAAAGAGACAACGGTCACTGAAGATGAGGTGCAAGTAAGTGTAGCTATCAGTGTACAATACGTTCAAATATTAGTAGTGTCATATTTTAGGGTGCATTAGTGTTTGGTTTTGATGCACGCACGCACGTGCGGGGACACACACACACACACACACACACACACACACACACACACACACACACACAGTATGTTGTGTGTATATATATATTTATAAAGCGCCTTTATCCAAGGCGCTTGACATAGTGCAGTACATTCACCCATTCATACACCGATTGCGGCGGAAGCCATGCAAGGTACAACCAGCACATCGGGAGCAATTTGGGGTTCAGTGTCTTGCCCAAGGACACTTCGACATGTAGTCGCAGCGGTAGAGGAGCCGGGATTCGAACCGCCGACCCGCTGATCATTGGACAACCTGCTCTACCTCCTGAGCCACAGTCGCCCCACAGTATATACACACACACACACATTATAAACTATAGCAGCATTCTGCTGTTAGTAGGCTACATGGTTTTGGACTGACTAACCCCCACACAACATAATGAGAAAGAGAAAATGGAGGCCAATCCAGGTACCCAACGTTACCAAGCGGCTTGAGCACTTCTATGTCTGTCTGTGGTTCAGGGAAAGACAGCAAGTCCCTGCTGGATGAGAATCACAGCAGGGGAAATTGGCTGGCTGTCTCTATGCCTTTACTGTCTACACTTCCATCATAAGACCACAGTATGGGACCACACACTTCCAAATTAATGATAAAACATCGAGGACAGCATAATGTTGCCGACGGGGACAACTATGGTGGGGGCCTGGTGGTGGTGGTAGTGGTGTGGGAGTATCGGGAACAAATTCTCGCCTGACAGTATTTGAAGAGGGGGGTGCGCTCGATTTCTTTCCCTTTGACCGAAGGCAGTCTGATAGCTGAAATGTCAGTGTCTGGGAGAGGGGAATTGGCCAATCAGGGAAGAGGGTCTTCACAAAGTCCTGGATAGGATGTGGCACATATAATAGCCAGGCGAACAAGAATTCTCCATGGGCAATTTCCAGGCTCGATGACTCAGGGCTCAACATTATGAGAACTGAAATATCATATGAGTGTATTACGGAGGAGGGGCTATATTTTCAGGGAGCATTTGTACCTGTGTGGAATTCGAAATGCGATTTTTTTTTAACCAGTGAAACAATGTAGGAGACATTGTTAATCTACGCTTGCTTAAACCTGACTGCAGATACAGAGCTTTCTGCTTATATTTTGCAAATGTTGCTTATCTCTAGGTAAAATTAAATATCTATGTTATATAAATACATTCACTGTACAAGTACTGTACATACATACATACATACGCTATATTCACGCACACACAAGCACAGACACACGCACGCACACACACACTTTAGTAGACCTTGTTAATCAGCGTGATATTTTCAGTGCAGCTTTTCATTAAAACTAATTAGTGCACTTGAGAGATACTTGTGTAACCCTATCTGAACCCGAATTTCAAGGCTACAAACCTCAGATGAGTTGTGGGAATCGCCGACTTTATGACTATAGGAAACGTGCGGGCCAAAGAGTCAACTGCAGTGTAAACCACAGAACTATAAAGGCAGTATTGTTCCTCTGCCAACAGGCAGTAGGTGTGAGTTATAGCACCGGGTCAGAACAGGGCTGTTACTCCTACACCTTGACACCGCCAAGGGGCACCACTCATAGTTTGCTGCAAAGTACAGAACAAGTAGAATATCCTCTTTCTCAGCCATTTGATAAACCAAATACAATATAGGCAAGGCAATAAAGCGGGATTCAAATTGACATGGATTTACACTCCCCACACCACATTTGGTGAAAGTGATTAATCTTCATGACAAAGGACTTATATTATGACAGTAGTGGGAGACCAAAGAAAGTGAATAATTCATAATGATATTGATAACGAAAAATATGTATCTGGGGCCAACACTGAACATATCTGAACAAGCTGTGGCGTAGGATATTGCTGGGTAAACAAAGCACATCCAAAGGAAGAAAATGTTTATACAGGTCACAGGTGCTGTATACATTACAACACACAATACTAACCAGAGCCAAACCAGCTTATATTAAGAGATTATGTTTGATAATGGGAGCAGGATTTGGTGGGAATGGGAGGGCCTTAATCATGCACAAATGCACCTGTTAAACTGGAGCATATGGTTATCATGTTAAGACCAACCCATGTTTATAAACACACTAATTAAGCTACTGTAGCCGGAATGATTGGTCTGGGAAAACAAATCCTCATATGGACAACAACATGATCTCATCTGGCGTTTAATCCTCTGGAAAATAGGAATGGCGATCTCAACATAATAACACACTGTTATTAGCACCTTTTTTACCAATCTCCTGTGTCTCATTACAACAAAATAAATTATCAGGGCCTCCAACACTAATACACCAGAGATTCAGAGCTTAATGGGAAGCGGTACAATCGGTGGATAGGTGGTTTGTTCTACAGGAATAGTGTAAATCACATCACACACAATCACACACAACTTCTAAGATTGGTAAGCCAGCTAGATAAATATACATTGTATAAGGGGCTCACATTTTCCTGAGCAGTAAACATGATGTACAGATGTACAGCACATTTGCTAATGAATACAGTACAGTATATAGTTTCAATTTCAGTCCTGCATCATGCAGTCTGTGTGTGCAGTACAGTATAATTCAAACAGCAGATATCATGTATAACTATTCTAATCTTTCTATATAATTATCAACTATTCTATCTTATCTAAAGAGGAAATGCTTTTCTAAAAACCTAAACGCATTCATTGCACTAAAGACAGACGAGCAGTACCTTGGATATGGGGATATGGGAATTTAGCCATGGCAGCCTTTATGTCTTACTGGTGTGCTATTTGCCAGCATACAGTATGTGTCGTCCTTTTAGTTTGGAAGCGATCATTAGGGGTCCATGAGGAACAAGCAGATGCCATCATCTGCCTGGCAGAGCACGATCGACGAATAACCCTGGAACAGCAGAGTTATAGTGTGACACAGGAAACCTCTGTCACATGTGAAAAGGTCTGATGGTGCGATAACATTAAGGCACACTACAGGCTGGATTATTGTGTGTGTGTGTGTGTGTGTGTGTGTGTGTGTGTGTGTGTGTGTGTGTGTGTGTGTGTGTGTGTGTGTGTGTGTGTGTGTGTGTGTGTGTGTGTGTGTGTGTGTGTGTGTGTGTGTGTGTGTGTGTGTGTGTGCGCGTGTGCGCGCCCCTTCATGCTCGCTGAAGGATGGACCCTTCTGATTTGGCTGATTCCATGGCCTTTCCTCCAGCCCCACCTTTAGGCCAAAATGTATTTACACTTGCACACAAAGCCTTATCCCTACATCAATCAGTGCAAGATAAAGGGCTGCGACCTTGCTGTGTAAATAACTCAACATGTCAAACATGGGCAGAAATCAGCTGCAAAAACAATGTTTGGGCAAGAAACCAAAAAAATTGAAATCTAGTGAACTTTGACAGTTCTCAGTATGGCTGAGTACCAACGAGGACAAGACCTGCCAGCAGCACCTGCCATATTCTCATCCAATTTCTTCACCACACTGTCAGGAAATCCCAGTGGGAGTACCATTCTGTTTGCCAGTAAAGTTCCTTGTTGACATTACATTTATTTATTAAATAAATGTAATGTACATTTATTTATTAAATAAATGTGTGTGTTGATCAAATATCACTCTCTTTGTGAATAAAGACATCTGGTATGTGCTAAACACATTATTGCCATCATTCATCATCATTGCATCTGTATATCCAATCTAAACTAAAGCCATTCTTTACACTGCTGTCCTTACTCCTTGGTCAAATGCACTAGGTATAGTAGAAGGAATTATGAAAATCTTCAGTTCAGTCAGATAACTCACAAATAGATTTAACCAATATTAATAATAAAATGAAAATACAAGTGTGCATAATATTTATCTTGCCGTTCGGCTCTGCTACATTTTCTCCCTGCTCGGCACAATTAAACACCATCATTAAACATTAAGAGCAGGGAGATAGATGTACAATAACAACCCCCCATGGGGAACAGAAATACCAGAGCCCACCCCGGTGGTGCTGGGGTGGTGGTGGGAGCAAACATTGCATAACAACCAGGAGTCCAGGAACCATATGCAGAAGGAAGGCAGGAAGAATGCATGCAGTGAGCTTAAATACCCTGACCAATTGGTCAGCTGACTGCCACATCAGCATAATATGACATGTGGGTCTTGTACGCACCCACATAGTAATGCAGCATATTAACCCCTCAAGTATATGCATGCGCTCTTGAGCATAGCATGAAGCCGCTCGAGTATATCTGACTGAACTAACTCTGCAAGCTACGTATTATACAAATCACAGTGAAAGTGATGTGGACTTATAAATGGGTTCTCTCAAGAAACTTTCAAGCGTAAGTTTTGTGTCCTTAAGTGCAATTGTAATACATGGAATTTGAACCTGGCTCTCCCGCATGGAAAACCAAATGCAAGAGAGAATGCTTCTTGGCCTTCTTTGCCAGTGGAGTAGTATCCTTTCTGCAGTAGATTGGTAGACATTTTATTAGTCTCTCTCATTGTCCTGTCATTTGGCAAACCTGTTGAGAACTCTAGTTATGATGCACATTTTGGCTCATGTTGGCTTTGAGCTTTTTGGCTCCTACACATATCTACCTATGACACATGCCAAAAAATATACTGTATATTATACAGAACATTATAATATACAACAAATAATGCATGAATACATTACATTTCTACGAAAAGTATACAGAATATACATTGACAGCAGGAGCGAGGTGAATTATCGACTGACTTAGTCGGTCGATAAATCCCCTATGTCGGTCGGGTCCCATATTTCGGCGTCATATATGTCGGCGCCCCATATGTCGGCACCATCTACATTTATGTAGTTTCATATGCACACTACCATAGCTAAGTAAATCCATGCATTTTTCTTTTTCACATGTTTTTTAATTTAATTTAATTTAATTTAACTTTAATGTCAGTCAATACAGGCTTAAATTGGGCTGATAGCTACATTTTGAGTCATACTGTATGTCGGAGACAGCTGACATTTGACATCACAGGCTGGCCACAATCCAAAAGGGAGCCACACCACTCCCATGTGGAACCCAAGATCCAAATTATTATTATTTTTACGTTGACTTTTGACTACCAAAATCTAATCAGTCCGTCCTTGAGTCCAAGTGGATATTTCTTCCAAATGTGAAGAAATTCCCTCAATGTGTCTTCTTGCTTTCACGAGAATGTCAAAGCAATCAAGTTGCTCTCAGCTTAGCATAAATATATCATGCCTTTATAAAAGCTTTTCTGCTGCTTCATTCTTTGTATGCTTCAAGACAATATTTGCCTCTCCTGATGTCTTCTTTACCCGTCTTATTTATTAACCCCTCTTCCCCCCTGCTCCCCCTTTTTTCTTTTCTTCTTCTGAAAGTAACAAAAAATATGGAGCTTGAACAAAAACTATAATCCCACCCACCTTTTACGCCTGTAGACAGTGATGTGACAATATTGTTGTCAGATTCAGTACTGTGTATTTACCTTCAAATGTGCACCAATCAACATGCATGATACCACAAAACAGAAGCAACTCCAAGCACACACAAAGTTGTCTTGTGGGCATAATATCAGCCCCATTTGTGGTCTAACTAATCAAAATACAATGCAACTATTTCACCTCTAGCCAATCATTCTGCTTCCAAAGCTGACGTAGGAGTTTTCCTGCCTCACAGGCAGATGTCCCACTTATAGATGCAAATGTATGGTTACATTAATTATTATACTCTACTCTGAAAGGGACATACACAACATCTGCCTATGAGTCAGAGTATGTTAATAAATATAAACACACACACACACACACACACACACACACTCCATTTCTCGGTATAAGACTAAACTCAACATGTATTTTCTTTTTCCCCCCACAGCTTTTCATTTGCCAAATAACTGTGAAAAACACATGCTGTGTGTCCTCAATGACTCATGCAGTATGTCGGGCCACTCGAGCCCAGTCAATTGAGATCTGACTTCCCACCTCACCTCTGAGTGACATTGGCAGCCCCTCACCCTGTGCATGGACATTTCTGTTGTAGCCAACGAAAGGAGGCTATGCTTTTAGCTTGGTGTGATTTTGGAAACCACAGCAAGCTGCCTTTGTTTTAAAAGGTCCCTCATTAGCAAGTCGGCAAAACCGGTTGCCACCCCACCCCGCACGCAATGCTAATTGGCATTTTAATCCACCCGGAGAAATGGTAGGAACAGAACTTATTTGTGTTTCTATTGGCTTGTCGGCATATTAAATGCAGAACTGTGACAGCTAAACATCTTTGGCTGTCACCATCGCTGCATACTGAAGGCAAATTTGGAAGAATTACATTAACATGTTATGTTATTAGACTTTTAGATTATGCTCTCGTACTGAGCAATTTACAAGTGTAATTGTGTAGACAACTGTTGCAGCAGAAAAACACACAAAAATAGAATTTAACTAGCAAAGTTAGCAGTGCCTGTAGGCTTTATCATAATATTTTGACACAATTCTTTCTTTGAAAGCAGCAACACAAATGCTTTGCGTGTCCCGATGGAAATCTCTAACAGAATGCCTCGATCGAAATGCATTTATACCAGTTTAATAACCTCCAAATAACATTCTGTTTTTCTTTTTATGTTAAACATCTCTCAAATTAAATTAAACTGTAACAAAGCATTAGGGGATATATTTTATTTTCCCATCAATGTTATATAATATGGAGCAACCTGATAGCTGAGTGCTTATTGTGTGGACCACACGGTCTCTAATGCCTGACAGAAGTGAGTCCATGGTTTGATTTCTGGTACAGGACAGAACATTTGCTGCATGTCGGTCCCCTACACTTGTGTTTCCTGTCTCTATCTATCAAATAAAGCCTAAGAAAAGCCCCCAAAATAAATAACATAATAATTACGAAGAGAATATTTAGTCAGCATTCATTTACTGTATACACTATACAGTAAGCTAAAAGGCTAGAAGAGAACTGCTCTTTGCAGAAATTCAGAAACATATTTCAGGAATTGTTCATAGACTAAAGTAGAAGATAGTGACTAGTTCCTTGGTATAGTCAGGGGCAGTAGCATAGTAGTGCAATGATATACATTGTGACAGTCAAGGTAATTACGGTTACAGAAGCATAATTTATCCTCCTTAGCCATGCTTGTCACAGTCAAAATGCAGCAATGCTAAATTCAATCAACACCATTCGCAAGTCTTTCCATGTCAATATTTCCAGTGCAGTCATCAGACTGACATATGCAGTAGCTACAGTACTTCTGTATTTACATCTGCACAGCTTGTGTCAGCAGCACAGCATGTGCAGATGTACATGCTTAACCACAGCCTCTATACTCAAATAAAGTTGGCTCTGTTGGTCCACTCTTTGTCCTCAATAGAGGGTATGCTCATGATCATCCCAAGTTATGTGGGGACGCCTACTGAGTGGCAAAGCGTATATCTAATGTGCAGATGAGCATAGACATGGTAACGCCCCGCCTGCCTCTGATTGGCCTACCGACACTGCCCGTCTTGACTGTCCACTGAGGTGGATATAGCTATGCTGGATAGTCTGATCTCTGCTGCGATGTAGTGTAGAAATAATACAAGTATACGGTATCGGTATGATACAAGAGAAGTGCCTGTAAGTTTTATTTTTGTAGAAGAGGCAAACTAATATTGTTTATGCAGTTTGCTTTGATTGAATGATTGATTGAACATGTACACCGTAATATGATTTGATTTGGGTGTGTTCTAAATTAAGTGTTTGTGTTGATTATTGTGTAATTTATTTGTATGTGTAAACGTGAAACATTAATGCTTTGTTGGAGTGTACTTTATTTAGAAGTACAGTCCCAAATCAAATCATAGTACATCGTACACGTGTGTTCAATCAATTATTCAATCAAAGCAAACGGCATAAACAATATTAGTTTGGTTCTTCTACAAAAATAAAACGTACAAGTTAGTTACAAGGCTGCATTCTGTTGCACGTGCCAAGCTGTCAATCTCTTGTATTATTTTCCCACCACGGAGGAACCTCGCATCTCGGAGGACAGTCGGTAGGCCGGGCAGTGTCGGTAAGCCAATCAGAGGCAGGCGGGGTGTTACCATGTCTATGCTCAGCCGCACATTAGATATACGCAGTGGCAAAGAAACCTTCTTCCTGACCTTGACAAACAGAAAATGTGATTAAATTTAACTACTTTGCCACTCGATTTGCCACTCACTTTATGCATGCGCATGCCCTCTACTGTATACACCACCAAATTGTCTTTGCCAAACATTGCCGATCTAGAAGCTCACAACACGTCACAAGGTGATGCGTTGTGAGCTAGTAGATCTGTTAGTTTTGACGACGAAATGTTCACACCGGAATAGGGACACTAGGGTTCAAGGTGATTAACCCATTTCGGGGCGGGAACCCCTATTGGTATCTTACCCCCTCAGGCCGGGCACCCATATTTGGGTTCTGTACAGTATGTACAGTATTCAAAAATGTAATTTTTGCTATATAAATATTTGAAGTTTTTCAGAAACCTTAGGTCAGGATTTAGAGGCGTTTTTAGAATCGACCTTAGGCCTAAATGGGTTAAAGTCAACATGCCAATGACATTTGCCACACCTACCGTGAACATAAAGGATGTAGTCATCATAGGCCTCCCCCACAACGTTGGAGGCCACACAGCGGTAGGTTCCATTATAGGACTTGTTGAGGTTCTCGATGTAGAGCTCAGAGCCAGTGACGACAGCATGAGACGGCACGTCCTCATCCACTCTCAGCCAGCTGATCTGATGGGGACTGAGGGGAGAACAAAACACACACATCATTCAAACGCTGCACGCCCCCGGCAAAGACATAAAGGTCAGGGCTGTTCACAGTAAATGTCTAAACTCTGAGAGTCTACAAAAGTAACATTGGTTACCGCTGTTGGCTTTGTAGTAGTACAATGTAAAGAAAAAGGTTATGGAAGTGCTCTGAGATTAAGAAAATGTATGTGGAGCGGACCGGTTGAAAGTGTCACATCTTCAGCGTTTCTTTCTTCCAAGTGTCAGACAAAACAAGAATATCCCATCAGCACGAAGATTCCCAAGAACTGTGTGACCCTAAACTGTCCCCATGGATCCTGATGTGCATGTGATGTGTCAGCAATAATGACTAATGACAGCTATATTTAACCAGCTAAAACTATTCTGTCCAGTCCTAACACAATGACTGGCTAGGATGACTCATATAGGACACAGACCAAAAATAAAACGGTGATATAAATTACAATAAAAGCCAGAAGGGCTGACGGGAATTTTGAAATACTGAGGTCATGATCCCTGTCCATATACCCCCCTCACTCCAAACCCCATCTATGCATTGTAAGACAATAATCAATAATCACTTATAGGACGCAGTTGTTGGCAACCGCAGACCTCTACTCTATTGCCTCTCTCCTGTTATCCATTCACCCTCTGTCCAACTGCCCTTTCATTATTCTCTGTTTCCTCTCAAAATCTCTAATAATATTATCACAAAAGGAGTTAATTAACACCAACATCATAGGCATCAGACTTCAATAACAACCATGAATAGGCCAATATTTCAATAACTGAACATACATAAAGAAACCCGTTTTGAGGAATTAAATCCTATCAAAGTATAGGACCCAATTGTCTTAGAGGCTGATACGTGTGTGTGTGTGTGTGTGTGTGTGTGTGTGTGTGTGTGTGTGTGTGTGTGTGTGTGCATGCATGCGTATACAGATAAGGGATGTCAAAGTGGAACTGGACAAAATATTGGATGATTTTGGTCAATTACGGTTAATAAAATAAACAATATATAGGCTATATAAATAATAATCTAAATATCACACTGGGCAAACTGTAACAAAATAGTGTCGAAACATGGAGTTGTTTTATAGCTTGTTTTGAAACTTTAAAATGCCCCTTCTCATCATCAAATCTTAAATTTACATCATGCATTTGAAATGCATTTATTTGAGCAGGATTGAAATATAGTAGGTTATTTCTATGCATCAAATTCATGATGAAATGTGACCCATGTGACAAAGTGCTAGCTTATGTTTTGCTCCTACTTCCATGGCACCACAAGATGTGTGGTGAGTGGAGCAGTGCAATGGTGGGATGCACACTTTAGTAGCAATTCAATTTAATTTACTGAGGTCTTGACCTCCGCCTCCTCAAAAGTGGCTACGGCCTTGAAAGCCAGTGTTCTTGCGGTGGGTTGTCCCTTTCAATTAGGCCCACCTTTTTAATCCATTAACGCCAGCTGTATCGATTGCTGCTGCTGTATGTCAAACTTGCGAACCCATCAATTGCACTGCTGATAAACATCAACGCTTAACCGCCCTCTGCGGAAGCATGGGCGTGTTTGAAGTTAAAACGTGGTTATGTTACCAGGTAACATGCAGTGCTGTGTGTTGTGTGTTAATTTATATGAATACTCACTGTGGTTTTCCTTCTGCAACACATGTCAAATCAAGGTTATCTCCCTCTCTAGTTAAACCTTCAGGATATGTCACCACTATCTTCACTTCAGGTTTATCTGAAAAAATGGGTTTTAGAGGTTTAACAACACAACCATTTCCATTTCATAGCTACCATTTCCAGGGTTAATAAAACTCTGTGTAAAGATTCACCCAAAATGGAACTCCAAGAGACAAATGAAAATGAAAGTTTTGGGAAAATAAGTAAAGTACACTGTATACAGTCTACTGTTTTTATTTTTTATTTTATTAAGCTTTGGCAGACAGAGGCCTTGACAAACATGTTCAAAGAGCCTATCACTGATCTGCTATTTGCTATGCAGACATCAACCCCTCCCTACAGTACAATAACATTATTTATTTTCTCTTATCAATGCTAGCCAAATATTATCAAAATGTCAGGCAAGTTCATTTCAGCTTACCTGTCTTACTTTGAAAGGTCAGACAAAACACTAGCCTGTATGAAAACATTTCATTCAACACAAAAAGGGTACCTTAACCTTTCTTTGATGTTTAACACTGTGTAAAGTCTTACCTCTTTGAAAATCTCGCGTGGAAAACTTTACTTCTGATGCAGTAAATTTTACCCTGTCCCAAATGTCATACTGCAAGTGATCAAGTTTATATGGTAGCCTACCGTAAATTGACTGCATTTTATATACAGTATAGAGCTTTTCCAGTCTTCTGATCACTGAAAACTTTATAATATACTGTTTGCCCAGCATTTACCACACGGAAGGCAGTCATGCAAGGCACCAACCTACTTGTCAGGAGCAGTTAGGTGTTACATTGTCTTGCTCAAGGACATGATGCCGGTATCAAACCAGTTGTATGAGAGTTGGAAAGTTCCCAGACAACCACTCTACTGTACTGTACCTCCTGAGCTATTTCCGCCCCTTTTAGAATGCAAGATGTCATGATACATATGGCTAATGATCATGCAATAGGCTGTACAGTTGTCAGAACACTATATTGAATCTCCTCCTGGGCTCCAACAACTACAGTGGTTCTCTAGCCTGACATGGCCAGATTAATAGCACTGCGTACAATCGTACATAATGGTCTGGAATCTTTTCAAGCATTTCCAAGGTGCGGATTACCAAAAAATGCCTCTGGTGATAAACCCGCCACATACTGTATTTGCATACTGTTGCCCCACTACTTCACAGGCAGTCGAATCCAATCACGACCGAGCTAGTGGTTCCCAACATTTTCCGGATTAGGGCCCACTTGAAATCCTCAAAAGCGTTCGCCTTTCGGCTAACGTGTCGTGTGGTCGGATGGGTGGGGTGTGGGCATGTTTTTATTAATGATCTGGCTGGGATCAATGGAACTAACATACCTATAGTTCCTCTTTATTGGTATCACAAAGAAAACTCATTTACAGTATCCAAGGTTTTAAAGAGCAAGTGAACTATTGAACACGTGTGGTGTACTTACATAGGACTTCCAGGTGTCTCTGTGCCTGCAGGTCTTTTGCAGCTGGATGGTCAATGATACAGTCCACTGGAAGTCCATCATCTTCTTTGGAGACAGAGAACCTCACACGGCTGGAGACGGTGAACATTCTGTCGTAGCCCTCCTCCACCGTCAACTCGCCTAGGATTTCAGAGAAAGAATCAGAAAGGCAAACAAAGATTCTTTTTGCATTAATAACCATTGCTAACCGTAACAGGGTGCATGACTTCTTCTGGAGCCGTGCCGCTTTCCAGTTGAATTTAAATAAAATTTAGTATTTATTACATTTGCTGATGTGATGTAGCCGAGAAGATCTTTAAGAGGATTCAAATTTGCCTCGGGCTTTCAAGTTCGATGAGAGCAGAAAGGGCGGTTGTATAAGCTTGATAATGAGTGTCTGTTGTAGCTTGAGGGTTGACTGTTGTTGGGGCTCACCCTGCAGTAATCCACTGCCCACTAGGTCTTCGGCTGTCAGAGGGGCATTCATTTAGAGAGCATTACAATGCCACAGGGGCACCGCATCGCATTAGCCGCAGTGCTGAGTGTGATGGTTTACCCGCACTTAATGAAGTGAGGAAATAATTACAGCCCCTCGCTGACCTGCAGCACACTTCCATTTCAGCCCTGTCACAGGGGAGCCGGCCGGGCCGGACTGAAGGTGCGCAAAACATTGCCGTTCCACTGCCAATGATGGTAGGTTCACACATGTGCGGGCAGTGCGGCCTCTTGATTGTTATTAACCCCACGTAACTCACACCCACCCACCTTAGACCTGCCTGTATAAAAGTCAAAGCACTGGGATTCGTCAGTAGTCGGCGCTCATAAGGGCAATTAAATGTAACCGCTCTTCCAGCATCTGTGAAAGAATAATGCTATTATTACTATAGTTCTGGCCAGTCAGAGCTGCCAGAATGTAAAACCCACTGGTATTGTGTGCAATTAGTACACAGAAATCACTGCAATTATGTTTGCTTTTTATTGCATGCACGTGTATGCATCTGTGAATTTAACTTAAGACCATAGTAGTAGGAATGTGGATCTGTGCCATCTTTTGATCCTGATTTACAAAACAGCAATTCGGGTATTATTAGAACATAGCTTAATATTATTTAATCCTATTTAAAGCCCTAGACGCAGACGGTGGGTGATACAGTGGGTGTTTAAACTTCCCAAGGTCCTGTCTCTCCCTCTCGCTCTCTCTTTCTCTGTTCATCTACTGTACATTTTTTTGACATTTAATTACATCTCTTTTATCAGACACTGCTTAGCTATGGGTGATGATTCATCTCATAAAGTACTTTAGATATGGAAACCTAGCTCAATAACAATAATCGTTCTCAGGCAGA
Organism: Protomyctophum parallelum; assembly: GCF_964188405.1. Classification (NCBI taxonomy): domain Eukaryota; kingdom Metazoa; phylum Chordata; class Actinopteri; order Myctophiformes; family Myctophidae; genus Protomyctophum; species Protomyctophum parallelum. Next base: position 24,473,019 of record NC_139706.1, read on the forward strand.
ACTATAATTACTGTACGCACACATGCAATAACACACATACTTGTGTAGTAGGCTATTCAAAACCTCCAGAAGTCAGGAAAATGGCTACTGCTTTGTGGAAGGATAAGTGAGAATCAGGAAGACGGAGTCTGACATTTTGGAGCAGACGTGTCTAATCGAACATCAATCAATGACCAGTTCCAGCACAATCAAGCATCCTGCCAAGGCTGCTTGATCACACACTAAAATGATTTCACTGATTTCATTGATCTAACCAGCATGTTGTCTCTTCCTCCTCTATCAGAACTAAACATCACATAAACGTGCAGAAAATAAATTGACTTCCAGGCGCACAGATGGCAATCATGGCATTTAGCTTTGTGTTTAAGCTCAATAACTCCTGTGTCGACTAGCTTCGATATATCTACTAATAATAAATATTATGACAAATGAGAAATGAATATCCTTCTTGATACTGTATAAGTAACCTACATAATGAATAATTGATTAGCTTTAATCAAAACCTCATCAGATGCCACTCTCCACAGCAGCCTCCAGCTGGCCCGAGGCACTCAAATGAAATGTATGAGCTAAAATGTACAAATATGTATTTAACCTTTTATAGGTGCATGTTTAAAAGTCTAGTTGAGATTTATTAAGGGGCTTGGAAGTGCAACATCATTCGCTGGCACAAATTCAAGAACGTCTTTGCAGAATGGGCCTCAGGTCTTAATGGGTTCATGTGTGTTCTAAGACCATTATGACTGTTTGGTGCAGGACACTATAAACTGGGATTCCAAATAAAACCGTGAATCCATGGCACAGTAGTCTCTGAGTAAATATACCACTGATTTGCACAGCAGATTTTGTGGATTGTAAAAAAAAAAAAAAAAGTATATATTTGTAACTATTCCAAAATAGCTAAACTATAGCCGAATTACAAGCTCACAACGTGTCATTGCGTTATAAGCTTGTAGGCTACGTTTTTAAGTTCGAACCCGGGCCAGGCTCCCCCAGAGTTAGTGTCGAAGTGTCCTTGAGAAAGACTCTGAACCGCTAATTGCTCCCGATGTTGCAGGTTGGTGCCTTGGTGCATGGTTTCCTCCAGCATAGGTCTGTGAATGTGTGTGAATGGGCGAATGTAATGCACAATCTCTGTAAAGCGCCTTTGCTATATAAATGCACCATTTACCATTTAAAGTATAAATTAGGGCTTAAATGATTAAAACCAGGAAAACACAACATAAATCACGATTATTATGATGTCCAAAATCCCAGACAATATCTAGTCTAATATCACAACGTGGATATAACATGGACACATTGCTCAGCCTTATTAATGCCAACCCATGTTTTATGTGTTCACTTACAGTGAACACATAACCCTTAATTGTAATCATACAATATGCATATGTAATCATATCACCCTTCAATAGGGCTGCTTGATATGATTATTTCAAACCTTGATTGATTCAAGCCTTGATTAAGATTCATAAAAATAAATACATTTCATGAAATTAGCAGATCTACAAGCTTCACGAATCACAATGCAACGCGTTGTGAGCTTGTAGATCAACTATTTTTGCACACCATCCAAAGTAGTATAATTCAGGATCTTTGTCCATTTGTTAAGATGAAAAAAGAAAACCTACTTCTTTATTGTTCAATTAACCTACTGTACATGTACAGCCAATAAAGTAGGTTCTAAATTCGATATATTTTTGGGTTAATTTCCCAGCCCTACCCTCCAGAGAACTGGGCTTTGTATTGAAGGGGACCTGCCTGGTGGTATTTGAACCAAACTGACCTGCCAGCTCCTCCTCTCCCTTCATCCATCTGATGGATGCAGCTGGCTTGCTGCCCATGGCAGTGCAGGTGAGCTCTGTCTCGTTCCCCTCACTGACCACGTCCTCACGGCTCTCGATGATCGGGCTGCCTGGTGGCACTGATCCACCATGTCGGAGATGGAAATTGGAAACACAATGGCGTGAAAATGTGCAAATGCACACAGGGGCAACCATGCGTACACACACACACACACACACACACACACACACACACACACACACACACACACACACACACACACACACACACACACACACACACACACACACACACACTATATTCTGCTACATTAAACCTTTGTTCAGACATCAGTTGTAATCTAAAATGTAGTGTAACACCATGGTCCCTGAAGTCTGCAAAATGGGCCAACAAGTCTCATTGTCTCCTGCCCACTGAAGTACACAGTACACACTGAAGTACAGTGGCCTCTTCCTGAACTCGGGAGGGGGGGGGGGACAACTAGGGGTGGGTGGCGTGGGAAGGAAAGCAGGGACTCAGTGCCATGTTTATTTCGAGCGCTCTCAAATGTTCTTTCAGAAATTCTGCAGCTACTGTAGGTTCCGATTGTATAACTAGAGTAATTACTTTAAAGTGTTCTTAATTCCTTTCAATCCCCCAGGATGTCTGCATCATGTATTATAAAGCTAGAGTAATTTCACTCCTAGGAGGCATCAACGTGTGGCACAGCTGACTTTCAATAGGAATCATTTGGAGCAGCCGAGTCAACATTCCCAGAGATTCACAGAGTCAACACAGCTGCCAAAGAACAACATGGTCTGAGCTATCACTTATAGCATCTGCACCGCGTTGTTATGCCGTGGAGCACCGCGAGGGCCTAATTGGCTGACATTTAGTTTCAGTTGCTAAAGATAAACAGGATCACAGATTGACATTGTTTCATTTTTAATATATATTACAAATGACGTGTGTGTGTGTGTGTGTGTGTGTGTGTGTGTGTGTGTGTGTGTGTGTGTGCAAGTGCGTGCACGTGCGTGCGCGTGCATGTTTCATGTGCGTTAGATGTACCTAGGACAGTAATGTCTGCATAGGCTTCCTGAGGGGGATCTGTGTAGAGTTGGCACACGTAGCGTCCCTCATCGGAGAGTGACACATTGGACAGAGACACCCGCAGCTCGTTGTCAGAGAAATTCACCAGCTGGAACCGGCTGTCCTTCAGGGCTGAGGGGATACATGCATGATGGAGACAGTGAGGATGTAGAATATCGTCCATGAAATGGGGAAAAAAGCACAAGAGTTCCAATAGATACAGTATAGTTATTATTTTGCCACAGGCTCTTGTTCATTTTTATTGGTAAATTATTTATAAAATCATCAGAATAAAATCCACTTTCATCCTCTCATTTTAAGCCTTTCAAAATCTTTTCAAAAATAGCTAAAATGGCAAATCTGCAAGCTCACAATGCATATGAGCTTGTGAAGTTTAGAATTACATTACCCCCCACACACACACTATATATATATATATATATAGTTCTAACTTTACACTTTCAGAACTTTCAGATGCTGTTTTTCTCCCAGTGTGGAGGAAGAATGATTAGGAGTTTTATTGTGATCTCTCGCCCTTGAAATATATAATCCTTCATTTCTGTTGTGATTGAACAATAATAGCAATTCAAAGCAGTTGTCCTTAAAATGACACCTCCAGTCGCTGTCATAAGAACTAGTGTCTGTTTCAGAGAATGAGAGACGAGAGAGAGAGAGAGAGAGAGAGAGAGAGAGAGAGAGAGAGAGACGGTGAGAGAGAATGGTTCCTTCACCTTAATTCACCTTTATTCACCTTAATTGTGTAAAGGAAATGTGATTTTCAAAATGATTCATACAAGTTGATTTATAAAGAGTCCACAGAGCAGCGTCAGGAGAATGTGAGGGCTGCTCATGAGGACAAGCTAGGATGTCTGGGCTGCTGCTGGTCAAGGATGGATTCTAGAAAAAAGGGGAGGCATTAAAATGAATGAAATTGCGGTTCAGAGGTAAGGTAAGGTAGGGTTGTAATAGGTTGTAGCCAGGAATCTGTGGAAAAGCAGGCTGCGTGGATTGGTGGAAGTTTCGTTTTAATGCAACCGAACTAGGCTAGCATGCAGCTCCAACTTCTTCACTCAGCACAGCATTTGGGTCAGCCCTAACTCTTGAGCACGGTGTTACATAAACACTCTCAGTTGATTTGATTGGGAGGCCTTTTGATGTTTTGGACCTGCCTTGCTTTTCAGCTGGATTCCGCCCTTGGCTAGGTAAATGCACGGGGGTGCTTTTTGCATCTTGATCAGTATCCAGGTATATTGGGGCACCGTTGACATGAGAACTCAAACTCAATAATTGTCTTATTATTTGAGAGCTCTTTGGAAGTCTTTCCTCAAAGGGCAATGACTGACACACTTTGAGAGGCGCGTCTCCTACTAGGAAATTCCTTCATTTCTAAGATGACGAGTCTCTGAGGCAGTTTAATTACACTACTTTCAGGCTGCTTGCATAAGACGGTAGCGGTAATAAAGAAGAAACGCACAGTATCTACCCACAGGACACCAAATCAAGGAAGTTCTGACACACAAAGTTTGACACACAAAATCAAAGGAGTTCAGAGGAAAGATAGAGATGATGATGGGTATCTTCAGGGTTAACCTGCATGTAACCTTATTACTTTGTCATACAACAAATCCTGTGTTGTGAGCTTGTAGATTTCTTCTTCCCATGCTTGTATATATTTTATGCGGGTTCTGTTTTTAAACTCCTCCACATTCAGTGATTCTTTGGAAGTACTGTTCTTCCAGATCACATTGTCACGTTCTGTGACGTGTTATGTTTTCTTGTGTACCCTGTTCTTGGTTTTTGTTATTGTTTTACCTTTCTGTTGTGTTCCTGTGATCTTGATGTTTTGTATTTTCCTCGTTTCTTAGTTGCAGTTTTGCCTTACACTGTGAACCTTTATTTTGTAGTCATGTTTTGTGCCTTCCTGTCTGCCCCTGTAGTTCTGTTCCTGTCTTGTATCACTAGTCCTGTGATTGCCCATGTTTCCACCTGTGTCCCCTTAGTTCCCCAGCCTATCCCAGTGTTGATTGTCAGTGGTGTTCACCTGTGTCTAGTTATCCAATGTCTATAAGTTTGCCCTTGTGTGTTCAGTTCCTTGTTCGTTCGTAAAATGTTGTCAGTGGTTTTTTGTTCCTAGTGTTTTCCATGTTCCTAGTGTTTTGCCTAGCTCCTAGTGTTTTTGCCTTGCTCTCCTCGTACTCAGTGTATGTTCCTGATTTTGGTTAATAAACCCCCCTTGCATTCGACCTGCCTGTCCTCTGCCTTTGTCTGCACTTGGGTCCAACACCTGCCTGTCCTGAACCGTGACAGTACGAACGAACCATATTGGACCCAGCGGACAGAGGTTTGCTTTTAGTTTTTTGCATTTGGAGTAAAATGCCCATTTTGAGTAAATTGAGGAAGCCATCTGCCATGGCAGATAGTCAACAGCCCTGCCTGCCATTTTCATGGGACGATTTTGGTGTAACAAGGGAAGACTTTTATGAGGACCCAGAATTCCTGAATTCCCTTGCTGTCGACTGGAAGACGGACCCTGATTTTGCCAGACTGGTGGCAAAAACTGGTCCCCAGGCCAGCACTCCAGCCGCGGGACCCCAGGGGTGTTCTTCAGCCACCTGACCCCCGTTCCTTGCTCCCAGTGACTGAGTCTCCTTGTCCCCAGGTTCCCCTGTCTCCATGCCGTTCTACTCCAGTTTCCCAGCGTAGCTCCCTTTCTCCGTCTGCCAGCCCCTTTGTCCCCCATGTCTCAGGCTCTCAGTTTCTCCAGGCTACGTCCAGTCCCCGGCCCCCTCTGTTCCACTCTGTCCCACCTACCAGCCTGTTAGTCCTTCTCCCTGTCTGTCTGTCCGCCTGTCTGTCTGTATGCTTGTCTGCTAGTGTGAATGCCTGTCTGTTTGTCTGTCTTTCGACCCCCCAGTCCTCCTGTCGCCTTCTGACCCCTTTACCCGCCTATTGTGTCAAACATGTCTGTCTGCCTGCCTGATTGTCTGTCAGTTGATCTGTCTGTCCCTCGGTTTGTCCCACCTGGTGTCTGTGTGCTTGTCTGTGTGTTTGCCCGCCTGCCTGTCTGTGTGATTCCTTGTGTAGTTGTTTCTGTGTTTTGACTGTTTTGCCCTGCACAGTCCCTGCCAGTCAGTGTTTGGTCCTGTGCCCCTTTTTTTTTCTAGCCCCTGGTCCCGTGTCCCAGTGTGTTCCATCTGATTTCCCAGGAGTCCCACCCCATGTCTCCATTAAATGCTGGAATTGTTGCATATTTATGGAGAACCAAAAATAATCGTATTGCCCGTTTTTGGATACGTTAACTGAAACTTTTTGTACAGTTGTTTCTCACCAACACAAAACTTGAACCTACTTCTTTCCGTAACTGGATTTCTAAAATGCATTACCGGTACTTGTGTTTTCTTTTGGGTTATTGGTAATTCAACATTCAACATTTCTTTTGATAAAGATGTTGATCATAGAGTTTATTATATATATATATATATATATATATATATATGTATAAGGACACCATGAATATGTAATGTCAATGTGTACGGTTTTCTGACCAGTCCTATATAACCCTTGAATTTACATTGGATAGCATGCAAACATGCATTTGTAAAAACGCTTCCCTGCAGGCAATAAACATTGTTAAAGTATTATTTGTGTATATTCCCACTAATCATCCTTACAGATGTCACTGGCCTCTACTTAGTGTGTGTGTGTGAGTGAAATACATTTGTTTTGTTTGACCAAGCAGAACCTGTACTGACACCGTGAAGCTGCATCATTTTGTTCTGCAATGTTTAGTATTCAAATTGTGCGTGCGCGCGGGCGTGCACGTGTGTGTGTCGCTACTGTTTACCTCCTGGTGTACAAAGAGCTGTCTCTGTGCAGAGTAGCCCCGTTGACAGGTAACAATGCAACTGGCAGGGGGGGAGTAGGGGGGAGGGGGGTCCCCACAGAGCAGCAGTCCTCCAGGAACTGATGCCCAGAATAGCATTACCATGGGGTTCACAGGGCCCTATTGCAGAAACACTGTTCTAACGTCAACCACAGGCCAAGAAGACCTTCGCTGCCTATCGCAAGTTGTAGTCAAAGTCAAAACTACTATAAGACAGTTATCTCAATGGAATAACGTGGTGGAAACTGAAATGTGTGCTAAACGTACTATACACTATGTCCAACTACGTGCTGCACTGGTGAAGAGATGGTTGCTTGGTGTAATAAAAAATAAACTGATACATTTTTAGAATAGAAGAGTGGTTTGCGGCGTATTTTGACTGGGGATTGTGCAACTGGCACTGAAGCATGTACTGTGTACACTGTGAGCGTTACTGAGGATATAACACTAAAACACACATTACTTTCAGAAAGCAAGCATGAAAGATGTGCACACAGGATCTCAATTGTGCTCTTTTCTGGAGCACAATGGAGCATATTATTTTCCACTCCTCAGGCACGTTAAACCTTTATTGTTGTAATTCATAAAATAACATGTTACGTTGACTGCCGTTGCCCGTTGTTTAAAGTTACCTTTGAGGCGTCAAAGCATTGTAATTTTAACTCCTTATGATGGAAATCCGACAGAATATAGTCAAATTGTTTGTTCCCCAGTCGACACTTAACACTAGGAAGTCTGAAAAAATGTCACTACTACTCAGTCGGCTGAAAGGTCAGGGGGACCGTGTTTTTGGTGCGATTTGATTGGCCACTCTCTCCCCCACTCGTCCCTCTCCAGCTGGAGACGACATTGTTCAAGCCTGCATCCCATTTCCAACGAATTAAATCATATATGTTTCTAAACACATGTTTTCACTCCTAAAATGTATAAAACTAATAATACATGTGAAAAATATATATTTTGCCGTTGCCTGTTAGTGCTATATTGCAACATAGCCATGGAAGAGTGTCGCGTTGCTGCCTTTTGTTGTTTTTTTTCCTTCCACCCAGCAAAGAGCCAAGATCACTCGTCTTTTCTCATGTGTTATCGATGTAATTCATATATGTGACCCCACGCGATGTACAGACTGCTTGACTAGGCATGTAAACATGACATAATTGTATTAATGTTTAAGTGTAATGATGTTATTGACCGGATTGTCCGTAGTCCTCCAGCCGTTAGCTAAAATTGCTAATATTATAAGCTAACTGCATTACTAAAGCCAATGTATTGCAGTAAATGCGGCATGTCCGCGGTAAATTACTTATACAAGTGAGTCGCGTTATATTTACCTTAAATACCAGCCAAAGTACATTCCAAATAAACAATTATTAGCCACGTTATGTTGTTATATCAGTTTAAATAATAAAAAACATTGCATTTCTTCTTCGTTGGTATAAGGGGAAATCTTGAAACACTTCCGCATTTCTTTGTCCCTACTTGCAAGTACATGAACCACATGACCGGGCTGTTTTCTGCCCCCTCAATATCGCAAACCCAACTATTTTATAAGATGGCTCTCCGCATCATAAGTGCATAATACTTGTTTATTTGGAGTGAACATGACAATGACGAGTAAATAAATATTAACACGACTCCCGTCGATAAGTTATTTAGCCTGGACATTTCCGCATTTAGCTGAAAACGGGCTTAGTAGCCTACTATTATATTTGATTGATTGTGCCAAAGAATCGCGTCGGGTCAAACCGGCCATGCAAACGAAAAAGTTTGGGAGCTGATAAAACACTTTCCGACTTTGTTTTACGTTTGGGTAGGCTAGAATTGGCGTCCCAATGTTGGCCATTTCAATACCTGTGTTGGGACTAACTCGTTACGTAACGCAACTACTTTTTGTGGTAACTAATAACGTAACTAGTTACCTTTTCCCATTCAGTAACGCCGTTACAGTTACTGTGATTTAAATTGGGTAATTAAATTACCCACGTTGCGTAAAGTGATCCTGCGGAGTCTATCATCTAAACTTACAGACGGTGCACTCCCACAGTGAAACATTTCCCAGCAGAAAGTGGAAGAGAGGATAATGTCGACCATCATAACGATGATGATTGGTCAACATAGGGGAGACGGGGGTAATGTGAGACACTTTTTACATTTGCTCCCCTGTAGGCGAGCTAAAATGATATATCAGTCACATTTACATATTTCCCATTCATTTGGGATGTTTCCTAAAAATGGAAATGATTAGAATGAATCCAAGACAAAGGGCAGTGAACATATGATTGTTTTAAAAAAAGTGGTCAGGTGTCTCACTTTACCCCAGGGCTGGGGTAAAGTGAGACAGACCATCAAAATCAATGGGGTAAAGTGAACCACTTATTCTTTTCACTTTAAAACTACCATAAAAACACTTGTTTTAACAGTTAGAACACTGACAGCTAGCTTGACAACCACACATTCCAAAACTAATGTCAGACTAGTAACAGAATCATGGGAATTGGTCATTAACCACATTTTCTTTCTAAACACTTGAAAGTAAGTCTGAACAGAATCAAAGACAACATTCTGTAATTCAAAATGTTTTAATTAACATTCAAATGATTAGAACACAACACACACGCACACAATTCACATCTCTACAAAAAGCAACACTTGCTAAAAGAGATAAACGTTTCTCTCGGTCGAAGTTTCCCCCCATTTAACCCATTAAGACCGGGAATGTATCTGTGTCACTTTAGCATAGTAGACAGCAATTGGGTTCGGAACACTTGACCCTTAGAGCAGGCTAGTAGGGGCTCAGCACCATCAGAACCAGCTAGAACAGCTACAGCTACAACTAGGTCTACTCTACATTCCAGCCAAGGTTACAGTTTGTAAATACATCAACGATGTGATTATAATCCATTTCTAATGGATGAAGCCTTGGCCTGGAAGAGAGGTTATCAGGTGGTCTCCAAACGTCTTAGAGTGTTTCAACCCTCAACAACTACACTCTCCAGTTGGCGGGTCAGCAGTGATTTGGCCAAGTCACTGCCCCTCTCCTCCATGCACCCAGCTATAGACAAATCTGTGGAGGGGCGCCCCGGGCACAGCCATCACTGAGGTGAAACCAGCTATAGCATTGGCCACACCCGGCCAACAGGGAACGCAGTGACCTGCTGGCCAGGTGCAGCAAACCAGTGCTGACCACACCCCAGCGACCAGCTCGCCCAGGGAACCCCCCGAAGATCCGCCCACTGTCCTTTCTGTCATGCCTGAACCAACAGGAGGCTCCCTCGGCCTTGTGTGTTCTTGGGGGACTACAGGCACTGAGGTCTCTAGGACTATGGTTTGCCTCATGCCTAGGGTTCTCCTACATCTCACCAGACTGTTCGTCTGTGCAATGTGCATGTGTCCATCCTTGTCCAGTGTCCACACTTAGCCTTACTCTGGTGTATTTGAGTCAAAGAAGCCTTCTCTGAGTCGGTGTCACTGGCATTGTTGTTGTCGTTGAATCTGTCCTATCGAGTCTCCCTTCCTCCCCTCCTCTCGGGAGACTCTGGGGGTATTGCTTATTTGTACGTTCTGTAGCTTGCTTGGTGCCCTCTTGCGAGTGCTGCGACAGGGGTTGCTGGCCCCTGTTACCCCGCCAGTCTTTCCTGGAGGTCAGCTGTCTCTCCAGCGTCACTGACCTTCCTCGGTTGCCATCCAGACTTTCCTGGAAGTCACTGGTTTCTAAAGGTGAGGATTTGCTCTCTCTGTGTGGTTCCTCCACGCTGTTTAGGTTGTGGCAGCTTCTTCGCCACATCACATTTCAGAACATGTGCCACATCGTTTTCCTTTATAGCAAATGTGGGTCTCTCCCATGCTTTCGTGTTTCCCAGGATTCTTCTGATAATTTGTGCAATTGTGCATATATTTCTGGTGAATTATCTTCTTTTCTGCCTTGCTCTCAGCGGCTGCCTTCTCCATCTCTACAAGGGCGGTTCCACCCCAGGTTGTCTTTCTGGTGTATCTTGGCATTTTCTACAATGTTTATGACATAGAAAATAAAACATATGCAATGTAATATTAGATTAAAATATGTTTAAAACTGAACTTAACTTGTGCCTCATGGTGGGGTAATGTGAGACAGTGTCTCGCTTTACCCCAGAGCATTTGTCTCACTTTACCCCACACCCACATTTTGGTAAACAGGACCTCTTTTAGCAATACAGGCTAATCTTCAGCTAGCAGCAATCTCATGGATGTATATGATGGTAGTTCATCAACGTGTATGATTTAAGTTTTTCTACCTGAATTAATTTGCTTTGACACAACAGCTGATTATGTTGACGACAAGAAAATTAACTTTTACATGCAAAAAACATATTTTTGTGAAAAAAACATGCTTACCACAGCACAATAAGGTCCTCTCCTCCATGGCAGGTAGGAAATGGGAGGGGCTTCAACATATAATGGTCACATGACACAAATGTCTTGTGGTCATGTGATACAGGGGGTGTCTCACATTACCCAGTGTCTCACATTACCCCCGTCTCCCCTACAGTAGGGTAACATTCCAGGGTAAGCCAATCAGACACAGAGGCCTCCATTTTCGTTCGAGCATTCTACGCACGCATGCACACGCACGCACGCAAGCACAAAGTTGTCTTTTCTCTTACTGTGCCACAGAACAACACAACCTTTATTTTTTTGTTTTATTATTATACTTTTTTATAAAAGTAACTACAGTAGTTACTTTTTTAGCGCTATAACTATAACTAGTTACTTTTTAAAAGTAACTTGTCCAACACTGTTCAATACTAATTTACACGCCCACAACCTGTCACACCATGTAGTAAGCTTGTAGATCGGCTATCTTCAAATAATTTAGAAGGTTATCGGGTTAAGTGGTAAGTAACAAACATACAAAACACCAAAATGTATTTCTTCTTTATCTGGGCTCAGATAAAACATCAAAATAGAGAGGAAAAATGTCTAATTTCCCTAATCTAAGAGATTATTTTAAAATCTAATAATGACAAGGACACGCAAGTATTCCCATTATGCTAGTGCTGCACATTATCTCATATATTAATCTCCATCCAATCCTAGCTTAATGACTCGCGTAAGTCAAGGACAGATGGTATGATACTGTACGTTTACAATCTGACCCAAAGCTATACGTAAGAGCCATCTGATACCGTTTGACGTGATGTCAATATATCGTCATTCTTCCTTTCATATGGGAGAGCTGGAGACATGGCGGGTGAATGAGACAGTGATTACAGAACATAGTGACAGACGGCGGTGGTGGCGTCCTCTTGTGAACATGTGTTAGCACTTACGTCTAACGTCTTTGAAGTAGATGGTCTGTCTGTTGGGGTTGAGCAGCTGGATCACGGAGTCATCGTTGTTCTTCACTCGGCAGCTGATGGTGGCCATTTCTCCCTCGATCACCGACACGTTATCCGTCGCCAGGTTTTGAACTTCATCTTTACAACACAGACAAAGAATGGTTTTAAAATAGTGCATGTAGCAGCTACAGTAGATCATGCTTTGCCTGATTCATATTTTGTAATGAATGAATGGTTTATTTCGATCTATTCAGTTTAGACAATTACAAAACATTTTTTAAATTTGTTTTAAACACTTTCGAAAAGGAATAGGCAGAAGCTTAAAGCTTATGTATGCCTATCCTCTTTACATAAGAACGTAGAACATGTACTGGGTCTACAAAACAATCAACATTTGGACGAACCATAAAAAACAAAGAATAAGACAACAAGAAAAAAGCCATTCCACAGCTTCACCCCACGAACAGAAATACACATGCTCTTCAAAGTAGTGCCGACCCTTGGTTGTTTGAAGTTAAGTTCACCTCTCAGCTCATTCTTACAATCCCTAAACCTATTTTGAATATTACCAGGAAGCATTTTATGTCTGTGCAGTTTTAAAGTCGACTAAATTAAAAAAGAATAAAGTAGCCTATGTGAGTTTAGAAACAGTTGGAATTCATTAAGGGCACCTTCAGTTCTTACTCTCCTATGTGAAATGGTATTTACCTCCTTCTCAATCCTACAATTACAGTCACATAATACAAAGATTGGCAGATGATCACTTATATCATTAATAATGAATCCACTTACTAAATTATTCTCCATATTATTGGTATATATTATCTATTATAGTAGCAGAATGAGATGTTATTCTACTAGGCTTATTAATAAGACGATATAGGCTCATACTATTCATTGCACCAGTGAACTCATCGATCAAAGCATGCTTATTAGGATTATTAATATCTATATTAAAATCACCTGCTATGTACGTGACCTTTTGTTCTGAATTTTTTTATGTACTTTCCATGATATTCTTAAAAACCTCAATGTTGGAATCTGGAGCTCTATAGACTGCTATTGTAATTTTATATTATTTTTAAACTGTTCGTCAGTGTAGTAACCACAATTATTTATATTATTAAATAAATTATTGTCTGGGTCAATATCCTGATTTATATCATCCATGTTCAAAGCCCAAAGTCCTTACTTAGTATATTCATACATTATCTAATGTTCACATTTCCAATAAGACGTTTCCCACCACAGCCATTCACCAGGTCCACACAATCCCACACACGCACGCACGCACACACGAACGCACAAGCACGCACACACGCACCCACACACCACTGAGCACACGGCAAGGAGACAGAGGGAGAGAGAGAGAGAGAGAGACACGGAGCAATAGAGAGAGTGAGCAAGTAATATGACGGTGAAGTGCATGGAAAATTGCCAGTGTACAAACTCACAACGTGTTGCATCCACAAAGCATTGTAACCTGGAAATGAGACTGGAAATTTGCTATTTTGACTCTTTTTGTACATTTCGGAAAAGATATTGATAACAGGGCTTAAACCTGGCGCAGCTCAAAAGACATACAGTATGTGAAGAAGAAGGCACTGGAGCAGCTCAGACGATTTAGGCCCTTGGTTTATTATAACGGTGCAAATAAAACGTTTCGATGTGTAAGTTACGTACATCTTCGTCAGGTCATACACTTACAGTATGTGTTTGTATGACATTTTCTCAATACATTTAGTTAGTTTTAGATTTAGTTTTGTAAGCCTTGTTTCTATTTTAATTTGAAAATGTTTTCAAGATTTAGAAGTTTCGTTTTATAGTTTACTATAATTACTAACCTTGATGAACACACACAAATGCAATGTTCTGCTACATACTTTCATTCAGACTTCAACTCAAGCCCCCAGTAAGGCTATCCAACGTTGAAGATGCCACTACTTACTGGCAAAATGTGGAATTGCAGCACTTTAATGGATGTTCATAACGTCACGTGCATAAGCCCAGACCTCAAAATGGAGGTCCGGGGCTAGGCTAGGCTAAACTTCCGCTCGCTCGAGCCCTTGAGTTATAATTATACTTCCGGAAGTCTTCCAGGTGCTTCAAAACGCCACTGAGCAATTTCCACTGAAATTAATAGCGGGGGGGGGGGGGGGGGTGGGGCTAACGCTCCACTTCGGTCTCTATCCTTCTTTATGCTCTATGCTTCAACTAGATTATGCCATGGTCCCTGAACGTCTGCAAAACGGAAGAAGATACTGGAGGGGCGAGTTTCCTTGTTCTGCTGTACACACTGCAGAACACAGTGGCCTCTAACTGAACTCGGGTGGTAGGGGTGGGTGGACAACATAGGCAAAGTATAGTAAAAAACAAGAATGACGAGTCATAACTGCTAGGTAAGTAAAAATAAGTAAAAATCAGTGCACGGCTTCACGTTTTGGTGTTCGGAGGATGGGTTTTATGCCGTTCAGACTATGGGTTTATGCCGGCTAAGTCTCCCATTGGCTTAGAGGTAGCCTAGAGACGAGGCAGCCAATCGTGAAAAAGTGTCTACTAAGGCTGTCACGATTCTCGATACGTATCAAAATCGAATTGAAATTGACGTTCGATACAATATCGAAATCACGAGCCGACTAGCGATATTTCATTACATGCGCACATGCGTCTGTTTATTTCACCCCGGAACATTTCTCACAGGACGAGTTTCAGCCAGTCGGACCGGATACAACAGTGCACCAAGCACTTTTTGTCTCCACCAGGCCGAAGGCATGGGGGGAGAGTATGTTTTGCACTCCGTCCGTCCGTCCGTGTGTGTGTGTGTCCGTGAGCAGCTAATCTCGGCCACCGTTAACCCGGTCGATGCCAAATTTTGCACACACACTCCCTGGATGCCAACGATGAACCTCTGCCCCAAACTTTCCAGAACGGCCTGTTATAGCGCCACCAGGAGGCCGCTTTGTGCAAAACAAGTTTTTGCACAGTACACCTACAGATTTTGTCCAAACATCACGCAAATTGGTACACAGTCTCTCTAGAGCCATTCAACGAAACCCGTCTTTCAGATTTCTCAGACTCCATCCTGATTTACTCCAACCACCAGATGAAGGCAAGCTGCAATGTCCTACATTCCTATCCTGGTGGAGACCTGTGCCCAGAAGGGCACTTTTTCTAGTTAGATTTAAAAACGGATGAAAAGTGTAGATAAAAGCATATAGTTTGTGTACAATAGCGGAGTGACACGTTCCATATGGGGCTGCCTGGAGTTTGGACTGACGCTGGTTTACACGCTATGCTGCTTCGGCGTGTCTCGCATCGAGACGAGCATAATATCACGGCAGCGTGAACAAATCTGTGTTCGGTGTGAGTGAGACATGCTGACGCAGCCAGTAGTCCAGTCCCATGGAAGCTCTCCCTGAGAGGCTGCTACAGTACATTATAGCGGAGTGAGCTCCTTTATAACTCTATGGGAGTGAGAGGTTCCATCATGTGGGGCTAATGTTAGTCCCGAGTCCCAACTCCAAGTAGGAGTTATAAAAATGTTGGTATTGGTAAATCTGTTATGGATGTTATGTCCTCAAAATAGCAAATAGATGTTTTCTAATGTTCCACTGTTCAGGAATTGCTGCCTCAACTGCACTCTCCAAAACTCCCAGCTAGATCATTCCACTGATTTGTATTGATTTCATTCCTTCTTCTGAGTGCCCCCCCCCCCCTCCCCCCTAATAAAGTAATAACATGCCTGAGGAAGGTCGAAACGTTGCTTCATTAAATAAGAAAATACTCATGTACCGAGCAAGTACACAGTATTCTATTGCTTTCAAGGACATAAAACCCAAAGTTTATATTGTTGGTTATTCTCATTCTCATGTGTTATTAGTCAAATAAAAGTAAGTTATTGCAGAAACAAGTGTTTTTCTTTACAAATCAAAACATTAGCCGAAATTAATAATCATATAGCGCTCTGTGCTGAAAATACGAGGTTTTAAAAAATATCGATTGAATATCGTATCGAATCGAATCGTGGATTAGGCGAATCGTGACAGCCCTAGTGTCTACTACGGTAGTAGTGAATGTAGATGCTTTTCAAGCACCTGGCACAAAAAGTACATGTACTGCTGTACAGTACCATGTACAGCAGATCATCTGATTCATCATACGACACTGCAGTGCAGAGTGCACAGAAAATAGCCGATCTACAAACTCACAATGCGTTACATCCAGCTTCTAGATCGGCTGTTTCCGGGTGCGCATGCAACAAAGTCTTGATAATTATGTCCTATACCCTCCTGCAAAAGAGACAAGAGGCATACACCTTAGTTGTAAACATAATGTGAACAGGTCCTAGATAAAAAAAGATTAATAATATTAAACCTGTCTGTTTGCCATGTCTAATCCCTCTAATATAAGAGCTCTGTGCAGTGTTTGTCACTATTGATCTCCCCCAGCTCTGGAGTAGGCCCTGTGAGTCACTGCCAGATGGGCTGCAAGCTCCACTGCCCACAGAGAGGCAAAGAATGTGTCGATAAGAAAGGATGATACGTAGACAATTTCGGCAGAAGTTTGAGAGAGAGAGAGAGAGAGAGAGAGAGAGAGAGAGAGAGAGAGAGAGAGAGAGAGAGAGAGAGAGAGAGAGAGAGAGAGAGAGAGAGAGAGAGAGAGAGAGAGAGAGAGAGAGAGAGAGAGAGAGAGAGAGAGAGAGAGAGAGAGAGAGAGAGAGAGAGAGAGAGCTCTCCGTCTGTTTCTCTAGAGAAACAGACAGAGAAACAGACAGAGAGAGAGACACGATAAGGGAGATGAGTGGCTGGATGCAGTTTGTGGTGGATAAGCTTTATCAGAGCCCCCCATCTGAGGCTCCATGTGACCAATGTGTGCTCAGCGGGTTCTGTTGTCTGTCTCAAGGAGCCACGGTGCTCTCAGCCACGGAGCCAGACTCTGCACCTTGGCAGCGATGACACTGACAGCTCTCAGACCTCATCATTACAACTCAACACTATACACTACACCCCTCCGGTTTTCACAGACAAAATGCTTTTGTTTCCTGCCTTTGTTCCAGGTGAAGGAGGGAAGAGTGTAAAAAGTCACCTTGATGCTATATTTACAGGTACAGGCCAAAAAATGAGCAGGAAAAACTGAAAATAATAATAATATGAAGGTTGGCAAAAGGCTTTTAAACACCTCAGATTCAAGCCAGAAGAAGAGCCCTTATGCCTAAATGTTTTTTCTATTTAGATAGACTTTTTACACTCTTCCCTCCTTCACCTTGAACGAATGCAGGAAACAAAATAATTTTGTCTGTGAAAACCGGAGGGGTGTAGTGTAGTGTTGAGTTGTAATGATGAAAAAAATAGTTTTAGCCATAGTCTGGATACATTTTCCTTTAGTTTTAGTCATATTTTAGTCATCTGAAATGTTTTAGATTTAGTCTAGTTTTAGTCGACTAAATATTTTAAGCTACATCTACAGTTGATTTTGTCGACAAAAAATACATTTTGTCTGGCCTTGATGGCGTCGTAATGGCAGATTTTACACTTGGTTGCATGCTGAAAATAGCCGATCTACAGGCTTGCAGATCTCCCATTTTCAGAGCACAACACCCGAGCACAACCGCCCCTAACATTTTAGTCTACTTTTTATTTGTTGGCATATTTAGTCTTAGTTTTAGTCTTCATAGCTTAGTTATTGTATAGTTTTCGTCAGTGAAAAAAGGTAGTCAACAAACATTTTTACAAAATCAACACTGGTTGTTAGACACCTGTCTGTTTTGATATTTAAAACATGGTAGGGGGGCACATGTTTTTTTTATCTGAGGGTGACAATTGGAATAAACAGTCAAAGGAACACTTGACAAAAATGATCTCTGTGAGCGCAGAAAGGAACTAGAACTGCACTCTGTCGAGTGCATACTTGCTTGTTGCACACTAGTAGGCCATAAATGGCCAACTAGTGCGCAAGCAGAGCGCGCATGTAATCTTTTCGCCCGCTGTAAACTGCCAAATTTCAGTATCTCTGTGAAGGAACGTTTGAAATGATTAATGTTTAGATGTAATTATTTGCTACCTACTATACATGTAATCATTTAGTATTAAGTATGATTCTAGTTTCTATCTATATAAGAAATACTGTTTTATTGTTGTAGATATATTCTGGATCCATTTTTTGTTTTTCAGAGACAAATAAATCATTTATATGTGTTGAAAAAAAAGGTATATAAACTGAATTAAAATATGTTATACAGTATACTTTTTCTGTAAACGGTGGAATCTCAATATCTCTGTGAAGGAACATTTGAAATGTGTAATTATTAGGTGTAACTATTTACTACCTATCTAATTTATGTATGTAAACGCCTATAAAAAAAAGTATATAAACTGAATTAAAAATTTAATTTTAATTTTAAATCTATTTCATGTTAGACTATAGTGATATTAATACTAAATCATGGTCAGAGTAATATGTGTCTCTAACTTCAATTTCTATAATAATACTTTCACATTTGTTAAAATATACATGATCTAAAATATTTCCGTAATCTGTAGTTGGATTTGTATTTAATTGTTTAAAGCCTAATTTTGACATGTAGGTCTTTATACTTCTTTCTATCTCAGTATTATGGTCTTCATTGAAATCTCCTATTATCAAAATTGCAGAAGTCGGAGATGATATGTACTGTATCATGTATTCGAGAAATGTGTTTAATTTTGAAAGGTCTGTTTTAGGTGATCTGTACATAAGAATGATATATAGATTTTTATCTTTTACATGTATACATATATGTTCTACTTTCTCTAATATCCTGCTTTCAGTTGGAATTCTTTCAATGGAAATATCTTCTTTTATAGCAAACATAACTCCCCCACCTATATCTTTTTCTCTGTCATTCCTCATTGTATTGTAATTCGTGTTCGTTGTTTTTAATTTAAAAGTAATGTTATTATTTTTCTTTAAGTGTGTTTCAGTAAAAGCTATTAGATCCAACATTTCGAGTTGGGAATCTGAGTTTATATCTTCTAAATGTGGTAGATAACCTCTGACGTTCAATAATCCAATATTTAATGAATGTTTTAATGGTAATTGAGTTATTTTACGTATATTAGGATTTTCAAGAGGTGATTGTCGTAATCGTATCATTTCTCTCTCTACATTCTTATCTACTTTGATCTTCGTAGGATTAAAGTCAAGTATATATAGATCTTTTATCCTTTTCACTCTGCTGAATGCTACATAGGCTTGTCCCGGGTTAAAATGTGAGCCCTTCATAGATACGACAATCTCTTGTATAGTTAAACCTTGGACCTTATGAATAGTTAATCCCCAAGCTAATGTCAACGGGAATTGAAATCTATTTGTTGATCCTGTTTTTCTGCCTCCATGGAAAATGATAGCTTCATGTCTGTAAATTGGAACTGCTTCTGGATATTTTTTATAGGTACTATTAGCCTTCGCATTAAGACCAACATATTTGTCTTGGAATTTAACGAGTATTACTGTAACATACGTGCTGTTTTTTCCAAAGTCAATATACTCAACAAATCCTCTGATACCGTTGACTAATCCATCAGATACCATTACATTAGTAGTCAACATCACTTGTGCACCAATTGCTATACTGAGTGTAGTTGGTAAACCTCCTGTTTGTGATAGTTTCCTATTTGTGCAATCCAGATCAAATAGTCGTGTGTCTTTATCTTTTCTACTATCTTCTGCCTTTATATGATAAATAGTAATATTCAATTTTTCAAGTTTGTAGTCGATAACTTCTCCTAGTGGTCCTAATTTAGATTTTATAAAATCTCGTATAAAGGTTTCTAATCTATAATTAAATTGTCTTGCAGCAGTCACAGGATTTCTTCTTAACCATTTGCTCCTATCCTCAAAACTCATATTCATTATTTCTTCAGTGGTGAGATTGATTTCATGTTGTTGAGCAATGATCTGTATAACTTCCGGCCATCGGAGATCAGCTGATGATAACGTCAAAAAAACGGCGGGTATATCTTTTTGACGTAGATAACCCAGCAGATCATGTGCAAAACACACTAATATTAATAATTATGGTAACATTTTTGACACGTTGTGACTTTTATACATTCCAGAATCATAATGTTGTATTACATACGTCATTACTGAGAGCAGTTATACAATATCTATATACGTATATAGGCATATACTATATACGTATATCTATATACTCTATACTCTATACTGTATAAAGTGTGTAGTTGTAAGTTGATTAGCAGTATTCTGTGATCGGCCTGGTCCAAAAACCGTGACAGCAAAAAAACCGTTCCGCCATTTCAGGACCCCCCCAGAAAAACATCAAATCTGTGCCCGTATTGCTGGACCAATGATGACGAAATGACCATATTTCTTACGTCATCATTTAGAGCTAGTCATACACATACGTGTATGACTAGCTCTAAATGATGACGTAAGAAATACGTGTATGACCAGCTCTAAATGATGACGTAAGAGATATGGTCATTTCGTCATCATTGGTCCAGCAATACGGGCACAGATTTGATGTTTTTCTGGGGGGGTCCTGAAATGGCGGAACGGCTGTCACGACAAATGGACCAGGCCGATCACATTACTTGCGCGCTCTGCTTGCGCAAGTAACTATAGAAATGCACTCTGTCGAGCTGCCAACATGCACCTTGCACACAAGTAGGCCATGTATGGTATGGCCTACTTGTGCGCAAGCAGAGCGTGCCATGAGATGCGCTCACCACTGGCATGGTCTCCACTTTGTCTCTACTTTGAGTGCTACTAACTAATGTCTAATACAACTGCTGTTCTAAATCCTTTAGACCCCTTATTGACCTCATACCAACCTTGAAACGTACCTTGGTTACGTCACCAAGAATGGTGGTCCCCTATTGGCTGTTGATGGTGACGTAACCCAATGATGCTGGTCCCTGATTGGTCTACGGTCTTAACCCATTTAGACCTGACATCGAAATTTAAAAAATGTCTTCTAAATCATGACAGTTTTCTGAAAATATGATTCTATATCAGTGGTGCTCAATATTTCATGTCAAGGACCCCCAGACTTATCTGAAAATATGTTGTTCCAGGGACGCCCCCGGAAGCAACGATTTGAGTAAAAACGTTTGCTCTGAAAGAATATATTTTCAAAGATTTGCGCCACATTTTTCAAATAATTGCAGATCTACAAGCTCGTAGCGCGGCACTCGGTGCCTATTATTCAATAGCTAAAATAGAACAGAATGCTTAAAACACCAAAAGGGGTTCCCACCCAAAAATTGTTAAACAAGGGAGGACACATACAGTACATACCCCGACATACATACCCAGCCGATCGCAGTACTTGCTTGTGCAAGTAATAAGAAATGAACCTCCTGTGGAGGAAAGCTCCTCAGACCTGTCTACTGCAATGAACAATCCATTTCATTCCCCATAGCGGCCAGAGGCAGATATTGGTTCGTTGACACAAAGAGTGTAATGGGTAAAAAAACATGTCCGAAAACCACACACCAAGCCATTAGTGTTTAAAGCTGTAAGCTTCAGTTTTCATTTCAAGGAGACGGTGGACCATAAAAAGAGAAATATGTAAATGTAAGCTTTGCTCAGTGATTAGCGCCCAATCAAATTGATGTTTTAGTGCATGAAATGTACACAGAAGTGTGCAATGAAACCAAGCGTGCTGGAGCAGTGAAGCTCAACCAGCTATACTTGAACTCAAACAAAACAGCAGGGGAGCCAAAAGCTCTGTGGAAATCTTTTGATGTCTGTATTATGTCAGTGATGTTAAAATAAATACATTTGGCACTGGCAGTCACACCAGCAACATACAGCAGCCTCAAAGAAGCAAGGTTATTCCATGCCCAATCTGATGGACCGAGAGATAGATACATTCTCCATAAGATTTTGCACCGCTAAAGCAGAGTTGGTCCCCCTCCAATGTCCCAGCATACTGTAGGCTCATCTCCAATTCAAAACACACATAAATAACATCACTGTGATTAGCAATTGCATCAAAGTGAAAACAGGCCACATTGTGGAACATGGAGGGTTTCTGCGATCGGAGTAAACAGTTTCAATTGCCTTGGCATCCCGGTCATGATTGGGTGCAAATGAGGAGAGGCAGTCATTAATTCTGGGTGGTGGGAGGGTGGAGATGGGGAGCTGAGGTGTGGGCAGAGGCATGGCACAGATGACTGGCTGATAAATTCACACTCATTCCAGCAGCTGTCTGGGAGAGTAAAGTGCCTGTATCTTCTACACATGGCTGCCCTCCTGTCCCTGCATCACAACATACTGAAAGAAACATTAAGAGACGGCCTTCAGAGATCTGTCTGAGGAGATGTACAATCTTGTGTCTGACATGAGCCACCCCATCAGCTCTATTCAAAATGCAAAACAGCCCCATCTCCAGCATATTTTATCAAGTGTTGACAAAACTGGTCTATAGCCTAGGTCCATCATCCATATAGGTTAGAACACAGGTATGTTTTAAACCAAGTTCCTTCTCCCTTTCAACATGTTTCCCTGTTGTTTTCATAACAAAAGACAGGAGACAGAAAAGGTCAGCAAAAAGAGCACTCTGACCGCTCTCCCCTGAGTCACTGCTGTCTGCAGTAGCGTTGTCCTTTCAGGAAACAATAGCAGCATGACAAATATAGTGTTTGTTAACAAGGAAATGTCCCCTTCTCTTGCTCCTTGATGCTCCCTATTCACTGCTATATCAATCTCTTCCACAGTTTGGTCCTCGTGATACAATTCTGCACCAAAGATGTTCATGAGTAACAAAACAGGACAGGATCCAATAATGGCAGCGGTGGCCGAACGGTTTGCGGAGCGGTTTTGATACCGGAAGGTCGCCAGTTCGAATCCCCAGACCGGCACGTTAAAATTACCACCGCTGAAGTGCCCTTGAGCAAAGCATTGAACCCCTACCATGAAATGTTCTATGAGCAGGGTGTGGCTGTAAACAAGCATCTCGAGCTTAGTCCACTTCCTTGGGTAAACAAAGAACTTTGCTTTGCTTTGGCATGGCTTCTCTGTGGATTACATCATGTTGATGATCATGTCACACTGACACACTGAGATTATGAATTTACAAAATGTGGGAAAAATATTCACACACACACAAATATGTGACCAGTGCCAACAAAACATGCCTCATGTCGCCTTTTCCATTTTTCAGATTTTTACAGATTATTAAAGTACAGAATGTAAGCTTTCATATGATGTATCATTCAATGAAATTGGACAATAATTGAAGGAGATATAACCATTTTAAAATGACTGGGGCCTTTCACCCAAAGCTGAGAAAAGCCCTTTTCAATATTCACAACATTTTATCACCTTAGAGCTGGACAGAAGTGGGTGTGACAATGGGAGGGACAAGAGACAATAGGACGTTTTAGCTGTCAACAGTGCAACACTAGAAACACTGACATGTTTAAGCCAGTAGAACAAACAATGCAATTTGTAAGGTGCCCCAATAAACCCTTTTGAAAGTACTAAGTATTAAATACTAAGTATAAGTATTCAAGTATTAAATATTAAGTTAAGTGTTCAATTTAACTTATACACTACCTGGTTGTAAATAGCTGCAGTACACCATTTTATGCAGGTCTACTTTAAGCAATCAAAGTCAGACAATTGACCCAGTATTTTAAATAAATAAAATCGACGCATCAGGCTATGATGTTGTGCGCTTGTAGATTTGCTATTTTAATAAACAGATCTGTCCACATGCAGTCACAATGCCTGGTGTCTATTTAGTGTGCAAGGCTTACATCCGGTCTAAAGGCCACCCACTGTCTGCGCTGATTTATATACACAATACATACACGATCCGTATCCTCCCCTCACCGGATGTTGAATTAACAGTACTAACGGCCGTATTTGAAAAGACGTATCCAATCTTTTACACAATAAACCGATTTCCGACATTTCCTTTTCACTTGATACCGTTTCGTAGAGAGGGCCTACACAAACGTTCTATATACCAAATGAAAGCCTGCATTTCATAGTTTACATAGTATATAACCTTTTTTTAAATGAGCAAGAAATGAGCGAGTTGTGATTAAAAGAAAAGACGTGTGATCTCTTTGCTCTTTAACACACAACACAGACGGCTAGCTAGCTTCTAGCCTGTTGTTTGTTGGTGAAAGACTCCAAGCTGGGAAGTGTATTTCAGCGAGTAGCTATACGTGGTTTTGTTTATTTTCTGTAAAGTCTAACCCAAATGCTCCTCCATACTATACTAATACTTCTGTGTTTACAAACACAAGCACGCTAATGGGCGGTGATCAGAGCGTGAAACCTGAGGACAAAGAGATTCCAGGACCAATTGTAAACAACATGCAAATCTCGGAACTGCGCTCTTCTGCCCCAGAAACTTGTTAAAAAACAAGCCCACTTTGACGTATAAATGTATACATTTCATTTGCCCAAATGAACAATCTGTTTGAATGAAAACCTTCTTCAACATTCAAACTGTATAAATATGAAAAAAAAAGAAAATCACATAAAAAAAAAAAACGAGTTTATTTATTGATTTAAGGCATGTTCATTCTGGCGACATGAGGCATGTTTTGTTGGCACTGGTCACATATATGTAAATGCTATTCTGGGATTTACTTCCTTGGCTTATATGGCAGTTTGCACAAGACATTTGGTGGACATAATTATTGCTTAATTTTCTTTCCTATATGCTTGTGGAGGTTTCACATGTTTCATTCCCTGGCTTTCGTGTTCAAAACACAAACTCTGACGTACAGGCATGCACGCACAGTTGCACACACACACACGCACGCGTGTGTGTGAGTGCGTACGTGCGTGCGCATGCATGCATGCATGCGTGCGCTTGTGTGCATGCGTGCGCTTGCGTGCGTGCGTGCGTGCGTGCGTGCGTGCGTGCGTGCGTGCGTGCGTGCGTGCATGCATGCGCACGCGTGTGTCCATTCGGCTTTGTCATGTGGCCAGAGGTGGTGGCATGTAGCCTATGTCCTCGGATGTCAT
The DNA here is from genome assembly GCF_964188405.1 of Protomyctophum parallelum. Classification (NCBI taxonomy): domain Eukaryota; kingdom Metazoa; phylum Chordata; class Actinopteri; order Myctophiformes; family Myctophidae; genus Protomyctophum; species Protomyctophum parallelum. Next base: position 24,498,087 of record NC_139706.1, read on the forward strand.
GGTGTGATATTAGGTGGTAGTTAGTGTGAAATGTTTGAGGACGGCTATTTTCATTTCAGATATAATAAGGTCTGTGGAATGTCTTACAGAAATATAGTCCATAACTAATAATTCACATCACATTCACATTATCCCTTGATGCCTGAAGAGACTAGACTGATACAGAATAAGAAGCGACAGAACTTTGAACACTTCACCGTATTCTCATACACCGTATGGTAACCTCATGTAAATATCAATCATGGATGAAGGACAGACAGAGATAAACATTCAGTCAATGGAAACAGACAGAAACTGTATAATGTGAACAGCAAACAGACTGTACCTGTCATGGTTTCAGCAGCTCCTGTTGTGTTGCAGGCAAGGTGGAGAGAAAAAGAAAAGACAGGTTGTAAGCAGACAGAATAAGCACATACCCACAATTCAATGCTATATTTTTTTGTTATAAGTGCATGGGATCCATCTAGTAATGGTTAAATACTTTATACTTAAATGCAACAGATGATCATTAAACTTATATAACACCGGCTATGCATTCTTCTACTCTACCCCCCCCCCCCCCCCCCCCAGATCTACAGCCTATCAAACAATGTTTTTGTTCCGCAAGTTTGCGCTGTCGATGCAACAGCTTGAGGAACATCCAGGCTTTGTTTTAGCTCCTTGGCTCTGTTTGAGATTCCAGCCAGTCCTGTGCTAGCCCATTTTGGGCGGGAACCCCTTTTGGTGTTAGCATTACATTATGCTTTAGCTATTGAAAAATAGCATATCTACAAGCTCATAGCGCGCCACCGAGTGGCGCGCTACGAGCTTGTAGGTCTGCTCTTTTTGAAAAATCAAAGAACGACTGACACAGACATTTTTATAATCTGATCTCCTCTAAAACTACGTCCCCCTGGCCAGCCGGGGCGCCTGATGGAGGGGAAAGGAACTGGTCGGAATAACGTGTCCCTTCCACGCGCTACGTCCGGCCGGGGAAATTCCCCTCTGTCAGGTGAAAAGAAGCAGCTTGGACTCCTCATGCATAGAAGGAGGCATGAGGTCAGTCCGCTGCCCCCCCAGGTTGGCAGAGGAAGTGTAGCGCCCAGGATTACATTAGATAATTGGCACTGGGTGAAAAAGAAAAACTGGGTTACAAAATCGTGGGATAAAAAAAAAAAAAAAAAAAAGAATCTGATCTCAGGTCAAAATGGGCTAGGGGAGCCCCTGGAGACACTCCCCTGGGAAACAAATGCACGCTGGAGAGGAGAGCACCCGTTTGGAACAGTGCCCGCTCAGACCGGCATCTCACGGGGCATGGGAGACTGGCATGTTCCCTTGCAGCAGTGCTTGGGGCCTATGACACAGACTTCCACTTTGTTACTTTTGTCTGCCCTGTGAAAGACATATAGATGTGAGGGGGCCTACGGTATGTGGTAGTGAAGTGCTGTCTCAGTTGTCATTGTTAGCGTAATAAGAGTGCAGTGCATGGCATATGTCCTTGTTATGCTCCTTTGTGCATTCTCATGTGTCAGCAATCCCCCACAGGACAGAAGTGATAACTGACAACAAATCACACACGATGGAGAATACATTCCAAACAATGTCCAGGCAGTATACAGTACGTACCAACAAAGGCTATGCACTGCATATTGTGCATAAGAGGCGCGCGATTCAATATAGTTGAATCAATACAGTGAGATGGAACACGCACGCACGCACGCACGCACGCACGCACGCACGCACGCACGCACGCACGCACGCACGTACAATGAAAAAACAATGTTCAAACCTAGAACCTTCAGCCTGGTGGAGTTAGTGAGGATTTTGATTTGCTTAAAGCAGCTCCTGCATGTTACTAAACAATAGAATTCTCTTCATGTTGTTCCTTGTATTAAATTAACTACATTTTGCAGAGAATTGCAGCAATAACACTGCTGGCGGCCTCTGGCTCGATGTGTAACAAGCTCGTCAACAGAGACAAGTATCTTAGCAGAGAGACGGCGGTGACACCATCCCTAACCCCCCAGTATGATCCACTTTCTCCTGGTGGATCGGAGAGTCATTGCTATAAATAGCATTGAGGTGGCGTGTCTGCGCTGCTCCCCTGCCACCCCGCCGGTACCTGCAGCACATTAGGTAGGAGTTATGAGGTGCCAGCTCGCCTGTGATTAGATGTCATGCCTGTCGCTCTGCTTAGACAGCATTGATAGACAGATTTCAGGGGAAATGCGTGTGATGCCATTCGTGCGAGTGCGGCCACTGCACCAATCTGTCAATCACCGCAGGATAAGAGCAGGCAGACAAACGCCGTCCTCCAAATAATGTCTACCCTTGTCTCCTCCACTCCTATCCACTACTATAGCCTACTCGTCCCATTCACAGGCTCTGTAGAGTGAGCCGGATGATGCCCAGACATGTAGAAGTGGAACGTTTCTGCTTTCTATAGACAAGTTATGTTGCATTTAATGTCAGAAATGCAGTTATTGTGAACACTTAGAAAGTGATGATTCTTGACTCTTGTGGTGCTCAATAGACTGTAAAGGGAATGAAGTGTTTTACCAAGCTATTCAACAGTACGGCATTCGTTTAACTCATTGTTGAATCTACGCTAAGCTATTTTTCAGTCAATGAGCCAGAATAATATTTCAGAAGACTGATGTCTGTGTAACAACGATGTCATAAAGCATCTCTCTCTCTCTCTCTCTGCATCATTTCTTCTCTGCGTGTGTGTGCGCACGTGTCCGTGTGTCGGGTTGTGTGTATTCTATTCATTCATGTATAGGTGGAAGGTTATAGTAGGCTGTCTGCCATGCATATTCATTATAGTGTGTGTGTGTGTGTGTGTGTGTGTGTGTGTGTGTGTGTGTGTGTGTGTGTGTGTGTGTGTGTGTGTGCGCGAGTGAGTGTACGTGAGCGTGTACGTACGTCCACTCATTTGCTACCTGTTCAGAAAGTGATATCCGGAGAATGCTAATTCTTGTTTCCCAAAGCGCACCGAAAACGGTATGACCTCCATTATAATACTGAAAAAATAATGTAGGATTGCGCCATCCAACTATTGTTTTCCTTCATTTTGATTCCGTTCAACAACCTCTCTGCCTTTGTTATTCTCAGCCACCACCACAGTTACACAGCTCAATCCTGCAGGTATCTGCACAGCAATATCCTGCAGAGAATTCATTTATCTCTCGCAGCGAGCTTAAATTAACTATCGGAGTTAAATTAACACATTTTGCGGCGTACCTGCCTGTGAGATATCAATGAAAGCACCTACCTAAAACACCACAGGGATTATTAACACTAATTCCTCCCCTGAGCAGAATGAGACATGTTAATCAATAATCTTACAAGAGCTGCTGAGATGTTCCCCTCTCCTTTAAGTAAACTATATGTAATAATAAAAATGAATTGCATTTTTATAGCGCTTTTCCAAGTGCTCAAATTGCTTTACAATGGTTCATTCATTCATACATTGGGAGGTGAAGCGGCGAACAGTCGATGCCAGCGTCCTCACTTCCCACATTCACACACCAATGGTGGCAAGCTCACACCGACCAACTCATTGGAGGCAATGTAGGGTTCAGTGTCTTGCCCAAGGACACTTCGACTTCGACTTTCAACCGCCGACCGAGGAATCATTAGACGACCTGCTTTACCTCCTGAGCCTCAGCCACCCATATGTACTGTAATTGGGGATTTCTAAGCCCCACTTAATGTGTTAAATTGCTCTGTATTTGTGAGATTTACTATAGAAATCATCTTGGTTGGGCTAAAAACCATAGACAGACAGTACAAATTTGAGGAATTTCTATTTCCATTTTCTACTTTTATTTCTACTCCACTACAATTTAAAAAAAACTTTAGTCACTTTGTAGATTTTATTATTATTATATTTTTTATTATTATTACAAAACATGCATTTGACTTCACTGGCCCACTTTAGCCGTTTGAAAATAGCTGATCTACAAACTCACAACGCGTTTAAAATTACTTGTAGTATATTTAATTTAGACATTTTATAACTTGTGAAACGGAACATAACGAGTACTTTTACTTTTGGTACAAAAAGTATAATTTGATGCCAATACTTTTATACTTTTACTCAAGTACATTTTGATTATCAGACTTTTAATTATTAAAGGACCACTTCACCACTTTTCAACCTATCTTCATATACATGTACTAGGTCCTCACTAATAATCATGAACAAATGGCGCAATATATTTCTACTTGGTCTGTGTCTCATAGGAGGGCTGTGGGCAGTTCAGAAAACGTCTTCCAGTGACATCATCGATGGGGAATACAAGCTAATAGAAACTGCAGGCTTTCTAGTCCTGAAAAGTTGCAATGCGAAAATGGAAGCCATCGTTCTCACGATAATGACAATCTAATCATTTTTGTATCTTGTTTAAGAAAATAATCTGCCTAATGATGATGTCACTGGAAGACGGTTTCTAAACTGCCCACAGCCCTCCTATGAGACACAGAGTAGAAAAAAACGTGCCCTTTTATCATGATTAGTAGTGAGGACCTATTATATGAAGATAGGTTGAAAAGTGGTGAAGTGGTCCTTTAAGTACTTTGCGTTGCAGTCTTGGTACTTTTACTTAAGTAAAACATTTGAGTACTTTATCCACCACTGCAGCTGGGGCTCAAGCAAAAAATAAAAAAGCACTCCCCCATCACTGTGCCTTACTACCAAAACTATACAAAACTAAACTACCTGGTTCAAAAATGTTTGGGATCTCCTGCATGGTGGAGACAACATCGTGCAGGAGACGTTGCTCAATGAATGGTTCATTCATTCATACATTGGGAGGTGAAGCGGCGAACAGTCGATGCCAGCGTCCTCACTTCCCACATTCACACACCAATGGTGTGTGAATGTAATTAATGTAATTAAATGTTCTTTTGGTTTCCTAATTCAGTGGTTCCCAAAGTGGGGTCCGGGGACCCCCAGGGGTACTCAAGGGAGTTCCAGGGGGGACCCAGCTAAATGATAATTTGGAACCAAATGCCTTATGGGTCTGTAACTCAGAGAGTGTACAAATGAAAACCCTAATGGGTCCATTTGGTTCCATTTGTACGCTATCGGAGTTAAATTAGCATTGATTTTACAATATAAATTGGGGGTCCCAGAGATATGCTATTAAATGGGGGTCCGTAGACTATAATGCATGTCAACTTGAACTTGAAATGAAACGGGTTGAAAATCACTGCTAGAGCCATAAAAGTCTTCTCTTATTGGGGTCCCTGGCATATCTTTTTCAATGGGCGTCCCCGGGCTAATGAGTGTCAATTTGGGGGTCCTTGACATAAAAAAGTTTGGGAAACAGTGTCATAACTAGAAAAAGTGCCCTTCCGGGCACAGGTCTCCACCAGGTTATCCACAGATCCGTGCAGTTAGAGGTAAAAACACTTTTCGGCCAGTTATAGCGCCACCTTGAGGCTGAGTTGAAATTGTTCATGTGGCATTTCGTCCTCGGCCTAGTGGGAATGTGGGTGCACAATTTCACGGAAATCACGCGATGTGTTCATGATTTGCAGCATTTTGTTTGAAACTGAGAACTTTGGAAGCCAATCTTAACCAATCAGGATGGAGTCTGATAAATCTGAAAGACCCGTTTCGTTGAATGGCTCTAGAGAGACTGTGTACCAATTTGCGTGATGTTTGGACAAAATCTGTAGGTGTACTGTGCAAAAACTTGTTTTGCACAAAGCGGCCTCCTGGTGGCGCTATAACAGGCCGTTCTGGAAAGTTTGGGGCAGAGGTTCATGGTTGGCATCCAGGGAGTGTGTGTGCAAAATATGGCATGGAAAAACTTGTTTTGCACAAAGCGGCCTCCTGGTGGCGCTATAACAGGCCGTTCTGGAAAGTTTGGGGCAGAGGTTCATGGTTGGCATCCAGGGAGTGTGTGTGCAAAATATGGCATCGACCGGGTTAACGGTGGCCGAGATTAGCTGTTCACGGACACACACACGGACACACACACGGACACACACGCGGACGGACGGAGTGCAAAACATACTCTCCCCACATGCCTTCGGCCTGGTGGAGACAATTAACACACTGCCTACCTGAGTGATATATCATTCACTGTAACCAAACTGTGGCTGGAGGGATGTGGTGCTTTCCAGATGAGGTATACAGTAAATTGATTGATAGGGGAAAACAATTTGGTTTGAGAGCAGAGTAGGCCCCCACTTGAACCCTAATTCCGTTACAATTCTGGGGCGAACATGCTGCAGAAATAGCAGATCTACTGTACATGCTCAAATCGTATCGCGTTGTGGCATGTGAGCTTATACAGTATAGTAGATCTGCTATTTTTAGCAAAGAGATTTGGGGCTCAATTTTCGCCACCGCTAAACCCCTTATCCCTTAACTTCTTTGCCTTTTTTTCTTTTTACTATTTTGCAATTTTTTTTGAATAGTTCAACTAGCCAATCTACATTGAGACGTCGAGCTTGTAGACTGGCCATTTTAACTATTCAAAAATGTTTTTCAAAATAGTAAATAAAGGCAAAGAAGTTTAGGGATAAGGGGTTTAGCGGTGACGAAAATGGAGCCCCTGGTGCTATATAGAACTGTATTGATGAGTATTCTTCCTTCCTTAAATTTGATGGATCAATTAAAACAAAGCAAATACCATTAAGACTTAACAAAAAAGTCACAAGGACAGGGGCTCACACCCCCTTGAGCCATATCGGTGCATGTGCCTGGATCGAGGGACATACTGTATGGTAGGCAGCATGTTTTCTGTCATATACCTTTACGTATATAGCAGATGATGAACAACAGGTGCAGGTTATAATATATATATTATAGGAACAAATCTCAGTGTCATTTACTGTCATCTCCCATTTAGTGTAAAATATTTACATTGTAAGAAGAACCTCTAATCTCTCAGGACAAAAATAATGAATAAAGTCGTCGTGGTACAGAAGAATACAGTGACATACTACCGTCAGATGTGGCTGCGACAGTGCGTTCTTTTTTTTTTCAACCAAACAAAGTTCGATTCATGCATTATTTTGGTTGAGGTAATTTTTTCCATGGCTGTCATGTTGGATAGTGGATACAGCATAAAATCCAAGCAGCACAGCAGGTGCTCTGACACCCCGCTGAATTCAGCGATTGACCAATCAGAAGCAAGCATTCAACCAAGCCGTGTCATTCCGAGAGCCTCGTTCAGAAGCATTACTATTCAAGCACTCAAAGTCATACAGATTTCCAGGCATGGCAATAACTTGATGGCCCAATATATCTCATACCAGTGTCAGTTTTGTTGCTAGCTAGAAAGACATTCCTTTTTTGCTGTGGGCAAGATCATCCACTGTGTTCAGTTAGCAGGATGGCAGTGTGCAACAAACCTGCACAGGGCTCCATAAAACAGATCTCGGGTAAAGCTTAACCTCTGAATGTGTCACATATATTCAGACTGCCTCTTTCGATGACTCTTTTGTTTTTCCTTCTGAGAGACATCATCCATGGCCCAGCCAGGTGCATATGTGGTACCGCACGGTAGGAGACGGACTGTCTGAATCATCTACTCACACCTCGGCCCACATCGTAATATGCAGAGCTTTGCAAATCGAAGCCACCCCCTCCAAAAAAAAACCTTTTGAGGAAAGTGTTCTACACTGGTTTTGGAGTCATTGTTATACGATGTGCAAAGGAACTCGCATACACAAGCTATGTTCACGGAAGCACTGGTGTGGATGTGTGCATGTAGGGAATACCGGAATACTCGACCCGCCGAGTCTTCTTCATCTTTGGCGAGATCACTTCCCCTTTCGGCGACTCTTCGTCACTTTCCGGGTCGAGTTCTGTCTGAGAACTCGACCTGGAAAGTGACGAAGAGTCGCCGAAAGGGGAAGCAATCTCGCCACTGGAGCGCGCATCTAGCTACTGCTCCTCTTGCTTCTGAAGAAGTCGCCGGTCGCTTTCTTCTTTTTCTCTGATGTAAAGAGAAGTTTGTGGCAGCGCGAGCTGCGCGACCCATGCTGCTGCGGCCCGTGCACTCAGCACATCGCAATTTCGTTTTTTTCTGCTGCTGCAGTTGGAATTAAAGAATGGCAAATAAAGCAATTTTGCTCCAGTCAGCTCTCGCCACTGGAGCGCGCATCTAGCTAGCTACTGCATGATGATCATGCACGCTGACAGACACTGTCCCAACTCCTAACACTTGTTTGATTAAACATAATGTGCCACGAAAAATAGCTTCAAATAGCTGGTTATTATCGCGTCGAGGAGGTACGTGTCCACAATATCGCCACGAACGGCCAACAAAAGACATCTTTATTCTTCGCCGTACAATGTGTTCCGTGCTGAAAATAGCTGATATACAAGCTCACAACGCGTCGCGTCCGGACACGTTGTGAGCTTGTAGATCAGCCACCCCCAGCATGCGGGAGATGCAGGCTCTGAGAACATTCAGAAACTTTTGCCTTCACAATAACACAATAAAAGCATGCAAAAGCATTCAGCTTTCACAAGTGTGCTGGGCGTAGCCTCGAATGCAATTGATCACTTGGTATGCTAAGTCGACCACACAGAGGTTTGTTTTGTTTTGTGCATGGATCTGGATGTATGCTTTAGCATCGTTAGCACAGTAGCTAGCAGAGGCTGCAGCTGCTGAAAGTGCCCCGGAAAGTGAAGAAAACACAAACACTGAGGGAACTAGTTGTTGTGCCACGAAAAACAGCGAGAGGTACGTGTCCATGCCTGACCTGATTTATATTATTTATATACAAGCTCACAACGCGTCGCGTCCGGACACGTTGTAGATCAGCCACTTGCAGCTGCAGCTGGTGAAAGTGCCCCGAAACGTGAAGGAAACTCGCCAGAATGAGCTCACGTTGTGAGCTTGTAGATCAGCCTGCGGACTCTGAGAACATTCAGAAACTTGCAGCTGCAGCTGCTAAAAGTGCCCCGAAACGTGACGAAAACTCGCCAGAATGTGAAGAAGCGTCGCCCCCGCGGCGAGTTTTCGTCACATTTCGGCGAGTTTTCGTCACGTTTCGGCGACTCCTCAAGTTAACTCGCCAAAAAGGATAAATGCGGCGAGTATTCTTGTTACCCATGTAGGTGTACTGTATATGTGTACAACTGTGCATGCACATCCATGTGACTATGAGCACGTATACGTGCCTGTCTTACTGTAATTATCTGTGTGTGTCGCTAATCTCGCAAACCACAAATAGCCTCAATCAAAAAGATTTTGTCCAAAAACTCACACAAATCACAACACATTATCTCTCGAGTCATGTGCTAAACTGAACAACTGTCACTATATGTTTGTTGCAGAAATATTTAGCTTTCTTACCAATCTTCACCAAATTAGGTATACTGTACTGTACATGAATCTCAGCAGTCATGTGACAATATTCATCAAAAGCATTTTGGTATTCCATACTGTCTGTAATTGGCTTCATGAACGAAACATCCAACAACTCTCACACTTTCACTTCTGCCCACAGGGGTCAAACATGCCCACAGGGGTGTCAAACATGCCCACAGGGGTCAAACAAAGTTGAACGTGTGTCGTAGAAACGCTATTTCTCCCCACACCCTCGGGTCCTGATGGCTGCAAGCCATGACTTACACAGTCCTTGGTAAGCAACAAAGTCACGTGGAATTATACATTCTGCAGAGGGCCACTTTCTAGTTGTGTATATACTGTATGTGTGTATCAGTATGTATTTATGTATATGTACACTGCATGTTAATGTGCATACTGTAAATTATTGCATCTGCATGTGTGTGCATACACTTGTAGGCGCGTGTGCACAAATGCATATATTATTATGCATACCACATGACATGTTGTGTACGATTGCATGTGTGTATGTGCCTGTGAGCATTCATGCAGAGAATTAATTAATGTGCGTGCGTGCGCGCCTGCGCATGTGTTTTACCGTGGACTGTTTCTGTAAGTGCAGTGCACATGTGTGTGCTTTTTAGACGTAATTAGGACGTTGGGAGAAGCTTGTGACACACTTGTCAGTGTCCCAGCCTGCCCAGTGGAAAGGAGCTGGTCAGTAGGGTGGGTGGATGCAGGTCAAGGGCCAGCTGCTGCAGCACTGCTCACTGTCTGGAAGCACTCCGACAATATTAAATCACTGAGGCCTAAGCCAAGATGTTCCCTCGTTTACAGGGAACACCGAAGCCTCCACACAGGGATGTTGTGACTAATTCATGCTGCTGAAACGCTATATGCTCTCACAACATAAAATATGAAGTGGCCATAATAAATTATGATGCCACACAGGCATTGTTTTTAAATGACTGAATGTGTTTGTTGCTCTTTGACTTACGGCAAAAAGAAATAAATAGTAACATCAGCCCCAGCAGCAAGAATTACAACATTGTGCTGTTAATAAATCTGTGTGGTCTCATACAGTAAGTCCTGTACATCTGCTTCCAACAGAGAGGCTCTATTACAACATGAGACATTTTAAATACAGCACCCATGGGAATGCATGGCCCATGACCTTGGTGACCATGTGATATTAATTCCATTGATGATTATTATGATTATCACAACAATAACACGTGGGTGTTTTTTCCCTGCTCCGCAGCACCTGGGCCCCTTTTCTCTCTCTCTTGCTGCCTCTGCTCATAATACTCACAATCACATCCATCAGCCCAAAATGTAACCGCATCCAGGGACAATAAACATCTCCATTTGTTTGGAGTCGCAATGTCTTCCACGCGCCTCAATCAGACACCTGTCACACACACACACACACACACACACACACACACACACACACACACACACACACACACACACACACACACACACACACACACACACACACACACACACCTGCTACCTCAGTGCTATAAGAGAAAGGGCTGAGTGGGGCACCCCTTTGTTTCCTCACAGAGTTTATAATCAGCATGCTGTTTCCAATCTTCTACCACCATTTTTCAATTTCCCATTTCCCTTTTCTCAGTCAAATCACTGCTATCAATCAGGTATGTATGTATGTGTGAGCTGGGACACACACATAGAGGGACAGAGGGAGAGGGAGAGAGAGAGAGAGTGTGTGTTTGTGTGTGTGTGTGTGTGTGTGTGTGTGTGGGGGGGGAAGTGAGAGGGAGAGAGAGCAGAGAGGTTTCTTGATGGAACCATCTCTAGCCCCAGGCCCCATTAGCCAGAGATTGTAGGAAGTGTGTGTGTGTGTGTGTGTGTGTGTGTGTGTGTGTGTGTGTGTGTGTGTGTGTGTGTGTGTGTGTGTGTGTGTGTGTGTGTGTGTAAGAATGCACACCCTCCCAGTGTGTCTGTCAATACAAGGCCATTTCCCAACTCCCACAACATCGAAATGAGGTGCAATAGCTGCTGCTGACATTGCCTTCTATATTTGAGTTATCCTAAATGGATATTCAACACAGTTAATTTCATTCTGCATTGTGCTGGCACTGTACCGCCATCAAGACGAGCATCACCGAGTGAGTCACAACACAATTACTGTACGACCGCCACACAATGTCTCATCCATATCTGCATACCATCCAGTGAAGATGCCTTCGGGAAGAGCACAACGGATTGATGTTCTCAGTCAATAGAAAGCGTGCCACAACAGATGCACGGGCACTTGTTATCTGGAGTCATATTGATCACACGTGACAAAAGGCGCCCGTGCTGCGCTGACTGGCTTTGAGAAGAGGAAACTGACTCTCTGCTTTTGATAGTCTCGTCGTTTCATCTGACACGGCGAACGCTATCGCAGACGAAATACAAAGTGCTCTGTTTCTATACGTGAGAGGTGAATTACCTGCAAACAGAAATGGCGGGAAAAAGACACACACGCAAACAAACACACAGTAGGCTAGTCCGGGTTCATGCCGACGTGGCAATATGCTCCGTAGTGTTTTACAGAGTGCATTGATTAAAAGGGAGATCTATTTGAAGTGGCGTGCAAAATGGCAGCCATAGTAAATTCACAATGGCAGGGTAATATACGGCTTCACTGCTTTCATTTATTCACAGCTTGACATTACCTCCCTTGCACACAGAGTGTGCTCTAACTGTGTGCCAATGGCCACATCATTTAGACTGGACCCACATGAATATTTAACATTAGCGCCTGGCTCGTGGCTCCCAGAAAATGAATTATTTTTAGTGAGCTTTGCAGAGACAACCTGGAAAACCCTCACAATGGTGATGAATCACTGGGGAGTTTATGTTGTATTAAAGCCTGCAAAACAAATGGCTATCAATCATTTGAAGTTGCCAATGCCATTCTTGGCAGCTAGACATCCCCTTTGTGTGTGTGTGTGTGTGTGTGTGTGTGTGTGTGTGTGTGTGTGGGTGTGGGTGTGGGTGTGGGTGTGTGTGGGTGTGTGTGTGTGTGTGCGTGCGTGTGCGTGCGTGTGTATATATATATGTTTTTATTTTTTGAAGGATCGGCTGCCAGAGCCTTGGATATGTATAGCTATGTATATGTAAGCTGCTTCTTCTTCTGCTACAATATTGTACACTGTAGAATAGAACAGTATATACAGAGAGAATGAGCAGCAAAGTATGAAACAGTGACTGCAGCTTTAAGTACCGGTAGTACCAATAAGTACCGGTATTCAATAAAGTTTTTTGGTTAAACTAGAACTAAAACTAAACTAAACTAAAATCTATAAGTCTATATAAGGTCTGATATCATGATGTCATATGCATTTTTTTTTTTTTTTTTTTAGATATTTTTTTGCGGCTTACGCCTTTTATTGATTTTTTAAGGGACAGACAGTAGGCTGACAGGAAACGGGAGAGAGATGGGGGGATGACATGCAGTAAAGGCCGTGTCGGGTCCGGGAGTCGAACCCGCGGCACACTGCGACTGGATTACCAGTCCGGTGCCCAGACCGTTACGCTACGGCCTGGGCCATGTCATATGCATTTGATACCATTGCAGAGGGAAACACGTTTGCTTCATCAAAATGAAAAGGTTTGACATTATAGCGACGAGAGATTAAAGCAGGAGTAATTAAATCAGCCCTTTCTGCCCCCCCCTCCCCCACCTGTCATAAGTAGGTTTCAGTAATTACCTTAACACTGCTAATTTACCCTTGATAGCAACCACATATAGACTTTAGATAGGCTGCCAATCATCACGTTTAAATTGAATGTATCTATGGACTCACACAGACACGCACGCATGCGCACACACACAAAGAAAAAATTATGCAGAGAGAGAGAGAGAGAGAGAGAGAGAGATGCTTTATGACATTGTTGTTACCACATATAGCCTTTAAATAGGCTGCCAATCATCCCGTTTAAATTTAATGTATCTATGTACTCACAGACACGCACACACGTGCACGCACTCGCACGCATGCACGCACGCAAACACGCACGCACACACATACATACACACACACACGCATGCATGCACGCACGCACGCACGCACACACACAAACACACACACACACACACACACACACACACACAACCTAGAGCTTGTGAGACAAATAGAGTTTAAAAATTCTCCAATAACTTGACGGTTTCATTAAGAAAGATTACTGTGGCCCTGAAGTTCTAATCTTCCAGATAAAGTAAAATCGTTTTTACAACCATTCCACTTCATTTCCAACAACATACAACCTGAGATGAGATTTGGCTTCTCTAATTGCCTCAATTGATTAAAACGAAACTATTCTGGCAGGCGGAGCAGGCCGGGCAAAGTAGAGTCGAGCGACTGTGGACACAAGATTCAGGGTGAGATATCTTTGAGTGGCCCAGCACCTGAGTCAGAGGGATAGTCCTGCTTGCTAGCAAGACGAGACTCAGTGTGGCCGCTAATGCCTGAATTATTCTTCGTCGTACAATGATGCCGGAAATAGCCAATACACAAGCTCACAATGTAAGTAAGTAAGTAAGTACATTTTATTTATATAGCACTTCTCACAGAGAGAACTCACAAAGTGCTTTACATGCAGAAATAAAAACAAAGACAAGCAAAATACAACAGAATAGTACTCAACAAAAAACAGGAACATACAATTGATCTAAGAAAAAGAACACAGCAAAATAAACAATACACATGGAAAACCATCATGTTACATTAGGAAATGCTTGTGCAAATAGCAAAGTTTTGAGTTGATTCTTAAAAATGTCCACCGAGGCTGCGGATCTCAACGCCTGTGGGAGGGCACTCCACAGTGTGGGCGCTACAACCTGAAAGGCTCTGTCACCGTTTGTTTTTCGTTTGGTGCTTGGAACTATTAAGAGACCCTGATCCGCAGACCTTAGGGCCCTCTCTGGCACGTAACGTTGGACTAGGTCAGTGAGGTATAGTGGAGCCTGACCATTTAGAGCTCTATATGTGAGCACCAGGACCTTGAAATTAACCCTGAATTTAACCGGAAGTCAGTGTAAAGACTGTAAAGACGGTGATGTGGGACCTTCTACTGGTCCTGGTTAGCAGTCTGGCTGCAGCATTTTGAATAAACTGGAGGCGATCCGTGGTTGATTTGTTTAAACAGGTGAAGAGTGAATTGCAGTAGTCCAAACGTGAGGAAACAAAAGCGTGGATCATTTCTAGTTCAGGGAAGGAGACCAGTGAGCGGAGTTTTAAAATATTCCTGAGGTGGAAAAAACATGTGCGGATGACTTGTTAGATGCGAGTGTCAAGATGCATGGTTTGATTAAAATGTATGTACACTTGCCACTTGGGTGTGAGTGACAAGAGCTTGGGTTGAGTCATTTTGCGTTCAGATCTCCGACGACAAAGCAAACAGTGCACCATGTCATTTTCAATGTACTGTAAAGGTGTGTTACTGCGTTCAGACTCTAATTTAAATATTCGCCTCGGTTCGTCCCGTTTGTGCTGCACCAGGTCGCGACGCTTGCGCAACTTCTAGCCTTTGCATTGACTTTCTATGTAATCTCGCCAGTCTAACCATCCAAGCATTAACACACCTTAAGTCGCTGACATGAAGCTGGCAAGATATATGGCTGGCACGTCTGCAGAACAGACATACATTTTGTGGGACCCTCAACATTTTCTTTTTAAAAGCTCCAAGGCTATACTGGAGGCATAAACCAATCACAAGTTCAGAGGAAGCGGTTTTACCATTTCCACTTCCCTTGACTTCTCTCCCTAAAGTTGCTGGTGCCGACTATGGTTAATGTTGCTGTCTGGTCGAGCACCATTGAAGGGCCACTTGACTGTTTTGTAGTTTTGTTGCCTGTAGTCTGAAGGCACAGTAGGTGGTAAGAGTTCAGTGATTCATTTATTTATTGGTTGGGTTAGTGTCAGACGTGAGGGAGGTGGAGACGACAGCAAATGTGGGAAGTTTGTGAGCATGTGCAAAAACAAATCCATGACTGAATCCATATTCAGTGAACGAATGTGGCTTTGCGTCTGTATAAAGGTGTTGTGAGGGGGAAAAACATCAAAAAACTGCTGCTGCTGATTATGTACAGTATTTATGTGTATTGTGCGTGCGTGCGTGCGTGCGTGTGTGCTGCCTACACACCGAGCCTGTTAAAAAGCAGAGGCACAGGGGGACAGATGCATCTCTCTCTGTGCCCAACATGAAACACAGGAAACAGACTCTTTGATCATTACCTGCCTGCCAGTCTACCCTCCACTGGGACAGCCCATTACTGCTGCTGATGTGCTGTTCTGACAGCCCAGAAAGACACATGCAAACTCATAACTGAAATGAGGGAAAACAGCACAACTACCAGCGCAAATCGTGTCATCATTCAAACATGTCCCCATTGAGATATAACCACCAGTAATATCAGTAATTCACAAATGAGGAGACCACGGGTCTGCTGGTAATGCTATGTGAATATGAAATGTGCTGTGCTGACTCTGACTCAAATCCCAACTGTTTCAAAGTGAAACTGTTAGGCTGCAGCAATAGCAGTGAATAAATGTGGTTCTGCATGCTGCATCAGTTTCAATTTCAGCAATAGTACATTTCAATTTCAATTCACATCACTACAATATGCCGTCTGGATTGGATAGCACAATGACTCGGTGACTAACACATTTGCCTCACAGCATGAAGTTCCTGGGCTTGAAGAGGTATACCACCCGTGTTCAGGTGGAGTTTCCTACAGGTGTAGGAAACATACTCCTGCCAGTGCCCTTGACCAAAACAAATTATTTCATACTTCATCTCATAGCAATGTTGTAATACAAGTGGTTAAAATAGAAGATATACACACTCACAAGTACAGTATAAAGAGAACATCACCTTTGAAAGTAATAGCTTAAAACCTCACAAGATGGCGGCACATGTCTATTGAACTCAAAGGACGAGGGTCATTCTTAAAGATGACATGCTCAAAATCAATTGATTATTTTATTGAAGCATTGATTATCAATTAGTGTGATTAACTGTTGCAACACTACAGTCTAATGCATTGTAAAATGAAATGTGCTGCTATATCAGATGCTGTACTGTACTGCATCTGATATAGCCCCAGTATGTTCCCTCAGCACTACGCTCATTCTGTAGCTCCGAGATGAGGTCACACCCTGGGCCCCTCCCACCGCGGTTCAGAAACGGCGCATGTTTCCACAAGGAACGCTTCGTACCCTTTTCTGCACAAGGAATCCAAAAAGTGAAGGGCTACGAAAGTTTGACACTATTCAAACTTAGGAGCGGCCAAGAAAATCCAAGTTTAAATGGTTAAACAAGCATTTAAATCGGTTGTTTAGTCAGCCGCTGCCATGTTTATCAAGGAAGTCGTGCGTGTGCGCGTGCATGTCGAGTGAACTGAAGTCAGTTGGAAATCTAATTACACATTCGACCAGGGGAGGCGCCGGGGAGGCACTAAAGCTTTTCAACTTCCTTGAAAAACATGCTAAACAACCGATTTAAACGCTCGTTTAACCGTTTAAACTTGGCCATTCCTAAGTTTAAAAATTAGTTTAGCCCACTTGTGGGCCTTCACTTTTTGGATTCATTGTGCAGAAAAGGGTTCTTATTGTAGTAACGACCCAGCACACTCAAACAACAGAGACTCTCTCTCTCATTAGCAGCACTATCCCTCTCTCTGTTTCCGGCCGCCCCCTACTGGTACTAATAAGTCATATACTCGTGCTCATGGCCACATAGTTAGGTCACGGTGCATAGACACATGGGTAGACACGGACATTGCTGGTTGTAGGAGTGGTTGCACCACTCAAAAACAACTCCTTTGGATCCTCGAGCTGTCTACAAAACCACCTAACATCACCCCCATGCTGCAGTGTCAGACTCGGAGTGGAAGATAAACACACTTTAGCTACGCAGGTAACTATTAGAGAGCACCTGTCTATCAAACTTTACTGATGCTAATGTTATGAAAACAATTAGGCCTGGGCCGTGGCTCAGCGGTCCAGGCACCTTGGCTGGTAATCCAGTCTGGTGTGCTGCGGGTTCGACTCCCAATCTCGACAGCCTTTACTGCATGTCACCCCCCATCTCTCCCCATTTCCTGTCAGCCTACTGTCTGTCCCTCTATAAAAAAAAGGAAAAAAAGGCAAAAGCCACAAAAAAACAACAACGATTAAATCTATTCCTAAAATAACCTTCTGTGTAGTGTAGAGCAATGTGACAAGAAATGAGTTCATATAGAATTCTCTCACTAGTTCTACTGAAACGGCAACTCTGTCTGAGGTTATTTTAATATTGAAAGTCCTGCTTATTGTTGTAGGCCTATATAAGCAGTGTCATGAAGCATCAGGGCATTCTTTCACACGTTGTGATGCATTGTGAGCTTGGAGAACCATTGTCAGCTGTTCTTATCAATGAGGAAAAACTCCTAACTCCACTTGAGCTATGTTCAGGTAAAGTGGTGATAATATATTAATGACACATGCCAATATGACATGACAATATACTGCATAAAGTCATAATACCAACTTTGATGAGGCAGTATTACTTTGATAAAAATATGATATATGAAATATGATATAACCAGCGGTGCACAAGCGTTGCGCCAGTGCGCATGCGTCGTCAAAACGTTTGGTGCGCGGTAGATCAGCTGAGAGACAGGGATTTAGAGAATGCTGACAGGCATTCAAAAGGAACTCAAATGAGATGTTAAGTAGACTTAGAAATAAAACTAGTGTTGACTAATCATTACAAGTAGCTCTTATTTTGATGAGGAAGTCAGAGGACAGGAAGTCCGTTTCAGTTGTAAACAAGCTACAATGACAACGGAAAGGGAAAGTTATTGTGAGCTCAGCTGTAAACCACGTTAGCGACCATAATATGAAAACTATCTGTCACACACGCTGGAATTAAACATGGAACCTGCATTAGGTGCAGCATTAGGTGAGTAATTCATTGTATTTGTGTTGGACGTTTGTGTGGTTGTGCTAGTGATAAAAGGACAGCTGCTGCCAGTTGGACCTTACTGCTGCTTAACGACGACACTGTCTGTGACTAGGTGTACTAGTGTAGCTTTGCATCTGTTGCATCTGCCCGTGTGAATGCAGCATAACGTTGTGGCAGGATATGAACGTCCGTTCCCTCCAAGCACCATCCCCCCCCACCCCCCCCCCCCCCATCAGCCCCCTCCCCCGCTGTGCGACATGGCCAGGTGCTCCTTTGAGTACTAGCCCAAAATAATAATGTGCACCCCTGGATATAACCGTTTATTTAAGGTCAAATGAAATTTGGCAGAAATGTCATGTTCTGTAGATAATAAGATGTCATGTGTGCTTCTGGTACCATGTGACATGGCAGGCATTGAGCCAGCCAGAGTCTTGAGAGCGTACTTAATCACTGGAACATATTAATTCAGACAGCTACACTGACTGATAAACATTAACCACATTAACACTGCTGTTCCTATGTTAGGCATGTTATTATTGTATGCGGAAATTCTAAAAAATAGCCTATAGGCCTATATTTAACAACTAAAATGTTATGTACTCCATTGTACGACAAATAGTAAAATGCGACATGTTGTCACCTTGTAGATCTGCTATGTTTGTTATTTTTTGCCCATAATTACATGCCTAAATCAAGATGCGAGGCTGAAAGACGTACTCTGTCATATGTCTGTGTCACATGGTGGAAATAGCATATTTTCAGGTGTGTTGTAATGCAAACTAGCCTTCCAATGATTTGGGTGTCTCACAAGGACTGGTATAAACATAAAAAAGCATGTACAGCACAGTGGCACACCAATAATTAATAAACTCTATGATGAATGATGTTTGACTCATTTTAGCCTAATCCTTTTTTATTATGGACTTCTGCTTCTATCAGTATTACCACTACTAAACGAGAAATTACACTTTTATACGAACTTGCGTCAATCTTTCTTTTGACCCCCTTTTTTTCTCTAATCTGCAGCAAAAAATAAAGAGATTATTTTTGTCCCAGGGAAATTCTATGGGTCCTGTCACTCTCTGCCTTTCAAGTAAGGCACAAAAGTACCCTATGTCACGGCTATGTACTAACTGCTATCCCCACCCTGCATTTCTTCTCAACACGCAAATATGACCTGAGAGAAAAATGGCCGTGAATATAGACAATTGCTATATTACTACTATTCTTAATTATAATTATTTATATCATTATTATAATAATGATCTTCATAATAACGCTTATATTTTTCATGTTGTAGTTTACATGCTGCAATTCTCAGGCCAAGGTAGACAGTGAAGAGGAGCTGTAGCAGAGAGAGAGAGGGGGGGGAGACGGGGAGGGGAGAGGGGGGGGAGACAGGGAGGGAGAGAGAGAGAGAGAGAGAGGGGGGGGGAGACGGGGAGGGAGAGAGAGAGAGAGAGAGAGAAAGAGAGGGGGGGGAGACGGGGAGGGGGAGAGGGGGGGGGAGGGGGAGACAGGGAGGGAGAGAGAGAGAGGGAGGGAGAATTTGCTAATCTGTGGTACAATTTTGCTGACACATAGACAGATTAGTCACGCCTCTCATTTGGAATCAATCCTGCATCTACACGCTCAGCGCTATAGCTTGATTGGAGGGGGATAGTATGTTACCTCAGGGATGTATTGGCCTGTCAACAGGGCAGTGGGAGTCACACAGAAGAACGTGGCACGCACGCACGCATGCACGCACGCACGCACAGTCGCACACGCACAAGCACACACACTATCAAGAGAGAACCAAAGAGGAGACATAGAGGCACACAGTGAGAGAGAAATAGAGAGAGAGAGGCCAGGGAGAGGGAAGAGGATTAGCAAGGGAAATTTGGGGAAATCTTCAGAGAAAGTGTCTGAAGCTTTAACGCTCCCATGGGCTGATGACACTGACACAGACACAAGTAGTGGAAAACTCTCCGGCAGGCAGCTACTGTATGAATCACTGGTCTCCTGACCAGAATATATCTCACAGTGAGTGCAATGACAATACTGCAAATCACAGGAGGACGGCCTGTTTTAACACTCCTTTGGAGGGTTAGCAGCGCTCCAGGAGAAGATCAGGGATATAGAAGGCTGTTTTCTTTAGTGTTTAGTCAGTACTGGGAGCTAGCACTGGGATGTCTGTATAAATACTCAGTGTTGTCGTCAGCTCTGTGCTGCTGCTTGGTTCCATCCCAAACCCCGAGCATCAGCATTATGTCCTAAGCTGCAGGGCTAACAGACACGCTTGAAGCACAATTGTGTGTCTCTCTGCCTAGTCTTGGTTTTCAGAGTGCTATATAAGCCAACTTTGTTCCTGGATATTAAATTGCCATCATAACCTGTCCTCATACATAGTACTGTAGGCTACATGTACAGTATGTGCTTAAGTGGAAGGAGGCGTGGTTCACTGGCTAGCTGAGACGATGCACCATGCAATAATCTATCTAGTAGCAAGTACAAATTACATCTGAGGCTAATAATAATTATTTATTTATTTATTGACAATGATCATAGGGCAGAGATTATTTATTTAAATTAGTTTTTCCAAATGTCTCCTTGCTGTTGTATATTGTATGAATGAATAATGTGTACTGTATAGAATAATAGCTTTCATTCCCTAATACGATTACCAGAGTCAATTACAACAAAGAAAAAATACCGCCTGGTAATAACACAGGCTTGTATAATGAGGTAAAAAAAAAGGCTAAATGAAACATGGGAGTGGGGGATGTGGAAGGAATGTGAACAATTAGCTCAATCCTCCAGCATAGGAATTTGCCACTGACACATTACACACATAGCTTACTGTAAAGCTCATTATTGCTGCAAAGCACACAATCAGTCAATCAACTTCAGCAGCAGGGCACCAAGGTATATACAGTACAGTAGCTGTGTCAGGATCAAGCTGTACACACACTGTTATACACTATATATCACTCACAGGCTGCAGGACTCGGATTCAACAATCTAGTCATGACAAATGTGACCATTTTTCTCTGACGTTTCAATCTTTGATGGATGCTGTCAGCTGTGATGCTTTAATTTCCCAAAAATAAAAGATCACCTCCGTGTGAAGTGAGGGGCGCTCGTATCATTGTGACGTAAAATAGACACTATCCCTATTCCTCCATTCATTGTCAATGGAAAGTTACTGTTAAAAGTTGGATGTTTCAAAAAAATAGGGGGGGGGGGGGGGGGGGGGGGGGGATCAACAACACAAACACCCATGGTTAGACATGAAAGGACGGAGATATTTCCAAACTGACAGTTCAAAGTGTGTCATGGAGACGATATTAAGAAGCCTTAGTCACTACACCTGTAATCCACTGTTAATACTCAGTCACCACGACTGCATAATTTCATGCATCTGCAGACCTTATTGAATGCGGAGATGTACAAAGGCAAGGTTGATCCATTTCTGGCGCCGCTGCACTCCCAATGTGATCCTAGCAACAAAGACTTGCAGCTGCTTTATCTCCAGGTAGATATGTTTTTGTTGACGCTAGTTCGTCTGTCTTGCTCCAGCACACCAAGAGGAAGAATTCTGTCTACAAGGCTCGGCTCATGAATATATCAGTGTCATTACCCATCAGCAGCTGTTTCATCTTGACAACTATTCTGGGAACTGGCACGTCGTACCTCAATGTTTTCCCTGTCCAACTCATTGTCTCATTATTTCAACTCAGCGCTTTGTTTTTATTTCCTGCTCCAAAACACAGAGCTTGTTCTCCATTTGGTAGGTAGGTGGTGTATCCTTAAATGTGAGCCCCTGTATTGACAGTATAGCGATCATAGCATGAAAGACTAACTTGCTGCTGAAGATATTTTCCATTACACTAGCTGCCACAAACCTTATCTATCTATCTATCTATCTATCTATCTATCTATCTATCTATCTATCTATCTATCTATCTATCTATCTATCTATCTATCTATCTATCTATCTATCTATCTATCTATCTATCTATCTTCCATGTAAGACAGTTTGTATAATCAACTTAAACAATACTTAAAAATATCTTTTTCGTGTTTAGACAATGGCTTGTCTTCTTCTGGTTGTGTTTTTCTGCACACTCAATAGAAGCAGTGCACTTTCACACATGCAAAGAAACGCACAGATGTGTGAGCAGCGTGACAGGCTGCGAAGGAGAGAGACATCATAATATGTCTTTCAGCCATACAAAAATGTAGAATAGTTTGTCCATAGACCATATTATGGTACAAACTATTCTACATTTTTTAAATACTTAATATTTAATACTGTTATCACTACCAATCAACCCCAAATATTCAAATTCCCTTAATTTACAGGTGTTAGATTAAATCTATTTCAGGCCCCATTCCTGTGATTATGTCATCACAGGTTTTAATTTAATTATATCCCAACCTGTGATTTCTGCAATATGGAAATGGCAAAATACTGTATGAAGTGTGGGAACATCTAACGTCATAACTAAATGGTGTTATCTAAGGCATCAAACAACATGTTGGACTGAAACTGAGTACAATGTCTAATAGAGGAATTCTATAATCATGAGCCATGCTGGCCTTGGTGCCACCATAGTAGAAATGAGAAAAACATATTTGGCAGAACAGAGCGGGAATTCTTTTCTCAAAGTGCTGCATATTATTTTGTCACATGGGGCAAACAAAGCCCAGTCCATAGAACAAATGTTTTTAAACTGTTTATCTTCACAACTGTGCCGTCCTCACTTCACCAAAAGCCAACAAATTGTTTGGACTAAAGGCGAGGCATGTGGCATACTAAAGGAAAAATGACAACTTTGATTATGGCACTGCGGCAGCACCACAGAACGTCTTTCAGAGAAATCACACCACTAAAATGAACCCTTTATGTGCAGATCCACTTCCTCCCAAGTACAAGAAGTTAATATTCATTGTGTTCAGGATGTAAAAAGGGCCTTAAAATTACCTTCCAGCTTTCATTTGGAAGACATTTGCATTTCAGCTGATTCAAAATCTATTTACAATACACTCCCCATATAAAGAATAGTTGATGGATGGAAGATGACAAATGAGAGTGGTGTTGTGCAACCACAGTAGGTGTGAGTGAGCGTCCGGAGGCGGGGGGTGATGGGTGGCGATGTGAGTCTGCTTCACCTTAGTTGGGTCTGATGATGATGTATGTCTTTGCTGGCAAAGATAAATAAATAAAGCTGAGCGCTGCTAAATCTCACTTCTCTGATTATTGCCGTCACTTTAGATTTATCATTATGGCAATCAATTTCGTAGACTTAAACACAATCCCTCAGGGAAATGCTATAGGTCAACAACCAACCATAAATAATCCCTAATGGGTGATTTATACTTTTTTGTGCGCCAGGTGTTGCGCAGGAAAATTGCTGATCTGCAAGCTGTCAACGTGTTGCAGCGTGACGTGCTTTGAGCTCGCAGATCTGATATTGTTGGTGAATCTTCTGTGAGTCTTCCACTAAATGGAATTCAGAATGGATCAATAGGATATTGTGATTCAAATGCTA
Source organism: Protomyctophum parallelum (assembly GCF_964188405.1). Classification (NCBI taxonomy): domain Eukaryota; kingdom Metazoa; phylum Chordata; class Actinopteri; order Myctophiformes; family Myctophidae; genus Protomyctophum; species Protomyctophum parallelum. The sequence goes on from NC_139706.1 coordinate 24,521,893, forward strand.
AAACCCACTATTTTGCTTATCAGCAAACCTCTCGCCAAAGCACTTTCTGGTAATCAATTATTACAATCAACTTCACATAGTCCCCAATTTGGGGGAATCAGATTTATTCTATAGGCTAAGACTTCTGAGAGGCAATTTTTCATCTGAGTGGCCTTTAGCATTTCTTATTAAAATACATTATTGTTCTTGTGGATTTATTTATTCCAAGTGATAGCTCATTAGTCAGATTAATGTAATGTACTCTCCTCTTGGTAGAAGTGGCGTGCTTGCAAAGGGGACTGTGTTCCTGTTTAAATAAAAGACACGAGGGAAAGTTCAAGTGCTCTGGCACTCACATCATTTCTGTTTTTAAGGAGGATGAATAACGCATGATTAAACTTCCAGAAGATGGAATCTATTGTAATCTTAGCACATTCAGAACATGTACGCACTAGCGATCATTATTACTATGTAGCCTAAACTATATGGGATGTTACAATGTAATGGAAGGCCATTTGAATAGTCTATGTATACTGTGAGCCAAAATCAATGTAAGGCTGTCCATCCTAGTTTACACAAACACATCACTTTCTCAATACCGTGACCGTGTTGATATTTGCGTCGGGTTGTACTTTAGCCTTAAAGGGAAAGAACGGTGGTCTGGCATATGTTTAGCCCATTGATAGGCCTGTCACACAATTATTACATAATCGTATAATCGCAATTATTTGAGATAATCGCAATTATCGTCATAATCATTTCCATGTTGATAAACATTCATATATTTCCAAACATTAAAAAAAGTGGAAATAGCAGACCACCATTCACCACCATTCATCACCAAGACGACAAGATGACAATAAGACATTCTACCATTCATCACGACGACACTCTTAGGTATGTGCTTACAGCCCAGGCGGTGGCGTAACCGTCTGGGCACCCGACTGGTAATCCAGTCGCAGTGTGCCGCGGGTTCGACTCCCGAGCCCGACACGGCCTTTACTGCATGTCTTCCCCCATCTCTCTCCCGTTTCCTGTCAGCCTGTCAGTCTGTCCCTTCAAAAAAAAAACTAATAAAAGGCGTAAGCCGCAAAAAAAATATCTAAAAAAAAAAAAAAAGGTATGTGCTTACATCTTACATCTTTTTTTTCCTTTTTTTTTTTATCCCACGATTTTGTAACCCATTTTTCACCCCTGTGTCAATCATCTAATGTGATCCTGGGCTCTACACACCCTCCACCAACCTAGTCCCCATATATGGGGGACAAGGGGAGAGCAACGGACTTGAACTCATGCTTCCTTCATGCCTGAGTGTCCAAGTTGCTCCTTTACACCTGACAGGGGGGAGTTTCCCTGGTTGGACGTAGCGCATGGAAGGAACACGTTATTCCAACCAGTTCCTTTCCCCTCCATCAGGCGCCCCGGCTGGCCAGGGGGAGGCAGTTTAGTGACCAGGATTACTGCATGTTTTTTGTGAGGGTACCTACCCTAGGCCGGGGACACAGGGAGAACATGCAAACTCCACACAGAAAGGCCCTTTCGCCAACCCCGCCTTCGGGTATGGGCACTGATGACGCGGAGGAGGAAACACGCCACCAGCACCCACAGCCTCCCGAGCGGGAATCGAACCCAGGACCTTCTAGCTGTGAGGCGACAGCACTACCAACTGTGCCACCGTGCCCGGATTGATTGAAGTCCAGTCGACAATACCTCAAATGAAAGTCAATCATCCATAGACTATTGATGGTGATGTATAACTAAAGTTTTAATGTATCTAAACAAAGTTAGCAGAATCAAAATCTGTTTAATTGTAGCTGGGTCCCAATTCGTTAAAATCGTGCACTTTTTGGCATGGTGGTAGGTATGGTTATAAGGTTTTCAAAAAACATCGCAAACGAGTTGGGCTCGCCCCCCTAGTGGACTGTTTCCAATCTAATATTAAATGGGTCAGTATATGGTTACAAATCAAAATAATTGATAAAATAGATTTTCCAATGGATTGGCAGCAAGAAAAGCAATAACCAAGAAGTGGCTGGATAGAAGCCCGCCTAAGAAAGGAGAGTGGACAGCCATTGTACGAAACATATACGAATTGGAGGAATTTACTTTCGCCGCAGGATATGTACAGAAAGGTTTCACAGATAGATACTGGTTGAAATGGATATTATACATGGGAGTAGACATTTTGTAAAGGATCTCTGTATGAATGAATAAGAGGTGAACACTGTCATTACTCTGTCATTAATGATGTCATTATTGTATCTGTTGTGCTCATGTTTTTGTTTTGTCCTTTGTTTATCCTTTGTTTCGTATTTCATTGTTCATTGTTTCTTCATTATCTTGAAGATTGGTTTAATTTAAGCAACAAAATAAATGGAATACCGAAGTATAATTATCATGAACCCTGTAACTGGGAACGAACGGACTAAGAAGAACTGAAACTACTCAAAGAGGGTTCCCTTACTCTCCTGGAACCAGCCCGGCCCCCAGGGCGCGTTCCTCAGGTCTACCATTCTGAAATTTAATTTAATAATATTTGGACTTCTGGACAGCTAGCTGACAGTAGGCTCTCTTCACTCTTAATTTTTTTAATTAAATTAAATTTCTTTGATGCTGAAGTAGGCCTTAATTTCAAAGCTTTTATATTTAAATTAAATGAAGAAAGTCACCACTCGCACCACACATTTCTCTGCGAATGGTTTTAATACTGCCACATGTCGACAGGTGTGTGTAGGCTAAAGAGGGGAAACAGGTTTGTGTATTCATGCAATGCGTGCGCAATGAGGACAGGTATGGCTGTGCTCTAGTCTAGGTTGTGTATTTCTATGTTGTTGTGTTTCCCAAAAAATGACATATAGTGTTTGATTGGCTGCCATGCAGCCAATTAGGCCGCACACTGGCTACATGTGCGGCCTAGAGGGCAACTGAGCATGTGCAAAACCATACCTGTAAGAGGTGTCCTTTGGGAAACCGGGCCAATGTCACTTCCACAATACACAGTAGGCATACAGGGCAGCAAAATACCGTTCTCCATAACTCATGGTGCTTCACATTTACAAACAATAGACACGTAAAAAACTGAGGCAAAGCAGCTGCTTAAAAACAAGTAGAGAGAGCAGACAACATTGTTAAAAGAAAGTGCTGATGCAATAAAAGTGCAATATAGATAGGCTACTGTAGTGCTATTCATCTCTCAAGATGTTGGCAGCAATTCTTTGTTTTCCTATTTCAGAAACTCACAACATTCAACAGACTTAAACCACCGCGTTTCTTGACAACATCTGATATTAGCCTACACATCACAGTGGAAAATAAGTGGCAGGTTTGACTTCAGGAATCAGGACACACCTTTATTTTGGGCAAACACCACCTACAGTCAGCAAAGCTGTTGAGGTGTGTTGCTGTGCTGTCTCCTACTGGCCTATTCACAGTTTACCATTGTGGACAGTCTCAAATTCAGCACTTTACTCAACTCTGAATCCCAGGCAGCATTTGGAGAAAAACAAAATCAACCAAAATAAATTACATATTTTGCACTTTGTCAGAATAAAAGATTACAGATAAATACTGTTTACGAAATGTAATACTGAAAAATTATATGAATGCAATGTTTGAGCAAGCTTCTAGGGCAATTTTTTAATCTATCTGCACAGCACAACAGTTTGATGGAAAACTCTTCTGTTGTCTTCTGATTACATATTATTAGAACCCAATGACAAAACATTTGTCTTGTCAAGATCTAGTATCAACAGCCTGGGCTGTGGCTCAGCGGTCCAAGGCACCTTGTCCGGTAGCCAGAGTCTGGCAGTGTGCCACGGGTTCGACTCCCGATCCCGACGGCCTTTACTGCATGTCACTCCCCCATCTCCTGTCAGCCTACTGTCTCCCTCTTTGCAATCTTTCATAAAAATAAAAAAATTGAATTTGAATTACCTAACAAAGTTTTTCTTTGAATTTGCATTATTAGTGAGGATGATACACCCAATGGTGTCTTTGTTTCCCTCCATATCAAACTATTATCCTCTCCTTTCAGTTACTAGGGAAGCACCCTTCCACCTCGTGTCAAAAAAGTTGCCGACCCCTGGTATATGTATCTTCCACCTAATTTTGATCCACACTTTCCCTCTAACCTCTATTCTTACAAAAACGTGAGTTACAACTGTACTACAACTGCTTTTTTCCCATCTACTACACCAAATCACTTTGTCAAATATAGCACATACAGTACATACTGTACAAGCTCACAGTCACAACGTAGTGTTGTGACATGTTGCAAGCTTATAGATTATATTTTTGGTTAATGTTCCCCCCAGAATAGCTATGCTGGGGTTCTATTGCAAAAATCCAAGCTATCAAACATTCAAAGCTATTTTTGCTATTTGCCATACGATGAGTACTGTAGGGCTTATGTTTTTATATACAGTACTTGTGTGGAATTTGTTCTTTGTGTTCTATACTATCTGTCTGCCAATTCTCTCTGCCAGTCTTTTGTAAAACCTCACAAGGTGGAGCTGACCGATACACTGTCATTGGAGTCGAGTGGTGCCTAATTAATACAGTACTTATAGGTTATGTACGATAAAGTGTAAATTACGCTTGAGGCTGATGGCTTAGTTTCCCTAGCCAGCTTTATAAAGCACAACAATAGTGTTGAAGGCTACAATTCACACATAGGGTCCACTGACTGCTGTGATCAAATAATAGACCGGAATGAATATGCCACACTAGCATGGTCTTTTTGAGGGGCACTACCGCGCTAGCCCCTCCTACTGTATATACAGCTTTTTTGTCCTGAACTCTTGTCACATAAGAAATATAATTGAACAGTCAATATACTGTATGAATGGAAACATACAGTACTGTATGCACAGACTTCAACAGAGAATATGAGAATGAATATAATACCAGATGGCCAACCTTTGTTGATTTTGCACATCGTGCAAACAACATAGTGGGGGGTGAGAATATATTGAATGACTGTTAGCTTTCTCAGCCTTTCTGTCTCTGTGTTGCCTGCAATGTACTGCAGTCAAATATTCAGTGTTAATTCAGCCCAAAGGATTTTACAGTGTGTTTGTTTGGTGCTCCCTGATGAGGTTCTTACAGTAGGCCTATGTGGACATTTTCAACGCCTCTTCAGCACAGCCTTTCCCTGAATCTGCCAGACAGAGGACTGTGGTCACGGGGCCACTTGCATGCCTTTCACTTGTGTTGTTTGTTACAATTGTTGACCTCTGTGGTTTCTATTGTAGGTTTTCAGTTTTTTTATTGCAGTGGGATGACGTTCACACCCAGTTTTACCGCCTTTTGTTAAGTGTGGGAGGTGCGTAGCAACCAACCACACACGCACCCACGCACGCACACGTGCACAACAACACCTCTCATTAGATGCAATGGAAAAGTTATATCTGCACGCGTAAAAAATGCCCCATCAAACTTTCAGATTCTCCCAGTGTGGAGGAAGAATGATTAGGATTTTTATTGTATTCTCTCACTCTTGAAATATATAATCCATTGGATTCTGTTGTGTGTGAACAATAATAGCAATTCAAATCAGTTGTCCTCAAAACCACCAGTCGCTGTCAGAAGAACGGGAGGTGCGCCTATTTGTGCACGGCTGCACGCGCACCTGCAACCCATAAAGTATAATTTATGCTTCGTCCCGCATTGGTGTCGTGCACGCAGACCTCTACGCTCACAACAGTGGCTTGTGTATCATCTGTTCTCTGCGTGCAATACTGTTGCGCAATGAAGTATAAATGTCTCCTAGCCCATCTCACTAGCCAACACACAAGAGAGGTTGAATGAATTGAAACCAGCGCTCCCCAAAACAACAGGTTTGGAGATCTGTTGGGAATTGATTACATGAAACAGTCACCCGTGCGACCAGTCTCAATGTTTGTAAACAAATAATTGGTCTATAAGTCATACACTTAAAACAGCCTGTTGCAAAGTGAAGACCAGCAAAATGCCACTTTCTGTATTTTCCGATCTTTCCATCAAGGCTTCATCTATAATAATCTTTAAGCTACAAGCTAGATATTTAGTCCAATACCTGACCTAACTGAAACGTTATTAAATATAAACTAAAAGCTAATTGACAGGATCACAATGAAATTCCAGAGGTCAAGTGGACATCGCTTGTGAACTCGAGGCTGATGTTTAAACCCTTTATCTTGGATGGATGAGAGAGGGTAAAACTCACATGGCAAACGAGGCTTAAGGCACTGTTGTCACAGAAACAGTTTAGTACAGTACTTCCTTTCAGTGTAGTATTTGCTAATTCAATGTAGGCCTAGTAGACCTGCCTGTCAGGCACCGCGGCCTACTTGGGAACCATGCAAGCTGGGAACAATGGAAACCGGGACTACACACCCCACCCTAATAATATGCAATATCTGTTGTCTTAGCACCCGTTTTAACTGTCCATCTGTCTGTCTGTGTAAGGCCTGACTCACACCTTCGCATCTAGCATACAACATTGTTGCATGCTAGATGCAACAATGTCTACATGTCTACATGTCGAAGTGTGAATGGGTGAATGTAATGCACAATCTATGTAAAGCGCCTTGGATAAAGGCGCTATATAAATGCATCATTTACCATTTATTTATTTTACCACCTACAGTGTACAGACTAGCCATATATACTACAGGTGCCTTCAGGGTGTGTGTGTCGTTTCGGTCGTTGTAATGTGGACAGATAGATTAATTGATTCGATTAAGTGTATACGGTAAACTTTTTGTCTTTTAAAACGTCTCTGTCTAAACGGGGTCTAAGTAATCAAATGCCAGGCTTCGGGAATAAGGCTGATGGCGCAATCAATTGGCTCATAGCAGAGCCTGGAAATTGGACAGGTGTGATCAATTGGCAAATTTGGGCCCTGTCCAGAGCCTGGGCAGAGCCTTTTGTGCCGGTTCTGGACAACCGCCAATCCAACAGACTCGACACCGGGCACTGCACTCCCTGTGGTGGTGTGGAATGTGTGTGGAGAATCTGACGGTTCTCGAGTTACATGGATTACAGACGTACACACAGACGTACTGTATATTTTTGTACGGAGATGTGGTGCATTTATTGTAAGACTAGACTGATCCCTGGCTGTAGAGCACCGAGTCGGTAATGATGGAAGTTGGAGATCCATGCCCCACCCAGCTATGCAATACCCGTTGTACCCGTGTCAGAGTACCCGTTTCACCCATCTGTCTGTGTCCCTTGTATGCCCATATATGGAGATTTCTGTATTAACTCTGTGTCCCTTTATTCCTATATATGGAGTTCTGTGTCAGGCATGCCCAAATATGAAGTGTTGTGATGTCAGAACAGGCCAGCTCCATATATGGAGATATAGGGTGATCAGCTCTCGGCAGAGGCTTTTGTGCTGGTTCTGGACAATCGGCTATCTGACGAACTCGACACCGGGCACTGCACTCCCTGTGGTGGTGTGGAACGTGTTTGTCGAATTTGAGTTATGTGGATTACAGTCGTACGGTGCATTTATAGATACCAGAGTAAAAATACATCTTCAATGACAGATGAGCAGAGGAGGCAGAAGCATGCCTCCTGGCTCTGGGCTTTGTTCAGCCTGCAGAGTTGAGCTTCTACCACACTGGGAAGAACAAGCCCAATTACATGAGCTATGTAGGCCTACAGTATTCTACATGTCCTGATCGGTTCGGGTGATCGGAAATCGGAGCCGATCATGTCACTTTCAAATGATCGGGATCGGGAGAAATAAATGGGGCAGATTTTATTTTTTTTATTTCGATAAAATAGTGTGTCTAAATAGGCTTGTGTCTAATGTAAATCTCAAAGAAAGATGTATAAACAATATTTTGTGAAAACTGTCATTGTTTATGCTTGATGTTTCGCCTCCTGTGGCACTAGTTCCAGCAGTGGCAAACACTTGGGCTCAAAGATCATGCAACAAAGACAGTCACAGAGGTGTGAAATAGACCCATGATGAAAACAAAGTAATGCAACCCCCACTATGCATGATAGCCTATGATAATGTCCTGTAGTAGGCCTACTGTCAGGATCTGCCTTCCGTGTGTTGTGTTTGGTGTTCCTGAATCTTATTTTGAAGTGATGCTTTTGTGTTTCCTGTCCTCCTTAGTAGTAGTTTCCTGTCTTGTCTCACACTGATTTTGGTTCTTTGTTTCACCTGTGTCTTGTTTTCCCCAGCCAATCCTTGTGTTGATTGTCTCCACCAGGCCGAAGGCATGGGGGGAGAGTATGTTTTGCACTCCGTCCGTCCGTCTGTGTGTGTGTGTGTGTGTGTGTGTGTGTGTCCGTGAGCAGCTAATCTCGGCCACCGTTAACCCGGTCGATGCCAAATTTTGCACACACACTCCCTGGATGCCAACGATGAACCTCTGAATGAACCTCTATGAAGTTTTTGCACAGTACACCTACAGATTTTGTCCAAACATCGCGCAAATTGGTACACAGTCTCTCTAGAGCCATTCAACAAAACGGCTCTTTCAGATTTCTCAGACTCCATCCTGATTGGTTAAGATTGGCTTCCAAAGTTCACAGGAGTGCTCAGTTTCAAACAAAATGCTGCAAATCATGAACACATCGCGTAATTTTCCGTGAAATTGTGCACGCACATTCCCACTAGGCCGAGGAAGAAATGCCACATGAACAATTTCAACTCAGCCTCAACGTGGCGCTATAACTGGCCGAAAAGTGTTTTTACCTCTAATTTACTTTTGTTGCCCTTTTATCCAACCACCAGATGAAGGCAAGCTGCAATATCCTACATTCCTATCCTGGTGGAGACCTGTGTCCAGAAGGGCACTTTTTCTAGTTTTGATTTGAGTTCACCTGTGTCCTGTTAATCTGCCTATTTAAGCCCTGTGTTTGGCTGTTTGGTTGTGTTCTCTGTTGGATTACTGTATTGTCACCTGAGTTCCAAGTCTGTTTTATGTTTGCTAGTGTTGCGCTACTGCAGGTCTTTGTTTTAATAAAGACTTCTAAGATCCCGACTTCCTTGCATTTGGTCCTGCTTGAAAACCACCCCTGACACCTACTATCTATCTCTGAATGATAGCCAAAGGCCCAAAGCCATGCAAATGGTGTTTTCTCTACCAAGAGTTTTAACTTCGACTTCAGTTCCATAAGCTGTGGTTGCATGATTCACTCGATCGAATTAATCCATACATCATTATTTTTTCTATGATTCCCTGCTTTCATACGACATGAAAAAATAAAATCCACAATGACAGTCCTTCTATAGTTCTAATAAAAATAGTCACATATTTTTGCCTTTCAATAATTGAAAGGCAACAGACTAGACTAGAGTAACATACATTTCTCACATGGCATAAGTGTTGTATAAAATATAAAGATCGGGAAAAAACGGTATCGGCATGTCTCAAAATGAAATGATCGGAATCGGATCGGGAGCAAAAAAACGTGATCGGGACATCCCTAACATAAAGTCATGTTCTTTTAAACCTCTGCATCCATAACACACAAACTGAGTGGGCATCACGGCATGGTAGATTTAATGATGCTCTTGTCTAATTCCTTGCCAGCACAGATCTGAGCACTTTTGTCATCTTCATGCAAGGAAGTGCAAATTTCACCATGCGGGACAAAGTCACATGCACACAGCCCACTAGACACCGTCCTTGTCTCCAAGCAACGTACAGTATCTGACTCTGCAGCTGGCTGGAGATGTGTTTGAGCTGATCCAGCTTATGAGGACAAAAAGGTTAACTGAATTGTGACTTAAATATCACAATGACACAAAGACAGACGACATTATAAAGTAGCATGAGGACCGGCCATGTTACCCTCTGGTGTTACTAATTGCCACCATAGAGATTTTTCATTAAGGTTTTATCATTGTTGGAATGAGGAAAACACATTTTGTAATTGGATATGCAAGCGAGCAAGTGAATAATAGATCTTAAGGAGTAAAAAGGCTGTTTTGCATATGCGAGGAAAGCTGCTGTTTTGCATATTGTAAGTCATTTCAGTATGCTGGCCATTTCTTAAACTGATGAATGTGTTTTTGCATTATGATGCAGTGTGCTAGAGGTAACCCCACTTTGTGATTAAAAGAGCCGTTTTAACTAGAAACACACTGATGTTTTAATCAGATTTAATAAGATTACCTTATTATTCTCAACGGTTCATGGCCCTGTCTTGTCTGTCCCTTTACAGTGTTCCCCCATCCACACACACGCACGCACGCACGCACGCACGCACGCACGCTCGCACGCACGCACGCACACACACACACACACACACACACACACACACACACACACACACACACACACACACAATACCTACACAGGACACTGTGAATGTTTTCCTCACTGGGCTTTCATAATAATAAAAACGCAATCATTTAAAGCTCATTAGACTCTAGCTGACATTCCATGGCTGATTCTTTCAATTACAAATATACAATCCATTAGGGGTAGTATTACATGCAAATAATAGCAAATAAATAAATATATATTTTCATTATTTTCAGAACATTTCATATTATTGCCATTTATAGAGCCCCCAGCCAGTGGAACTCATTACCAATACCTACACATACAAGCAAATTAAAAGCAGATTCTTTAAAAAATGCACTCCATCTGCCACTATGTTTTGGGCTTTCAACTAATTTGTTTGTTGTATAACCTCTGCACACATTGTAAGCTATCTGACTGTACTATGCTTTTATGTTTGTAATATTGCATAGTTTTGTGTTGAAGATTTGACCACTTCAGCAAGCTAATGGGGATCCAAATACAGAATTATAACGTTGCTGTCATTTGGACATCTTCCAAAATGGAGGAAAACAATTTGTGTTTCAAGAGATCAATGTAGTTAACCATGCATTGTTAATACTTTTCATTGGTTAATTATTTATAAATCCCACAGACAGACATATTACAATTTAAACCTGGTGTGATGTCCCTATTTGGGGCATTTCATTATTGTCTTATAGTCTTCTTTTGCGTGACACCGTCATACAAGTAGAAAATAGGGTATTCATTTATGAAAAAAAGAGAAGAAAATGAAATATGGAGATAGAATTATGATTGATTATCAATATATGTATTTATGTAGGCCTAGGGATTACTAATGAAGTTACTGTTTCTTTTATGTCTTACTTGTATCAGAGTGATAGCATATCACTCAGCTTCTCAGCATGTGCAGCAGGTGCCTTTGTACTGTGGGCCTTGCAGCCAGCCCTCCGGTTATGCTGCTATCAGATGGATGATAAAATGCTAACAAAGAAGACATTAGAAGGCAAACAGGAGACAGCTGGCGCAATCTTAGCGATGCAGCAGTGGAGATGTCACACAGTCAATCTGCCAGTCCCTGCCAAAAGCCACAATATGGTCAACTGAAATTGCACTGTGTGGCTGATTTTCTGCCCTATGTTGCCCTAAAAACAACCTCTTCATGTATACATTTTATTACATTTTATTTTATCCCACAATTTTGTAACCCATTTTTCACCTAGTGTCAATTATCTAATGTAATTCCGGGCGCTACACTCCCTCCGCCAATCTGGGGAGAGCAACGGACTGAGCTCATGCCTCCTTCTATGCGTGATCATCAAAGCTGCTCCTTTTCACCTGACAGGATAGAGTTTCTCTGGTTGGACGTAACGCGTGGAAGGAACACGTTATTCCAACCAGTTCCTTTCCCCTCCATCAGGCGCCCTGGCTGGCCAGGGGGAGGCAGTAGAGACCAGGATTACTGCATGTTTTTTGTGAGGGTACCTACCCTAGGGGACATGGGGAGAACATGCAAACTCTGTATACATGTATACATAGCATTGTCTGTTGCACCAACAGTGGAGTTGCAGTGTTCTTGTGCAATACACTTGTAATTAGTGTCTGTCTTCAACTTTGATCTTAGGCTCAAACACCCCAATATACCGCTCTAACAACCAGTTTAATGCAGTAAGACAGCCACCTTGGAGTGAGGAGATTAATTACCACTCAGACACACACGCAAATTGCTGTAATCTTATTTTGGCCAGATATGAGGCATAAGTTGTTAGCAGCGGTCATATTAGCCAAGAACAGTTGAGATATTCTCCGCTAAATGAAATGCATACATATCTTAGCCTGGTCCTGGAGTAATAGTGCAGACCTTTGGCTACAGAAAGAGTCATTTTCAAGATGGAAAGGTCATCTTGGGGTCAGATGGAAGCTTAGGCACATGGGACGTTTTCTATATAAGTGAGGCAGTGATATTCGCCATAATGTGCTGGAAAATGTTGTTATTTGTTGAGCGAACAGTTTATTTTTGTTTGTGGGGATGATGTGGGTCATATTTAAAAATACAATGGTAGCAAGTGCCAAAATCCTATTCTGCTACTAACCCCTATGTGTCAGGATACTCCATGACAAATTTCAGACTACCATGTCGATTTATGTAATGTTAGTGAATTAATATTTGTCTTTACACAATTTCGCCAGTTCAATATACCAAAAAGGTGAAAAATACTATAAAGCTACCAGTCAGCAAGGTCTATCATATCGAAACCTAATCTAGGGATGTATAGGAATAAAAAAATCACAACTAGAATTTGCCGCCCCAGGTGGTACCGATGTGAAATCTGGGGTCTTGGCCCAAGGACTATTAAATAAACCACTTTCTCTAGTGCTTTTGAAAGAAAAGATATCAAGGTTTGAGTTTTTTCAACAGAGGTTGTACCACAGTTGACTTGAAAATTGTAGGAATAATAACACCAGAGGATAGTGACTTAAGTTATTAAATATTTCTAAAATGTCTGGAGATTAAAAAAAGGTGGGAAATCTCTGTGGGAGGATTTCATGCTGCTGATTATATTCAAAAGGTCAGACTGGGAAATTGGAAAAAAGGAATTTAAGTTTTGACATACCTGTGTGGTAAAGTGCACAAAGAAGGCATTATTTGGGCTCTAATGCTCAAGACCTTGTCTAAAAAGATTATTTCTTTTGAGATTATTTCGAGTTGATGGTGCTAATTTGTGTTATGGGGGTTATTTCTCACCGTGTTGTTCAATTCTTTTAAAATGGTCTTCATGACATTGTGATTCAAAATAACTTTGGGAGTTTTCCATTTACGTTCAGCCTGAAAGGGGTCCACTGCGGCCCCCAACATCATACGAAAAAAACGCTCTGCATTCTCTCCCTCTCGCAGCCATGGCCTGCTCTCAATTAACATACTATTTCACCATGAATGAATGAGACTTGAGGTCGTCATTCACAACGACCTCATTCACAACATGAATACAGTGCTCTGGAACTGGAACAGCAAGTTAGAGGAGCGTTTGACAGTGGTGGTTGGAAACAAGGAGCGGCTCAATGCTCTCTGTATACATAAGGGGAATCACAAGGTTTCCGGAGAGATCATTGCCTAGTAGCTGACATGCAAGGTGCTGAAGAAGTGGTGCTGCACCACCGCATCAAAACCCCGGCCATCTCACATCCAGCTGTCCTACTTGGTTGACCACTGCTCTGGTTTGTGTGCAGGCATCACATTGGTGAGGTGCCTCAAGGTGGAGACGCCAGACTCACCATGAGGTTATGTTGTTTATGTGACAACTGAAACCTGCTGCTGCACTTCATGTACCGGTCCATTAGTCATGCGTGGGCCGGCTTTTTTTCATGACCCACCCTTCCCTTCCCACCCCGCCATGGGAGCCAACCGGCCCCGCAACCCATGCACTAAAATGAAAAGTATCCTACCGACCGGCTTTTCAACACCCAGAGCAAGTCCAGTCCATTCATTGCTTTCGAGAGAGAGAGGGGAGGGGGGACTGGGCTGTTTTCCCATGAATTTACATCTGTCCAAGTCATATTGTAGTAAGCTAAATAATAGGCTGTTTATTAATGAAATGATCAACGGATCATGCCCTGCGCTTGTCGTTACGTGGCATCCTTTTCTTTTGAGTCTAACTATATTCAAAACAATGAAATAACCAAAAAATGAACGCACTGGTGTGCTCTCTTGTCGTTCGTTTATTCAGTGCACTCGGTGCGTTGTCGGTGTGCCTAGTGCCCACACTGAGCGACCATACCCTGAAGCTGGGGTTGTCCGGTGTCGGCGGTGTGAATGCGTCACAGCTGTGGTCGTTCGTAAATAAGGCACACTGTGACGTCACCGCCCACCACACTCAACAAACTGACCAAATTCCCGGTGCGCATTTCTGAACGCACCCTTGGGTACTAGGGCGAGAGAGAGAAAGAGAGACAGAGAGCGTGTTGTGTTTACAATCAGTTGATGAAATGGGAGCGAACCAAAACCATAGCACGATCAGCCCCATGCATATGGTTCGGTTTTAGGATTGACAAATCATATTTAGATTTTCCATGTCTATGACCCGCCGCACCTGCCCCGCGATAATTGTGCTGAAAACCATGACCCGTCCGCCTGCCCCGCGGGACCTGCGGGCAAGGCATCAATATGGCCCATTGTCCTGCTACAACAACTTTGGCTTTCACTCGATAAAAGAAAATGGACTAAATCCAATGTTATACTTGAATGCAAACTTATCCTTATCTGTGTCAAATGGACCCATTGACACACACGGACGGCAGAGGCAGCCATGCAAGGTACCAACCCGCTCACAGAGAGCAGTCAGGGGTTCAGTGTCCTGCTCAAGGACACTTCAAATTATGCAAGGCTCAAACTGGGAACCTTCCTATTCCCAGATGACCTGTCTACCTCCTGAATACAGTAGCACCCTGCAGGGAACCTTACGATTACCAGACTACCTGTGTCTACCTCCTGAGCCACTGCCGCCCTCTATCTGTCAAACGCCATGTGCCATGTGTTGTTTGTGTCTATTATGTGGTGCGTGCATGTGTTCATGTGCTAATTTGGTAAGACTAGAGGTTGGACAAGCCTCTTAATATCATAGCTGTATCTATGACTGTCGTTCATCACATTGAGTGACCTCTGGCCAATGCCCTTAGCCGCACATCCACAGAGTATACAGTAGCTATGATGGATGCCTTATTAGAGTCCTTTATTAGTGTACTTTAGCCGGGAGATAAACTTTGTAATTAATGTCTCAGTTTGAGTATATCTCATTTATTTCAATCGGATAAAGGTGACTCTTCCAGCCGACCGGAGAACAATGGCCATCGGAGGAGACAGCAGCTTGGCAGCAGAGCGGAGCCTAGGAATGCTGAATAACAATCCCGCCATCCATCATAGCATGTGTGGAGTCGGCTGGCCGTGGTCGTCCTGAGGAGGAGTTCCAAAGAGCAGTTCAAAACTAGGAGGGATGGGAAGACCAAAGCCTAATTTATGCTTTGGCTGAAAAATATTTAAGCAATGTGTCACTTAATTATTTATTTTTTAAACAAAACTAAAAACACCTTCAGTTAAAAATACATAGCAGCATGTCACATTATCTTTGAAAAAATAGATTAGGGGCTATGTTGCGCCACCCCTTACCCCTTATCCCTAAACTTATTTGCCATTTTTTACTATTTTGAAAAACCTTAAAAAAAAACTTAAAATAGCTGATGTACAATACAAGCTCACAATGTGTCTCACAACATGGCTAGTTGAACTATTTTAAAATGTTTTTCAAAATAGTAAAATGTTGCAAATAAGTTTAGGGATAAGGGGTAAGGGTGGTGCAAGACAGAGCCCTAAGGATTAAAAACGGGCCACTGATAACACCACCAGAACAAATAAGAATGTTCAGACTTCCTCTCCCTCTGCTGCCTACATACCTGTATATAGAAAAGAATGTTCGTCCAAGGAGAATAACACACTGTGCCATCGCATCTCCCTTGGATATGTGGAATCCAATTAGAATTGAAAGCTTTACCAGCCAGAGTTACAGGCATGCTCATGCTGCTGTACTGTACCCACTTCAACATTACCGCATAGCGGTTACGCGCATCATTAAAATCACAACTGATAAATGACATAATGATGAGAGCAGCCCTAGCTGCTCTGCACAGTGACAGTCTGTGATGATGACAGTAGTAATTTTCCTGTTAGGCTGGCCCCTCCTGTTTACTTAACCTTTCCACAGTCCTCATTATCTCTCCACCACCAGCAACTATGTTTGGTTGCCAAGGGCGAACACAATAGGCAGATGGTGTGAAGCTGAGACTAGCTGGAAGGGTCACTCCTGCTGTCCTGCCGGTCAAAACTCTTAGCTCAGAACCTGAACATGTCATTACATTATTCCAGCTGCAAGCCACGCACCCGGCAATAACCACAATTTCGTAAGCTGTCATTCTCATTTAAGTATAGGAAGAGGAGCTGGAAAGCAGGGGGATTGGTGGTTATGAGGGGATATTGCATTATTTGCTTGCACTCTAAAGAACCTCTAGCCTAGATGCATTTTTCTGGAAATGCCATTCATTTTGGCTCCAAGTGAGAGGACAAAATGCAAACCCCAGCACTGGGGGTAATGGGATATGCAGTCATTCATTCTGCTACTGGTTCATGCTCTCTGGCCAAATGACATCTTGGAACACAGCCATGGTGATACAGTAGCACCCAGTGAAATCACAGCTATTATTAATCCAGTGGAGGCCAGCAGCCTGATTACACACAGCCATAAAAGGCACACGTGCGCAGGCATGCACACACGCTCTACACACACTGCAAGCATGCACATACACGCACGCGCACAGTCGCACACACGCACGCACGTACACACGCACGCACAAACTCTTATGGGTGGTTTAATGATGCATACAGTAGATGTGATCTGCAATGGAATCTAAAGGAATTAGAAAGGAGAGTTTCAAACAGTTTGAATGTGTCTTTAGCTTAGATACATACACTTTACCATAATGGCTTGAGTTGAAAGGAACACTGTATACTGTACAATACATGCCTGTCAAATGTCACTTTCACTCCCAACTCCAGGGTCACTTGGTACAAGTTACTAGAAAGTAGAAAACCAAAACTAATATATAGGCTACACAATTTGTCAGTGAGAGTTCTGAATGGCATCTTATCTGTCACAAGAAAATTGAGTTCGCACAATAACAATAACAGGAATACAATGGGGGCAGCTCATCAATTGTGTCAAATATGCTGGGTTTGATTTGGCTGAGGGAAAGTGTTTCATGCCATTCTCCTCTTGCTGTCTCTGTCTGCTATCTACTGTGGATTTTCATCCTTTTTAGTTAAAAGTCTGCGGAGATAAAGGTAAAACGGCTGCCAAAAGTAGCCCTGATGGCTACAGTGTTGCTCTCCCGTCCAGCCTGCTAAAAGCAGATGGCCACTAATGTCAGCAGCCTATAGTCCGAAGCCAGTCCCTCTGAGGTCCCGGCAGGTTATTTGAAATGCTCACAAAAGGTCATGCCTGCCATGTTAGAGTCAACAAGAGGCGCGTTACACTAACGTATTTTACCTTTGTGATAGTCTCACCGGAACACCTGTGAACCCGCTTTGTTTAAGTGGGCCTGTGTCCAATCATCTAAATCAACAACGGCCATTCGGAAGCGTAGCCAGAGTGACAGGTGAACCGTGGCGATGTCGACTCCCAGTCTCCATGTTATCAGCCCCCCAGTTTGTGAATGGCAGGACATCAGCCATTTTCCTATCGACTGTGACACATCCCTGCTACCCTCAAGGGCTACAGAGGAAATCCATTAGCCCAGAGTTGCCGTTTGACATGCTCCAAGTGAGCTGCACTCATCCTGACACACTGCCATCTGAGGGTGTCCTAGGGTGACGCCAGGCATCACCAAGGGTACTCGTGCCATCAGTTTATGGCACCCGCCAAACTGGGAAACGCATCGAAACCACGTTAGTCCCCATTTGGCTGGTGGCTTTCGTGCCATCTGGTAACCTCTTACAGGTAAATGGGATAAAGGAACATCTTTGAAGACTCAAATAATGTGTGATATTAACTGTATTTAACAAATAATATTACACAGAGTTAGCAATATAATTGCCGTTTCTCTGCGTGGCAAATTACTGAAGGGCCAGGAGAAATTGAAAAGCATGGCAATATCCCAGGTACCTGACAGTGACTGTGACCATGATGAAGAGTGTTCCTGTAAGTACTGTTTACTTTGCCAAGTATCAGAGATCTCCACCGCCTCCACTGTGCCCTGTTGCATGCCTGCCAACTTTGTAAAAGAGAGAAACTGACGCTATTATTCTGGATATTAGCAGCAGACTAGTGATGACTACAGACTGCAGAACAAGACGTCCTACTGCACCTGTCTTACTGAGAGGTCTCTTAATCTGTACATGTTTGTCCAGTAGCCTACAATATAAGACATTGTATTTCAAAATATTAATATACTGTACATTGTACATTATGAAAACTAGAGCGGTGACCGTGGGGCCTCTACAGCCCGTTGGGCACTGGCCTACTTGGAACGATGCAAGTTGGAAATGCATGGCCCACCCATATGCCCGTTGGGCACTGGCCTACTCGGAATGATGCAAGTTGGAAATGCATGCCCCACCCAGATATTAAGTCTGTCCCTTTTATGCCCATATATAATAATAATAATAATAATAATAAAACTTTATTTGTATTGCACCTTTCATGACATGAAATGCAGCTCAAAGTGCTTTACAGAACAATGGAGAATAAAAGAAAAGCAAGGCAACGACATTAAAAAAAACAAGCAGTAATGCAATACAGTGAGGACATGAATAACAAAAAATAAAAATAAAAGATCAATTAAAAGCAATGTTGTAGAAGTGGGTCTTGAGCTGAGCTTTAAAAATGTCTACAGAGGCTGCCTGAAGAAGGTACAGTGGGAGCTTGTTCCATGCCGACGGCCCATAGAAGCAAAAATCTGCTTCCCCGTATTTTTTAGTTGCCATTTTTTTAGGCAAAGCGAGCAGGCCAGCAGTGGAAGACCTTAGCGGGCGGTTTGGGACATATTTAGGCAGGCAGTCATGTAGGTAGGAAGGTGCGAGACCATTGAGAGCTTTATAGACAAGTAAAATAATTTTAAAATCAATCCTAAAAACAACCGGAAGCCAGTGCAGTGATGCCAAAACTGGAGTAATATGTTCTCTCATCTTAGTTCTAGTTAAAACTCTGGCTGCTGCATTTTGGACAAGTTGTAATCTGTCAGTTGTTTTCTTAGGCAGTCCTGAAAAAAGTGCATTGCAGTAATCAAGCCGAGAAAAAACAAAGGCGTGGATTAGCATTTTTGCATCGTCCAAGGACACATAGGCTCTGATTCGTGCAATATTTCTAAGGTAACATGATTAATGTGTGAATTAAAATTAAATTCAGAATCAATAATAACCCCCAGGTTCTTTACTGTACTGTTACTTTCTACAGTCAGGTTGCCAAGTCTGCTTAATATTGATTCTTTCTGCTCACTAGAACCGATTATGAGAACTTCTGTCTTATCCTCATTTAGCTTGAGAAAGTTCTCACTCATCCAACATTTGATGCTAGACAGACAGGTAAACAGCGGGTCTAAAGCACAGGGATCATCTGGAGCCACAGAAAGATATAATTGGGTATCATCAGCATAGAAATGAAAATTGACTCCGTGATTGGCAATGAGTTCGCCCAATGGCAGTATGTATAGGAGGAGAAAAGGAGAAGGAGAAAAGCAGAGGGCCAAGAATCGAGCCCTGTGGAATACCAGAACTGATGTCGTGTTTGTCTGAGTCAAACTCGGCTAGATTGACAAAGTAACTTCTGTTTAATAGGTAGGAGGAAAACCAGGACAGGGCCGTACCAGACAGGCCTATCCAGTGCTCCAGACGCTGTATTAAAATTGAGTGATCAATCGTGTCAAATGCAGCCGTTAGATCTAGAAGTAAGAGAACGGATACATGTTTCTTGTCAGCAGACACCCTAAGATCATTCATTACTTTTACAAGTGCTGTTTCTGTGCTGTGACCTTTCCTAAAGCCAGATTTTGGAATTTGTTGTGCACATTATTGTTCTGTAGAAACACATCCAATTGATGAAAGATGCGTTTTTCTAAAACCTTGCCCAGAAAGGGTAGATTTGAAATGGGTCGATAGTTACCCAAAACAGAGGGATCAAGATTGTGTTTCTTGAGAAGGGGCCTAACTACAGCAGTCTTCAGTGAGTCTGGGAAGACGCCTGATTGTAGAGAGCTGTTTACAATTTTTAGGATATCTCCAATCACACTGTCTAAGACCTCTTTGAGAAAGGTGGTGGGAATTGTATCCAATGAACAGGAGGATGATGTCATCTGTGAGTTCGTCTTCATCAATTGCGCAGAACGATAATAGGATCCCCCTGGAGAGATCTACCCTGGGACCATTAGCTGCTGTTTGAAGGTTTGCGCTAGCAGCAGCACCATTCATAATATCAGCTCTAATGTTAAACATTGTGTTGTCAAAAAAGCATGCAAACTCATTACACTTAGCTTTAGAGGCCGGGAATGACTGCTTGTAGGACTGGGGGGGGGGTTAAAGTCGATCAATGGTAGAGAATAGGACTCTGGCATTTTTCTTGTTCTCATTAATAATGGCAGAGAAATATGCCTGCCTTGCTAGACGCAAGGCTTTGTTATAGGCGACTGTTGACTTTTTAAGAATCTCTAGGTGGATGGTGAGTTTGTTTTTTCTCCAGGCTCGCTCAGCTCTACGACATTCTTGCTTCAGTGAGCGTGAATGCTCATTTATCCAGGGTGTTACTCTGGTGTTATGTTTCTTTTTTGTTTTCAAAGGAGCCACTATATCAAGAGCTGACTCTAGTTTAAGATTAACATTTTGAACCATATTATTCACTGAGGGAGTATCGGGCAGGGGGACGCTATAGAAATCACCAGGTCCAGAGTGTGCCCATGTTTATGTGTAGGCCCAACAACATGTTGGATAAATTCAAAGGAGTGCAATAACTCTAAGAAACCCATAGCCATAGCATCTGTAGCATCATCCAGGTGAAGATTAAGATCTTGGTGGTCTTTTCTCCACCAGGGGACGCTGTGACTTCATGCTCTCGGCGGCCTCAGTATCTTCTCCACCAGGGGACGCTGTGACTTCATGCTCTGTGATTTCTTCTCCACCAGGGGACGCTGTGGCTTCATGCTCTGTGGTTTTTTCTCCACCAGGGGACGCTGTGACTTCATGCTCTGATATTTCTTCTCCACCATATTTTGAAGTAGGCAAAAACTTCTATCTAAAGAACAAAAACAGTCCCATCGGTTTACAAGTATCTAGGATCCACTTGTAGAGATAAAAAAATAAAATAAAGCAAGGATATCAGTTGAGGAATGCAAGCATAGGCGAGCGCGGCGAAGCGAAGCGTCCTCACTGTACGAGGAACATGGATTTCTTTGTCAGGCATGCCCAAATATGGAGTCTACAGTATGCAGTCAGAATGATGTCAGAACAGCCCAGCTCCATATAGGGACCCTTATTGGGGTTCTGGACAACCGTGGGTCCAACCCACTCGACACCGGGCAATGCACCACCAGCGGTGGTGTGACACGTGTGTGTCGGATTTGAAGCTGGTGGGGTGATCGGTTCTCGAGTTACGTGGATTACACACAGACAGACGTACAGACAGACAGAGACTTGGTGCATTTATAGATTTCAATGGTAATAAAAATATATATATATATATTTTGGCCATTTTGGTTAAAATATTGAATATACCTAATGTATATGTTGTTGTTGCCAAATGTAGCCCTTTGGCTGACTGACCGGTCCGTGAAAGGTTACTTAGAAAATTAGAAAATAATATGTATTAGAGACCTGCGGATGAGTGTCACCCGAATCCGCGTGTGCATATTCATAATCCGCCAGTTATCCGACCGCATTAATGAATTATTCCAATTTATAAATTGGATTGCGAGATTTTGTGCGTTTTAAAAGCTATAATAAGCCTATAGATATAGATGCCATTCATTGTCAATGGGAACTTTGTGTAGGACAAAAATACCTATTTGCTGTGTAAGACGAAAATCTACACTAATAGCTGAATATATATGTAATATATGTATATATATACTAATAGCTTAATCTACAAGCTCATATTTTATGAGTTAAAGTTGAATCTTTGCCTATAGGGTTCCACCTACTATACATTAAGGTATTGTACATACAAACATATACAGTACATTAGGTAGTGTAGAAAAGGTACTAAAACTTAAACACATTGTGGTACTATAGTAGTGTATACAGTAGTGTACAGTAGTCCATGTGGCACCAACTATTACTGATGTTAGCATAGCCTACCATAGGCTTATAAGTTTCCCTAAACAAGCTATTTCCATCATGTTAAATAATAATAATAAGTTGCACAAAATTGAAGTAAAAAACATAAATAAGATCCACTTGATCTTGCAAATGGCCTGTATAGAATCTGAGCATTAGAAAAGCTTGTATAAGAAAGAATAATTTATGAACACACACGCACACGCACACGCATACACATATGCACGCGCACACACACACACACACACACACACACACACACACACACACACACACACACACACACACACACACACACACACACACACACACACACACACACACACACACACACACACACAATCTTGTATAAATAAAAATAAAAAACATGTTATGGGGGATAGGTTATGACAGGAGTAAAGTGGTTATCTGAGATAAGAAGTGTCTATTCTTCACCTGGAAATCATATTTCTCACTCCACATTTTTTATCTGTCAGAGACACCTGTTGCAATAACAAGTCAAATGGTTGCAGACACATTGGGGGAGTATTATTCAGCTGCTGATATCCTTTTAGAACCATGGCAAAAATAATATAAAGCTACACTGTATAGTGTATATAGTATCCTGCTTAAAGTCATTCTCTGGTGTGCAAATGTGTCCACAAGTCATGTGGTGAATGCAAGCAGGACTTTTACAATAAATAACCAAATCTCTCTCCTGCAAAACAGCTAAGCAACATCTCTGTTGGAATCAACATTACCATAGGGAATATTCTATTCCAATCTAAAATAAAAATGTTGTAGCCCACAAGGCAAGCATAATAAACATGTGTAGGTCACTCATGAGAATCTAGCATAATGCCCTCTCCAGTTGCTATCGATCATGTCAAACCACTGTCTTTGCTAGGGGACATTTTGTGTTTTGACAAGCCTCACTAGACCGAGCACCCTGTGTTTAAGGGCTGAAAGCCTGTGTTTATGTGGCTGCTGGCAGTGTTGGCTCTGAACTACATATGGCATTGAAAATCCTTTTATGCTCTGAACTGCGAGGATGCATCTGACCTTACTGCCCTGAGAAGAAGTGTTGATAGATTGTTTCACAAAGATAATGTTTCTTAAATGAGCATCAGATTTCCTATGGCGTTTTTTGTGTTGCATTTGGTGAAACCCAGAGAATGCAGCATGTTACAATTCTACAGTATGCTTGCTATTGCAGTGGCAGCAGTGCCTGCCTCCTTTTATTGCAAAGGATGTTTCTGTCACTATGCTATCACCATAACTGCTAAAGCAGCCGCTTGACAAAACTGGATATTTCTTGGTTGTTGTTTTTTGAGTGACAATTCAAATGTAATGTGTTCTCAAAGCTGTCTATAACTTGGTATTATCTGTTATGCCAAAAGTAATCACAGTTTGTTGCTGCCGGCTTGTATATTTATTCACGTGTTGGTTTAATATCATAACAAGATCATTTGAGCTAACAATATTTTGCCCAGTGTTGTTGGATAGGATTAGTACCAGTACCAGGCCAGTACAGTAATGTTCATCCAAATCATATTAAATCTAAGAATTTGGATAATCTAAATATGTATATATTGCTATAACAAGGTAATAGCTGCGGTTGCTGCCAAAATAAAGGGAAGATAGATGTGATTAGGCATGATGAGGGAGATGAAGAAACAGCGTCTTATTTTATTTTTTCAAGAATTAATTTTCATCAGTTCTTCAGTGTGGGTGTTTCTGAGCATGCTCGGGCTATTACATTGACTGTAAGTGTTTTTAATGTGGTATTGATTGGTGAGGTCATTAGTAATGATTAAAATCTCTAGCAATCATCCCACTGTTCTCTGAGTGTTTGGACTGCAGATGAGCTCAGTGGGAAGCATTAGCTGAGCTCCGTGCAGAGTAGCGGCATTGTGATTTACTGTTCCCAGGGCTGGTGATTGAGGACAGCATTACGTCACGGCTGATAGATCAGAGAGTCCTATACAGCAGAGTAGAGCTCCATCAACTGCTGCTGACACTACTGTTAGTGCTGTCGACAACTAACGGAAATGGGCTTGCGGGTTATAAAAACAAAGATATGCATGAACACAAACCAGTGTGACAGCATTGCTTACTGTACATGAACACTTGCACACATGTCGCACATGCATGCACACATGCACAAAGGCACGCACAGTGCAAGCACGTGCTACCAGATCTATTGTACTATATTTGAAGAAGATAAAGGGTAAGGGGTTAGTGTTAATTCAGGTGCAGGACAGATACATCATTGATGAGGAATGTCTACGACAGCTACCATTGAGAATGAACATATTAGAAGTTTAATTCGCATTCAGCTATTGTTTCTAACAATACTAGATATTATTAACTCTCCATGCATTACACTTTTTCTTTTTTTAATTGACATAGGTCTAGGCAGCACTGGGCAACATAAATTGTCGATACAGTACATGCATTTAAAAACAGCTTCTCAATACATTGGCTGGAATGTCATGAATCACATGGGGTGAAATTATTTTCAAAGAATGTCAAGTGTTGAATGTCAACTAAACTCTGAGACAGCAACTCAATATCCAAGTGAAATGTTTTTCCAACCCGCTGATGGCAACAGTAAATATTCTAAATAACAGGCTGGTTGTACACAAAATCAACCAGGGGGGTGGGGGGATTGTAGGCCTACATTATGTGGAGATTTAGTGTGAAAATGTAATCAATGTTATTCATCCATGAAATAAAAACACATATTTTATATAATTATAATATAAGTGAATTGATCTTTTTTTCCCCAAGAACCTCAGCATCAAGCTTTTATAACATCTTCTACCCAGTAACAACTGCAGCACATCTCCTCTGTAGCCCTGAATACCAATTGCTTATCAACAGAAATGCTAATGTAACCTTTGATATCAGAAACAAAATTATGAATGAGATTTGAATTCAATAGCTTGCAGACATGAAACATATTTTCACACTCGATGGTGACCTACAGCAGTCAGTCTGTGTAGATTAATTGAAGTTGTCCTGGTTGAAAAAATGTGTCACTTTTACATCACAGTTTTATATACCCCAATTTGCAGTAGCACACACACACACACACACACAAGCACGTGCGGACGCACGTACGTACACGGCACACACGCACGCGTGCACATTCATACACCCATACACACACAAATCCTGAATGACCTTAATGTTCCAAATGCAATGGAGACATTGTTTCGTAAGAATTGTTCACGTTTCTAATTAGCCGTACAGCTGCAGTTCAGCAGTAACAAAGAGTCCCTTCAGTTTGCTTTAATCAGACATTGGAACACAAAGGGTCTGATAAGGCTGAGCTAATCCTCAGGCAGTTCAATGATGACAGGTTACTAGTGATGTGTCTGTGTGTGAGTATAGCTTATTTCACACCTCTCTACATAAGGACATCCAAGGACCTTGGAAGTGGTGTGTCCCTTAACATATGGCAGGGTGTACTTGTTAGAAACAAAAACAAAAAATAGAAACCCGAGGCTGAGGCTTATAATAAATTATAAAATGATAATACTTCTCATTATATTCAGAGAAAACTCTGTGTATTCACCTTTCTTGTACCTGCCTAGCATGCTAGTCTTGCAATTAATTGTTTTGCCTGTAATTCTGGCCTCAGTCAACTCTTTCACAGCTCATCCAGGCTTGGAGTGGCGACTCTGTGCCGCTATCCAGATTGAGGTGAGAGTAGGGCCGGTCTCCTGCCTCCGGCGCCATCTGCTCTGAAGGGCCACTTTTAGACGTGCTGAATAGACAATACTGGCCACACTGACGGACTGGGATTATCACTGCCGTTACATCATCAATACAGGCCAAGCAGAGGGACCGTTAAGTCCCTTTAGGCAGAGTCGCCTCCCATCTGTACGTCTAATCAACTGGCCACAGTGTACAGTATGTCACCATCATGACATCAGAGACACTTAGCTAACATTTAGCTCTATCGCAGAACGAGCCGCAAAATGTCGGTGAAACTGTTTCAAGATCAAGGGATTTTGCCAGATGACATGTGATCTACGTCAAAGCATTACATCTTTCGTAATCTGTCACATAAAATTAGGTGGCTTTGCATCAAATCACAAGCAGGAATCTGCACAGTGGTATATACCCTGTAGCTGTAATTTGAGTTTGTTTGTGATGATTAGCAGCAGTTATCCTCTCCCATCATGACGCCAAAGGCTAGAGAGATGCAGCCTTGGAGCGTGGGCATAAACTCGAGGGAGGCATGGACGGAGTAAGTGGGATCCAAGGGTGGGAGTTTCCGTGTCAGCGGGCTCATCTTACAGCCTCCCTGATGGAAAACGGTGACGTCCCACAGGGTCCAGATGGGATTCAGTGGTCAGCTCGGTGACAGCTGGTGATGGGTGGGCAGGCCTCATGCATAATGGAGGCTCAGTCAGCACACTTCAGTACAACCTCACCACCACATTGATGCAAGGAGAACCTCTATTTGTATCTCAGCATCAACACAGCATATGTTACTATATAATATAGGACACATGGCTACAGGATGAATGCCTGCACACTGTTACTTTTTTAATTTGTTTGTTTTTTGTTGTGTTGTGTAGTAAAACAAAATACATGTAATGTAATGCACTATAATCTATAAATAATAGTATTTAACTGACTTATATAAAGCATATAAGTCTCATTGTCATCTACATTATGCTAAATAAAATGTGACTGCTTCAAATTTAAAGTAACTGCAAAAGCAGCATGTGTGGATTATGGTGGGACAAGTACAGTTTAAGGGGGTTTAAGACTTGTAGTCAGTGTAAGGGTTTGCATTTCTTGAATTTGACCTCCGATGCTACAGTACAGGCCAGAGGTCTATATGCTTCATGGTCATGGTGATGAAAACAATGTTACAAGCATGTCTGGTTGTGAATCGGTAGAGTACATCACCTCAATCAGTCATCCAAGCCCTCATAGGCAGCCGTCACAACTAGAGAACCAACCCCCATGCCTTACACAGGCGCCAGAAAGTGCTTACCTAGGAGAAAAGACATAGAGGGCATTAAATCAGTGAATATAATATTCTAGTGAGCAACGGACTCACTTTCACAGATTAGCCAATCTCCCCTCTGCACACTATACTGCCACAGAGAGTTTTACCCTCTCAAACTTCAATTGAAATAGAGAGAGTGGATTTTATCCCGTACATTCGGGTGCTCAGCATTTTTTCATGTGTCCAAGTATGGGGAAAAAGGGAGCTCACTACATATGAGACATTCTGAGAAAAACAAATGTTGATTACCAACAGCAGTGCAAATTATATACTAATGTGCGCATGTCAAAACGTTATTTAGGGGGAACTATACTGTAACTGATTACAGGAAACTGCAGTTAAATATTCTGATTCTGCATTCTCAGTCTTAATATTTGCAGAATATAAGGCTGTCAGGCTCTCTGCCTGACCAAAATAATCGTATTGTATACAAAGCATCAAGTGGTTTGTGATCAACAGTGAAAGTGAAATGGTAGCCTATATATCTCCCAATATTCACATTTTTATTATCAACACAGTTTGACTTCTGATCTCATTCTCAATCATTTCTTAGACGGTACATTTTCAAAATCAAGGACCTCACAACCCTGAATTATGAAAAGCAAGGACAATACCAATGCCATTTGATGCCATACATTATTCAAGTCATTAACACAAGGTGGCAAAGTGAAAAAATACAACAACTAGACCAGCAACAAATGAAAGTGAATTCAAGGGCTGAGCATTTCCAGTAGAGGGACAAAACCAACGAAGCTGTGAGCTATTTGGCAGGGACAAAAACAACACCTGTGTCCCTCCCAGTTGGCTGATCCAGGTGCATCATTGAAATTTGAATTAGAGACCCAAGTGGTACTAAGAATACAAATCTATCAAAATGCATCCATGCTGCTATTGATAAAGTCTAAGCACATTGCAGGCCTTTCAACTTCACAAAGAACTTTATTTTTCCTTTCGGAAACTTATTTTGTGCAGTGGTAAAGACAACAAGAAATCACAGTACACACATACACAGTTACTATATAATAGATCATAAAAACGAAAAATACTTAAAAGCATAACATATAAAAAAAATCTGTTCTATAAATACTAATAGTTAATAATCTAATATATACTATATGCAACCTATGCGTCCACTATATTCAATCAGGTGGAAGGGGGGGGGGTTGTTTGTTAGAGATTCCAACGAGGGGGGGGTTCAGCCTAGGCGTTCAAGAGTCTGATGGAGGTGGGCACAAAGCTAGCTGAGCCCCTTTTAGTGAGTTTTGATGCAGTAATGCATGTAGTGGTTCTGGAGGGTGTGTGTGTTGTCCTCAACTATTTGTGAGGCCTTCTTTATTGTCAGTTTTTTATGGATGTAATGAAATAAAAACACAGACTGCGCACAAGTTTTATGTTTCTCAAATATTTGCGCCTGGGAGTGTGTGTGTGTGTGTGTGTGTGTGTGTGTGCGCGCGTGCGTGCGTGCGTGTCTGTGAGCAGCTAATCTCAGTCACTGCTGGACCGATCTGCATGAAACTCTGCACAGTGCACACATAAACAAAATCCTCTGGATTCCTTGGATCTTGAGGCAACTCCCCATGCAGGCCACCATTTCCGCCTGTCAAGATGTTTCGCCATTTAGAGGTTTCTTCAAAACACAAAAATTTATCTCTCGAGTCGTGTGATCAACATATGTCAGATTCTGTTCCATTTGGCTACGAGGTGACTGGCCAATCAAAGTTTGCAAAGGGGCCTGTGTTGCACAAATCTTGAATGCAGAGTCCAACCTTACCCACATTTGAATCACACATCGAAGGGCTTCTAAACACGCCATAAGTGAAGTAACTTCCATCCAGCACTGCTTCAAATGTCACTGTTTGTTGCTGAAACTGTTTTTCCCCTCCAAATTATGATGGCATTCAAACAAACAAAAGATTCACCCACTTATTTACAGTACACCTGTAAACTGATGCAATAATACAATTCTGATTGTTTATGATTCTGAGAAAAGCACACATGACCTTGTGAGTCATGTGACAATGACTTTATTTTTATTTTTTTATTTTTATTTTTTATCCCACGATTTTGTAACCCATTTTTCACCCCTGTGTCAATCATCTAATGTGATCCTGGGCTCTACACACCCTCCACCAACCTAGTCCCCATATATGGGGTACGAGGGGAGAGCAACGGACTTGAACTCATGCTTCCTTCATGCCTGAGTGTCCAAGTTGCTCCTTTACACCTGACAGGGGGGAGTTTCCCTGGTTGGACGTAGCACGTGGAAGGAACACGTTATTCCAACCAGTTCCTTTCCCCTCCATCAGGCGCCCCGGCTGGCCAGGGGGAGGCAGTTTAGTGACCAGGATTACTGCATGTTTTTTGTGAGGGTACCTACCCTAGGGGACACGGGGAGAACATGCAAACTCCACACAGAAAGGTCCTTTCGCCAACCCCGCCTTCGGGTATGGGCACTGATGACGCGGAGGAGGAAACACGCCGCCAGCACCCACAGCGTCCCGAGCGGGAATCGAACCCAGGACCTTCTAGCTGTGAGGCGACAGCACTACCAACTGTGCCACCCTTACAACAATGACTTTTTTGATACCAAGTCCAATTTACAATTTAGGCATTTAGCAGACGTAACTTACAATAAGCAAGGACAACACAAGGTATTTTCATCAAATGCATAAAAATAGTCATCTAGGACCATAAGAAAACTATGAAGCTATCATCCATCTAGCAGTAGAATATCTGTACATTGAAACTATAGACACTATAGAATACTATAGAATACCAGATCAATAATGACCTGGCAACTTACTACATAACATGCTATTTAAATTACATAACGTTTGCCTGGCATTGCCTTCACAAATGTGTGGGAAGACCGGCAGAGCCTATTAAACCTAAACCTTTGCATAACGCAACATCCAATCTTATGTTGAGGTGCCTTTATATAGCGTACCTCAAAGACCTTCCTACACTTAAAGAACACTTAAAGAATAACTATATCCCCCTCATGTCCTGACGGCTGTCCTGATGGATACACTCTTTTAGTTGTAAGTGTTTTGTGCTCAAATGCGGATAAAAAATCACATTCGATTTTTTTCATGGTAATTATCTTGCTTTGTCTTGATCGTTGAAAATGGCTAAATTATAAGCAATCAAACGTTTTACTATTGTAATATTATTAACGGACTAAAATCCTAAACATAAACCCAAATCTTTGACTTGGTGGTTTTCTGAAACAATCTAAAGTGAAGAACCACCAACTAAATTTCCAATGTGGAGCAGTCATAAGCAGAGTGGGATGTGGCACGGAGCCATGGCTTTCTGCCACAGCCTATTGAGGTCAAACTACTTACAGACTTATGGAACATTACAAAAAAACTACTATAAACTATGAATATGGAAAGAGAGCAGTTGGACACAAGCTTTTTATACCATCAGCAGCTATAATAGCAGTCATGCGATCCCCCCCATCTCTCTCCCCCATTTCCTGTCAGCCTACTGTCTGTCCCTCCATAAAAAGTATAAAATAAAGGCGGAAGCCACAACAAAAACATAAAAAAAACAATAGCAATCAGCATGATTAAACTAATGATAATTTCTTTATTCTGATACTGTAATATTTATAGTGGTATTACTGTTTCAGTAGTAATTCAAAGGTAGGAACTCTTTTAGTTGTCATGAAAAAATGATAGTTTGGAACCAAATGGGCCCTTATGGGTCTGTAACTCTGAGGGTGTACAAATGGAACCAAACAGACCAATTTGTACACGCTCAGTTAAATTAACATTGATTTTACAATCTCAACTGTCTCAGAGATAGAAATGGCATTACATGGCCTAATGCATGTCAAACTGACTATCTTCTCTTATGGGGGTCGCTGGCATATCTCTTCAAATGCGGGACCGCGGGCTAATTAAGTGTCAATGTGGGGGTCCTTGATGTGAAAACATTTGGGAACCAATGCTGTAGTGTATAATAATTTTTACAAAATGAAGAAATTAGATGGCAACTATAGACTCTGTCTGCTACACCTTTACTGCAGCAGCAGCTCATTAACCATAGTAATCTAATGAAATAGTTCCCTAAAAACCCTAAAACAGTGGCTATATATGATTGCAGATAAGTACCACCAGACGTGATAATGCACAGCTGTGGTAAGACTATGCTTTTAACGATGAGCTACAGTAAATGAACACTGTTAATGATAGTGTTAAATGTTAATGATCACTGTTAACAGTGATTTACTTAGTTGACCGCAGTCCACCAGGGGTCTATACTAGGCCCATTTCATTTTTTCCCTCTACACTAAGCATCTTTGGCAAAAACAGCCAATCTACACTCTCGCAGCACGCTGTGAGTGTGTAGAGCGACTACTTTTGCCAAAGATTCACCCCAGACGTTAGGACCCATGTGGTTAACTTTGTACTTTAAGAAGGCTGACATGTAACTCTATAGGGAACCTACAATCAAACTTTTTCTTTTTCATGTATTTGGCCCCAGACCCCCATCGGAAAATATTTTGTTTCATGGACATGGTTACAACATATTCTTTTTATTTATTTATTATTATATCTTTTTAAATTTTCAAATAGGATTAAAATGCTTGAACTAGTTTTGCTACAGTGAATACGGTATATTTATAGCCAACTTTGAGAACCACTGAACACTGACCTATAGTGTGAAGCTGCAAATGTTTTTAAGGACCTGGTTGGATATTTTTCACTGGCAATATGTTGTGCAAAGTAGGCTATGCCTCTGGTGCCTACTGCCCTCTGTTTTGAATGGGGCTGTTAAAAAGGCCAGTTAGTTTTAGTCCACACTCACCCCTCCCGACCTCGCACTGTCACGTGATGATTTTGATTACCGCCATTACAGGTCAGCATCATATCAAGGTCAAACCTCACGGTCGCATGGACTGGATGATTCATTTAGGAGGTGTGAACAAACCCACCGGTACCGTCACTCCCGTCACCGAACGCCAAGCCCAGTAGGTGGACAGGAGCGGTTCTACAGGGGCCCAATACCAAGCCCAGTAGGTGGACAGGAGCGGTTCTACAGGGGCCCAACACCAAGCCCAGTAGGTGGACAGGGGCAGTTCTACAGGGGCCCAACACCAACGATTCCTGACATGAGCCACCCAAACCCCAGAGAGTTTCACCGTCTAAGAATTGCTCTAGACAACCTTCTCCCTTGTGACGCCTCAGAGAGGTTTAAAGGGGCATTACACTAATTTTCAACATTTTACTGTCATCAATAGACCTTAGAGCTGTTGTGTGGAAAGAATAAAAAGGTCCCCCCATTCTGTGTTTCCTATAACTGCAATTATGAACAAAAATCTTTAACATGGTGAAACACATCTTGATGACATCATCAAGAATTCAAGATGTGATTCACCATGTTGATGATTTTGACAATTTATCCCAAGTGGTCATGCCCAACATAGGGATGCCAGGCCACATTGACATGCCAGGCCACATTGACATGTCAGCCGGGCTCTTTCACAGAGAACAATACTGGTCAATACTGCTAAGATAACAACTTAAAACCTATAGATATAGATGACCAAACTGCGGAGGGCCCCATACTAGGGCCCTTCCTATTTTTGCTCTATCTTTGCAGGTCATAGCAACCCTTACCCACCTATAGCTCACAACATGTATGTGCTGTGAGCTTGTAGCCTGGATAATGTCTTTAAAAACCAGGTGCTTAAGAAAGCCAAGTCCATTATTTTGTACAGACAACTCCCATCCCCTCAGCTCTGAGTACAGGCTGCTTCCTTCCGGCCTTCGCCTAAAGGTTCCAGGGGCCAAAAGTAACAGGTATAAATTCTCCTTCGTGCCTGTGTCTATCCAGGCCTTAAATGACGATAGGTCGCCGTTATGCATTTCCTTTGCTACACTGAAACCTTGAACCTTATTTTCTATGTGTACCATGTTCTTTTTACTGTGTTTATGTGATTCATGTGTCTGCCTGTTATGCTTTGCTGTAAACCAAATTGCCCCCTCGGGGACAAACAAATAAATTCACCTGAACCTGAGATCTGCTATTTTATCCAAACTTTAGCTCCAGAATAGGGACGCTAGGATTCAAGCAAAATTGTGTTTCAGCTGCAATCGCAACGCACAGACTGTAAGTAAGATGTAGGAGGTGTGCTATAACTATGGACCCCTATGGAGTCAGTAGACCCGGTAGTACACACTAGATATGATGATATTGCTGCTCTCAGAATAATCAAACAACTGAGAGATACCACATCAATTACCTATTAAACTTAATGGTAGAAGAGAAATTGAATTATAAAAGAGTTGAGGCTGACCACAGGATATGAAGAGATATTGTGCTTGGCAGCCGTATTCCATCCATTCATCATTGACGTAAAGGTAATAGGACTTCAGAGCTGTACTAATGACCGACGACAGCCTCTCTGTAAAATAGATGAAAGGTGTGCCATTATGGGTTGGACTCGTGAGAGGAGAGGCCATGCGGCTAATGACTCATTAGAGACATCTATAGCCAGACAGGCTGTGAGCCAAAAGGCCAGGAGTCCTTTTTAAAGACTCAATACTCCAGCTGACACTAATTGTAGCCGTCAGCATAGCATAGATTTTCATCACAGATAATAACAGTATGCTCCCCGACACATCTTGGCCTGTTACCCCCCTACTGGCGCTGCCCATGCTGCAACTTCGTTGCCACTACTCAACTTTAT
Source organism: Protomyctophum parallelum (assembly GCF_964188405.1). Taxonomy (NCBI): domain Eukaryota; kingdom Metazoa; phylum Chordata; class Actinopteri; order Myctophiformes; family Myctophidae; genus Protomyctophum; species Protomyctophum parallelum. Next base: position 24,555,711 of record NC_139706.1, read on the forward strand.
ATGCCATATATCTGCAAGTAAAAACCACCATAAACATTCTATAATGCATTCGTCACAGTTTTAAATGGAAGGCAACAGGTAGGCCTATAGAGTCTGAGGCACTATGACAATAATGAGACTGTTCTAGAAGGACTAAAGAGAACACCGGAGAGAATCAGTTCCAATATGTCTGTGTGCTGTATCACCGCCGGACTCTAGGAAACACCTGCAGTGGTGAGCTGAGCAGAAACATCTCTCATTTGGACAGGGGCAAACGGGGTGTTTTATGGCGCCGTGTACTACCTGTCAGTGCTGTCACCAACCTTGTACTGTAGCATCCAGACAGTGCACAAAGGGGTCTTACACAGCTGGCATAAAGATAAATAAATAAATGCATATTTAAAGTATATATGAATGACTCTGAGAAGAGGCAACTTACAAGTACTGTAAACAATAAACTGCAGGAATAGTGTAAGATAAATTCCTCTTAATGCCATGTTTTTAATGTTATCAGTAACCGTGGGGGAAGCTTAATTAGAAATTGACTGACGGCGCAACACTCCCCATGGCCAAATAAGTAGAGAAACCTGACAGTTGCATAAAATGAATCATAGAACACGCCCACTCCATTAACACTATTTTTGACCAAGACGTCCCCAGACATTTTTAATTACACCCGTTGGAGGCCCAGGAATAAGTCTGGGGACATCTTTAGATATTTTTGTTAACGGGCCAGCAATCTTCCTTATTATCTCTGAATCTACGGCGCTCACCTAGCCCCTCTCGGAACTCTACGTAAAGTTTCTGACATTTGGATGACTTTACATAGAGTCCCTCTGCATCTATTCCACGCTAAATGGTATACAGACGTACATACCTTCAGAAACGGCCGCGCTACGGCTTTTGGGTGGTGGTGAGACGATTCAAAAGAAGCATATATCTGCTATAGGAGACAACGGAAACCTCAGCTAATTTTAATTTGCCGCAGAAGCCGTTAAGTATTTTTAGTACTTTGTTTGACCGTTTTGGCTGCTGTGAAATTCTCTCTTCCTTCCTTATTGACATCCCATTGTACCGCCTCCAGCACCGGGGCTGGTTAGCTGCGCGTCCCTACGTTCCTGCCTCTGATCTGCTCTGTCGCAGCTAGCCAGCCCCGATGCTGGAGGCGGTACAATGGGATGTCAATAAGGAAGTCAAGGAAGGAAGGAAGGGATAATTTCACAGCAGCCAAAACGGTCAAACAAACTAACTAACGGCTTCTGCGCCAAATGAAAATTCGCTAAGGTTTCTGTTGTCTCCTATAGCAGATATATGCTTCTTTTGAATCATCTCACCACCACCCAAAGGCCGCAGCACGACCGTTTCCGAAGGTATGTACGTCTGTATACCATTTAGTGTGGAATAGATGCAGAGGGATGTAAGTAAAGTCATCCAAATGTCAGACATTTTACGTAGAGTTCCGAGAGGGGCTAGGCGCTCACCATGGATTTGATCTGAACGCCGATGTTCTGTCCTAATTTCTGACTTAACCAAGCATCTCGTTTGGAATATCAAGGCTTCTAAAGAGAGATCAGACTTATTAGCGCGAGGTAGTAATGGAACATTATAGCCTACCTCCCAGTTTCGCGGGGAAATGGAATGCGGGGCTTTTCAGAGTAAAATGTGCCTCATCTGCTGGGCACTGTTTTTATGCCCCACGAATTAAAAAAAATAAAGGCCATGAAAACTGTTTTTAAGGTGCACAAACCCCATACAATTCCATGATAGAATTTGATAACAATGCAGATCCAGTGTTTATTTTTAATATATAGTAACTAGTAAGCCAATGCAGACTAGCTACTAAAATGCAGGGCGCACTTAAAATGGATGAAAGTGAATACAACACGTACATTACGCAGAAGCAGAACACATACAAATTGCATGGTCTCATTCAGTCTACAAAATGCTGTGAGTGTTAAATCAAGATTAAAAAAAGGCCTCTCCTCAGGCAAAACCTTCGTCTCACCATTTCAATGAAGGGAGACAAATCCATAACCACTGGCTTTAAAAGGCCACGAGACCAACAAACCTTTTAGAAGACCAAAAGAGGTGTTAGCGGAGGAACAAAGGTCAATCAAATATAGACTTTCTTCAACGATTGCTTCGCTCTTCGACTAATTCCCAGAGGCAGAACGATAGGGGGTGGGCAGGGGTAAGGAAACAGCCAGTTAGCTATGTGTAGTGGACTCTTCACCTCTTTTCTTCTGTCTATCGAGGAAACGTCTTACACCACCCAGCACCCACTGGGAGTTTAACCAAGGTGAGATTTTGACCCCACCTCTATGCCCCCTTTCAATAACCTTAAAGACGTTCTTTCAGGCACAATTATCATAAATATTTCACAATGTGCCAACGTAATGATAGCTGGACTCTGGGTGTTCTTTGCCACTGTGCCACATATACTATTACTGGGTTAATCTAAAAAACTCCCCACGAGAATTTCAAGATTTAATTTGGGCATTTGGGGATGATGCACTGACAAGGGCCATCCATCTTCTCTTAACAGTTCTAATCTTTATGGAAGCGCCAGACCTCAGGTAGTGCATGTGATGGATAGCACCCCTGGCTGAGAACAGTCCATTAGCAGGAAGAGAAAACCACAAAGCCCGCCTAGCTCCTGCACTACGCTGTCTTAAGTGCTATTCTGTATGAGTGGCAGCCCTGTATGCTATATTACCAAAGAAGACAGGGCTGGACTGGCTATAGGACGTACCAGGCTTATTCCCGGTGGGCCGCGACCGTAGGGGGCCGCCATGATATAAAAAAATATTGACAGGCAGGCAGGCCAATAGGCAGCAGGCCACCAGGAAAGGTCCGGGCCTGCTGCCATTCTGCCAGTGCCATCATGATAATTTCACTGTACCTGTAGCAGCGAGTGACAAATACACCCTCTTCTATCTTGAATCCTTTTGCCAGCATCATTCTTGTGAGAGCAACAAAGGGTTGTGTAGTTGTCTGTTGGTTTGTATCATTTATGTTGTTCTGTAAAAGTGGTGGTATTAGGGCTTGTTTGTTTGTTTGTGTGTGCCTCAACGGAGCGGGCGGTAGAGTTTCTACTATCTGCACGCTGGTTGTGGTGGGCTGGTCTGGGCCAAATTCGCGCAGAAATGACCAGGCTGAATTTTTGTCCCAGTCCAGCCCTGAAAGAAAATAATTATGTTTTGTAACAAATGTCTACTCTAGTTAGCCATCTCTGTACCCAACATGGTTTCTGATGATGGAATCCCAAGCTTGGAGAGGGCTGCCCCATAAAAACGCAGAGGCTAAAGATCAACTAAAGCAAAACGACTCGTGTATATAATTAATTGAAATCCAACTAAAGGTCACAAACAACTTCTCAGACATTAACAAGTATAAGCTAGACCTTGTCAGTTGAATTGTTTTGCTAGAGAACAACAGCCATGGGTTCAAGTTTATTTCCTGTCAGACAGCTACTGATATTCACAAACACTGAAACAGGAAATAAACTTGGACTTGGATGTTTATGTTCAAGTGTCAAAAGGTAATATGCAACAGTGAAACTAAAGTGTCACTCGCAACAACTTACTGTAGCAGTTCAACGACATTTGTCCGCTTATACTAAGAGTCTTACATGTTGGAGTAAGTAATAACACCGGCTTAAACATATTTGGAGTTATGGAAGAATGACTAGATTATTGTTGCTAATCCAGGCAATGTTCTGTTATGATGTTGTCCAATTAAGGAGTTGTGTTTGTCAGTGGAGATCTGCTGTGGTGTTTTCCCAGGTACCCTACCACTGCCAGTGCTTCCATCCACGCAGACAGCAGGACACCTATTTTAAAAAAAACAGACTATGCATACAATAAAATAGAAGAGGCTCATTATTTGCAGAGATTCGGTTCACTTTGAGCAAACACAAAAACACTATTATCACATATTCATTTAGCCATTACAACAAGCTCCAGTGTGTTTCGGCAGAGTAAATAAAGGGAAGATAAAAATGCAGTAATCCATCACAAATCATTTCAGGCCTCCTGTCATCTCACACAGCATGCTAGCCTGCCTCAGCTTTAATTAAGTTATATACTAGAACTGCTGACAAGGAAATAAATAAAGAAATAGAGGGAAAATAGAGAAGAGTGAAGTCTGGAGAGTTTCTATGGAGACCTGAAGCATCTGGCTTGATCCCAACAGTTAGTTCTCCGTCGTCTTTATCTCTCACTCTCTCCCACCCTCTCGCTTACTATCATTAATTCACACAGGTGTGTACAGTCTGTACACACAAATTGTTCCTCATGCACATTTTCATTCAACACCAAATCAATCATTTTTTCAGTCAGTAGAGGCAGGCGGCAGCTGAACTTAAAAGACTGCATCAACTTGAAAACATTGCTGAAACTTGTATAATATATATATATATATATATATATAAAAAAAAATATATATATATATATATATATATATAATTAAACATCCTGTATGCAAATTGATTAGATTCTTACACAAGAAATGTGTTTGACATTTTGTAAAATTAATAAATGCAGGAAAAACCTACTGTAAACTCAATCACATTGCACCTACGGCTATGCCTCACCACAACATTTGAGAATCACTGCTATACTCATCTAGGCACAGTGCCATGCACACTCCGTCCAGCATTGCTACAGCCTACATACAGTCTGCTTTTTTTCCAAAGATAGCTGTGATTTCCTCTCCATACTCTCAGCAGTTTAACAACCTACTCAGTTATTACGATACAGGTACATCAGTATTACCAGGCAGGAGAATACTGATTGGGCATTAGCAGAACCATTACGAAAAAATCTGATTCATCAGTGACAGTAACTAACGGGGTGGGCATTAAGGTACTCATGAGATGTTCCTGAAATAAGTACATTTTTGCATTTATGTGACAAATGAAAGCTATAAGCTCTCCCTCATATAAAAATGAGTGGGCACTTTGGCAGATTAGATTTTTGAAATAAGATAAGACACCATGAAGGATTCCCTCAGGGGAGGAGAAACCTTGGCTCTCAACTCTCATCCTTTGTCTTCCCTGTCTTTTGTTTTTCGTCTCTTCCAACAGTGGCATAATCTGGTTCAAATGACACCATATTGTTGATAGGAGTGCAGCTTATTGTCTTCCTTTCATGTCTCTGATAAAAGACGCAGAGAGCTACTGTTCCCGGCTGCCGAGATTGGGAAGAGAGTGCCATTACACTTCCCTCATCTCCATAAAGCCTCCATTCATTCCATTTACCTCTCAGGACTCTCGGATCCTCCAGCCTGAAGGCAGAAGCAGCAGAGTTACAGAAGGCTGCTTCACTTGGCTCTGCTCAGCATGGTGTTGCACCCAAGCAGGCTGATGTGCTGAGTAGTGACAGTCAGCACATTGTTTTTGTTTTTGCACTTCCATTAAGACAACCAAGGACTGCTTTCGTTAAGTGCAACTCACTGGGATTAAAGAACGGGAGTTGGCGAAGGCAAGCGTTAGTTTCAATCTTCACTTTGAAAACCCAGGAATAACCATCTGTCTAATTCACTCTGGAAACTCAAGCCAACCGGCCCAGTGACAGAATGGATTAAAATAGGAGCTTATGCAGTAGATGATTCAGGGCAGTTATCAGGGTTCTCATTGCAGAACTGAAGTACTGTAAATTGTCTTAACTCAATATTGCTATTATATAATTATCTTGAAAGTAGGTACCAAACAATACATTGTAGAGGTGAATGTTACAGCAGACTATGTTTAAAGTACTGGAGGGGTTTGGTGAGTACTGTAATTACTCTTGCTTAATGCTTGGGAACACTTTAAATGATTTAGAAATAAGACTATAGGAAATATGACTTTGATACTGTATATACAGTTCAGCCAGAGCCTGAAAGTCAAATTGTCTGTTACGGAGGAACAAACACATCTGGTGTCCATAAAGGTGACAAACATATTATTTGATATCTGCGTTTAAAAACCTATTTCTGGAGGAAGGTCAGGTAGAGGCATTGCTAGCTGGACATGTCCCTGCAACGTCCCCAGTTGGATTCCTATGACCTCTGTTGCACAGTGGTCGTCAATGTACCCGTGCATGTGTGCCCTGATTTAGTTAATGCAGAAATACCAGTGGTGTAACACATTTCAAATAAGAAAATTATACTTTACTCCGCTCCATTAACATTAGACACCTCGTTACTCAAATGAAATCTCATCATCATGATGTTGGATTGTTTAAACGTGAGAACAACTCATATCAAGACCGGTTGCCTGCTGTCCATTGTTGTGTGCTATAAGATAATGAACATAATGTCCATTATTGTGACTTATTGTTAGTTACTATGAAATTGTGCATTTCCCGTCAGTCAGTCAGTCAGTCAGTCAGTCAGTCAGTCACGCCCCATATATGGTAATGCCTTGTGACATTACGGGATGTCATCAATATTAAGCCCATATATGGAGATCCCTGATGTCATCAATATTGGTCAGCAACTCTAAATCTGACCTCAAACCCTTAGATCTCCATATATGGAGCTGACCTGTTCTGACATTCCTTATGTTGATCCTTCCCCATCCTCTTCGATATCTCCCTTTTGACTGATACCTGTCTAGACGGGCCCTGCCCCAAAGTTATTAGTGCAGCCGCGCCCGGCAGCCGGCGAAAACATGCCCAAAAATATAGGCCCGGCGGGCCCTCATCAAACCCTGTACACTCAAGACACTGCCCCCACTGCCACCCTTAGATCTACATATATGCAGCTGACCTGTTCTGACATTCCATATGTTGATCTGACCTTATCAAACCCTGTACACTCAAGACACGCTCCATATATGGCCAGTACAGAATTCGTTCCATATGTTGATCTGACCCCCCATGCCAAAGCGCCAGCGCTCACCCAGCAGTCTGCTGTCACCATTCAGGGCGAGGTCGCTTCTCACCCTCAAGCGTCTTACTGGTTAGTGCCTGTTTCATACTGCATGCATGTACATTTTTAATATAGGATAAATTCTGTGCCAATCCTTTATATTGCACAGACATTGAGACAATAAGATGTAGGTACTCCAGTGTGTGTGCTGTGGATCCCTGGCACAGACATTGAGACAATAAGATGTAGGTACTCCAGTGTGTGTGCTGTGGATCCCTGGCACAGACATTGAGACAATAAGATGTAGGTACTCCAGTGTGTGTGCTGTGGATCCCTGGCACAGACATTGTGCCTACTGTAAGAAGAGTAGGAGAGGCATGGTGGTAAAAAGTGTACATACAGTACACTTTGTGTGACAGTCAGTCAGTCGCACGCACGCATGCACGCATGCACGCACACGCACACACACACACACACACACACACACACACACACACACACACACACACACACACACACACACACACACACACACACACACACACACACACACACACACACACACACACACAACACACACACACACACACAGTGTCACACACACACACACACACACACACACACACACACACACATGGAAAGACCTTCTGTCCCACATGTTTCTCCTCAGTGTGAGCTGTTTATTAGCGTTCTTGTATAATCAACAGAGATTGGCAGTTCAGCCTATTGGGATTATCTGTCGTCATGGTTACAGCCCCGCGTCCTCTGGAATCTGGGCCTATGCCACATCAGATTGTCACTCATACATGGTCACACATCACACCTGGGGGAGGGGGGAATTCGCTGGGGGACCATGATTCACGGCTTACAGAAAAACATATTTCTTTCTCTGTCAATGACAACGACTTGAGCTACACGTGTATGTGTGGGGGTTGGGGGGGGGATCCACTCGTAATTCCGATGGGTTAGGGTTAGGGGCGAGTCGGACCAACGTGCCGTCGGAATAATGCCTGAATAATGATGTGTGTGTGTGTGTGTGTGTGTGTGTGTGTGTGTGTGTGTGGCTGTGTGTGTGCGTGTGACCGCATTTGTGACCGTTTCTGACCGAGTCTACCCACTAGTTTTTGAGATATGGCTGATAGAGTAATGCCTTGCAGAGATACAACAAGCTGAGAAAATGACCTTCAAAGATTCATTTCTGTGGTCAGTGGCATTTAGGGCGCGCTGTTTTCCCGTCAAAAACTAGAGTGAAGATAGCCTATTTCATTCTGGAGTCAGGGTATTAGTATAGCCTGAAGAGTAAGGAAATTATAAAAAATGCTGCTATTCATGCAGCATTATTATTATAAAAGTGAAGATCACAACTGCCTTTTACTATACCTTACAGGCCAAAAAATACCCCAAATGGGTCCATTTGGTTCCATTTGTAGCCTTTTTTACAACAGACTGAAACTAATACAACACACCGTAACAGTGTTACACACCTACGCTCCTGGTGCCGTCAGGAGGACACGCAACTTTCTCTCTCCAGACGGCCACGCACACACACACACACACATAGACACACACACACTCACTCACGCGCACACATATAGTCCGTCCGTCACACCGTCCATCTCTTCAAGTCTACATAGTATACTTTCGCACCTACCTGCTTCACATTGTGTGTGAAGTACAGTACAGTACAGTACAGTACAGTACAGTACAGTACAGTACAGTACAGTACAGTACAGTACAGTACAGTACAGTACAGTACAGTACAGTACAGTACAGTACAGTACAGTACAGTGTCATACGGCATTAGCCAATCTCTGGCTGCTGAGGCCACCATTCCGTAATGTTTTAGATAAAATACATTCATTTAAGACCATAACGTGGCTGATGATTGTTTATTTGGATTGTACTTTGGCTGGTATTTACGGTAAAGAATAGCGTGTCGATAGTTAAGGGCAGACATTTCCCTGTTTACCTTCATACAGTGACTTAGCGGTACAGTACATGTAGTAGCGCTACTGTACTATCGCGGTTGGAGGACTACGGCTAATCTGGTCAATAAAATCATTACACTTAAACATTAATAAAATTATGTCATGTTTACATGCCGAGTTAAGCTTAAGTGAAATGTAGCTTGAAATGACATGATTACTAATATGGTTACAGATCTATTTAGACAAAAAAAAATACGGAAAAATAAAAAAAGGTTTTTAAGCTTTGCTGAACACTTGGTATCCCCGTGATGGCATATCTGTTTGTCAAGAATAGCCACATTTGTGCATTAATATATCTGTATCTCTAAAGAAATTTTATTTTTAAGACAAAATTGGTTCCAATTGGTCAGAGACTTAGTTTTGTCCAATAAAATGCATTAAGCATGTATTGCAAACAAATCACGTGTTCGTCCATTGTGCCCTTTTTGTCATAATATTGTGATATTGGTTTTGAGTTAAGGTCACTTAATTTTGAAGGTATTGATTTTGATTGATTGTTTACATGCACAGTAATTTATTAACGGTCCTAACCAACCATTGAAATAAGTAAAGGCTGTTATTTAATTTATTCCGTCAATTTGTTTTGTTTCGCTAAATACAGAGAATGAGTGAATGAGAGAAACACCCACACACCCAAACACCCACATGCGCGCGCGCACACACACACACACACACACACACACACACACACACACACACACACACACACACACACACACACACACACACACACACACACACACACACACACACACACATTAATTACAAAAAAAGTGTTGTAACCTGCCGTTTTGTTCTTCTTTCTAATTATTTGTTCGGCCCAAAACATTGTGTTTATTGAGTTGGCTTTGTCCGCGGCGTAGACGTCTTAAAATAAATACTTTTTGAAAAGTCTATGAGGAAAATGAACGGGGTCTCTCGAGGGGGCGGGACTGCGACGCTCTATACACATACTGTAGGTAACATGTACAGGTAGACACCAACCTGGGGAATATCAAATATCAATTCAATTCAATTCAAAGGAGCTTTTTTGGCATGAGAAAAAATAAGTTTACATTACCAAAGCAAGTGTCAAATGGGGTTTAACACAGCATCACTACCAGCTATTAATAAAATAATTATCTGTTAACTGCCAGGATTTGTCAGTGAACCCCTTATTTTGAAGGATCCACCAGGAACCGAAAATGTGTAAATTAGATGTCAATTAATTACTTGAATTGAATGATGAATTTGTATAGATGATAAAAAAATAATATTTCAAAAGTAATTTATTATTATTATTATTTTCTTTCCTTTTTGGTCTGAAATTAATTATCAATATTACGGACACAGGTACAGGTTTATTTCATTGATATTTCAGTAATATAATTCAGGCATACTAATGTTTCTGATTGTTAACAACTAGCCCATATTATGCTATTATCTAAAATATCAAATGATATCTATCAAACAATATCATGATATTGATACAATATCAATATATTACCAATGCAGGCATATTCTCAAAATTATTAATTTGGGGAAAAGTACTTGCATGTTGTACTAGTAAAAGTACCAATGCTGGAATGTAAAAGTACTCATAATGGAGAATGTCTTTTGAAAATAGCAGATCTACAACCTAGAACCAACCACAGGTAATCATTCACAGAATTTCTATATTTTTGTTACTAACCCATTTTCACACTTTAAATAAACATGCATGCACTTTCACATCACACAGTCAAAACGCGTTAAATAAAGGTCATAATCAAAGGTGCACGTATTCCCTAATTGAACATTTCAAACAGTCTCTAAACTCTGAATGGAAACTGTGAAGGCATTTAAAAAGATAAAAATGCAATAAAAGCAAACAAAAGTATGCCAATGCCAGACGCGTTTGGTGGAATCATTGCTATTCAAATTACAGTGTATTTTCCAGCCGATATATTTTCAACACGATAATCATCAGCGGAGGGAAGTGAGGTAGAAATTTCATTGAGCAAACAATGATTATTTTATTTATAATCCCAGGGAAGATACATGCTGAATATGAAATGAGGTGTTTCACAGTGAAGCAAACTTCAAGCCCTTGGAGATGTCGTTACATAAAATCCTTCCTCAGTGTTAATTAATCCATGTGTAACTCAGAGAGTACACAATCATACCCATACAGGTGCAAATTTTGGTTACATTTGTATAAAGCGTGTGTGTGTGTGTGTGTGTGTGTGTGTGTGTGTGTGTGTGTGTGTGTGTGTGTGTGTGTGTGTGTGTGTGTGTGTGTGTGTGTGCGTGTGCGTGTGTTTTCATGTAATCTATCAATGTCAGATAAATGTATAAGCTCCACTGGGAATGAATTGGAGATGGAAAGGTTGAATATATAGCTTATTCTAATGTTAAAGTTCGGCCAAATACAGCCATTAAAGAGGTTATTCATTACAACCAGCGGGGGTTATCATGCTGCTGAAACAATGACGGTACACAGTAACATCCTCTGTGTTCATTTAACTACTATGTACTAATGTAACCAAATGAACCCATACGGGACGGATCCATTTTGCAACCACAATAGGATAAATTAATGAACACTGAGGATTTTACTGTGTAGAATAGTGGTATAGGCAACAGGCGGCTCATGGGCATATAAATTATGTTAAATCAGTGGTTCCCAAACGTTTTAGTTCGGTATGCAGTTATACCACACACATCTTTATTAATTAACTTATATAGTTATTAGAGGTATGCATTAATTGGCACTGCCCTTCACAAGGTTAGGATTCGATTCGATTCTACGATGCATTGCAATGCATCGCACTTTTCTATATTTCTGCGACCATTGCGACCACAGGTCGCATATGAAAATTCCTGTCAGTCAATTAGATTACTTTTTACACCAATATATTACTTACTTTGTTGAATGTTCCAGTTCCTATATTTGTGTTCTGGCCAGTCATCTAATTGCCTACCCATGGTGTAGAGTAGATGGTAATCTATGCACTTTCTGCACTTTCTGTTCCTAAATCCATAGAATGGTTTTTATATTACTGATGTGATTCATGTAGGGTAAGCAGCAAAACAGTGATATACTGTACAGCAGTGAAGAAAATATCACCTGCTAACTAGAAAAAGTGCTCCTCAGAGCACAGGACTCCAGGTCAGGAGCGTGGGCGTGCATTGTTTGGCATCGAGTGATCATATTAGTAGCAGTTAATAGGGTTAAAAGGGTGGCATTTGTTCCTCCACATGCGTGCAACGTTTCACAGCAATTGGACATGATTTGAAGCATTTTGTTAAATGCACTGGGTGCAAATCATAGACAATAATCTGAAAATATTCATGTTGTTTATGAAATTAGTGAAAATAGGTGCTTCATTGTGAGTTAGCAAATTTTCACAGTTTTTTTTAGCCATTGATGCCTGAGGCCGAATCTGGGAACGCCTTTTAGGGCCTGACCTAAGGTTTCTGAAAACCTTCAAATTCTTATTCAACATTTTTTAAATAGTTATTTTGCTACATGTATAGACCAATTATTTGTTTAAAAACATTGGGACTGGGTGCACGGCTGACTGTTTCATGTAATCAATTCCCAACAGATCTCCAAAACTGTTGTTTTGGGCAGCGCTGGTTTCAGTCCATTCAACCTCCTCTTGTACTTGTTGGCTAGTGAGGTGCACCCTAGGAGACATTTATACTTCATTTCGCAACAGTATTGCGCACAGAGAACAGCTGATATACAAGTTCACATCGCATCGTGGACGTGACTGTTGTGAGTGTAGAGGTCTGCGTGCACGACACCATCGCGGGACGAAGCATAATACTTGATGGGCTGCAGGTGCGCGTGCAGCCGTGCACAAATAGGCTCTGCCATGGGCTCTGCTGCCGTGATCATGAGCGCACCTCCCGTTCTTATGACAGCGACTGGAGGTGTGATTTGAATTGCTATTATTGTTCACGCACAACAGAACCCAATGGATTATATATTTCAAGAGCGAGAGAATACAATAACTTCCTCCACACTGGGAGAAACAGCATCTGAAAGTTTGATGGGGCATTTTTTACGCATATGAGAGGTGTTGTTCTTGTGCTGCCGGCTTGCGTGCGCATGCTGGTGCTTATCAGTGTGATGTTGTTAGCAGCTGACAGACACAGATAGCGCACCGGCATCAAAGGTAGAACAACGTATAGGTTGCACCACAAATGGGTTAGTTTATAATGTATTTTTGTCAGTTTGGGTCCTTGCAAAACTCCAAATCTCTCTTTTGGGTCTCGAGCTGAAAACACCTGGGAAGTCCTGCTCTATCTAAACAGATTCTCTGAGTGAGAATGTTGGCATTCTATAATATTCCAGTATGTCATTGCGGTCCACTCCACTGACCCTCGCGCCCAGGCGTGAACAGGCAGTGCTGTTACTAAATGAACAACACTTCATTCATTAGCATACAAATTTCATTGGCTATTGCCCGCCACACTGTTCAGAACAGACAGCGGTCATGGCAATCACTGCCATGCTAAATGTATTAATCAGTTCTGCCAGGCTGCCAGATTTATTTTCATGATGAAACGCAGTAACTCTGCTGCAACAGTGTGTTATATAGCCAGCAGCTCTCCTTCCTCCTTCAATCATCATCTATGGTGGAGGCACTGGAGGTTCAGGTATCTGTTTTATTGATGTCTCTCACAGATTTGGCTTATAGTTCTGTTTTCTGTGTATCGTCAAGGTTATCGTGGGAAACTTTGATATTTGACTGATACTTGAAAATGGAAATGAAAAACGAACCTGTGTTCTAATAGATCCAATGCAGTTATAGCGATAAGTTCTTGTTGTACTTTTCATTGGATCAATATTTATAAAACTCCCAGATCCCACATAAACTTTAGACAAATTCAAAAGAACAGAAAAGTCATATCCGCAAGCTCACAATGCTTCGCATCGCAACACGTTGTGATCTTGTAGATTGGCTATTTTTGCTACTTTCGTGTGGGACTGCATGCAGACTCTAGTATGGCAAAGTAGGGCAATAATTTACAAAAAAGAAGGGGAAATATGAAGGTTTCTACAGCTTGTTCTTGTTGTTCAAAAATAATAAGTGGACTGTCTTTTGCCAATGTGACCAATCTTATAGGAATTGAAAGTTGAGAATAATAATACGTTATCTCTATTTCAAATGTATCTAGGCTTGCTCCTGCATCAGAAGCAGACGAGAGGTCTGCTTCTCTAGTTTTGACCAGACTGATTGCTACATTCGGCTGATTTTGTTTTCGAAGTGAGCAAAAAAGAATCCGCCTTGGAGAAGATTCGCTACTCCTCAAGAGGGTACGCTGGTGCTTTAAAGTTTTACACCATTTGGCAACCTTTTAACATATATTGAGAGGATGAATGCGGCTGACATCAACAATCCTTAATAACTCATTACACTGACCCTACTGTAATTTGTTAATTTCTTTTTATTGTTATTATTTGTTTGCATATTGTGTCCAATATTTGATTAATTTCTTCTATTTTTGAATATGTATATTTGTATGTGCCTTTTATTTAATTGTTAATGGTACAAGATACCGGGGTTGTGGCTCTTTCAGAGCGGGAACTTTGGGGGGAGGGAGGGGTACAAAATTAAAAAAGAATTATGCAATTTTTGACTCATAATGTGACTTGAAAAATTAATAAAGAAACTTTGATAAAAAAAAGTGAATCAGTCTTACTCTTGATTCCAGGCTACCTTTACCCCCCCCCCCCCCCCCCCCCCCCCCTTTCCACCACCCTGCTATACCGACAGACAATGCTTACTGCTGCTGACATCGGTGCGGTGGAGAGATACCTTCAATGTAATGTAGACACATTTCACATTGACACGTGCACTGTTCCAATCCACATTGTGTTAGATCTTGATGCTAATGGGGTGCATACGTTGGTTAGACATACTAACAGTCCGATAGGCATTAGTCTGACAACACCGTCACTCCCAACATGTGTGGCGTGGTTCCAACTAACCCGTGGCTGGTTAAAACGAAGAGGTTTCTTTAGAAACCAAGGTTTTGTAAGTAGAGTGAGCGAAATACTTCACTCTATGGGATGTTTCCCTTTGCGGAGCAAAAGGGCAGAAACTTCATTCATGAACTCCCCAGGGCATAAGCTCCTAAAATATGCCCTGTGGGTTTAAGAGCGATGACGTAGATGCCCTGCTTCTCGAAGCATCTAGGCTGCGTCTACGTCACAGCGCGCTCATTCGAACACTTTTCCTTCTGCCGGGCCAAGACAGAAGGGTGTTTCGAGTGAAGTATTTCGCTCACTCTACTTACAAAACCTTGGTTTCTAAAGAAACCTCTTCGTTTTGTTAAGTATTCGTTCACGAAATACTTCACTCTATGGGACCTTATGAACTCCCGTGTCTTGAAAATAGTCAAGTGTGTTCAGGGCTATATAAAGTAACCTAATGAGGGCTGGGCAACCTCTGGTTGATAGCCCGGTCCCGGTGGAGAATGGTAGTAGCCTCGGGCTGATATACATTCTCAGTGTAGATGCTTCATGTAGGCCTGGTATATCCAGGGCATCTAGACTTATGTGATTACACATGGTTTAATGGCCTAATAGGTCCATTATGGTGCGGCAGCCCCCAACACTGCGTGCGCCACAGAGGGCGCTGCCACGTCTAGGTTATAGTATGTGGCAAATGTTGAGGGAGAGGACCAGCTCGCTGCGGTACAGACCTCTTGGATTGGGACACCCTTACAGAGTGCCCAGGATGCTGCCATGCCTCTTGTGGAGTGAGCCCTCAGCGCCTGTGGGGGCTCCACTCCCTGACTAGTATAAGCCAGGCGGATGGTCTGCACTATCCAATTGGAGATGCTGACCGTTGTGACAGGCTTTCCTTTGGTCCTGGTACCCCAGGATACGAATAGTTGATTCCCTATCCTGAAGGGGGCCGTCCTGTCCACGTATGCTCGTAAAGCTCTCACTGGACAGAGACAGTTTAACCTCCTGTCTTCATTAGAAGCAAAAGGAGGGGGGTGGAAAGCCTGTAGGTCCACTGGAACGCACACGGAGAGAGCGTTCTTGGGGATGAAGGCTGGGTTGGGCTTGATAGTGACCTTGGTTGACCTGTCATCGAACCTCATGCACTCTGGCGAGGTCGAGAGGGCGTGTAGGTCGCTGACCCTTTTAGCAGTTGTCAAGGCAACTAGGAGGGCTACCTTCAGTGTCAGGTTCTTCAAACTAACTGTCGTCAGTGGTTCGAAGGGATCCTTGGTTAAGGCCTCCAGGACTAGGGTTAGATCCCAGGAGGGGACCAGGGATCTGTTGATCCTGTGTTCCCTTCGTACGCCCTTAACGAACTGCCTAACTAGGGGGTGTTTCCATACCGTCTCGTTTTCAAACCCCACATGGCAGACTGAGATTGCTGCCAAGTTGTTTTTGACCGAGGAGAGACCTAGTCCCCTGTCTAGGAACTCTTGTAGGAAAGTCAAAATGTCCACTACTGACGCTCGGTAGGGGACCACTTGAGTAGGCCGTGTTGAGCACCACTGCTCAAAGACGTGCCATGCCGTATCATAGCGGGCCCTTGTTGATGGAGCCCTTGCCCTCTGAATTGTGGCTATGACATTCGGAGGGAGGCCTACGTCGGACAACATCACCCTCTCACGGGCCAAACCCATAGGTCTAGGTCCTGGGGGCGAGGGTGAAAAATCTCCCGACCTGCTTGAGTGAGGAGATCCACTCGTAGAGGGAGTTGCCAAGGTTGGTCGTAGAGGAGGTGAGTTATCTCCGACCTCCAGACCCCCCAGGCTGGGGCTACTAGTAGCATTGTCAGACCCTGAGTCCTCACTCTGTCCAGAGTGGGGGGAATGAGGGTCAGTGGGGGAAATGCGTAGAGTAGGCCTTTGGGCCATCGGTGTGACAGGGCGTCTAGTCCCAGCGTCGATGGCCCCTCTATCGAGAAGAAGAGGGGGCACGTCGTGTTCCCTTCTGTGGCGAATAGGTCCACTTCGGGTGTCCCGTACTTGCTCCAGATCTGTGTGACCACCTGTGGGTGTAGAGACCAGTCTGAGTAGCGGAGAGGTCCTCTGGACAGCAGGTCTGCTCCTGTGTTCAGAATACCGGGGACGTGACATGCTGTGATGGACAGAAGCAGAGAGTCGCTCCATAGAATGAGCTCTCGAGCTAACTGATGAAGACGGGGGGACCTGAGACCGCCTTGTTTGTTTATGTAACACATCGTCGTTGTGTTGTCTGTTCTCACCAGCACGTGACAACCCTGTATGAGCGGTTCGAATTGCCTCAGAGCGAGGAAAACCGCCATCAGTTCCAAATAGTTGATGTGGGAGGAGCGTAGGTGCTCTGACCACACCCCCCTGGTTGTGGCACCCTCCAGCGTGGCTCCCCAGCCTGTCATGCTTGCGTCTGTGGTGACCACTTTCCTGATCAGAGGTCTCCCCATGGGGACTCCTTCTGAAAGGATCCGTCTGTTTATCCACCATTGTAGGGCTAGTATGCAGTGTGACGTCACTTCTACCCGTTGGTAGCTGGAATGGTCTCATGTGTAGCCTGGTCAGGCGGATTAAATGGATTGAGGAAGCCATTAGCCCCGCCATCCTGAGACATATGTGGAAAGGAATCGAGCGTCCTTTCTTGAAAGACGTTGCCGATTGTATCATCGCGTCTAATCTCTCTCGACTCAGGCGAGCTCTGTAAGAGACTGAGTCTAGCGTTATACCGATGAAGTCTATTGACTGTGTCGGCGTTAACATGCTCTTCTCGTAATTGATTTGAAATCCGAGAGAGCGGAGGTGGCTGAGCACTGTGTGTGTGTGTGACAGCGCCTCTTGTTGAGAGTCTGCGGATAGGATCCAATCGTCTATGTAGGTTGCTAGACGAAGACCCTGTTGTCGCAGTGGGGCTATCGCCGCTGCTGTACATTTCACAAAGACTCTCGGACTCAGGGACATTCCGAAGGGAAGTACCGTGTATTCGTATACTTTCCCCTCGAACCCGAAGCGCAGAAATTTTCTGTGCGGTGGGTATATTGGAACGTGAAAGTATGCGTCCTGTAAGTCTATTGACGTGAACCAGTCCCCTCTGCGGATTGATCGCAGTAGGACTGGTGGCGTCAACATTTTGAAGCGGAAGGTTTTCAGATAGCGGTTGAGAGCTCTGAGATCCAATATGGGTCGGAGCCCCCCCCCCTTCTTTTTCACCAGGAAGTAACGGGAGTAAAACCCGTTCATTGCCTGGTTGTGAGAAACCTCCGTGATGGCACCTTTTTGCAGGAGGGATCTGATTTCCTCTTGTAAAATGCCTGCTTCCTGTCCCCTCGCTTGAGAGAATAAGATCCTCTCGAAGGTGGGCGGTTTCGACACGAACTGGAGCCTGTATCCGGTCGCTATAGTGCGCATGATCCATGATGATGCTCCGCACTCTCGCCACTTTGACAGATGACGTGACAGGGGGTTCCCCGTGTGTGGGGGGAAACCCGCCTGTATAGTGGTGTCTCTCTGTGGCCTGTGGGTACCTTGAGACGGTTTGCCTAGGGGAAAACTCACCTTGTGTGGAGTGTCTCCCTCTAGTGGATTCTTCGGGTAGTGAAGAAATATTTTGGCGTGGTGGTCCCGGCCTGTAACAGCTTGTGCTGTTACAGTATGGGTTATCTCTCCCATGGCTGGGCTTGTGCCCTTCAGAGTTCGTTGTGTTGTTTTTTGTGTTTTTTTGTTTTTTTGACACTTTATTAAAGCAAAAACATTGACACTTTGTGAATTGCACATAACAACATTTTGGTACGTGTGTACACTGCTGCCCGTGGCAGTCTGCACACTCGTCCTCAAGCGCTTTGACGCCGGCTCGGAGGCGAGGTCCGTGACCACTGCCTCCGGCCTCGAACTCTGTGGGAGAAATCGGGGGGGTGAGGCTAGGACCCCCCTCTGGGACCTGCCATGCGGGTCACTTCCGCTTCCCAGCGCCTCGGCCCCTGGACGCTCCTCCTCTGGGCTTGTAGGGCGGGGGGGAGCGGCGGCGGTCGGTGCGTGGACCCTGCAGTTGACGCTGTCTGTCTCCGGAGTAGTCCCTCGGGGGCCCGGGTGGGTCCTTGCTGGACGTCCTGGGCTTCCATGGGGCACGCTTGCCCCTGCCGCGGCCCGGTGGAGCCTTGGCAGCCAGTGGCTGGAGAGCCTTCATCGTCTTGGTGGAGGTCTCTGCCTGCTGGATGGAGACCGACATGTCCTCGAGAACCCCATGGAAGAGGCTCTCGTGTGATATGTCCCTCCCCACCATGTCCCTCTTCACAGAATCGGGGAGAGGGGCGAGGTTCACCCACCTCATCCGCTCCTGGAGGATGGAGGACACCAGAGCTGCTCCAGTGTGCTTGGTGACATCATATTGGAGCTGGGCCAGCTCGTGTACCAGGCGGCGCATCTCAGCCAGGTTTTCTGGGGTGGATATGTTGCCCATTTTCAGCAGGAGAGCCTTCATGGATCCATGCAGGAGGCTTCCTGCGTTGAGTCCCCTGGCGACGAAGGTCATGTGGTCATACAGCCACCTGTTGATCTTAGACCCTTCTTTGTCGGCCACACTGGAGAAGACTGGTTCTTTGTCCTGTGGGATCACAGTTGGGGCTTGGGGGTTAGCCAGGTACGAGGCCATGGCTCTGTCCATGGAGGGCATCTTGAGAAGGTTCAGCTTCTCCATGTCCTTCATTTCAGTGGCCGCCCTTTTGCCACGGCGGTGGATGGCCTCTACCTTGACTATAGGGTTGGTCCAGGCTTTGCTGAGCAAGGTCTCAAGGCCTGAGGCCTGAGGAATGGCCTGCTTCTTTGGTACAGGAGGGGGGACGTACTCATCGCTGCGTCCATCCCACTTCACCTTCTCGCTGGGGATCTCCTCCCAGGCGTGGTCACAGCGGATAGCAGCCCTTTTGTAGATCTCCATCAAGGTTGAATTATCCTTGGGGAGAGCAGCGCGAGGCTGAGGTGGGGGTGTTACCTGTCTGTCGACGGGGGGAGGAAATTCCTCTACCTCGTCGTCTTCACTGTCCTGGAAAGGGAGGCGAGTGTACTCGTCTGCCTCTGACGAGTCGTTCTGGTAGTTGCCCTCGTCTACGACTTCATAGCG
The DNA here is from genome assembly GCF_964188405.1 of Protomyctophum parallelum. Taxonomy (NCBI): domain Eukaryota; kingdom Metazoa; phylum Chordata; class Actinopteri; order Myctophiformes; family Myctophidae; genus Protomyctophum; species Protomyctophum parallelum. Next base: position 24,575,604 of record NC_139706.1, read on the forward strand.
CTCGCAGTCTCTCTCCTGGAAGGAGGGGAGTTCGTCGTAGTCGATTTCCCCCTCTTCAGCGTCAGCCCAGTCCTTAGTGGGGGCCTTGCTGCGTGGTGGAGAGGCTTCTAGGCGGGCTGCCATGGTAGTAGAGACCGCAGTGCGAAGACGAGGCTTTGCTATCGGTCTGGCGGAGCGCTCCTCCATGGTAGCCGGGATCTCGCGGCCGCGAGGCCCGGTTGCTGGTGTACTCACTTGACGAGGTATCAGAGGGCGAGAGCCGCTCTTAGGTCTAGCTCCGTCAGCTTCGTAGCGGGCTGCGGTGGCCCTGTCTGCCGCTGCCTGGGAGGAGACCGTAGCTGTAGCACGGCTACGAGGGGCCGGTATAGGCCGCTCTCGCTCTTGAGTGGAGCCTCTGGCTGTGCGAGGCGAAGCTGGGGTATAGTCCAACTTCTGCCTCGGTCCATAGTGCTCGTGCTCGTCGAGTGTGTACTTTTTGTAGAACTCATCGACGCGCCTCAGCCTACCTCGTAGGTGGGTGAAGTCCATCCTTCTGCATTTTTCGCAACCAAATAGGTCGTCGAAATCGAGAAGGGCGTTGCGTGCATGATCCACGCCGAGGCAGTACAGACATACTTCGTGTCTGTCGGTGCCGGACATCTTGTTGCCGCATCCCGCCACAGTGCACCTCTTCTGTGGCTCGGGAGTGATGCCTCTTCGGCGGCGTCTAGCTGCGGTGGCGGTCTCTCTCACCGGGGAATACATGCTTGTAGCTCGTAGTTTTCCGTCGAGAGGGGGACCAGGAATTAGCTAACTTGTGAAAGGGCTTTGTGGCCACGAACGTGAAGAAAGCTAATTTGTTACGGGCTTCTAGGCCGTGTAGCTTAGGTGAAAGCTAGACTAGCGAAAAACGGGCTTACCGGCCTCGTAAAGCACCAGGTAGCTTATCGTATAGTCTCTAGGTGAAAAACTAGACTAGCGAAAACTGGCTTATAGGCCCAGTAAAACACCGGCTAGTTTAACGTTGAAGGTGCTATGCTAGCGCTAAGCTAGTGAGTAACACTACGAGAGCGAGCTAGCTCGCTAGAAAAGGTAGCACCTTCGTGAGACTGAGGCTATGTTAACCGTAGCGGGCTTGTTGGCCCCGAGACGAGAAAGATAGCAAAATAGAAGGTAGCGCCTTGCTAAGCTAACCGCTAAGCGGCGCTAGCTGTAAGCTAGTTGTTACCCCCCTATTTCTGAATTGGCGGTCTTTTCGAAATGTTCTGGTAATAGAACTTACGAACCGTCTAGGAGCTTTGTTTCTGCAGAGTTTTTGCGAAAGATTCTGTCGGAAGAAAAGTCCAAGTATCAGGGAACCTCACGGTACTCGAGTTGCACTCTTGTCCGATTTATAAGGTATTAATTGCCCTAAACACTTGACTTAGTAACAGAAGTCTGTCCTTTCAGCTCGGCAGAGGAAAAGCGAATGAGCGCGCTGTGACGTAGACGCAGCCTAGATGCTTCGAGAAGCAGGGCATCTACGTCATCGCTCTTAAACCCACAGGGCATATTTTAGGAGCTTATGCCCTGGGGAGTTCATGAATGAAGTTTCTGCCCTTTTGCTCCGCAAAGGGAAACATCCCATAGAGTGAAGTATTTCGTGAACGAATACTTAACAAAACTCACCCGTGGCACTGACATGCGTGTCAGGGTAAAACTAACCCGTGGCAGGTTCAAAATAACCTGTGGCTCCCGACATGCGTGGCAGGGTAAAACTAACCCGTGGCAGGTTATAACTAACCTGTGGCTCCTGACATGCATGGAAGGTTCAAACTAACCCGTGGCAGGTTCAAACTAACCTGTGGCTTCCTGTGAGGTTAGGTTTATGGTTTGGGTTTTGGGTAGGGTGTCAGACTAATGCCTGTTAGTACGTCGGACCTACTATAGCTCTGGTCCATAGCCTTAAGGACTTCACCTTAAGGCTATGTTACTCTCGACTTCCTGCCGCCACATGAAGACTGCACAACCTGTCGACTTCTGCAAAAATAAAAAGAACGATTTTGCTACTCACCAATACAAAGACGTTTCTTTTGGTGGTGAAAGCCTACTTTCTCTAGTGGACGCACTCTGAGCCCCCCACCGCACGTATAAAATTGACTTTTTGGTCAGAAAAGAAAATATTTCACTAGAAGGAAAAATCTTGTCAATGGGATTTTCTATTGACACTTTTAGTTTTTTCATTCTTCCGGTGAAAATAAATATTTTCTGGACAAAAAGTCGACAGGCTGTGCAGTCTTCATGCGGCAGCAGGAAGTCTATAGTAACATAGCCTTAATAAGGAGAAGTCCTTAAGGCTATATGGACTAGAGCTACGTCAGACCAAACACATGCACCCGATGCTAATAGCTCTAGCGTATACAATGTTTACTCAGTCACGGAGCAGAGTGGCGTCTAATTTTGACACTGTGGGTCAAAAACTACATTATTCATTATTTCAACTACTGTACTTTTGCGTTGAGAACGAGGCGAGGGCCAGACAAAAACTCTCTCTCTATGACAATGAAGATCTGTGTGTGTGTGTGTGTGTGTGTGTGTGTGTGTGTGTGTGTGTGTGTGTGTGTGTGTGTGTGTGTGTGTGTGTGTGTGTGTGTGTGTGTGTGTGTGTGTGTGTGTGTGTGTGTGTGTGTGTGGTGTGTGCTTTACAAATCGGCCTCATGGTGGCAAAATTTGGGGCAGAGGTTCGTCGTTGGCATCCAATGGAGTGTGTGCACAGTTTGTCATCAACCGGGCCAACTGTGCCGGAGATTAGCTGTACACAGACAGACGGACGGTATATAAGACTAATTGATTTAGTCGATTATGAAAAATAAGTGCTTCTCAATCATTTGATTAATTGAAATTGTAATTTTAATAATATAAATGCAGCCTATACAGCAGAGTCTAATGTGGGTCTGGAAAGAAGGGCCGGTGCTAAGATAAACATATAAACCTGAAGAGAGATGAAACACACTCTATGAACATGCTCATTTCATTTCAGGAGCGGTCGATATGTGGCTGTAGTGGACAACAGTCAGATTTAAAGGCTTGCTCAGAATGGCCCTACAGGCCATTAGAGGTTCAGGGAGGTCGTTAAAGACTACTGCACAGAATTTGGCAGAATGAGAAGGAGAGAGTAAATTACTAGACTTTGCTGGTTGGACGACAGTCAGTCACATGGTCATTCGCTATAGAATCCAAATTTCTGGTATGGAGCATTCAGCAGCTCAATGGAATTATTATTATATCAACACATCTGACTATTACATGAACAGTATTTGATATTTATGTTTGTTTAACCCATTAAGACCTGAGGCCTATTCTACAAATGTCTATTCTACAAAAGGGTTAGGGTTAACCCTAACCCTAACCCAAAAAAGTATGTTGCTAAATCAGTGGCACTCAAACATTTTCATGTCAATGACCTCCAAATTATATGTATTTGTCCGCCGACCCCCATCCCAAATATGTTGTTCCATGGGGACTCCCCAGATAAGAAGAAAAGATTTGAGTTAAAATGTTCGCTTTAAAAAGTATATACTGTATTTCAAACATTTTCAAGTTTTTTCAGAAATAGCAGATCTACAAGCACATAGCGTGGCACGAAGTGACACACTATGAGCTTATATATCTGCTAGTTTTGAATAGCCAAAAGTATAAAACAACTCTGGTGTCCCTATTTTGGGCACACTTTATTTTATTTATTTTCGGACCAATGGTATGTCGGACCAAAGTATAGTAACCTCAAAAATGACCAAAATAGCTATCCAATAGCTTTTTTCTTAATGAACCCTGGCAGTAAGCCACTGTAAGCAGGAAAAGTGGATGGTTTGAGAAGCACCTTCAAGACTGATCAAGCTACCAGAGGAAAACAGACTTCCAGAAACATTCTTAAGAGAATTCTCTCAAAAAACACCTCATCACCATTTTCCACAGTTTCATTTAAAAGAGTATATCATTCTCAGCCTTGCATATTTTACCAGTGCTCCCGCAGCATTTCAGGAATGTCTCAGCATTCTGTCAAGGAATACCGTATATGCCACCAACTATTCCTGATAGAAATGTCACAAATTAGTGACACTTGGAGACTTGAGAATTGGTGTACTTGAGAATCTATAAAGATTTAAATGTGGCGTACAAAATATCATATACAGTATTCATCAGTACAGTAATACTGTACTGCGTGCGTGCGTGCGTCCATGCTTTACTCTACAGATCAGCACCAGTTATTATTCACTGTGTTGAGTGCTGCTTTTTATATTTAGTTGTAAAAACAATCATATTGCGGAACCATACAGTATTTCTGAAGACTGGTTTAGACCACAGGCACAGGTCTAAAAACTACATTATACTAGTGGAAGAAACCCTAAACCTGAACTTGATCACCTTTTACCTATTCTTCTAGTTTCACTCTTAGCACCATCCATACTACCCTCCTCTCCTCTGACACTTCATTAACAATAGTTAACGCAGTCAAATGAAACATGTGATATTCTGTGTCTTCGTTCAGATCGTAATGATACTCTGCAGTATAAAGTCATTAAAATGTAATCAGATGTAATTATCAAAACTACAGCACAATAATATGCAGGGTCAACAGCCGCTACAGATGCACGGCCATATCCTAATTGCTGTATTCCTATTTGTTTTTCCCAATAATGCCCAATTGACACTCAAATGAAACATGTGATATTCTGTGTCTTCGTTCAGATCGTAATGATAGCAGTATAAAGTCATTAAAATGTAATCAGATGTAATTATCAAAACTACAGCACAATAATATGCAGGGTCAACAGCCGCTACAGATGCACGGCCATATCCTAATTGCTGTATTCCTATTTGTTTTTCCCAATAATGCCCAATTGACACTCTATTGAGTGAACTTCTAAACTAAAGACGCAAAGGAAGGTACAGTATCAAAACAATGACAAAAATAGAAACATTTGGTAGACTGACATGAAAGCCAAAGATCAAAAGAATATAGAGTTGCGGTACATTGCATCATTTGAGGGCATGCGACTGAATGATCATGGAGCCCATTGCAGACAAACCTGCAACAGCACATATGCAAGGAAACAAAAAAAGACTCGTTCATCTTTACCCCAACAATCACTTTGGTTTCAACAGTTTCACCTCTTTTATATTCATGGAAAATAAATAACCAGTACATAAATCAGGGTGAACTTCATCAGAATCCAGTGCCAATGCAATCAACCTCACCCAACAAAAAATACTCTCAAAATCAAAGGAAGAAGGCTTTGGAATAAACCCAAAATCACCATGACTGGACTTGTAAGATCCAGGGGGTTTGTGTGGCTCTATCATAAAGGTCTAATTTAGAATGTTTTTGTAAGCGAGAGCCATATGAGCACACCCACTGTTTACCACACGACCTCCACAGAGAACTAAAACACAGGGTGTTTCCCCTCGGCACAGCCATAATGATATACTACTATTTCTGTTCAGGCAGCTGGTGGGCGGCTGGGCTGAAAAACTCACTCGTTCTGCATCCTTCATTTTCACTCTGAATCTTGTAAGACATTGCATGGTTCCCTTTTATAAGAATGTCTCTGTTACTTACAGTAAGTTGTAAATTCCTTTACTTGCTTTAATGGGAAGGGCAGAAATGACACAGTGAAGGAGAATACTTGAGTAAAGGCATGGCTCACTATATTAATATTTGCTAGACATAGACAATATTATGTGTCCATTTAGTGTTTTTCTGTCACCTGTGTGAAGTGAGGGGCACTCTTATCATCATCTCAGTCAGGCCATCATCTCAGTCAGGCCAATTAGAATCTGCGTCCTCACCTTCGTCTTCAATGTTTGTGTTTACAATTTACAATTTAGGCATTTAGCAGACGCTCTTAATCCAGAGCAACTTACATTTAAGCAAGAACAAAAGCATGGGAATACATCACATAAAAGCATTTATCAATATCATGAAACATGCGTAAGCTAAGAAAGTAACAGTGGAATATCTATATAATGAAACTATACATACACTATACATATAAACTATACATATTTACTACTATGCTATACATATGTACTATGGCGTGCTATAACTATATACAATACAATTATAGTGCTGTCTACATAACATGCTATAAGTCTGTGTCAAATGCTATCTAAGCCAACAGAAATGCTGGTCATGTTTACGCAATGTTTGTGTTTACACAAACACTCAAAGCTGGCCATTCATTGTCAATGGCTTTTCATGTTTGTGTTAGGACAATGTTTGTGTTTACACACACCCTCAATGTTGGACATAGCCAGTGCCCCTCAAAAATGGTTGAAATCCTTTTCCAACTGGGGAACCTTTTAGGTTTTAGATTGGGCCCTGTTGCAGCTCAATAATGGAGGCGAAAGCTCATATATTTACCCTGCAGACAAATTAAACAGAACCTAGACATTTAAAACCATATTAAATAGCACACCTATAATATTGGCTCTTGACTCCCAATTCTCCCTTTTTTAAACAGCTAGGGATCTAGGAATACAAGCCAGCCATTAGACATTGTACTTGTCTTTTGGCTGAAATATTCATGTTGCAACAATTTTCATTGGAATATTTAATTATACAAAATTTTGATCTTTTTACCATTAACTGTTGTTGCCAAGTAAGTGGATGAATTCTAAATGCCTCCCCTTGAGGAGGGATGGAATGCAGTATCCACTCTCTGCAGTTACCGTAGAGTGCAATATTAGGCAGCACACAACAGCTTAATTGCACACCACAATTATGATGTTCAAGATGTTACTTCAGTCACAGCCAAAATTAACACGTTTGAGCTTAATAAATCACATATAGGGAATTATCTCATTGAATTATGATGTTCTGGGGATCTACTATTATAGCCTGGCTTTGGCCAGACTTATAACGTGGATTCACTAGCGCTTCCTCATACCGGGGAGGATAGGCGTGAGTGAATCTACGTTATGTCTGGCCACAGCCAGGCTACCACTATTACACCACAATGCAATAGACATTTCAGTCCTCATTAAATGGGCCACTGCATGCCCTCTCTGCCTGTCTGATATGGTCTGCAGCAAGCAATGCTGTACATAGATAATATGATTACCCGTTGCCTTAGGTACAGAGGTCTTCACAAATCCAAAAAGTTAAACTTTGTTCCAAAAATGGACCCCACACTGATGATGCACCTGTTGGCCTTTGCTCACTATTATTCCATGTCTTGCAATTTGCATCCTGATTAGCTATGCCTCAGTATTTTCCTTTCACTACAATCTTTCCCCCATACATTTTAGTTTAATTTAGTCATGATTGGCTGAATGACATATGCTGATCGCAGCATCGAGAAGTACAGTATACAAGCTATAGGCAGGCACTCAACCATCTCAGTATGATGCAGAGGTGAATGACAGTTTAAAATGCTCAGGTCTCAGGTTTAGACTTTTAGCGGCGCCTACGATACATAGGAAAATGTAATGTAATAATTTGACACAGTAGGTGCAACTGGTGGGCCTCACCCTGGTTATGAAGCCATTCTGTGACTGGTCACTAGTTGTTTTCTGCTTTGTGTATTGGTTCTCTTTCGCCCATATTGACTAAAGTGTCCCCTCAACCAATGACTACGAATTCCACCACATGTCCAACCATGTTTGGCAGCTGATTTTCGTCAATGTTTGACATGTTGACTTGTTGAGTTCCGCAACAAGGTCACTCACAGTGACATTTCAGCACACATATGACACATTATTTCGTATTGGTCAGATACTGCTGTATCGGTCCAAGGGCTGATAACAATTATAATCCCAAGGGCTAATATGTCTTATAACCCCCTCAGTTATTATTACCCCTTTCATCTCTCTCCATCACCCAGGGCAAATAAAGGCTGGGTATGTGATAAAAAATGATTGATGGATACCTGATAGAGGGCTGTTGTGCTAATTCTTCAAAGAGCGAGTTAAGTGCATATAGACTGTAAATCAAATGGAATATCCATAATGTGTCTGGCTGGTGCTCTTATGATTATGCAATTGTGTTGTGCCTCTATATTTGCATAAAAGTAGTAGATGGAAACACATTGATTTGTACTGTATTTTACTGACTTGTTAAAACGTGACCTATGGAAAAACTTCAGTGGGGTCTCAAAGTCACTTGCCCTTTAGTGTGGTGGAGCAACAGATGGTACACATTGATGCCATCAGTGTTTAACTATTAGTTCTCTAGTTACTGGCTTTGGGTGGGATCTGGGTTGCGCATGCAAAAACCCCCCCGAAAAAACACTAACTGGACTTTTGCCGTATGAAAGTTGAGTGCTATTTTCCTAATTACAAGAAAAGAGTAGGCCTATGTGGCATTTGAATAAAAATATTGTTTAAGTTACTTGCCTTTGCAGTAGAATATTTATGACTCAGTTTTAGACTATACTCCATTTGTCAAGGTGAGCTCTTTGTACTGTAGGTCTATGTATTGTATTTGAGGACTGATTCATGTTCTGTTCCACTTGACATAACTAGGCTATAACAAGTTGCCATTTTGATTTAATGTATGGTGGTTGTCCCTTGTTTTTCAATGCCAGTGTAGCCCCTGGTATTAAGTGTTGCTATTCCTGTTTTTGTTTGTATCAATATTATAGGAATATAGGCTACTGTATTTAGGAATATAATAGGAATATACTGTAGGTACAGTATATGCTCCATTTTCTAATTTTACAAATGTTTTTTAAATACTCTCTAAGACTGGTATTGGCCTACATAATGAGGCCTTACAAAACTAAAACAAGATCACTGCGATTGCTACTGTACAAAGCCTGTGCAACCCCCCTGATTTCACTGCTAGAATTGGTGTAGTTTGCAAAGTCAACTTATAAAAACTTTAAAATGTTCCTAAAGGTCATAGTGCTGCTCAACCAGATGACAGATGTGGTCCTGCACTTTGTATTAGTAGCCTATATTTGACCCTGCAGGGAAATGGAATGAGAATATTCATATCATTGTCCTCGGGAGGCTGACTCGCAGACTTTTATGACCGTCATACGACCCTTTCTGCTGCACACATGGGCAAACTGCTGCACCATACTGGAAAAAACAGATGGTTTCCATATCCTCTCGCTGGCGGCCGCTGTGGTTAAGGGTTCGAGACTGGTTAACGGACACTCCTTTTCCAAGTATTTGTTTTGCTGTTATTGTAATTGTTGCAGTTTGGGGGCACACCAAACAGTACAGTACTAGACTTTAGAGTCATATATCCCACACCTTAATACTAATCAACAAAAAGGGGGAGAACAATCAACATTTCCTATTCTGGGTTTTCAGAAAACTAAGCACTGTCCATTCTATAAGATAACGATGGAGGTTAAGTAATTGATCAGAGTGGATCCTTTCCTACATTTGTATACAGTTGCTGTATATGGCAGCTGCCTTTTCTTCTCCAAACAGACAAAAGCAAAACAAGAAATAAACGTTGCCTACACTAACATCTTCTGGTGTATAGTTACGACTACGATCGATTATGTCGGCTAATCATCACCTCTATTATGACCTTGAACTTTGACCTTTCAAAGGTAAACAATGTCTTTGGGCCAGCCTATTTATCATTGCCATAAAATAAATGAGGATACCCTGCAACGCATTGCTGCAGGTAGAACTAATACTGCTTCTCTGGTTGGTTTTGGATCTGTCTGTCTGTCTGTCTCTGTCTCTGTCTCTGTCTCTGTCTCGTCTCGTCTCGTCTCGTCTCGTCTCGTCTCGTCTCGTCTCGTCTCGTCTCGTCTCGTCTCGTCTCCTCTCCTCTCTTCTCCTCTCCTCTCCTCTCTCTCTCTCTCTCTCTCTGAGAGTCTCTCCACACCTCTCTCTCTCTCCCTCTCTCTCATTCCTAACAAACAACGCTAAATTGATCAGGTCTTATAGTGACTTTAATTGCAAAATGTCCGAAAGCAATGGTAATTTCCAGAGAGGGGACAGCTGAGCCTCACCGTTGTGGAAAGCTCCTCACCTCAAGGTTACAAGCAGCCTGGCTGTGTGCTGCGCATGAAATACTCAAGGAAGACGTAAGTCTCATTAAGGCCCATAAAGGACATCCCTAATAAAATGCTCAGGCTGACATGCAGGCGCTCTCCAGTGATGGCTGATTAATTGCTGGTGCAAATGAAAGCATCGGAGAGAGAGAGCTCGGTGCTGTGTGGCTGTATAATTTATCCTCTCCTCTGCTGTCGTGTCCTCAGAGCCTGGGGAGATCACCCAAGAAGATGGGAGAAGAGAAGTGTGGGTGCGGGGAGGGCCGAGAGGGAGAGAGGGAGGGGCGGGGGAGCCGTCTTCATAATATGTTGGGGAATAACATGTTTAGGGCACCGGTGAGATCATTTGGTTCGATTGTTTTGCTGAAAACAAGCTGTATGCGTTGACATCGGGGGGTTTAGAGGGAAGATATTCCACACCAGGTCATGGATTAATAATGATGTCTTCAACACAGGCCATGGGAAGAAATATGGTCTTAGTAAAGATGACCCAAAACTTATTCCAGGCTACCATATATCAAGAGGAGATTGTGCTATTTGGTGACAGCTTGGTTCTATTCTCATCAATAATCTTACAGATTGTCAAGAAGACAAGATATATATTTCATCATCGCCTTTGGTCACATACCTGTTTATGATTAATTGAGTTCTTTCTAATGCCAAAAGGGCTATTTCCTTGTCATACATGTAGCCATAATTGAGTGTGTAATTACCCCTGTAAATACTTTGATGTTTTGCCTTTGATTATTTCTGAATCAAGACTGAAATGGATTCATCATTTTGAGAAGAAGCTTTAAGAATAACTGATGATGATGCATGGGTTCATTACAGTAACAGCCGGGGTAAAAACAGAGATATTGTGTTCCAAGGACAATCTGGGCCAGTATAGCACCCAGATGGGGCCAGACACGCATGACACAGCTGTCCTCTAATGGTGGGCTCTGGAGCCTTTTCTGTCGTGCATGAAAAAAGAGAAAGTGAATGGAAAGTGAAAGTCACAGCAAAACCTGGAGTGCTAATTTAACTCTCAAGAGTAACTTTCCACACTCTTAAGAGGTAATTAACACTCAAAATCTTGCTGTGTAGGAATGGAAGCAGACGAAGGGAGAAAGCAGGCCGCTGTCTGCGGAGTAATGGAATGTTCCGGCATATTCCTCATCATTCCTTCTTCGACATTATGACAGGCTATAGGGAGGACTGTGAGCGGTGAATGGCATCTGTTGGGAGAGCCGTCTAGAAGCAGCGGCGGAATCAGAAACGACATTCTAACAAGCAGTTCTTCTGAATAGCTGAAAGGAACACGGCACCGTGCAAAGGTTTCAACCCTCCACAGCACTGATGCGTGGGGGAATAGAGGGGGATAAGGGAGAAAGCTTTAAAAAGCTCAGTGACAGCACAAAGTGCATACTTTTAATACAGCAGCATCACATAGACAGGTTAATAAGGAGAAGCAGTGGCATAAATATGCCACCGTGGTGTTTGAAACTAGAGACCACTTGTCAGACTCAACATCGCTAGCTATAGGTCTCTCTGCGGGTGGCGCTGCAACTATAAAAAGGTGTCATGTCAGGCGGACTAGCGTGCCTTTGTCTCGAGTAGACTGATGATGATTTAAAATGCTTTGTGGAGAGGAGACAGCTTGTCTAAAAGGCTTGTTTCAGTGGCTGCTATATGGCGTGCTACATCCCTGAGTCACCTTCAAACAAGCCTCTTGACTAGAAGCTTGATTGGTCCCATAAATACCGATTCTAATAATTTCATCCTCCTCCAAAATCACCCATCAACACACTTACAGGCAATTCTGAGACTCTTAAAGAGTAAAACAAGTATCTTGTCAGACTGATATCATGTGATATGTCATTGTGATGACTTTATGCTCCAAAATTACGCTATTGTAAATGTCTTATAGCGAGCCTGGCATGGCTCGTAATACACAGCAGTCTAAAGAGGACTGAGATGTTTTTTGCCACAGATTGTGACAGTGTTGATGACATGAGAAATGATGAATATTGTTTCAGTGGCTGCTATATGGCGTACTACATCCCTGAGTCACCTTCAAACGAGCCTCTTGACTAGAAGCTTGATTGGTCCCATAAATACCGATTCTAATAATTTCATCCTCCTCCAAAATCACCCATCAACACACTTACAGGCAATTTTGAAACTCTTATAGAGTAAAACAAGTATCTTGTCAGACTGATATGTCATTGTGATGACTTTATGCTCCAAAATTACGCTATTGTAAATGTCTTATACAGCGAGCCTGGCATGGCTGGTAATACACAGCAGTCTAAAGAGGACTGAGATGTTTTTTGCCACAGATTGTGACAGTGTTGATGACATGAGAAATGATGAATATTATGACGTGACCTACTCAACACAACAAGAGTAATGGCAGGAGGCAAAAACAAACATGTATTTAGTCGGTGTCTGACGTCCTTATGTGTCTAGGGAGTCATTAGGCACAATTATACACAGTCAGTGGACAAGGAATACCTTGCCATCCAAACATGCCATCCATCACTTATAATAGTTTGTTTACTGTGAATCTATCACTTGTGATAGGACTTTACAGCAGCGCATGGCAACAATGTTTTCATAATTATGTCACTTAGAATTACCTTATACTTTGACAGGCAGGTGCCTCGATAGGGGACCGCAAACTGTCATTCAATAGTTAGTCAGCCATGGGCTGGAGGTGTTATAATATTCACATCATCATGACAATCCGCACTTCTATGATGTTATCGGTGACAAATAAAGCACTATTTTATACTGGTTTTTCTCTTAAGGGTCTGGGGCATTGTTAGTTAAATTTATCAATTTGTACAGTACATATTTGCTATCATGGCTTGAATATATCCCTGTGTCTACACACCTGGAAGATAAGGTGCTGCGTGAATCCTGCCTCCTCTAGGCCACATATTGTAATCCAGAGCTCGAGTAATCTCTAGCTGCAGGTGTTCAGCGACAAAACAAAAGTAACTAAATTGAGGCATAATCATTGCCTACTTCATTCATTCCACCTGGAGCTTTGTTAAAGTACTGTACAAAGCTACATGTCAGCTGACAATGAAAATACAAGATAGCACTCTAGAACCAAACTAGCAGAAAAGGTGATTGCTTTTGCTTCAATGCCACAGAAACTATGTTGAGATCCATTAACGCGGCGCCCCGCACTTAAAACAAGATACACGGACAGTGGACACATGATATTCACAGAGAATCAACAACAACACGGAACAAAAACAACAACAAAACCTACCCAGCGCAAAAAAAAACACGGTCATCACTGTCTGCATTCGTTCAAAATGTATGGTTTGTGTGTGTGTCTCACTCAGATCGCACTGCCACATAGATGCGTGGCGTTAGATGCGCACTTCTAGTAGTACTACAGATTCTGTGTCCAACTCTTTATTTTTATGTAATGAATTAGGCAAGATGTAGATTTATATTTTATACTGAAATGTATTTTTTCATGTATTTTTAAAGATGTTTTACTGTCTGATGAATACCTTTGCAAGGCTAGTATTGTTGAATATTGAGTATTGAGTATGCATAGCTAGCTACTGTATCATAAATTGAGATAATTTAAAACAGACATCTGTGTACAACAGTAAATACAGCCTAATAGATTGTGTGATCTTATATTACCATTAACGTTGACAACAAGGAAAGGATTTCTATGAAGATTTGTATGAATTATAATGGATTGACAAGTCGGGCACTCTCCCAACTGCACATAATCGTCAGCTGAACGTACAGTTAATGGTTTAAGATTAATTAAGTAAAATGAAAGGTCTACAAGATCACAATGAAACACCTTGTGAGCTTGTAGATCTGCTATTTTTGGCACAACACCAAAACTCAACTACGTATAAATCATCTTTAAGAGAACACAAAAGGAATGGACTCAATGGCAAGAAATGAAAAATGAGATGAATCCATAGCCAGGCTTTCCATCATCCTGATGAGATGGCAAAAAGAGGTCAAGACGTTGAATAAACCCTCCAACAAGTGAAGGCCCCATCAACATTCCTGCCATGCACACAGACAATGACAGGTGCAAATAGTAACACTTTAAGGGGACTTGAGGCAAAGATCAGCATCCAAATCACACTTAAATTAATATATGCCACAATCAGGTTATTGATGGAGAAGAAAACCTGCACAGAACTAAATCCTCATATTCATGTTGCAAAAATCTGTGCCTTCTGTATAAATTGTGAAATGATGACTTCATGGGACAGAAGCAGAACAGTACACAGTAAAAATCCTCAAGGACCCTTACAGGTCCACTTGGATTGACTTTTACACTCCCAGAGAATTAAATCAACACTGAGGGTTTTATTGCGTAGGGAGTGAGAAACGTGCCAAATTTGTAGCAATAAAAATCTCATTTTGCAGCCTTTCAGACCACATGTGGCAAGCAATCGGTTCAAGCAAAAGCTTGCTCATTCGCTCTGATTTCAATAAAGAAATAATCATAATCAAAACAAATGCCACGACACAGAAACATTAAGCACATGAACCCTAATGTCCCTGTTCTGCTTCTTTAAGTAGAGATATTCAGCTATTTGGTGTAGAGGGAAATACATTTTTATTACAGAAAAAGAAATCCCTGATTGATCATCAACTATGGCAGCATAAATGAACTAATTCATATTATTACTGTACCTCATTTTTTTATGACAATATATCATTATAATCATGTTGTCTTATGGATATTCCGTAGGGTATATAGTCTCAACTCTCAACATAGATTTTTTTTAACTAATAGGTGATTAGATAGTTTTAGGTGTGAGATGAGGTTGAAAGATCAGTTGAAAAACTTTCTTTCTGATCCTTCCAATTTGTGCAAACCAGCATCCATTTTAATGAATTATACAGTGTCAACCTTCACTGCACTAAGCACATTTGAATAAATGTAGATTTGGGATTTACTGTACGATGAGGCCAGCATGTCAAAATGATACACAACTACATGCAAATGCACAATATTTTACAACTTTGGAACTTAAAAATTAGGACTTGGAAGATTACAAAATTCCATGCACCAAATATTCTCCAGCGGCTTCAGTTGATTGAGCACTGAACAAGTGCATTTGTGCTGTAATTTACATTCAATTTATAATAATTATTATAACATAATAACATATACACAGTCCTAAACATGTTATATACATGGAACACCAATTCATTGTTATAACATTCAATCCGGTAACCCCTTTTTGTAACATTAAAAGCAAAGAAATATACGTTTTTGTTCATCAGTAAACCCAGGTCAGGATTTAGAAGGTGTTTTTAGAATCGGTCTCAAGTCTAAATGGTTTGTATTAGTAGTGGAAAAAATATAGACTTGAAGAATAATGGTGCCGTCATAATCAGATATTATGTCAGAATGTATCTATAGTAATACAGTATGCAGTGGTATCCTGCTGTATATCCAAATCGGATTTCGCCTGGGTATATATGAGCACAGAATGAAAACAAAGAATACACCCTTTACCCAAGTTAATTGGTCTCAAACTACAGGTATAGCAGTATAAGCTATGACATTTGTAGTGAAGATTGGAGAATAGCATTTTGTATGACACTCTTGTTACAGGGACATTCCATTTCTTAAGTCTAATTACATCCAGAATAATCCACCTTCCTCAGTTCCAACCTATTTCTCATGCTTAGATAACCATGCTCTCAGGCTCAGTAAATCAGCTTTGGCTTTCAGCGTGGCCTTTGTCGCACAGACACATCCGTGCCCTCACTAACTACACACCATCTTCCTGGCTGTTGAGGCAAAACTTTATGCTAAACAAAATCATTTACATCTCCCACAGCAGTGCATCTGCATTTTCCAATAAACCCCTAAATTGACGGATGTCACTATAGTACTCACAGGCAATAACTCCTGCAACTCCCCCAATAACAATATGTTTTGGTTTTATGAGGTCTAGACATGCTATTCTTTTTAATGACATCCCTAGTTAGTCTTCCTCAGAGACACGCTGCACAGACCTATGTTTTGCTTATGCAGACAAAAATGCACCCTCTTATTTGGTTTAAGTTTAGACCACAGAATGAAACTGCAGCACCAGCACATATTTACATCATCTGTGAAATGTATTTCCTTAACACAGAAAGGAACACTTCGATTATAATGTGAGACTTTAGCTTTACACCTTCCTCTGACCTGGCGTTTGGGTGGGATGGGGAGGTACACCCCAGCCAGTATCTGTATTATCTCATAAATATTCTTAATCACTGATAAATTGGGTGTAGGCATAGAGATGCCTTTGTGACAGCTTTAATTGTGCTCTACTTTATCAACATATTGCAGGCAAAAGCACCCCGGACTGTCACTGTACTGTACTATTAAAATGATCTAAGCCTGTGTACAGTATAACATCCTGTTTGTGTTAATTTAAGTGAGGACATGTAAGAGTATGGTTACATTTCTATACTCTCACAGTTAAATTAACACTGATTTTACTGTGTGATTGTGGTGGTACTGTAGCTTGCACTGGCACTGTCCTCTCTCCACATAATTTGGTTCCCTTTGGGAACTTTGGGAACATCACTTTCAAGAATTCCACACACTGCTGTACAGATAATGATATTAGCTGCAATAAGAATGTCATCAACAATACCAAACACATTAATACCAGTAAGACGCCTGAGGGCAAGATGCTAACTTTGCGTGCACACATCCGCCTGGGTGAGCGCTGGCGCTTTGGAATGGGGGTCAGATCAACATATCCACCTGGGTGACAGCAGACTGCTGGGTGAGCGCTGGCACTCTGGCATGAGGGGTCAGATCAACATATCCGCCTGGGTGACAGCAGACTGCTGGGTGAGCGCTGGCACTTTGGCATGGGGGGTCAGATCGGAATGAATTCTGTACTGGCTATATATGGAGCGTGTCTTGAGTGTAGGGTTTGATGAGGTCAGATCAACATTATGGAATGTCAGAACAGGTCAGCTCCATATATGGAGATCTAAGGGTGGCAGTGGGGACAGTGTCTTGAGTGTACAGTGTTTGATGAGGGCCCAGGTAGGGCCGGGCCTTAAAGCTTTTTAGAGGTTTGGGTTGTTTTCTTACGTTATTATGGGCAAACTAGTCCATTCCATGAGTTATTTCGCTCCGTTGTGATTCTGACAGGTTATCACATCAGGAAAACTCAGGCGGTTTTAGTTTTCCCATAATAAGGTAAGAAAACATACGTACAACATACGTAGCTTGCGGAGTTAGTTCAGTCAGATATACTTGAGCGGCTTCATGCTATGCTCAAGAGCGCATGCATATACTCGAGGGGTTAATATGCTGCACTACTATGTGGGTGTATACAGTGTTTGCATGACCCACATGTCATACGCTGATGTGGCAGTCAGCTGACCAATTGGGCAGTGTATTTAAGCTCACCTAGACTGCATGCTTTCTTCCTGCCTTCCTTCTGCATATTATGGTTCCTGGTTGTTATGCACTGTTTGCTCCCACCAACACCCCAGCACCACCAGTGGGCTCTGCTATTTCTGTTCCCCATGGGGGGTTGTTATTGTACATCTATCCTGCTCTTAATGTTTAATGATGTTTAATTGTGTTCGAGCAGGGAGTAAAATGTAGTAGAGCCGAACTCCAAGATAAAATATTATATATCTATAATATTCTATAATTGGGACCGAAGGTCGCAGTTAACTATAGAATCGTGCATTTCCTGTCAGTTTGTGTGTTGGTCAGGGTGAGAGAGCATGTGACATCACATGACATCATCAGGGATAGAGCACGTGACATCATGCGACATCATCAGGGATAAGGCACGTGACATTACGTGACATCATCAGTGATGGAGATCCCTGATGTCATCAATATTAAGCCCATATATGGAGATCCCTGATGTCATCAGTATTGGTCAAGTCTACTCTGTCCTCAAACGTCTAACCCTTAGATCTCCATATATGGAGCTGACCTGTTCTGACATTCCATATGTTCTTCAATGTCTTCCTTTTGACTGATACCTGTCCATTTAAACTCTAGACGGGCCTGCCCCAAAGTTATTAACCAAAACTAGAGTTCTTAACAGGCCCGAAAATGTACTAATTTACGAATATCAAAGCGCTCGCCCAGCAGTCTGCTATCCCCCAGGCAGATGCGTGCACACGACCTCACCCTTTAGGGCGAGGTCGCTTATCGCCCTCAGGCATCTTACTGGAAAGTATTGGTTAAATCTATTTGTGAGTTATCTGACTGAACTCTAGTTTTCGCCGGCAGCCAGGCGCGGCGTAAGGGTTAAGGGTTTGAGGTGAGATGTAGATCTAGAATTGCAGGGCCAATATTGATGACATCAGGGATCTCCATATATGGGCTTAATATTGATGACATCACATGATTTCACGAGGCATGACCATATATGGGGCGTGACCAACTGACAAACAGTAAATGCACAATTTCATAGTTGACTGGGACCTGTGGTCACAACAAACAGATATTAAAGCAGGATACACACACAGAATCCTGCGAGAGGTTTCTGCCCTCTTTGGCCACTGCACGGTGACCTGACCACTGTCCTCCCACTTGCATTTAAGGCTGGCCTTGGCATGTCAGAAAAATTATGTTTTACATAAAAGAGCTCAGTTGTACCAAAGTCAAAGAGACCACTGGATGTGATTTACTGTATAGGTAGAGCAGCTTAAACATTACAACATGACAACTGGACCTTGGGCCAGTTGATGGTTTGGCAGTAAGCTCACTTTCCTTGTTAAGTACAGACAGACTGCTATTAGGAAGCCCATGGATCAGGCCCATATTTCCTCTCAAATACATTTACCTGTCATCTTAGATGTAAGCAATGTGACTTTGACTTTCCCGCTTCCATTAGCTCTATTGCTTCCCATGTCCCTCTGCAATGCAATGACTCAAGTATGAGAAGTAATCAATAAGCTTCTGGTTTGGTTGAATGGGTATTAGTGCTTGGGTTGCACAGTCTTGATCAGACTGACAATGACAGATGATAGCACTGTATCTGAGAGTAATTAAGATAGGTCTATCGTCAGGATAATAACTCACATGCTTGATGCCTCCAAGGTGAGCAGCGACATCCTGTCAAACAACAGCTCTCTCCCGTGTAAACAGGATCAGAATTTCCCCATGTGTGACCTTGAGAAGTGTTGCAAGGTTATGCCTGCACCAGCTGCTAATTCAGGAAGGAATAACGTATCTTCTGTCGCTATATGAGCCTTGATATACAGTACATTATTGTAAAACTACCAAATGTGTAAACAGGGCTATTCAACTGGTGGCCCATAGGAAAACGTGAAATGGCCCATTGAACAATTCTGAACATTGATCAAATATAATATAACATATTTTTTTTTTAAACGCGCACTCACTTAGGAGAATAGGATAATCTTATTCTCTCTTTTCTGTACACATCGCCACATGTTACCTAAATCAAACTGCTAACATCTGGCACTCCAAACACACTAGTGGTGATGGCACATGTTTCAGAAGAGCTATGCTATTAGACTATCTTTGAGTGACATTTTCAAGCATTTAAATTGAGTGCTTTTAGGACAAAAGAGAAAGCATTAAAAAGGTTGTTCTTTTCACTGCCATTGCCCGACACAGCAAGCAAGTGAGTCATCAGACGCACAGATCATCACTCCTGTGATGTCTTTTACATAAACTAAAAGCAAACTTCCTTTGCAATTTTGATGACATCAATCTGCCACAAAGGTGATGAAGTTTTGTACAGGCCTATATTCTTTACTGATGCGGGAGACACATTTCGATCAACATGAACATGTGAATCCAGCTTCTCTCACATAAACGCTTGTTGCTGTCCGATATGAATCTTCCAAAGTGTAACTTCTTGCATTAGGAACTGTACAGCCCAAATACAATGTTTAAAGGAGCATTCAGTGATTTGGGTGATTTGGAAAACCCCCATGGAGATCTCGGTAACAAGATATGCACATGCTCTACAGTGGCGGGACGTACAACAGGCCAACAGCACGTGCACCAAGGCCCGCCCCCACTCGATCATGATTGGAGGAAGGCCCCTGTCATCCTCATTGGATGAAGGCTGGGCCTCTAGCCAAAAACTAAACCTAACTTTTTTTTACCCCAAGGGGTTAACTGGGGACAGGGAGGAACTCCTTATATGGTCAGCACACTCTAGTAGGGAGGATTATATAAAAGAAAAAAAGATATCTGAATTAAGTGAAATCACTGAACATGATGCGAAGCTTGCGTAGCTAGTTCAAGGCAGACAACTTGTGAGCGTGCCTACCTGATCAGGTGACTAGTCTCATGCACTTTTTACCTGATCAGACTCAGAGCGGCTATTTAAACCTATCTGCCTACCTGCTCAGTCTGTCTGTCTGTCTGTCTGTCTGTCTGTCTGGAGAGAACAACAGTGAATGGGCTATCTGCACACTCAGACATGCTAATGCTAATCAATTACATGCTTTGACATAATACTATGTTCCTACGATATTACAGCATGTACTTCCATCATACAACTACCATGTAACTACCATGTTAGAGCACTAACTGCTATGTAATAAAATGTGTACTATGATGTAGTGCAGGGGTTCTCAACCTGGGTCAAGACCCCTCAGGGGGGAAGGGCTCATATATTAATATGTAGTTGCTACTACAGCATGCCAACAATAGGGCAGTATTATGGAACAATGGGATTTTAAGCAAATGTGACAATACATTTTGGTATCTATATGTATTTACCAACCTATAGTTGCATGAAGGGCAAATCCCTTCTGATAACATTGATACAATGTTTTTGATCAATGGGGGCTCGTTAAGAGAAATGATTAGAGATTCTGTCACGATTGGAAAACTGAGGGCCCTCAGGTTGTAGGTTCTGGGCTGAAACTGAGCTATGATTTGCTCATAATGGCTGAGGTTGCTCTCAGTAGCTGAATTGATTAACTACAATTTCTTACTGTACCAATATGGAATATTACAAATATATATATTTATTATTAATATTCTAGAATGTTACACAATCTGTGCTGTGAAGTTGGCCTATGTCTTCGTCTAGAAGGTGCTACATGTGCTGCGGCAGCTCTGCAACCTTCATTAATGATGGCTTATGATTGCTCCATCAGCCATGCTAATGTGCACTCCATGCCCCTTCTCAAAACAAAAACCAATGTATTTCCACTTTTTCTCATTGTGGACTTGATTGTCATAACCCAGGCAACGTGGCTAATAGAGTGAGGTCTCTCAGATCTAGGGAATGGAGAGAACAATGCCAAATTCATAACAGGGAGACAGCAGCTCTCCTCCTCATTAACGCAACACTGCCATGAATGGAGGCTTCTGTCCTCACGATTATAAAAGAGGCTGTCATCAGTCTATTGCTACTAATTGACTGCTACATTTTAACACGGCAATTTTTGTCATGTGTTTTCAATGTTATTTCAGAAGAAAACTTGTTGATCCATGAATGATAATGTACTATTTCAACAATAGCTTTCATTTAACCTTGACATAACAACTTATTTAATTCATTTGAAAGCCACTTTGTGGACAGAAACCTTGCACTTTCTGTAGGTGGGGCTTCTAAGAGAGATTGGGGTCTTTCAAATGAAAAGAATTGAAGGCCAGTGATAGAAAAGGTCTCTCTATGCCTCCTCCAGCATCGCTCTCTACAAAATCTATAATAATAGTGTTGCTCTCTATAACCAATATACAATGTCAGTCAGCCTTAAACTTTGCTGGCTTAGAAGACCAAATACAATAGTAAAATGTCCTATTTATTTGCAGTCCTATTCTGACTTGTGTGCTCAAAGATATTTCATGGCGTTTTTCTGTGAAAAAGTGGGAACGTTTCACAAAACATGTGAACAAAGACCCACACACCCACATAACCATGGACTGAAGATATGTGCATCTGTGTCAGACACACGCACGCACGCACACACACACACACACACACACACACACACACACACACACACACACACACACACACACACACACACACACACACATGCACTAGACTACACTGTAAAATCGTCGTGTTAAAGGTGTTGTGATATTCCCATAACCATCATTGCTATATATCGTCTTACTCATTTGGTAATTATAATTTATACATTTATAAATACTAGTCCTTACCCGTTCTGAATATATGAACAGCAAATGATGTTCGCCAGATGGGGCAGTAGAGAACTAGAACTGCACTCTGTCGAGTGCCTACTTGCTTGTTGCACACAAGAGTACTGTTGACCGCTACAAACTATCAAATCTCAGCTTCTCTGTGAATGTCAATTAAATGCCTATATGTATATGTAATATGTAAATTGATTAGCGGTATAATGTGGTTACTTTGCGTATGCCCCGTTTGATGCGTATGTATCGTAGCAGCATATGACGTCAGGTATAACTGGTATAACTAGCTCTCAATGATGACGTAATAAAGATGTGGATTAAAGGACCCAATGGCTGTAATTGGTTTTCAATGAAGATATGTTTTAGTGTCGGGAGGATTGAAGGTAATGCCCCTATGTATACATGTATGTAATCTGACACCACTGCCATATCAAGCACAAGTAGTCATTACGTCATACGCTGGCACGGCGCATACACATCAAACGGCGACATACGCGTCGAAGCACTGGACGAAAACTATGTTTTCGGTGCATTAATAGATAGATATCCTTTGGGATATTTTTTGTCACTGTATGTTTACATGTGAAAAGTGTCCTGTGCGAAACCCAACCTATTACTACTATAGGAGCAGTGAGTGGTACAGTAGTCAGGAAGCACTCTGTATCTCCTTATTGTCTCCACCAGGCCGAACGCATGGCGGGGAGAGTATGTTTTGCACGTCCGTGTGTCCGTCCGTCAGTGCAGCTAATCTCTAGCACCGTTGGCCCGGTCGATTCCAGACTATGCACACACTCCCTGTCCCAGGATGCCAACGACAAACCTCTGCTTAAATTTTTCCACAATGGCCTGTTATAGCGCCACCATGAGGCAGATTGTTGCAAAACACATTTCTTTATATTAAGTACACACTGTATTAATACATCACGCAAATCGGTATACACCATCTCTATAGTCATGTGATCAACACGGACCTGTCCGCTTCCCCATATTCGATCCCCATTGGCTAAGATTGCCTTCCAAAGTTTGCAAGATTGGTCCGTTTAGAACAAAATGCCTCAAATCATGAACGCAGAATGCAATTTGAGGGAAATTTGTCATACACATTCCCACTAGGCAGAGGAAGAAATGCCCTTTGAAAATGATTGCTCATATTCCATCCTGATTGGCTACGATTGGCTTTCAACGTTTTCAGGAGTGGCCTCAAATCATGAACACAGCGTCAGTGAAACTCCACTAGGCTGGGGAAGAAGTGCCACTTGACATTTTTCCAAAAATGCTCTTATCCATGGTGGAGACCTGTGCCCTGAAGGGAACTTTTTCTAGTTTCTCCTGCTACTTGCATGGTCTTTACTCAGGCAGCAGTTAAGAGGCAAAATGTCTTGCTCAGGGACACATTCGACACATCGACTGGGGCCGGTACATGAACCGGGGACCTTCTGTTTCCCAGGCAGCCTCTCTACCTACTCAATATGGCCACCCACACCAATAACAGGGTCTCCCTGTGTCTCCAGCTATCTAAAAGAACAGATTGGGGTACCAATTTCCTCGAATCAGGAGAGAGAACTCAAACAGGATACATGATAAACAAGTGAAATTGGAAGTGATGGAACAAAAACAATTGCAGACAAAATTGGAATTGGAACACTGTGATAAATGAAGCTGATAAATGTGGTCTCTGCTGGAGAGACGCAGGAGACCCCTGTTACTGAAAGAAAACAAAACAAAAAAACATGACTAATGTTTACTCAGAATATAGAGCTTTAACTTTATATTATAAAAACATTAGTGTAGACTCTGACATGTAGCCCCAGATGGGAACCCATTCAGTAAAATAAAAATAAAATACAATAAAAATACAATGGGTCATTTCCTTACATGCATTCCTATGGTGTATTGAAAATAAATGCCAGTTTTCTGTCAGCCCTTCCATAACTGGGAGATTAGCTGCCACCACATAAAGTAGTACCATACATTAACTAGCAATTATGGTGAGGCCTATTAAACTGCAGTTGAATGTAAACTTAATGAGCAATAATTTCAATTTCTTTAAATGGAAGAGAATATTATTGTTACAAATGACACTATGGTGAACACCACGTATAGGCACTGAAACACTTCACAACTGCATCAGTGGGTCATTAAATAAGACCTTTAAATCCAACTTGAAACAGAACAATTCCATAAAGATGGAGGGAAGAGATGTTCAGTTTGCAGTAGAGTAGCACCGTTTATATATTTATGGTACCCTGGCCCTCATTACAGCAGAATCTTCTGCATTCAGCACCAACAGATATGAAGGAGTGAGTGAGTGTACACATACACAGTAACCCTCAATATCTCTGGCAAAGAGACCGTATTAAAAACACAGATGATCTCTTAGCTATCAAATAACCTAACTGTTTCAAAGCTCAACACAATAATGAGCAGTAAGCACCTCACCAGTCATCATCAGCTAATACTGTCACGTACTGACTGTCAACCACAAACACCGTAACAAGTGTGTTTTTCTTTGAGCATCAGTCTTTCAGCAGTGTCTTACCGCTTCATGGCAGGTTGTATTGATCCGCATCACCATCACTCACTCCTGATGAATGAGTTTGAAGAGACAGTAAGCAGCATTATGCAACCTCCTGAAATCCTACCATCACATCACAGCTCATATGTTTTAACATGCCTTGCCCCAAGAGAGAGGACAGAAATACAGCTGTATTATTATACACGAGCCATCACTTAGTTTGGCAGACAATGCGTTGCGCATGCAGAACTGCAAGAGAATGAGCCGAAATGCATGTGTCTTTTCTTGAAATGTGCAATAAATCCTATATTTTCTTCGTTTCTCTCTCCTCATCTCTTTCATCCTCATTTATTTGGTGACTTATCTGCATTAAACACTCACTCTCCTTTCCCATTATTGTACAACCAGCAGATCATGTGCATGCAGGTCATTTTATTGTAGGTTCTTCTTTCATCACAGCACTGAAACAAAGTTAATTGTGTCAGGATTGACAACAATAACAAGCAACAAAACAATATGGGGGAGTTGCCAACGAGTGGTTTGTCAGTTATTTCTAGAACTATAGCCCTGCTTCCCAATGGCAACACATGAAAGATCTGCAGTCAGACCATGCCATTCTTGGCTTGAAATTGCACCTTCCGACACCGCATCAGCCTTGAAGTGCTGCATTCCTTATAGTCTGTATATTGTACAGTAGTAAGCTATATTGTGCAGTCCTGAAGGCACTGTTTTATTTGAGTGAGAGCTTAATTAAATTAATGGTGACAGGGATAAGCTAGAGAAAATGTCATTCATCTGCTTTTCAACAAAACCATCAATTCAACAACTGAGAAATGTATCCTTGTATGCAGTGAGCCATACAAAATCAATTCCAATGTCTGAAACGTGTTTTAAGTGTAGACCGCGCACAGCTAGGCTCTAACATGCGCGCGCCAAGGCGGCAGGCGCACGCAATCAAACAAGCGCGCGCGCGTGCCAGACAGACGCACACATTATTTATGCAGACCTGTTGATAGGCTATGCAGATGAAATTGGCTGGGCCATAGCTACGCAAATAAATAAATAATCAGATAGGAAAGTAAATGGTGTCGAATTTCCAATGCCAGTCTTAAAACAACTGTTGCAAGTATTATTATTATTTTTTAAACTGGAGAATCCCGAGGAGCCTCACAGAGCCGAATTTAAAGCGAGTGCTGACTGACATTTTAGCAGCTTCTGGTGTTTCGTTATTGCCAGTTTTCATCTAAAACATTATGGAGCATGCAACTATTCACTATACAGTCAAAAGACAGGATTATCGGACTATATGAAATGCATACATCGGCCACGACGTTATTGCCACCGGTTCTGCGGTTCATGCAGTTGTTAGTAGTATAGCAAGCCCTTTCGTCCAGTCCGAATCAACACAAGCTTATAGGGCTACTGACAACAGAAGTGAAGACTGCGGGTTGTAGGCTACACTCAGTACACTGGCATAGATGCTGCAGTTCTGGGGCTAATTCCGCTCACCGCGGGCAGAGGACACTGTGTGAGACCATAGCTGCATTGCGTGTTTTTCTACAGCGCACCTGAAGTGCAGTCAGTCAGACTTCAGAGATTTGTCTACCGATCGAATTGTAACTGTAAACCATGAGATAGGAGCCCTCAAGCGAAATCCGTGTAACATCATAACCGTTTCCAAAGAGCTTATTTAGCTTTTGCAGTTGCACACAAACAACAGCATGCCCTCGATTTATCCATACTATTAGGCTACTTGCAACACTTTGTTACTTGTGCAAATGTGATGCACTCTCTGCCTAGTTTACGCTACTTTTTATAGCAGTTCTATATGTCCGTCATTTATTGCATCAAGATCGTTCGCCCTTCCAGGCTTCCACGGTACCGATACCGATACCAAAACGGCAGTATAGCTACAAGTGCCCTAACTATCTAGCCAATACAATACTATGGAGCAATAACATACTACAGATATGTTTAAGTAAAGGCAGGCATATAGCCTATCAGAGCCAAGAAAGTGATGCTGTGATTTCAGAGAAGCTGGTGCGCATCCCGCGCGCAAACGCGCCACAACTTCTCCTTGGTCCTTTTGGAGCTTTTGCTGTTGATATAGCAACTATGCACAACAAAACACTTACCTTTCAGAAGAAACGCCGCTGAAATCACGAAAACAGACAGATAAATAGTGAGAGATCCGCTCCCCGTGATCGCCATGTTGGACACCTGCTTGAGACTGGCGGCGCTAAATCACCTAGCCATGGGATGAAAATGTAGAGAGGCGGAGGGAGGGCTCAATAGGGAACCTTTCGATCATATCAGACTGTGTTGTTTTACAGTGACTGAGTGACATCTAGGCCTTTAATCCATTTTCTAGCCTAGTCTGAAGGTAAGTTTAAGAAACAGGATGTTCTCAAATCAATTATTTGTACATTCTTTAGGCCTATTTTATTTTATTTTATTTTTTACTTAGTTAGCCTACATGCCTATACCTATAATAGCCTACAGTAAATGACCAAATCTGACTGCATATATAGCCTATATGTGGCCATACTTAACAAATAATACTATTAATAATAATAATAATAATAATAATAATAATAAAGGCCTATATAAATATATATAATATATAAATATATATGCAACAGCCATTCATTCATTCATTGTGGTTGACCACACCTTATTTTTGTGTTGTTTTGTTATCCTATGTCTGAAAAATTTAAAAAGAAGAAGTGAAGTTTGTCAGAAACAATATGCTATAAAAGCTGTAAAACGATTGTAATGTTTACAGCGCCCTCTAATCATGGAATGAGGCATGACATGACAGTGCAATTCAGTTAGTGTTGAATTTAGGATAGCCAACTTCTCGTCTCAACACCATTTAGGCTATATACCTTATAATGTGTTGAAACTTTGACTATAGTCTGGACAAGATAAGCAATTTCTCTTCGTGTCCCTGTAAGTGTAGTCTATACCGAAATAGCCAGTGTCACAATTAAGTGTGCATGTCACTTAAATCTACTTTCCTTTCTATTGTGTCAAAGCAGCACTGCTGCTAATGGCACAATCTATTTTCTGAGAATTCATGTCAGTCCTCATCAGTAGATAGCATTTATAGGAGTTCACTCACTCAAATGGTGCAGCTATTCCTAACACTATACAGCTTGTATTCCACACATCACATTTGTTTCTGACGTTATTACCTGTGGCAGTTCTCCAGTTCTGCCTGCCACTTATGCATGCAGTGTCTCCACAAACACTTTAATTGTGCAGTGTCAAATTTGACGACTTCTGGAAGAAACCCAAATTAATAGCCAATATTCTGTTATATTCCCCACTTCCCATTGCTTTTCCACATGGGTTGTATACTTGAAGTGTAGCTTACAAGTCGCAGCACTTAAGGTATAGACTATTTCAACAATTTCTGCACCTTTGATACCCTATCTTAACTTTTGTTGTTTGCTCTCCTTCAATTTTGCTGTGTCGGTGTTTCACGGCATGGCGTTTTCTTTGCTCATGAGAATAGTAGGGTTCCTTGGTCTCTCCGAGAAGACGAGCCCATCATTTATGTGTCCCCAAGCAGGATGAATAATGGATGGGAATATCAGATGACTGAACTGTTTCATGTGAATTCTCTGTAGTAATAGCCAACCATATGAGCAAGATATATATAGGCAGATGAGGCGCCAAATACAGGTGACAACCATCAACAGAAAGTGAGTAAATTTACTTGATTTTTTGAGAAAACTAGTGAAACTAATAGAATAAATGAATTTCATCAGGCTTCTCATGCTATACTTGATTAGAACTGCAAATTAAGACCCCCCCCCCCCTCCCCCCTATGAAATCAATCAAATTACCGGAAATTGAATTATTTTAGGTGGTAATCTATATTAGGCAATCCACTCACCATGATTATGTATTCCTCTTCCTCCTGTTGTGAAAGGAATAATATAATGGCTGGGTTTCCCAAACGAAATATGCATAGTGAGTATATGCATGTGGTTCTTCTTTCACTGCAACATATTCCGTGCATAGATGTGCGTATGATGCATATGTCCCGTACGTGATGAAGATATATAATACTTATAATACCAATGCCAGGGTATAACTGTCTCTCGATGGTGACGTAATAATGATATGTTTCAGTGTCAGATGGATTAAAGGTAATGCCCCTATGTATACATGTATACGTAATCTGACACCAACGCCATATCAAGCACAAATTAATCATTACGTCATACGCTGCCACGGGACATACGCATCGGAGCACCGGACAAAAAAAACATTACTTTCATTACGGTCTGCTTGCGCAAGTAAATAGTTCAACTAGCCGATCTACATTGAGACATTGTGAGCTTGTAGATCGGCTATTTGAACTATTTTAAAATAGTAAAACATTGCAAATTCGTTTAGGGATAAGGGTTAAGGGGTGGCGCAAGATATAGCCCCATATATCTACAAAATGGTCTGAGAACGCCTCAGGGGCCCCCAGAATGAAGTTGCTAATGTTGCTCTGGAGAGTCTGGAGCTCACTGGTGGAGCTGTTGCCCCCATGACCCAACTATGGATAAGCGGTTGAAGAGGGATGATGGATGGAGAACACTATTTTCTAATCTACACTACACTATTTTGATGTAAACTGGACACACTATTTGGGGGGACTGGACACTATTTGGGGGGAACTGGACACTATTTGGGGTAGAACTGCATGGGCATATTTGAGGGAGAACTGCATGGGCACTATTCTGGGAGAGCTGTGGCATGGGAGTATGGCCATATTCCCTGTTTTACATTATAAAACCCATTTCTATTCACTCATTAACAATGGAGGCATTGTTGTAGCTAATCAGTTAATCAGTAGGCCTATACTAATGTACAGACTTTTTTTGGCATGGTGCTAGAGCTCGCCAGCCAAGCTTTTAGTCAGTGTAATAATAACAGACGGACGGATGGACAGGCATGATTTGCACATTTTCTCAGCTCAAAATACACCTTTGTTCAAATAATGTATGTTTGATGTAGTTAATTCTTTACTAACTAAACTTGAGCAAAATAAGTAATCAAAAATGCATGTGTTTGTTTCCATAATAGGTAATTATTACCTCATCAACTACTGCTAAACTGGGTCATTCACACAAGACTGGTGGGGCAGTTATCCAAATTCAGTCGAGTGCCTCACCACTCAATTTTGAGTGGCCTACCAACATCAATGCTTCTTTGTAGGAAAAAGGTGCTTTTGGACAATACAATATGCAGATTCAAGATTCAAAGACTTTCTCATGCTCATGAGCAGTGAAGTCCATAATATTAACATTCTGCGTGGCTTTTCTCATCACACAAACAACAGTTCGAGAAAATATAGTCATAGATAGGCCTACAATAATAATAGTATTCTATATATGTGATTAAAATGCCCAATTCTGTCCACTTGATAAGCCCAGTTTACCCGTGCCCACTTCATAAAATTGCCCGGTTATCAGCTGTGCCCACCCTATATTAAATTGCCTATACTGTATAATGCCTAGGTGGTGTGTAGGGCACCTGCCACTATGACTCAGACATAACCATATAGCGTTCATTATGACTCGGACATAACCATAATAGACTCTATAGAGTTCACTAAGACTCATGTAAATATGGTCTGCATGCTGGTCTGATGTTACCCATGCATTTGCAAGTTAGCTCGAGGGTGACCTGAACGTGCTTCTCTGCCCTCTAAGTGAAATATTGTCTATTGCACTCTCTCTGGAAAAATATTGAGTATTGTGCTCTGCCTATTTGACCCATTTCCACCTTTTTGTCTTCCAGTGATCCACAAAATCAAATATTATTCACCTTTAATTTTTAGCCTCTTCTCGTGTAGAAATTTCTTCCCTGGAGTCAGCGATTCTAAGGCTGAAAGAAAGAATGATGTACAGTATATGGATTTCCAGATGGATATTAGAATAGAATAGATCACCCAGGTTTTATGGTTTTTCAATCCCCACACGTGTGCGTGCGTGTATGTATAAGTGTTGCAACACTTAAAATGTAGAATATGAAATTTTAACGGTAATATCGTATAACGTATTGATATCGCAATATTTGGCATAAATACAGAGATATGAAATACAGAAGTTTACGGAATGTATTGTAGTCGATAGAGCTCGTGTGAGTACATAACCACGTGACCGGGCTGTTTTCTGCCCCCTCAATGTCGCAACTCTGTCTATACTCTATGGCTTGTAATCCAAACGTACACATGTGTGGGTATAGGGATAGGGTGGCCTGGCTGGGTGTATGACTTGACTACCGCGGCCTGAATGATTCAGCCCTGCAGCCCTGCTGTGAGATATGACCTGGACAACAGATGTCAATATGAAGTTGAGGATAACGTTGACCACTTCTGTGTCTTAGTCATACTTCTCTCTCCTTTCTTTTGTAATCTTTTTTGTCATCAGACGGACAGCTTGGTCATATACTTCTCTCTTTGTTGACGTTTTGTTAACTCATCCTCCTGCCGTTAGCCCAGTGGTGGAAAGTAACTAAGTACATTTACTCAAATACTGTACTTAAGTACACTTTTTTAGAGTTTTTTGTACTTTACTTGACTGTATTCCAATTTCTAATACATTTACATCTACTCCACTACATCTCAGAGCCAACATTTGTACTTTTACTCCACTACAATTATTTGAAAACTTTAGTTACTAGTTACTTTGGAAATTTACATTTTGATTAGAAAAACATACATTACTGTAACCACTTCAACCCTATATACATTTCGACCATTTGAAAATAGCTGATCTACAAGCTCACGATGCGTCGCGAAGCATTGTGTGCGACCTCTCTTTTCTATTCAAATATGAATATAAACTAGTAGTCAATAGGCCCCTCCTGCTAATTTTGCCAGCCAATTACAATGTCACGTCACCCCTGTGATCATGCATAACTACTTCGGATGAAATTTATCTCCCAAAAATCATGTTTTTGCGATAAACGGTTACATTTCTCGCATTTGCGGCGACCCCTATGGATGAAAATGGAATTGCTTTTGGAACTTGGTTGATTGAACCACCCGAGACATGCGATTCAAATTTGGAATGGATCGGACATTCCGTTTGTGATTTATGGCATTTTTTGTAAAATTTTGTGAGATTTGGACAAAATCTGTAGGAGGAGGAGTCAAAAGTGTGTTTTGGAGAAAATTCAAATTTGCAGGAATTTCTGACAGGTCATTTTGACATATGGCTCGAGTGTGTGCGGAAAAAACTGTGGGAGGAGTAGTGCGGCAAAGTATCGCTCATTTACAATAACAATAGTCTGGTTGCCCTGTTAGGGCAACCAGACTAAAAAGGCAAGTTACAACACTTTTTGTTGTATTGGCCGGGCCCCTGGTTTTTAGGCACGGCCAATCAGAAGAGGGCAGGTTTTTGGGCCCGGCCAATCAGAAGAGGGCAGGTTTTTGGGACCAACCAATCAGGAGAGGGCAGATTCAGGGCCCGGCCCTGTGTACGCCCTGTGTGCGTGCGTATTGCTTGCGTGCAGCTGGTAAAATATGACATTTTGGGCTTGTTAACTTTTCTACTGGTATTTTGTATTTATGTGTAATGTTTGTATGAGTCCTCTAGTCAAAAGAGGTTTGTGGGCATACATATTGTGTAGTTATTTGTGGAGGCCCATTTTTTGACAGACGATTTCAGTGTTGCACCCCCCTATAAAACTTTCACAAATGTTGACATTGTCATACATGCTGAAGATTAGCCTGGCTAATAAGCCAGACTC
Source organism: Protomyctophum parallelum (assembly GCF_964188405.1). Taxonomy (NCBI): domain Eukaryota; kingdom Metazoa; phylum Chordata; class Actinopteri; order Myctophiformes; family Myctophidae; genus Protomyctophum; species Protomyctophum parallelum. Next base: position 24,607,996 of record NC_139706.1, read on the forward strand.
AAATCACACTGTTGTGATTCGTGCCGGCAGGCCTACGGCTGATTCGGTCTAGGTTATTAGCCAGGCTAGCTGAAGATGGGTTGATGCCGAAACGTGTCCATGCATGTTTGCTGTGTTTGTCCGTGCACTTTAATATGAATTAAAAGTACCAGAAGGACTTCGGAGTATTAGGGGTTAACAATGCAGCAATAATAGATGGAAGCTTTAAGAAACAAAAATGTAATTGAAGATGTTACACCAAATCTGCCAAGAGCCAAGACACACATAATACAAGAATCCTCATGCTCATTCAGCCTAAAACACTGCCCAGGGTTAAGACTTATTTGGGTTAAGGCACATTTGCATATGAATTAGTGACATGATTTTGTTAAAACTAGGACAGTGTTGCTATGGTTATCCAAAAAATATCCTGATTACACTAATTACTGTACTGTGACCCCAGACATTTCCCCTCTAGCAGATCACATAGATTCAGATACTGTAGCTTTAACTCAAACCGGAATGAAAGGCATTAAAATACTTGAACCACAAGCATCTTGCACTTTTTAAATGTAGAAGTAGGCTCATTACATAAGAACATAAAAAAAACACTCAGGTTTTTAAACATTGACAGTATACAGTAGTCATTTTAAAATGGCTGTTGCAAACTAGCTTTATTGTGTCGATCGTATGGCCGGATGGCCGAAGGCCTGAGACTGTTCTCCAAAACTCACACAAATTGGTGCGCATTATCTCTGGAGACATGTAATCCAGCTATATCAGAGGACCTTCATCTATAGCATGTCTTCCTGGATTTGATTCCATCACACTTACTTATTTATCATTACTAGCCCTTACCCGTTGTGAGATATATATCAAACACGAGGTGTATGCTGGCAAATACTGCGGCATGGTCAAGCTGGACCTCCAAAAGGCTTTTGATACCATGATCCACTCCATACTGGTTAACAAGCACATCAGTGAGCTGGATGCAATCCTACCTGAGGGGAGAGAACAGATGGTGGAGGTGAATGGAACACTGCCCCAACAGTTTTAAAATGTATACAAATCTTTGAAAATAACAAATCTAACATTGTGAACTTGTAGATCGGCTATTTTCAAATGGCCGAAATGTATATAGGGCTGAAGTGTTTTGTAATAATAATCAACTAAAGTTTTCAAATAAATGTAGTGGAGTAAAAGTACAATATTCTCAGATATATATATATATATATATATAATATATAATATATCCTCAGAGATGTAGTATAGAAGTAAAAGTATTGGAAATTGGAAATATTCAAGTAAAGTGGAAATACCTCAAAATTGTCTTAAGTACAATACTTACTTTATACCACTGCGCATAGATATTACTATGTTTCTACCGTAGACTTACTGCAACTACTGTAGACTCTCTCCTTTCAAGTGTTCATTAGGTTGTAGTTATAGTTTATTGTGATTCATTTTGTCAATATGCCATTTTTCTACGACACAGCCCATGGAGCAGCTCTGAGGATTATTTTTCTGACCATGATTTGAAGTTAATATATTAACAAATGAATGGGAACATATTTGAAAGGAGTTAGGATGTCATAGAGTGAAAGTATTGTGGCTTCAGACAGATTTAATTTGTTCTTGTGTGTATTTTTTATTAATCTCTCTGATTTCTCTCTAAGGACCAGTTATGGTCCTTAGAGAGAAATCAGTCTGTATGATTTTAGCGCTACTGGATGCCGACAGTCAGTGATTAAAGTTACGATGTGTGCACTGCTAGGCCTACTTTGAGGGGGGTGATGAGACCTGCTTATCAGGGGTAGCATGACCACTCGCCCTTGGCGAGTAGTCTTGGCGACTCGCAACATGATGGTGATGACATGGTTTTGCATTGCCACACAAACAAGGTTTTGTATTCAAATCCAAAATAAATCAGAGAAAAGTGGATTCATCAATAATCTGTCTGTCAGGACTATATGTTTTCATGTGTGAAGTGAGGTGTGCTCTTATCATTGTAAATCACCATGACATAAAATAGACACTATCTTTTTGCTCAGACACTATAATTCTCCATTCATTGTCAATGGAAATGTAATGTTTGTGTAGGACAAAGTTTGTGGACACACCAAAAGCTGGACATAGGAGGGGATAGCGCAACAGCATAACATCTTAAAAGTATAAATGTTTCAGGGTTACAATATTATTGTCTGGGGAGAACTGTACATTTGAAACGGCATACCGTTTTACGTAGCATTATTGTGTGTATGATTAATCCTTTCCTGCTTGTGTCCCATTACAATATTCTAAAAAGCAAGAAGAAATTACATGTAGCTTTTATGTTAAGCTTTTCCTGATTTAATATAGAGTTGTTTTGTACTGTACATCCTCTGTGCTTCCGTCTCTTTTTCGCTTTGATATCCATTATCCAACAATGAGAAAATGAGCAACCCCGTTCTAATCTACACTGACTGAATAAATTGGAATTGAACTGAATGTAGTCTTCTCTGTTCAGTGAACCATAATACAATCCAGCCCATATGCTATCAATGGATCTCTATGTGAGACTGCAACAGTGGATATCGATGAAGCCATCATACACATTTTAATTCTCTAGTCAATAGAGAACCTGTACAGGTTTCATGGATGACTGATATGGCAATTATTTTAAAGTCTGCAGTATACTGTAACTTGTCTTTAAACGCTGCCATGTATGAGGTACAGAAATTGAAAGTGTAACAGCCCATGATTTCGGCTGAGAGGCCATAGTGAGTATATTTAATAGTAAACATCCACCTATGACCACCATCCATTGAATACTTTAAATTTCAGTAAACACTGCAGTAAAAATGAACAGAGCATTCAGTTATACATCCTTATTGCACTTGTCATCCAGGATCACAACTAATAAATAGAGATGTTCCTGTAAAACAACTAATAAATAGGCCTATAGATTATCACCTGGGCATTCATGGTTACCCGAGGTTAACCCACCGAGGGTTGGGAGCACGGTGGCACGGTGGTAGTGCTATTGCCTCACAGCTAGAAGGTCCTGGGTTCGATTCCCGCTGGGGATGCTGTGGGCGCTGGGGGTGTGTTCTCTCCTTCACGTGTGTCATCAGTGACCATACACGAGGCGGGGTTGTGAAAGGTCCTTTCTGTGTGGATAGTTTCCATGTTCTCCCCTAGGGTAGAGTAGGTACCCTCACAAAAAACATGCAGTAATCCTGGTCTCTAAATTCTAAACTACCTCCCCCTGGCCAGCCGGGGCACCTCAGGGGAAAGGAACTGTTCGGAATAACGTGTTCCTTCCACGCGCTACGTCCAGCCGTCAGGTACGCGCAAAGAAGCAGCTTGGACTCCTCATGCATAGAAGGAAGCATGAGGTCAGTCCGCTGCCCCTCCCCAGGTTGGATGAGGAAGTGTAGTGCCCAGGATTATTATTATTAGATAATTTACACTGGGTGAAAACATGGGTTGCAAAATCGTGGGATAAAAGAAAACGAGGGTTGCTTATTGAGGGTAATGATGATTACATACCGTTAGGTGGCAATTTGTTCATCAGCCATCATAGACTTATTTATTCACAGCGACATTGACAAATAGAAATTGATCATCCATGTTTGACATGCTGTGTTCCTTCCGCGGTGAGGTTGCTCACAGTGACAATTTAGCAAGCGGAGGCACATTAACCTTTGCTGAATGGTCAGCTACAGTAGGCCTACAGCTGTATTAGCCCAATTATCAGCATTCTGGTTTTCTAGATACAGTATCAACCTCTGTCATTTTATCACTCTCCTTAATACCAGGGGCAAATAAAGGCTGCATGGGTATACGTGATTAAAAATGACAAGGGTCGGGCCATAAAATAATATGTATTTTCCTATGGTCTTTGAAGTATATTCTGTCAACTAGCATTTTAGGTAGACAGCATATGAGTTTGTTTACTCAACCATAGTTGAGTAAACAAACCAGGCTGTCAATCTATTGATTGTCAGAAATAAGCCAAAAAGGACCAAGAGAAAAACATTAAAATAAAAATATAACATGCAAGAATTGCATGCATTGATGGCAAGCATAATAATATATACAACTCTAGACCTCATCACATATCTTTTGTTATGAGCTATCTTCGTTTCTGATCATGTAAGCTCATGTAACGTTAATTAATTTTACATACAGCAACAAATGACCACCATATTTGCATGCATTATATAAAACAGAAAAGAATAAAACATGTGGCAGCTGGTACAACTACAGTATACGCCCAGCAGACCTGGGACATTATCACTGTCACTTATCTGTATAGCTGAATAATGAGTGATATGAAATATCTTTATTAAAATATATTCAGCTCTACAATATGCACTTGCCCATTCAGCAGTCATGCTGCTCATTATGTTTCTGCTCTGTCACTCATATCTCACAGTGGCCATAACTCAGCCAGAGACAAGAGTGATGATTACTGCACATCACATAGTTTTTCAATTGGTTTCTCAGCTGAAGAGTGCATAATCCTCACCCAGGGATGCTTTCCTACATTATAATATTGACAGTATTATAAATCAGTGTGCAGTCACATTTTTGCTATTGTTTTGCTGCAGTCACTGAGGCAAAACTGACTCATGCACAAATATAACAAACAAAACGAGGTATGTTGTTGCCTTATATCCGCTAACCACCATGTGCTTGACAGCTTTATTTTTACCCTTAATTCTCTGTACTTGAAATTCTCATCTGTTGATGTATTCTCAGGATTACTTAAATTAAACGATTTGGTTAAATTGTGTGGCCTGTCACACCATAGAATTAGCATGCAATATTTGTACCCCCTCTTCCATTGGATGTATTAGACAATTTAGAATGCTTTTCATTTCACCATGGCACTATGGGGTGGATATAAAAACTAATGTCATACATGTCTGACATTACTGTCATGTCAGACATGTCAGTCATGTCAGTATAATATGTTTTTTATATCCACACTTTTCCTGGGCTGTGTGTGCTCCAGTTCCTGTCGATTTGATCCAATGAAAGCCAATGAAACTGGTCAGATGACCAATGATATCCAATGAAATCAACAGGAACTGGAGCACACACAGCCCAGGAAAAGTGTGGATAGATCTGTTTCAAATGTGTGTTTCATGGCTGGAATGGGTTCAGAACTGGTTCAGCCTACTGTGTAATTACCGATTTAATACCCCTATTGTACACATATGTTACACTGATTGCACAATATCTTCAACATGTAGGCTGTGATTACAAATTATTATATAGGAGTATGCCCACTGACAACCACTAGGTCATCTTGAACACAACATACAATTGAATAGGCTATTTCACTTATAGGTTTTCCTAGAGAAAAGTGATTAAAAGACAGATATTTCTAAATGGGCCACAGGAAATTAGAGAGCAGAAAATGTTTCTCCTTCAATGGCTAAACAATTGGATTTGGCAGAAAAAGTGAACAGCACCCTTCAAGATCACACTGTACCTCCAAAATAAAAATGATTCCAGAACTATATTCTTTACCATTCACTGCCCGCATTGATTCAATCATTACTGTCATAATCCTGACAGTCATGGCGCAACTAACTGACATGGCGTTAGTTGCGCCATGGCGTTTTTTGCGACTTCTACATTTACAAAGCAAACCTGTACATAAACATTCAGATTTCAAATATAAAGTGCTCATCCAAGGTGCCATGGATGTTAGAATTTTGCAGGGTCAATAAAAAGCTTTTTTGTCTGATCGCCAGCCAGTTCTAGACCTCAGGTGTCCCTGCAGCTATAGGGCTGTGCTCAATTAATCGATACAATAATCGTATCGTATTCCTTGACGATAATCGTATCGATACAGAGGCTACCATATGGACACAGAAGGAAATGCTGTGTGTGACGCGGCAAAAAATGAATACATTTTAAAATAACATCAACTATGATGTGTTTGTGTGTCTAAGACTTAGATATATGAGCAGTAAAACAAATGTAAATTTGATTTGCATTTGCATTATTGCTTTTTGTTTAAATGTTATCAACTTAGTGCCCACTGCTCCTGCTACGTAGATACCTAATTTCACTGTAGGCCTACTGTATCTCTGCATGCTGTCGGGAAGAAACCACCTAACTCCAAAATGTTCATTTTTCAGGAAATTAAGAATGAAGGCCGATGTGGTGAAGTGTTTGAATGAATGATTTATTTTATTTTTTCCTTTTCCTTTTTTAGATATCATTTGATTACCTCATTGATAAGGCTCTTATGATGTGTTTCATGAACCATTAGTTGAGAGTTTGATGGAAAACATCCATTCAAAACATCCAACAACCAAGACATAGATAGCGACGAAAATGAAAGCCTGAGTACCGAGGCTAGGTATAGCTATACAAATAGGGGGAGATGATATGGACTGACTCATGTTGTGATATTTTATGTTGATGTGTCAGACACACATAGCTGGAGCTATTAGTTGGAGCAGTTATAGGCAACGCTCAAAAAGTACACTATAGGACTAAATGTGTTGTCTGTACAACTATACATTGCTTTATATTTAATATTCCAGGAGGCCCGTTTGAGAGAATCATTGGCTGAAAGCACTTTCCTCATACATCTAGGATGAAATGGATGTAGACTTTTGTAGAGTGTGTGTGAGAGGCTTGTCATACAGTGCAATCCAAAGAGTCAGACTTCTTGAATAACTGAGGATGTGGTATAAAGTTTGTAATTGTCATTGCACATGACAGATCAGTTATGAATACTAAGTTAGACAATTTACAGGACATTCTAAGTCTTCTAATGCATCGTGTTGCTCACAATTCTTTTCAGTCTGTTGCTGTAATGGATATGCCTTCTTTGCCCCTCGTAAATCAGATGGAAACATTTGGAGAGCAGGTTGGATGCTTATGTTTTGACAGATTTATGACACTAGCCAGCTCTTCACCACCTGTTCAAATGTAACATCTGTGATGAACTCATTTGGAGCTATTATCATACTGTAATGTGGATATATTTCAGAGATATGTCATAGACATTTAGTCATTGAGTGGACCGATTATTGTGCTATGAATTTAAGGAACGGTGGTAAGATGCACAGGTGTGTGTGTGTGTGTGTGTGTGTGTGTGTGTGTGTGTGTGTGTGTGTGTGTGTGTGTGTGTGTGTGTGTGTGTGTGTGTGTGTGTGTGTGTGTGTGTGTGTGTGTGTGTGGGGGGGGGGGGGGCCCTCCTGGGCACAGGTCTCCACCAGGAGGATAGGAGTGTGTGTGATGTTTGGCAAAATGTTCAGTAATAGTAATGTTCGTTTGTTTTTTGCAACAATTTTCTTCATTTTGTTGAGGAAATGCAGAGCATCTCTGAGGATAGAATTCTGTGCAGCATTTTGTACAAAATGGGCCACTCCTGAAAACTTTGGAAGGCAATCTTAGCCAATCAGTGTAGAATCTGAGAAATCCAACAGACTCGTCTTGATCACATGACTACAGAGATCACGTGTAGGCCTACTGATTTGCGTTTTGGATGAAATCTGTGCGACTAACATAAACAATGTGTTTTGCAGAAATCGGCCTCATGGTGGCGCTATAACCGGCAGATGTGGAGGGATGCAGGGAAAATGTTTTTCCATGGCCTCTAGGGAGTTCGCATACAGTTGTAGCGCCACCGTGAGGCTGATTTGGGGAAAAAAATGTGGCATGTCGTCCTCGGCCTAGTTAAAATCTGCGTGTATAATTTCACGGAAATTGCACACTGTTTGTGATTTGTGGCATTTTGTTCGAAACGGACCAATCATGTGAGCTTTGGAAGCCAATCTTAGCCAATCAGGATGGAAGATGGGAAATGATGCAGATCTGTGTTGATCATATGACTATGGAGATAGTGTATACCGAATTGTGTGACGTATGGATAAAATGTTTACGAGTAATCTACAGAAATGTGTTTTGCCTAAATCGGCCTCATGGTGGCGCTATACCAGGCCGTTTATTTGGGGCAGAGGTTCATCGTTGGCATCCAGGGAGTGTGCAAAGTTTGTGCCGGAGATTAGCTGGTAACGGACGGACGGAAGGAAGGACGGACGGACGGACACACGGACGGACGGAGTGCAAAACATACTCTCTCCCCATGCCTTCGGCCTGGTGGAGACAATGAAAGTGATGCTCATTATGAAGAGGTCATTGATATACATGAAGCATAATTATGGTTACTTACTGTACTTGGATGGAATCTGTGATTTTATTAGCTTTTAAATTTTTTGTTAGTCTATAGGTTTGTTTTGTCAATTAGTTTGCTTGCTTTTCTATGATTGTAACCGTGACCAGTATTGGTAGAAGACAAGTACTTTTTTTTACTTAAGTAAAAGTATCAATACCACCATGTAGACATACTCTGGTAAAAGTCAGGTATTCAAATTTCAGATTTCTTTTCTTGAGAAAATGTATTGGCATAGTACTGGCATCAAAATACACTTACCGGTAAAATAGACTTACCAAAAAGTTTTCAAATGTATAAAATCTACAAGCTCACAAGGTTGTGAGCTTGTAGAACAGCTAATTATATTTTCAAAGTGTGCGTATATACTGTATAGGGCTGAATATTTGTGATAATATTAACTAAAGTGTTTACAACTAAACTGTGAGATCAATGAGATGTAGGCCTAGTGTAGAAGTATTGAACATTTGAAACACTCCAGTAAAGTTAAGAATATATATAAAATGTATGAAATAATATATATAATAAGCTCAAGTACAGTACTTGAGTAAGCCTACATGTACAGTAGTTACTTCCCTGCACTGACCCTGGCTCTGATTATAGTAAATAAATAAATTAGGGCCGGGACTAATTGCGATTAATTTAGATTAATTAACTACAGAAAAATTAATCGCGATTAACTAAATTGATGCGATTAATAAATTAATCGCACCTTTTTTTCACCGCGGAACGTTTCTCACTGGGCGCTTTTCTATAGTACTGAAAACTGGAAATAATAAAAAGTCACCCCATTTTGTGTTGCCTAGAACTGCAGGTCTGACAAAAAACAGTAACAATATGAAGTAAGTACAGCTTTGTGATGTCACTGAGATGTACTTGTTACTGTTACTATTTTTTTTCAGACCTCCAGTTCTAGGCAACACAGAATGGGGTGACTTTTATTATTATTTCCACAACAGGTATATTAATGACAGTAAAATGTTGAAAATGAGTGGTATCCTGTAGTCACTATTCGTTGATTCACTGGGATACCAAAAAACATAAAAAAAAAGGTTTCTCGCTGTTCTCGGGTTGAATATTGATATGCGATTAAAATGCGATTAATCTAGATTAATTAATCGCAAAGCCTCTGATTAATTAGATTAATTTTTTTAATCGAGTCCCAGCTCTAAAATAAATACATAGCTATGCTCTGTAGTCTGGACACACCTAAATTAAAAACACCCATTATTAATTTGATGAGTTGCAGCTGTGTTGCTTATGTCAAATACTGTTATACTACTAACATGGCAGGCTGCAGTGCATAAACACACATGGACAGTATGCATGAACACAGATTCGTTTACTTTTTTAGGCTGTACATATGAATATAAGGTTAGTCTTAGGTCTAAACTGATGAAAGTAGAGATATACTGCCTCCTCTCGTCAAAAAGACAGCAGTGCATGTAAAGTGCTGTGTCATAACACATCATTGTAGAAGTCCATAATACAACCCTTAGATGGCAGCAGATTAGCCAAGAGCCCAATCATCTCTGAGCTACTTTTTATACTTGTTATACTGATTTCCTTTTTTATTTTGATTATCATACCATAGGGGTGTGTGGGAGGCAGGAGGCTGGATGGGGTGTGGGAGAAAATTAAAATGGTGTGCATCATTATTATAGATTGGACATATTTCCAATTTACAAGAATGATGGAAATAATATCTCTTCTCTTCTCTTCTCTTCTCTTCTCTTCTCTTCTCTTCTCTTCTCTTCTCTTCTCTTCTCTTCTCTTCTCTTCTCTTCTCTTCTCTTCTCTTCTCATAATACAACCCCTAGATGGCAGCAGATTACCAAAATAAGAACCCAATAATCTCTGAGCTACTTTTTATTTTCTTGTTCATGTGTCACTAATCTAATCTAGGCTTTAATGCAATTTTAAAATACAGATGCAGAATAAATTGCATGCAATCGACACAGCTTTGAACCATTTTTACATCATGGTTCAGGGTTTATAGTTTTTTCAAGTTAGGCCAGATATAATTTAGTTCAGCTGTCAGTACAGCAACCCTGAACACATGTTGCCAACATGGTGTTGGTGGGTGGGTGCCATCATGGCACTGCCAGGAATCCTATCTCAAACAGTAACCAATACCAAGTGTTGTCTGCATACAAAATATCTATATTTTTAGAGTACGACTGTGCTTGTCAGACAAAAATGATGCACACCCTTCTCTCATGTCATTACACAATTACTGTAACAGTTGGCAGACATTTCGTCTACCATCATACTGATCAAGCAGAAGTGAACATGGCATGCATGTGTGTCATCAGTGTGACCTGCCAGTGAAACACTGGATCATGAGTGGAACTAAACCCTCTCTGTACTGGTGGATGGTGTATATTAATTGGAGCTTTGTACTTGTACTGACATGCTGCAGGTCACCTCATGTCTCCAGTGATTACATCACGGCATATATAAATGGTAAATAGTCAGCTTTTCTGCCACCTATATCCCAAGCACTTTACAATTGTGCATTGTACATTCACCCGTTCACAGCTGAGCTACAGTACATTCACACACTGGGTTAGATTAGGTTAGCAGTTTGGGGTTCGGGTTCAGTGTCTTGCTTAAGGACACTTCTACACAGACAGAGCCAGGATATTGAACCAGAAATCCTTCTGGTTTCCAAGCAACTGCTTTAACTTCTGAGCCACTGCAGTCAAACTAGTTTGATGATAGATCTATACTTTACAAATCATTTTTATGATGTATCACAACCTGATGTGTGTGTGTGTGTGTGTGTGTGTGTGTGTGTGTGTGTGTGTGTGTGTGTGTGTGTGTGTGTGTGTGTGTGTGTGTGTGTGTGTGTGTGTGTGTGTGTGTGTGTGTGTGTGTGAGGGTGTGTGTGTGTGTGTGTGTGTGTGTGTGTGTGTGTGTGTGTGTGTGTGTGTGTGTGTGTGTGTGTGTGTGTGTGTGAGAGTGTGTGTGTGAGAGAGAGAGAGAGAGAGAGAACGCAGACTCCTCCACATCTACCCAGATTAATATCATCAGTCCACAAAGGAGCCCTCTGTGCCTTGCAGGACAGACAATGAATCCGCTGTCTGATTAAACCATTACCAGACTAAATGCAAACTGATACAAGCATTTTAGCTCTGAGATTACAAGGAATTCAATCCTCCAATTGTATTGTATAGGCCTACTAGGTGATAAATTACCGGTATGACGCAGATATGCCAGAAACTTTCTAAAATATTGAAACTCACTACTTTAGCATATTTGTGAAGTGTGTTTCACCCTGAAGGATATATGCACATTGACATTTTCAGTAGTAGTAACTAGTAAGTCTGCCAACTCTGACCCCCCAAAAAAAGGAAATCAAGTATTTTCATACTTAGCGCATATTTGAAGCACTAAGCTATAGTTATTCAGTGGTTCTGCAATGCCTGCTCGGTTCCTCTTTAAGTCCTGTTAAATTCCATTAAATCTGGAAAGTGAAAAGGCTATAAAACTGCACATGAGTAATCATGTTTTTATGCTATAAATTCAAGGTAACTATACTGAAGGTTCTAAACAATCTACCAATAGCATAATATGCAGGGATGTGAATCAATAAAGTTTAAATTAATCACAATCGTGTTTGATGTTGATGAGGCTATGATAGGAATGATAGGTTATATTTATAATCATAGATTATTCATTAGTCTTAAGTAGCAAGAGTGACAAATAAAAATGGAGCAGGGAAGTTGTTGATTCAAATCTACCATAAGAACCCATCCCAGAGGCAGGAGAGCTGCCTGTTTTGTTTTTATTTGAATGCATAAAAAGAGGTCAGAAATTCATTAAAGAGTGTGTAAAGCTCCAGTCTATGCAAATGCCTCCTCAAGATATTCAGTATAGCTCCACCCGTTAAATTAATCTACAATCCCTCCTGGCCCTGCTATATGCATCTTAAAATGCAATAAAACTATTGCCCTTATTGACTCCATGGAAAGACATGCAGCATCAATCAGACTAGTGTCTGATATGTTGCATTGAATAATTAAATTATTTTTATTTCTTATTGCTGTCACGTTTTTTGTTCTTTCTTGTTCTTTTGTTGTCGTATGGTGACCTATTGTTGTTTTCCTTATTTATTTTGATTATCATACCATAGGGGTGTGTGGGAGGCTGGATGCTGGATGGGATGTGGGAGAAGATTATAATGGTGTGCAACTGTGCATTACTATGAATGGGATCTAATCTTCTTTTTTCCTTGTTTTAAATGTCACAAAACACAATGTCTATCCGTTCCACTAGACACTACCCATTTCCTTCTTCTGTGATGTACAACCAAATGTTTGTAGGCTACTTCAGGGTTGCCTGGCATCTTAGTGGAAGAGAAGAAGAGACAAGTCATTTAAAATATCTCATGAAGGGTCCTTTTATTTGGAGGAAGCTCAAATGTATTCTCTCCGGGATGAAAACTGCAATATTGCATGCATATTAATGTGTTTAGGCTTTTTTCTGCAGTTTTCTGCAGATGGGCCCGGATCAGTCTTTGCCTCGCTCTGGACTGATCTTATCCAGTCTGTTTTGGCTTCCCCACTTAATGTCTTCACCGGTGGATTCCAGTCCAGCCTTGTGATGTTGTCTGTTGCTTTGCGTAGGGTGTGTTCAATCCACGCCCACTTTCTCTTCTTCATACCCTGGCTGATGGGGTAGGCTACTAGTAGGAGGCAGGCCCTGGAGCTGAGCTCCGGTCAGCCATGGCATTAATTACCATAAGCCCTGGACATCCAATCAGCTCCCAATTGGAATCACATGTTGAGGAGCCTCTATAATACATCACTGTCACTTCTGCTCCTAAGGGGTGCCACAAATGTGAGAAGTTTAACCGCATCAGCAAAACTATTATATTAATACATGGAATGACCTGCAAACTACATTAAAATTGACCACATTGGTACCCCTGAGTCGTTTTAAAACCTTGGTGAGCATACAGATCCCCACAATATGTAAACATTTGTCTTAGCTTCTATTTGTAACCTATGTAATTTATATGTATACCTTGTTTTCCTTTTCCTGATCTTCTGATGTATTGTGATGTTTTTTATATGATATTGTATTTGTGTTATACTCCACAACACTGAAAATGAGTTTAATTACTCAGTGTAATTTCGAGAATAAATACAACTTGAATGAATTATTTCCAAGCACAGCAGCTTCCTCAGGTCCTGAGGGCTACAATCAATGACTTGGCAGAGACACCCAGCCTGGCATACGCTCCAAGGTGCAGCCCTTTTATAGTCTCCATACTGTGATATCTACTGTACCATATCTCCATACTATTACCTACCATATCTCCATACTATATTCATACAGTGATTCTAATATCTTCATACAGTGACACAATTTTCATACAGTGATGCTTATATCTTCATACAGTGACACCTACCATTTGTATAAAGTTCATGTTCATACAGTGATACCTACCATATTATCTTCAGTGATAAATCTTCATACAGTGATATCTACCATATCTTCATATTGATATACACCATATTGTCCATATTATCTTCATACTGTGAAACCAATGGACAGAAGCAGTGGGAGGGCATAAGATCAGCAATAAACCTTTGCTGGGATTTGATTAGCCTATATAAGTGTGGACTTAGTGGAAGTATACATAGGTATAAGCGGTCTGTATCCTGCAATGTTGTTATTTTAATAAATTAATTTAATATTTGTGATTTTGACATCCAGTGTAGATTATTTTAAAGCTATAGTGCTCAAATAAAAGCAATAATATAAATTAAGTTTTCTCCAGTATGTATTGATGGATCAGATCTGGACACATGCACGTCAGCTGTTCTTTTACAGACACAGCCTATTCTCAGCTAAGGTTACAAAACAAATTATGCAAGCTGGGGGTAGCAGTGGGCTACCAATAAGAGTAGGCTATCTTATTTAAATGATTCTCATTATATATAGCCAACTGAAGAAGTAGAAATACAAAAGGCATGTCGCCAGGTCAAACGATAAGGTGCGGATGCAATACTCAACCTTTTGGTTCGTGATAAAAAATAAAATAATAAACGTTCTATTTATTTTAGACCGACGCACTATTTAACCGCAAGACCATAATAGTTCCTCTGGTGCGGATTGATTCACGTGTGTAAAGGCGCTGCTTGTCAGTCAGCCTTTGAACAGTGCGGCGGCGCTCAGCACTGGGCTTTACTGTAGCCTACTCCTACTGTACCTCCTCCTACTACTCTGCTGGTGATTTAACAACATCTCATATTAGAATGAACTGCTCGTAAAGGGAGCGGAAAAAGCCATATCTTAGGGACCAAATGTTAGCTATAGCGCGCGTGGTCTAACGTGATCGTTCTTCGCTCGGGACTTGCAATGTTCCAGTCAAAGGATATCCTTTTAGCCTTGCTTCTTGTGGGCTCTACAGGTAAGCAAATCTCAGTTTATCCCTCTCTACCATCGCTGTTTTGCTGAAGGTTTATATTCGTGGATTTAAAGCACTTATTCTCTGTGTTCCGTCGCCTCCCTCCCATCCTGTCCTGTCGTGTTCAAAGGGCTGCATGCATTTATTACTAGCCTCCTGTCCTTCCTCTCGGTTCCATCCGCCTGTCCTGAGAGGAGAGCAGGTGCAGCGTTAACGTTCTCCATGCACGTCACTGGCTGCTAATTAGCTTGATGTCTAACTAACGCCAGGAAATGTGTGACCACAGCGGTTGTTGAGATAAAGACGTATTGTTTTTTGTATGATGATATTGCATGATAATAGACTAAACATTCACGTTTTGTTCTTGGTCAGAATATTTGTATTTTGCCAATTTCTTTGCATTAACAACGCTGCCCTGCTTATCAAGACCCGACGTTATACTATATAAAAATAGCTATACCACGGTTTTCACTGTAAATATGACTATAGCGAAAGAACCAAATTAATTTGAGACTTAATTCCGTCCGTTCAGATGATACAGTAGATACGTGCTTGTTTTATCTTTCCCTAGAGCGGAAAGGATGGGTCTGTCGCTTTGCCATTTTAAAACACGCACGCACGCAGGCACACACAAACACACGCGCGCACACGCACACGCCTGTGTCGTGAAAATAAGAAACGTGCCACGCCTCCCTTCCCCCATCCACATACAGTCCCTCAGTGATATATCGAGTCAGTGTTTGATTACACATATGGTTGTTTATCTGGTCTCACTTGCACAGTGATGTAATTTTCTGAATTGAGACGAACGGTTCCAAATAAGCGGAGTCCAAAGGGTTGACACTGTTGAGGGAAGCTCTGGGAGTTCTGCTCACTTGAAGCAGCACTGTTAATGAAGATGGTTGTTGGCTTTGGCTGATGCTGATGCTGTTGCAGTCCAACTGGCAATACCCACCATGCCCATCACTTTTATTTGAACCACTTTTAACTACTTAAACTCTTCAAACGGACCTGAGTTTGTGAGTTGGACAGGTCTCCAAATGTCTGTATCCAATAGCTGATTTACAAGCTCACAACATGTCTTGTTTTTGTGGTGCATTCTGTTCAGACTCCAGCTGTTATGTAAGAGCCTGTAAACATCTGCTGTTTGTCTCATGAAGTCCAGCTATTTATGGTGCCAAATGAGAAGCTTTTCAGTAAACCTAACACACCCAAACTGGGTAATTTGATATGTGGGCAACATATGGTTGACAACCAAACAAAGGCATATGGCTTTAGGCCTACGTCCTAGCTTCAGGGCAGAGCATTTTGGTCTCAAGCAGGCAAGGATAGAAGGACTACGAGACCCTTCTGTATGATGATGGGGACAGCAGTTTATTAATGCTCATGAGTAGAGTTAAAACAATATTCAGTAACAGAAGTATGAGTTTGTAGAAAGGCCGGGCATCATGATTCATTTGAGCTTTATCCTGGGTTGCAACTTGCAATAAGGTGCAAATTATATTACTACAGTTACACCTAGTCTGCCAGCATTTATTGATAACTCATATATAATCCCCCGTCAACTCATTTTGAAGAGCCAAAAACCCAGACCGGATGTTATGATCTTATGTTAGTGTGCGATCCATCATCACTTCCTGTTTACCGTCTGGGGTGCTAAAACATTATGAAGGGGGATCACAGCGTCGACTCTGGGCTGTGGAATAAACCTTGTTTTGTTTCTTTGGCTTTCGCCTTTTTTTAAATATTTTTGAGTGGTGCAAGCACTCCTACAACCAGCAATGTCCGTGTGACCTATGCGCCTATGTGTATCTGAGCACCAGTATATGACTATTAGTACCAGTAGGGGGGCGCTGTGCCAGAAACATAGAGAGAGATAGTGCTGCTCTGTTGCCTGCTAATGAGAGAGAGAGAGAGAGAGAGAGGAGGAGGAGGAGGGGAGGGGAGGGGGGGAGAGGGGAGTTGCACCACTCAGTTTACACGGGTGTGATTTTTATAGAGGGACAGACAGGAAATGGGGGGGTGACATGCAGTAAAGGCCGTCGGGATCGGGAGTTGAACCCGTGGCACACTGCCAGACCTGGACTACCGGCAAAGGTGCCTGGACCGTGGCTCAGCGGTCCAGGCACCTTTGCCGGTAGTCAGGAATAAACCTTGTTTTGACCAGAAATGCCATCTGGCATAGTTCAAGGAATAGGTCAGGAGATACAGGCGACTGAAAGAATGCTTGTATGGGCGCACTTGCGCCCGGCGATCAAGATGTCGCGATCCAGTGTTATTGACAACACCAGCTAGCAAAAGCAACACAAAGCTAACGTAGCATTACCACGGCATTGGCGTTAAGTGTAACATTTATTAATTGACGTAGATCAGCAGTGTGCAGGGACCTTTAATGCCAATTTCATTTTGATTTGAACATTTTGATTCTGTGTATCATGTACGTAGTTATACTCTACTAGAGGTTGGGGCCGCTACGCAGCCCTCACATCTAGAGTTGGATCGGCCCTCACTCCTAAGTCACACCACCAATATGTCAGATAATGTTGGGGCTTTGTCAGAGTACCCGTTCTACCCGTCCCTTTTGTGCACATATTTGGAGATCTTTGCTTCGTCTGTCTACCTGTGTCCCTATCTGTATCTGTCAGTCCTTGTCCCTTTTTTGTCCATATGGTATTGCATTTATATAGCGCTTTAATAATAATAATAATAATACAACTTTATTTGTATAACACCTTATGAAATGCAGCTCAAAGTGCTTTACAGAGCAATGGAGAAAAAAAGAAAAGAAAAGCAAGGCATAAAACATTGAAATAATAGCATGCAATACAGTGCGGACATGAATAACAAGGAATTTAAAAGACAACTAAAAGCAAGAGTGTAGAAGTAGTCTTGAGTTTAAAAATGTTTACAGAGGCTGCCTGTCGAAGGTATAGTGGGAGTTTGTTCCACGCCGTTGGTCCGTAGAAGCAAAAAGAAAAAAGGCAATCTTGGTAACATGATTAATGTGTGAATTAAAATTAAATTCAGAATCAACTAGAACTGAACTCTGTCGAGTGCCTACTTGCTTGTTGCACACAAGTGTGCAAGCAGAGCGCGCAAGTACTGTCGACCGCTACAAACTGTCAAATCTCAGCTTCTCTGTGAAAGAACGTTTGAAATATTGAATTATTAGGTTTAGCTATTTGCTACGTACCTAGTTTTTGGAGGTAAAAAAGTATGATAAGTATGACGGCTTTCGATGGTTACGTATATGTCGATCAGTGTCGGGTGGATTAAAGGAAATGCCATGTAATTACATGTATATGTAATATGTAAATTATTAGCGGTATACTGTGGTTACTTTACGTATGCCCCGTTTGATGCGTATGTATCGTAGCAGCATATGACGTCAGGTATAACTGGTATAACTAGCTCTCAATGATGACGTAATAAAGATGTGGATTAATCGGCATTCGATGGTGACGAATCAGTGTCGGGTGGATTAAAGGAAAGGTGAAAGGTGGAAAGGAAATGCCTCTATCTATATGTATATGTCATTTGTAAGTTGATATTTAGCGGTATACTGTGGTTACTTTGCGTGTGCCCCGTTTGATGCGTATGTAGTATATGTACAGTATCGTAGCAGCATATGACGTCAGGGTATAACTGTATAAGTAGCTCTCAATGATGACGTAATAAAGATGTGGATTAAAGGACCCAATGCCAGGGTGTAATTGATTTTCGATGGTGACGTAATGGCGATATGTTTTAGTGTCGGGAGGATTAAAGGTAATGTCCCTATGTATACATGTATGTAATCTGACACCACTGCCATATCAAGTAGTCATTACGTCATACACTGGCACGGCGCATACGCATCAAACGGCGGCATGGACGAAAACTATTACTTGCGCGCTCTGCTTGCGCAAGTAATAATGACCCCCAAGTTCTTTACTGTACTGTTACGTTCTACAGTCAGGTTGCCAAGTCTGCTTATTATTGATTATTTCTGCTCACTAGAATCGATTATGAGAACTTCTGTCTTATCCTCATTTAGCTTGAGAAAGTTCTCACTCATCCAGCATTTGATGCTGGACAGGCAGGTCAACAATGAGTCTAAAGCACAGGGATCATGTGGAGCTACAGAAAGATATAGTTGGGTATCATTCATCAGCATAGAAATGGAAGTTCACTCCGTGATTGGTAATACGTTCTCCCAACGGCAGTATGTACAGGAATAGCTGGTGCCCCCTTTTGTGCCCATATAGGGAGCTGACTGATTTGTTTGCAGCTATGACACTCCATATTTGGGAGTAGCTGCATTGGGAACTCCTTATGGTTATGGGTGAGTCAGAATGACGTCAGAGGTCTGCCGGCCCTCCCATTAGCCAATTTCTGAGTGGTGCCAGCCCCTCCTATATACAGGTTTGATGTTTGTTTTTAAAACGCCATTGACAATGAAGGGAAAATTTACGTCATATTGTCCCTCATTACGTCATATTGTCTCTTTATTGTTAATGGCATTTAATGTTTGTGTTGGCACCGTTTGTTTTACGTCACCATTACATCACCTAATCAACATGAGTTAGGTCACATTCATACCAGAGAGCTTTGCTGCGATTAAAACGAATCCTCCTGCGCATTTTCAGAAAGTGCACTTTGTTTGGCAGGTGTGAAGGCTCATTCGAATCGTAATGCGTATCAAAGAACCGCATTATACTCCGAGCAAAAACGGGGGTTTTGCTTTGCTTCCAATCGCACTTGATTACGATTCGGTGCAGGTGTAAATGCAATCCGCAGTAAATAAAGGAAATGAAGCAAACAATGTGGCGGGTGAGGAGCTGGACACAGTTGGAGACGGAGAAGGCATATTTTACGCAGCGCAAAGATGTCCCGTTATACCGTGGATAGACGTGGTCGAATGAGGAGACTGAAGCCCTGATCGAAATAAGGACGAGTACATTAATCAATTGCTTAAGAAAACACATAAACACTACAGTGCAGTGTAATAGTATTATAGCCTACAGAATATTCTGTCTGTCTGTGCGTGCCGTAAACGTGGAGTGCTGTCACTGTGTGGGGACTAGTGGGGAGTAGGAACTTTCATCTCAATAAACGTGTAAACATTTTGCGCTGCTGTCTGTTATATCAGTGCGCTCAGCGCTGTGCCTCCATGCCCAAAAGAACAGTGTGTGGCTGTTCGCGTATAGTGAGAGAGCGAGAGAGGGGGGGGGGGTCCAGTCCCAGACGGCACGACACATGCACGTTATGAGTATAATTTTATCACCATAGATTTCACTGTGTAGGCTAGTTTATGAATGGAACACATTGATAAAGGTCCCCCCTGCTGCGTTTCCAATTGCTGCGGATGACAACTGTGTGAAGGCAAACCGCAGCAAAATATATATGCAAGAATCCCAAATCCTCCGCCCATACGAGTCTACCGAAGTATTAGTGAGAATGTGACCTTAGACTTTAATATATTAGTGCCCCTCACTTCACCATTTGATGCAATTTGAATTGCATAGCCAAGTTATTGTCAAAATAGCTGGGCGAGTCTTTTTGTGTTGCCTACTGTATGTGAGGAGCAAGATCAGAATCGGATCTAGTATTTTGAATCTCAAAAAGAGATGGAAGCTTATTCAATTGTACCTATTACCTAAGCATCCCAGGGTGTACATTGAGCGCACAAGTTTTAATTATAGATTTATTGCAGTTTAATTATGTTGTTGTTAGCCATGGGAGGGGTGTGTGTGTGTGTGTGTGTGGGGGGGGGGGGGTTATTACTGTTTACACAGTGTTTTACTACTTACTATGGTCGGGGAGCACTATATTGCATTATAACAGTGATTAACACTTAGGTGGTTAATTGATACATTGATATACAAAACATAAAAAAAAATTATTAAAATAAAATGAGCGATAGCAGTCCTAATTGCAGTGTCATGCAAAAGAGCTGTGACAGTTGCTTCTAAACCTTTGATATCTTTATTCAATTTCAGTCAATCAACTCCATCACTTATTGTGCTTGCATGTTGTCTGTTATTCTTGGTACAATATGCTGCAGTTGTCATTATTATTATTATATTCTATATTCATTCCATATTCATCCTTTTTTTTCTTTTCTTTTTACAAACTTTGTGGGTCTAAAGTGCTTTTTCACACTTTTAGACCATATCCGTGGTCATGGGCATACCTAACAATGGATGCCAAAAGAATGGGCAAATTCTCTTTTTTGTGTGTTTTTATATCAATAGTCCATAAAAATATATTTGTAATTACTTCCTGAAAACGAAAACGTGCTGCGTGATGACGTGTACAGATACACATCAATAAAAGCCAATACAAATGAAGGATCAGTTTGATTCCCATGCTTCATTGTCCTCCTCCTCCACAGCTGGTTTTGATTACAAACTACTGAGGCCAATTCTAAAAAAAATGTCTTCTAAATCCTAAAAGTTTCCTGAGAAACCTGTTTCTATGTCAATGGTTCTCAACCTTTTTCATGTCAAGAACAAATTATCTGTATTTGGCCGCCGACCCCCATCTGAAAATATGTTATTCCAGGGACACCTCAGAAGCAAAGATTTGAGTTAAAAACATTCGCTGTGAAAGAATATATATTCAATGATTTGCGACACATTTTCAAGATTAAAAAAAAATAGCAGATCTACAAGCTCGTAGTGCGGCACTCGGTGCAGCACTATGAGCTTGTAGATCTGCTATTTTTCAATAACTAAAGTATATCATAATGCTTAAAACACCAAAAGGGGTTCCCGCCCAGAATGGGTTAACCCATTCTGACCTGAGATCAGATTCATACGAGGTTTCCGCCGGACACACGCTGGTCTGATTAACCCATTCTGACCTGAGATCAGATTCTAAAAATGTCAGTCGCTCTTCGATTTTTCAAAAAATAGCAGACCTACAAGCTCGTATCGCGCCACTCGGTGGCGCGATATGAGCTTATAGATCTGCTATTTTTCAATAGCTAAAGCACGACATGATGCTGACACCAAAATGGGTGCCCGGTCAGAATGGGTTAATTGCAATTTGATCAACACATCCTTAATATTGGTGCTGATATCGGAAATGTGCAAACAAAACAGATTGCTGTTATTCTGGTGCTTTAATTACCCACACAAAACGAACAAACAACATTTCAGCTCATGCAGGATGTTTCATCATGTCTTCATCAGGGAAATTAAATCACATGAGTAGCACAACTGTATATCATGTGTGGAAAGCTGTTTTATTCTGACGATTGCAATATTGATCACATAATGGCAAATGGATCTGCATTCCTTATTCTCATGGTCTGTGCATTATTGATTGATTGTTCATTGTGATTATGTAAACAGTGCAATATTTGTTATAGATATTAGTTATTGATTTATCTTTACCGGATTACGAAATCAGAAATACTATTGCCTTTTCAGGAGCCATAATAGGTCCCATATGTGTTCATTATAAATATAAAAGAGTAACCAGTACCGGTTGACAGATCAGCTCTTCACGTTTTGGCCTGTAACCATAATATTTGGGGAACATTTGTAACTTTACATTTTAATGAGTTACAGTAAATTATTTCACTCAATAGCCCATGTACCGTACATGGGCTATGCCTATGATGTACCTAAAGCCTGTCACGTCCAGAAAAATATCACTGGGTGCAACTTCGTGGCAGTGAAATAAATCCAATCTAATCTTCTGAGGACCTTTTTTGTTTTGCACTGACAGATTTGTCTGAATCCCAGGCTAATGTAACTACACGTCTGGTCATGAACGAGGTCCATGAATCATACTGATGTTTTTCTTGGGCAGTTTTTCCTCCAACGCCACATTAGACAAATACTGTAAAACCTAATGACACAAATAAAACACAGTTTCAATGCACAATTCAAAAAAATATAACGAATACATACCGTCTGTCTCTTTCAACTATTTTAGAACTCTAGAACTTTCTGGCACATATACCGGTACACTTTCATATTAAACCCACTGTAAAGGTATCAGTATTTCCATATTTTCACAGCGATGAAATACCACAAAGCATATTTAGGCATGTAGAAAATTAAAGTACATCAGGCTTACTGTAAGCACATTGAGCAAGTAAAACGAGAGCATTACAGGCTTTTAATTATACATGCATCTTAACCCAGGTGGAAACAACATTCACAGTCACACCATTGATGATCTAGTACAGGGGTTCCCAAACTGCTGCATGCAGTGAACCCCCTGTGGTGCGCAAGCACCCTCTAGGTATACAATATAAACATTTTACATAACAATCACTTTGCATCATTTATCTTACAAAAAGTTTACACAAAACACAATGCCGTGAATGATTTACTGTGTTGCGCCCTTTTAACTAGCTGTAGTTAGGTACGCTTGTGTCTCATTACTCTCTCTCTAATACTAACTGTAGAGAACAAAAATTAACAGTTACATTATGTCACGTAATACTCTGTATTCGTCTATCAGCTGTATAATAATAGGGACATAACGTTATACCTTTCGTTATATTCTCTCTCTCAGTGCGTAACAATAAACAGTTACGTCTCGTTCAATTTCAATTCAATTCAATTTTATTAAAGTGTCAAATCAAAACAAGTTGTCTCAAGACCTGACAGAGATCCTGTCGGGATATCCTGACTGATATACTTTGTATTCGCCTCTTATAAATAAATAATAATAATAATAAACCGGAGGTAACTAACCCGCCCCTCTCTTTACTTGTGAATGAAAAAATTTGGGGTGAACAGACTAGTACTGATCACGTGACTGATCAAGAATACAGTAAAAGTAAATCAGCCATTCTTTTATAAATAACCCAAATGTACCATGTAAACTTAAAAAAATGTGTGAAGTGAGAGGCGATAATATATCAGGAGGCAGAGCAAGTCGTCCAATAATCTGTGGGTCGGCAGTTCGAATCTGGCTCCTCCTGTCCACATGTCGAAGTGTCCTTGGGCAAGACACTGAACCCCACATTGCCTCCAGTGGTTGCCACCATTGGTGTGTGAATGTGGGAAGTGAGGACGCTGGCGTTGACTGTTTGCCACTTCACCTCCCAATGTATGAATGACTGGACCATTGTAAAGCGCTTTGACGTGACGTAGTGCATAGAAAAGCGCTATAAAAATGCAATCATCAACCATTATTATTATTATTGTACCGGATGTAAACTACTAAAAACACTTAAAACAGTGATGATATGGTGAATTGGTGATACAGTATCAGCAAGTATTGTATTGTAGTGTCCAGGATGTACACTACTAAAAACATTGGCCACCAAAGGATGTAAACTACTAAAAACATTGGCCACCAAATGTAATCATGTTATAATTAGTTATATAGAAGTATTTTCCTGTTTTCCTTTAATTATTTGTTTTCAAATCTTGCTAGAATTGCATAGAGAACAGTGGGATGCGTTCACTGTGATTACATTGCAGCAGTTATGATGGCGATGCAGATGGGCTACAGTAAAATAACAGCTGGCAGCTACAGTATGCATGTGGTGTACTTTTATTTTTTATAAATAGTATAATATTTTTATTGGTTTAATATATTTAAACTGCCAGTGAAACTCTCATATGAACATCATATGTAACATCAATGATGTATGCATACAGAGTGTGCAAAGGTTTTCATCCTGTTCTAGGGAGGACAAACCTAGCCAGGACTGCCTGACGTCTTTCCTTTTTGATGGGGAGTGGATTAGACAGATCCAGGCCTCATAGAGTTGAGAGGAACTACATATCCCCTTTGGGGGCTAAAAACATGACATCACACAAACACCCTCTCAGGCACTGTCAGAAGGGCAAATAGAAATGCTTCCTTCCTTGAGGGTGTGCTTACAGAAGTGTCAGTGACTGTGGATTTACAGGAGCCATGGATTAATCATTGAATAACTTCTGTAGAGGTTTAGGTCCTAACCAAGGAACAACACTTACACTGATTTCTTATTCGGATTTGTACCAATGTATATGAAATGCCTAATCAGCATTAAGTTAAATTGGCCTCTCTCCACCTTGCGCTTTTGCTTTCTAAGTTAGAGACAGAATGAAATATGTTACTTACATGAGTTTGGCTG
This sequence comes from Protomyctophum parallelum, assembly GCF_964188405.1. Taxonomy (NCBI): domain Eukaryota; kingdom Metazoa; phylum Chordata; class Actinopteri; order Myctophiformes; family Myctophidae; genus Protomyctophum; species Protomyctophum parallelum. The sequence continues at coordinate 24,632,659 of NC_139706.1, forward strand.
ACTCTTGTAGAGTACTAGAGATTATTCTGGATATAGGCTACTAAAAGCTACCCCGCGTCCGAAATGGTTGAGAAATGACAGAGTTACGGTGTGGGGGTCTCCAAGGGGTCCCCCTACTGTACTGTACTGTCACTGTACTGTACTGTCACACCCGAAATCATCATATATACAGTTTGTGTGTGTGTGTGTGTGTGTGTGTGTGTGTGTGTGTGTGTGTGTGTGTGTGTGTGTGTGTGTGTGTGTGTGTGTGTGTGTGTGTGTGTGTGTGTGTGTGTGTGTGTGTGTGTGTGTGTGTGTGTGTGTGTGTGTGTGTGTGTGTGTGTGTGTTAGTGTTAGGCTGCGCAACAGTGACATTTGGTGGTGAAAACCAACCAAACGCTATTTTCGTGCTCGGACACCACTGAACCCCATTCAGCAAGCTCACTGTGAGTGCTCTTGTAGAACTGTAGAAATGTGAAATGTAGAAATGTGTGGGCCTAGTTTGCAAGGCTTATAGACCCCTGGCAGACTCTGGTCAACTAACTATATTGCATTAATTAAAGAGAATTTAAAGAGTCATACATTAAAAGCCACTGTTAGTGGGATTTTTTGGCAGAGCAGACAGATCACTATCAAAAGAAAAAGGCTTATGACGTGGGCTGTTTTTTTTATCAGCTGACCTTGCTAGTCCTAGCTGATGATGGTTGCTCTATCATGGATATACAGTGTTGCGCTCTCTCTAGTATTGCGCTCTCTCCCTCCTCTTCTGCCTAAAATACCAGCCAATGGCCATTATATGATATCATATGATATCATATAATGGCATTGTATTTTCCATATGGAAAATACAAGGCTAAAATACCAGCAAATGCAGAGCCGCTAATCCAAGCTGAAGCTGTTAGGCATTTCACGTGATCTTTACTTCTTTCTTTTTTAATTTAAAAATTCAGCAGAAACAAAACTCTTGGCAGCAGCTTTTGTTCATAAAAGGCAGATAGAGTGAACATAGATAGAAGAACCTAATATACTGTATTAGACAGTGTATGGTATGTTTGCGAACAATTGATCTTTGGTAAAACCTTTGTCATAGTTCTTGTTATCAACCACCCTTTATAATGAAGAGTATCTCAGTCTGTGCATCACTTCTGTGGTCACTTCACTTGCACTTGTTGGCATAATTACCGGTAATGCATTCCATTTTCTAACCTGGATGGTTGTGATAAGGTGAGCGTATCCCCTCTGCCCTCCCATTGGCATCTGTTGTTTTATTTAAAAGGGTTGTGGGAGGGGGCATCTGGAGTCATCTGATGCCGGCTAGACCCTGACAACCTCCTCTGTAGCCCATGTGGCCTTTGCAAGAGGACAGCTCACAATGAACAGCTCACAATGATGACACTATCCACAACTGAGAGAACCTTGTGTCCCACAGCGACAAGAAGCAGGGGATGTCTGTTCAACTCAAGTTGTTGAGTTGAGAGAGACAGAACCAATCGCTGATGTAAGACGATGAGTGCATGTCTCATCTTACCAGAAATAAAGAAATGGGCTATTCACTAGGCTGCTGACCACAATGCATTTTTTGTCGTAAAGGAGCTCTGTGCTCTTCTTTATTCCTCACGCATCCATGCACAATATGGCACATTCATTATTGAAACCCTATAGAATAAATAAATTGGCACAGAGCAGGGAGAGTATGGGATTCTTCTGCCTAGGCATTCTCTTTATGCAGTCGCCACTGTGTCTTTTGCCTTCTCTGACATTATATTATACAGGCTTAGTCATTCCCTGTCATTGTGGGGGTCAGGAAGTATGCACTGTCATGCTAAGCAATATGAATGTGTTATTGTCTACTCAGTCCTACTGTATGGCTGTCTTGTTAGCAATAATAATTAGACTAGTTGAGTCCATTCCAGGCAAAAATTAGGATGTGCAGCCATTATAAGGTACTGTACAGTGGATCGTATACCAATTAGGCTGGGTTGTCTCGGTCTTAAAGTGTTGTGCCTTACAAAGAAATACATGCATCCTGGGTTTTGAGTAGGAGACTAACTATCCTTGTTTTCTTTAATGAGATGATTGTGAGTTTATTATCTTTAGTCATCCCCTCAGTTGCTCCATTAAGTGATACGTTACGAATGAATAGACACACATTAAAACCTTACATTATTGCTGCAGGTGTTCATAAACTACGTACTAAAATGGCATTTCTCTTTTTTTGTGTGTGAGACTCTGAATCAGTCAGTGTCAATCAATCACTGTCAATCACTGCCCCCCACACACACATACACACACACACACATACGTGTATATATATATATATATATATATATATATACAGAGAGAGAGAGCTGTCAAACGATTACAAATTGTAATAAGATTATTCACAGCTTAAAAATGTATTAATCATGATTAATCACCATTTGAACTATGTCCAAAATATGCCATATTGTATTGTGGGAATGGAAAGATTATTTGAGAACCTTTTTCCTTTTAGTATGAGCTATGTGTTCCTTGTGTTCTGTGGCTCCCCATGCCTCCCTGAAAGGTCTTCACCCAGTGCGACTCATTGGTCTTCTCTGCCTGGAAGCCCTCTCGCTCTCTTCGCCAAGTGAAGCCGGATGTGTCATGAACCCCTATCGTGCCGGCTTTGCATAGACTCCACAAGGCACAAGGGCTGATGACAGGCCATCTGAGGCTAAACGAAACGATCTCTCAAACAGTCATAGTGCTGAGAGCAAGGGATGTGCTTTTGTCCATGGCCAGCAGAGTTGGTTACAGCCTAAATGTTTTTCAAACTGCTCGGAAATTGGAACGGAACAGAGTTCTTTCCAACTTGCTTGCTACCAAGCAATTTCAGTTTAGAGTTTAGTGATAAACTGGAGGTTTGGGAAACAAGTAATTAAACTCTCAGTGTTTGTTGGAGACCCCGGAGCAGACAAAGGCGCAGTTGGAGGAAACACATTGACTCACTGGCCTTGGAACGTCTCGGGATCCCCCAGGAGGAAGTCACTAATGTTGCCCTGAAGAGGGAAGTCTGGAGCTCTCTGGTGGAGCTGTTGCCCCCGCGACCCGACTACGGATAAGCGGTTGAAGATGGATAGATGGATGGAACTTAAGTTGGAACATATTTTCATATATTTCTGGAAGCCTGCATTTAAATTAATTATTTCAAGAGTTCCGGCTGCTTTCGCTATGAAAGGGAGGTGTGCTTTGATATTTTGGTGTGCTTTGGGCACAAAAAGTTTGAAAACCTCAGAAATAGAGCATACTAATACAAAACTTACATAATTTGATTCTCTCCCTTTCTCTTGCTCACACACACACACACACACACACACACACACACACACACACACACACACACACAGACAACACTGCAGTCTGCTATCTATCTATCTATCTATCTATCTATCGATCGATCTATCTGTCTTTGGTCCATTATTTCTCCACTTTAATAATACCAATTGGTATTGGTAATGGTATTTTTTATCATTTTTTTTACAACAAGGTATAGCTTGTAAGGATCGGGTGTTCGTGGAATGAGTAACACAGCTAAACATATGGGTAACGCCTCCAAAGAATTTGCCAAAATGGCAAGTGGTTGGTATTCAATTCAGTTGCTTAGTTGATTGGATGATTGCACTGTCTCTCACACAGTAATAAGGAACAAAACAAGTAACAACACATAAGCCTATTGGCCGTTTATTAAAAAAAAAATTAAGTGTTTTTTTTCTAGCTGTATTAGAATGTGAGAAAGCCCCACCCCCTAATCCTTCTTACTAGTAGTCAGAGGCCAATCAGGCGGGCTGCGGGTCTATCGGTGCTGCGAATGACCATAAAAAGGTAGATGCCTCCTTCGGCTCTGGGGAATGTGTCTCTCTTGCAGGCAACAGGGTGGCAAGCTTTCCTGAGATTCCTTGCGAAGCATAGAGGAAGCATGAGTGGCCAAGCTGCCTGTGGACATTCGGTACATAGATATTAAAAAAATATAGATGCCTCATTGGTCGCTGCACTTTCGTTGGAGAGTCCTGTCTCCAACGGGAGGAGGAAGCCAAGCAGAATCTCAGAAGGCAAAGCTGCTGGGAAAGAGAATGTCTCCTTCCGTTCTTCCGTTTTGCTTCCGCTATACAATTTACAATTTAGGCATTTAGCAGACGCTCTTAATCCAGAGCGACTTACATTTAAGCAAGAACAAAAGCATGGGAATACATCACATAAAAGCATTTATCATGAAACATGCGTAAGCTAAGAAAGTAACAGTGGAATATCTATATAATGAAACTATACATACACTATACATATAAACTATAAATATTTACTACTATGCTATACATATGTACTATGGCGTGCTATGACTATATACAATACAATTATAGTGCTGTCTACATAACATGCTATAAGTCTGTGTCAAATGCTATCTAAGCCAACAGAAATGCCAACAGAAATTCTAGGAATCTCGGGAAAGCTTGCCAATGCAATCCAATCACGCATTGCCATTGCCTCCCGTTTCCTCCATGTTGCCTTCCATTGAGATACAGACGCCCCAGAGCCGGAAGAGGCGTTTATATGTACCTTATATGTACCTTATGTACCATCTCTACCTTGTCTATGTCTATGGTTTATTGGCATGCACTCTGATGCCAATAAAGCTCCTTTGGATTGAATTGATAAGTCCCAGAAAAGACGCGCTGTGATTGGCCAGTAGTCACTTGAGTGGCAGCGACTCAGCTTGCCTTCCACATGGCCTTCTGCACTTCCACTTGACTTCCGCCTTTGTTGGAGACACATCGCTCCAACGAACTGCAGCGGTCAATGAGGCATCTATTCTTTTTTATATGTATGCGAATAATGCCTACACTATTGCTGTGTAATGGTACAACTCTTATTGTTGTAATGAGTTTGGCACCCCCCAGTGTTCCTGTGTAATGGTACAGTCCATGACACAACTTCCCCTTTAGACAGGAAGTAAAATACAAAAAATAAATACACACACAAACAAACAGAGCTAGATCCTAGTCTAGTCATCCATTTAAAGCTTATGCTCCCATTTCTGTTGTTGTGCCCAGTGCCAGGCAAGCATTTCCTGTAAGTGTGACTTTATTGACTATTAACTCTTTAGACTGTCTGTGAAAGTGATTTGGACCCTTATACTTATTAAGTTGTTGAACTTTGTATTAGTGCTGTGATTATGTACTGTAGCTGTTTTTTCAGTTCTTTATAGATTATTGTTGTATGGGATTTGGTACAATTATGCTTGTGAAATGAATACAGTATTTACCTCATTCTTACAGTTGCCATACACAGTTTACACTAAGCTCTATTACTTTATACAAGCAACAATACTGTCATTTTGTTTTGTATGTTGTCTATAGGTGAGACTGAGAGACGAAGCAGATTTTTATAGATTTCATAGATCTTCATGAAATTATATTTATTTGTTTACACATATTTTCTGTGTGGTACAGCACTTGAGTACTCTAGAAGCAACTACAACGGGTATTGCATTAACAGGTGGCGCATTAATTTCCGAAGTTACTTCAATGATAAGAGAGTCTGTGTATTACACACTTTAAAATTCTGTGTAGCTTCCACCCAACTACTACATCATATTACATATTCAGCAAATTGTCCACAATTTAGCTTGAAGTACATTGGTACAAGCTCAAGCTGTTTCATTAGATGCAAACGCTGCAGTTTTTTATTTAACTGATCAACATGAGCAGATCTATCCTGAACTAAAGAGGAAATGATTGATCGTTTCACAATACCTCTAATCAGGGCTGGCAGAGCCCTCTTCCTGAAACGTTTCTTGCCTGCCCACCCCCCACTCAAAGTCTTATATTGAACAGCATTGGCTTCAAGTACTGATGCTTGGATATCCCCCCCTTTTGTGCCAAGAGAAAATTGTGAATAGGGAAAGGATTGCCAAAAAAATTGATGATTTATGTTTAAAAGCTAGCACACCATGTGTTGCTCCTGTGAAGCATTCAACTAATTACATTTTCTAATACAGGTACCCACAGGGGCGGGGCTTTCGTTGTTATTCTTAATTTAATCCATTTTGAATTACATCATATGGCAGCCAAGTCTATGGACTTAATGTTTGTTTACAGCAGTAAACGTGGCAAATGTGGCATCATGTGGGTCACTCTTGAGTCTTGCTTCACACAAGGGTGATTATTGAGGGGCTATGGGGTGTACCCTATAGTGATGATTTGATTGGCTGAGCAATGTACTGTATGTATTGAGGATAAAAAGTGAGGATAAAACATTGAGGACGACGTGTCACTTCACACGGGTGTGAGCCCGGGCAGAGGCCTTTTTGGGGCGGTTCTGGACAACCGTGGGCCCGACCGACTGGACACCGGGCACTGCACTCCCTGTGGGGGTGTGGAACGCGTATGTTAAATTTGAAGTCGGTGGGGCGAACGGTTCTCGAGTTACGTGGATTATAGACTTACAGACGTACGTACGTCGTACGTACGAGACTTGGTGCATTTATAGATAGATGGTACAGGGTAGAACAAATGAGAAGAATAGCCATTCAGAGAATACAGGAAGGAAAAAAATCAAACTAGATAAAGTCATAGACTAGAGTATTAAAAGGATAGAGACTGAACTGGCGCGAAGCTCCGCCCCCTCCGCTATTCTTGTCAGTGGAAGTTGCTCAGTTGCGTTTTGAAGCACCCGGAAGGCTGCCGGAAGTACCGTCTATTTCCGCATTTTTTTGCTGATTCAGCATTTGGGCACCAAATTTTGGTGCCCAAATGCGGAAGTGTAGCTGGGCTTTAACATTGAGCGCTCGGTTGCACGGGGTTTCCACGTCAAGAATCCACAGGTCCGCCTGCAGTCCTTCCTCTTACCACTAGGGCCCAGCGCTTCAACATTGGTGTGCCTAGCTGGCCCCTTGGATAAGGTCACAGGCACAGGTCTCCATCAGGGCAGGTCAGGTTGTGGCCCCCCCTGTGTTATGCAAAAGTCATCGGAGGTAATTATTTTCATTCTTGGAAAAATGTGTCAAGTTATTCTGGTGCTGACTTAATTAAAAAAAAATCAAAAACAAATGTCTAGCCCCCATTTTATGCAAAACCAATAGACTGTCTATGCACGCATGTTAATAACAAAGAGAGAGAGATTTGTGATTTAGAAGAGTCAGAGTGACTCTCATTGGCGCTGCGTAACGCTGGCTGCCTGTTACTGCTGTAACAAATCAATTTCCCCTCGGGGATTAATAAAGTATTTTCCATTCCATTCCATTCCAAGACAGAGAGGGAGGAAAGGACCAAATACAAAGCCTGCCTTGCGTAGATGTCTCAGGAGAGGCTAGCCCAGAGGAGTAGAGCATTCCCTGGAGGGTAGCCCTGTGCCACATCTATTTTTACTGTTCACACTCTGATTGGCCAGAAAAAGGTGTGTGTGTGTGTAGGGGGGACTCGTGTTGGGTCATGAAGCACATCTTTGCCATCTGTTGTCCTAACTGAGCCGCTGAGTAAACAGACCACGCCTAGTCTTAAAGGATTCTATTATTACCTCTATACTGAGTGACTATGGATATGATTATAAAGATTCAATTATGTTCTTCATGTTTTATCAACAAACATTCTCTTGCATCCACTAATTACATTTGTTTGCTATATTCCAAGTCACTGTCATGCTCCAGTGCGTTGAACTTGAAATGAAATGTAAACATAATGGCATTATTTAACTTGCTCATGTTATGCTCTATTACCTTGAAACTGCACAGTTGCAGTAAAATGTCAACACCTGATCTTACTGTACATCATCATATTATAATTCACAGACTGAATGAAACACTGTCGTAGATCCTCACTGCCTGCACCAATCGCTCCGACTTTTCACATAGGCATTGGCCATAATATTACGGAGGTCTTAACAAAGCCCTTTTTCCATTTTCACAAATTATTGATTAATAATTAATTTATTAGTGAATTAAAATTTCCCATCAATTTACATGGGAAATTTCTCACAAAAACCGTTGGAGCTACAATTACAACACTTGTAGGCGAGGTTCATAATAATTATTAAAATTAATGTAATGAATTATTACATCAGTCGGCCTCATGATGGCGCTATAACAGCCCACTTTACATTTCACCTTATAACTCTTGCACCGTAGGTCGTACAATAAAATTCACTTTCATGCTGCATATCCCCATATAGGCCACGCCCATTTGCGTCAGGACAGATCTTCCGCCATTTAGACTTTTTTTCAAAACACTTTTTGCTCTTCCACCTACAGCTTTTGTGCAAATCTCACAGAAATCGGTACTCATCATTTCTGGCCCTATCCGATTACAACGCCACAGGCAGAAATGTATCGTTCGGCTGTAATTGGCTTCCAAAGTTAGTGGGAGGGGCCTGTTTCACACAAAATCTAGTGCTAACAATAAAGGCTGTTTGTCTGATTTGCTGACTAGGTTATTTTCAGGGAGGGATCTGCATCAGTAAGTCTTCAGCTGCAACCACACAGCTAGTATTAGCCACTCTTTCTGAAGTTTTCAAGCAAACCAAGATGACATGCTTTGCAGGTACAGTATGTACACCTGTGAGTTAGGGAGCCACTTAGGCAACTGGATATGTGGGCCTATACCATTCTCAAGTAATGTCTCTTCTAAAAGTATAGTGTAGAATGAGGGAGAAGAGAGGTCTTGAAATTAATCTGAAGCATGATGTTTCATCAAGGCTTGTGCCTACGGTACAGTATGCACACAGCACACTAACCGTCTGAGTGCATCAATGAAGGTGTAGGCTACATTAATCAAGTAATCTTAATGTGTTACAAGATACAAATGTGTTTCCACATTATCATGCTAAATAGGCAAAGTTGCTACATTTAATTAGCATTTTGTATTATTATTACAGTTTATATTTGTTGCAGTGACTGAATTAATTATAAATTATTATTTTTATTTAGTTTGTTGTTTTGACTGGGAGGCATGCCATCTGTTTGCCATGCTCATTGCTCAACCACAATGCTGCCAACCCCACAAAGGGGGGTTAGATCAGAAACTTGAGCCTCAGCATGGCTTCTTCTGTACACAGTACAGTGTCAGACTGTACATCTCTCTCTCTCTCTCTCTCTCTCTCATTCACGCATGCACACACGCACTCACTCACTCACTCACTCACTCACTCACTCACTCACTCTCTGTGTTTAGTGTTGTGTGACTAAGCTGACCCCATGATGACCTATATCTCTTTCTCTATTATTGCTTCTAAAACGAAATGATTTGCTCAGTAGAAATGGTTCTTCTAGACTGTCCACTCGACTCCACACAGTGTTTAAGGGCTTTAGGTGCAGCAGCACAGCTGAGCATCAACCTTAGGGGGGGCACAAAATGGTAGGGCAAAAGTGAAAGAAGACTCAGCTATTCACCTTTTTCATATGGCCCATACGTCTTTGCGTTTGTGTGTCCATAAGTTCCTCTTTCTCTTTTTGAAAGAGAAACAAGTGACCAGGTCTATGAAAAAAACCACAAATGAAAATAGCTGATCTACAAGCTCACAGCGACACATTGTGAGGTTGTACATCTGTTATTTAAAAACACATAGAAATATTTTGAATATTTTTTAAACATTTTAATATAAATCACACCTGTGTGAACTGAGTGGTGCAACTCCCCTCTCCCCCTACCCCCCTCTCTCTGTCTCTCTCTCTCTCTCTCTCTCTCTCTCATTAGCAGGCAACAGTGCAGCACTATCTCTCTCTCTGTTTCTGGCCATACTGGTGCTCATAGTCACATAGTCACACACATGCATAGTCACATAGGTTAACACAGACATTGCTGTTCCTTGGAGTGGTTGCACCACTCAAAAAGGCACAAAATATGTTCAGATGGATGTCTGTGGACAATTAAATATTAATCTGGGGTTCCTTGATGCAGACATGGCAACACGGCCTGAAGGAAGCAAAGCACACACACAAGGAGCCCCAGTGCCTTGGCGGGGAAAAATGTGGATAGCAGCGAGAGTGCCGGAAACACCAAAACGGGCCTTAGCACCGGGCACCACGAAGGGTTAATCCGCCCCTGTACAGGTGAAGGGATTGAGTGATTCATCTAGCTTGTCCACAGTGGCACCAGGGAAGGGCTTGCTGATGTTGTTCATTGGTTGCTAACAATTGTAGGGCTGTAGATATTTCTGAAAGAGCATTCTGTATAATTTCTGTTAGCACAATTAAATGTGTCATGTAATGAGGGCTCTCAGGGATGGCTTTGACCAACACGAAAATTTTTCAACATTGTGCTATGCATGGTCTGCTGGAATACAACATTTCATAGACTTTGGAGGAATCAGATATTTATCAATATAGAGTATATTCATGAATTGCTTGCCCCATTTGATAGTGGTTAGAGATCCGAGCCTCAAGCGGAAATATTGAGAGCATGCTATAGTAGGCTATATTTGGCGCTATTGATTATCTAGAGAAAAATGTTAACATGAAGCCATCAGTTATGCTGAACATCTTATTTTAAGGACTGGCTTTTCATTAATAGTGGTATATTAAATAGAATAGCTGATTTTATGGTAGAGCAAGACATGAGATTTACATAATGATCAAAGCATTGAGAGTTGGCGTATAGTTCCGGAAGCATATCCCCAGACTTATACTGTGGTTGCAAACATCAGAGAGTTTAATAGAACTAATTAAGGTGGCCTGTCTCTGAAAATGGCTAGAGATTCTTTGCCTAAGGGGAGGTTTCAATGGTGTGTTCACCATGGTCTATATACTAATAATGACACTGAGAAGATGAAACAGAACTGCAAAAGAAAGAAAGAAACACTGTGGCCTGTATGTGACCTGTTCAGACTGTGGTATCAAAGTTAAGATCTAAATTAAACCGTTATTGATTTCTTGTAAGTGGCTGGGTACACAAGACGTAGATATATATGTTGGCATCAAAATGATTGGGTCGATGGAGCCAAGACTCTTGCGTTTAATGTACTAAATCAGTCCTTTCTAAAAAAAATAACGCTAAGAAGTGTTGACAAGGGCTGAAAGGATAAAATACATCATCGTGTAGCCCATTTGTAGAATATTTGTTCTTCAAATACGAAAACTGCACTGTCACTCTTGGCTGGCCGGGCTGTTGACTGGTGATTGGCTGGTGAATGAGTGCTGACCTAAATACATCAATAATGCTGAGCTCTGAACACTATTTTGATACATTTTAGCTCCAAGTGGCAGGGCTCTAATTAACTACGGTCTGAATTGCCATGGAACGCATCTGATTTAGGTGACCCCATGGCCTTCCTTCCAGAGCAACCCGTAAGCCAAAATTCCACCCTTTTTCTCCCCCAATTTAGTCCTTATGCCAAACTCCTCCTGCAGTGTATTTCAAATTCGTACCCCCAGGGGGTGATGCAGAGGTGCTCGGGTGGTGCAGTGGTAAAGTAGCTGACTTTACCACTGTGCTTCCCGATCACATCTGCATCCAATCTAATGGTTGGATTAAAAACAGACTTCCTTTTCTTGTGCAAATAGTTAGAATTATTTGTCAGCATGACCCCTATGCATTCCTCCATTCACAGGGTTCACATTACAACTTAAGTACTCGTCTACACTCACTCATAGTACACAACATAATGAGCACTCAAGTGCTACAAGTATCTTCTGCCTGTCTCTGGCTACATATCAATCAGTACATTTCTTCCCATTGATCCTTTCCTTGGTGGAGTCTCAGGCAGGCTTATCCGGCTCGTCCCGGCTTTCTGCCTTCTGAATGGACGCACAATAAGGGCTGTGTGCACATGCCAGGCTTGAGCTGCTGTGTATAGTCCCCGGCAGCTTGTGGCTAAAGTGGTCATTGTGGCTTTCTCCCTCCCACCGCCAATCCCTTGCTTCTTCCCATGTTCATTCTCCCTTTCCCCCAGTTGTTCCAATAATTAGAGAGGAGCATGGTGATTTGATCTTTTTGTTGGAACAAAAGCCCTAAAGGCTGCCTCGCTGCTAGACGTGCGGTTGATTTGTTGGCTCTCTATTGTCATGGAAGTGTGTCGTGACTCGTGAGTGATGCTGGTATGGAAGCCACTAGTAACAACACAGTAGCATAATTATTTAACAGAGGTAACAACACTCTAGATTGTCGCGAGAGTCGGTGCTCTGCTCTCATAACGTGTGGAAACCACGTCTTTTCTCTACAAACATTTTGGTGACTCTTCACATTTCACAATGTAGACACTACTTTAATTTGAATGTCAATGTCGCACTAACTCCCTATTCTTTAGTTACCACAGAATGAGTGCTGAGAAAGGGAAATCCGTGGAGACCGGACACTTAACCACTTTGAATCCTTTCTCCTGATCATGCAAGTCTCTTACGCAGCGGGACAGAGAACTCCCATTAAATAAATAACACACTTGTACTACAAGAGCTGAAGCACTAGTCTCAACAAAATCAGGCTGTGACATTTGTTTTAAAGCAACTTAAATTCTTCTCAATCTTGAATAGCTTTGTTTCCACTAGACTAGATGATTGTGGTAGCTTAAACATGTTGATGCTGATAGAATAATAAACTGAAAGCCCTAATTAGTCTGTTTCCTGAGATTTTCAGATGCCTTTTCTGTCTTTTTTCCCTAATTAAGCACCTCTGACAGCACAATGTCTTCATTTTACTCTGCCCTTGTGTTCAGCCAAATAAATGCTGTCTCATTACGTTGTAGCGCAGCATTCTATTATGGGACACAGACGCTCAACTCTGCGTCCATGGGCTTTTGTTGTGTGGTGCACAGCTGAGGCAGATGCTGAGGGCCACTCACACTAAATTGCCTGAGCATGGGCAAATTCTATTGGCTAGTGCATTGAGTCACTGCTAATCTTGAACAATGAAAAGGAGGAAAATAGCTCATCAAGGCAGATGGGAAGGATTCAGAGATTGCTTTGTTATTTTTATTTGTACAGTACGCAAATCTGGCCTGTGATGAATGAGGCTTAAGATGCTTTTGTTTAACCCATATGCTGATGCACAACATTCTGCAATAAAAGCATAACATTTCATTGCATTAAAAAAAAAACAGCGAAGAATATGATAACTAAGCCATGATTCAAACAGCCAGCCTAAATATCTTGGATTGTAGTCAGTATCATCCTCTGGCCAATAATACATCATCACTTTGCCCTTCGTTTTTATATAATAATGTTGAGCACTGTCCTGCTGTTACATAACCCACAAATATGCTTATTATATATCTATGTGATATGACCTCATTCACTTTCATACAGAGTTGCAACAAGTCATGTTGTTAACATTGGTCAAATACTGAATAGTATTTAGTAATTGCAGCAATTTGCTACTACTGTAGTACAACTTAACTCAGGCTCAGTTGGACTGTGCCTTCGGCCTCTATACATCTGCCCCCCATTTGAACCTTTGAAAGGGATATTTCACTCACTCACACAAAAAAAAAGTAATTTTAATATCTACTCAGGCTTTTGTGAACACCCCAGACAGTTTTCAATTTGCACGATTTAGATATTTGATATCCCCCTTCCTATACTGTACACACATTGTAACTTCAAAGTCATGGTGACTCATTCTGCCCTCCTAATACATTAGGGGGTGTTTCTTTTGGGTCACTTTATACATATATTATTGGTGACTCTTCATGTACATTTATACCTAGTCAGAATGTGTTCTCTGCATAACATCCTAACTTAGGAGCAGCGGGAGAGAGACACAGTCCTGTAGGTGCTTTTAGAGAAATAATGTGTATGTGAATAGACATTGTTTTATTTGGAACAATATACAATACAACAAGACATTGGGGACATAATAGATTTCCACTCGACAATGCACCATTTATACGCTATTTCAGGTGTAGTCCTCGGAGTGCAGGTATCCACCTGCCTACCCAGGGCCTGCAAACTGATTACAAATTTTAATCAGATTAATCACAGCTTCAAAATGAATTAATCATGATTGATCACCATTCGAACTATGTCCAAAATATGCCATGTTTTCATGTATATTGTTGTGGAAATGGAAATATAAATGACAGAAAGCAGATATACATTTGTTTATGTTTTTTGTTTTCTAATTAATTTAGTATATGATGGGATGTGAGCATTTGTAGGCCTATAGCCTACACTTTGAGTTAAATAAACACTGGCTTTTGGCCATGTAGACTGGGGTCCACCTGGAGGAGGTCACTAATGTTGCTCTGGAGAGGGAAGTCTGGAACACTCTGGTGGAGCGAATAAGCGGTTGAAGATGGATGGATGGATGGATTGAGACTGTGGTCCCAGTCCAGAGATGGAATTCATAATGAAATGGCCTAGTCTACTTTCTATCAATTTAATTTGGGGGTCCTTGAAATTAAAATGGCTGAGAATCAATGGGTTAAACTTTAGAGTAGACTATAGTTAATTCACAAAATACAATAGCATGGCATATAACTGTTAAAGAGAGCTGGCTCTCATCACCCTCTCCGCCTGAACACTGGTCTACTCCTATTTGCTAAGCAGTATAGTAGCCCAGTATGCCAGGACTTTCACTATCTTCTCTTGTAGCTTCTCTTGCTGTGCTACAAGTCACTAGTAGCTAAGGTGTTCAAAACACCTCTTCGAAAGAAAAAAACCCATTACAAGTGGCTTCCGTCCATACATGTACATTTTAGTACTGTATAGCTCCCCTACAGAGCTACTGTGTGACGTGCACACAATATTATGTTTTATTAGATTAATAACTTATAATATTATCCTATAACACCTTTGACTCATTCTGTAGCCCGGAGACGCACCATTTGTGAGACACAAGACTAACACACTGTGTAAAGTACACACACTCCGTTACCCGCCGCTGATAGCCTGCTTGTATGAGGCTATCAGGAGCGACCCTAATTATAACCTTAAAACTATGCTATCTGTATCCTGTTCACAATCAAAAGTTTATGCAGTGTGCGTAAAGTCCCGGCGCGGGCATCGAAGCCGGCCCGGGAAACTCTATGCCTCCCAGGCTCCCACATGTCGTCGGGGATTGAGGGATACAGGGGAAGATATATAAACACACTCGCAACTTTTAATCTATGGCTTTTATGAGGCAGAGATTCATAGCTGCTTTTCCACTTGTATGTGCACTGTGCGAACTCTCGTGAAGAGAAATCGCGCCTCAGACTGGTCAGGTCATAGCATACAATTATCACATTGTTCCGCCTGCATGAACCCGTATAGAATACCGGGACGCAAGGGGTTAGAATACAGTATACGTACATGCGTGGCCAATATACTTCAACCGGCTCCACTACAGTAAGTCATTGAAATATAGCCACTTTGACCTCTTTGGAATGGCACAGTATGCGAGCCTCTCCACTCCAGTCTGTCCTCCCTTTCTCCGTCCATGGAAGGATTGAGTGAGGGAGGTGGCGAGAAAAATAACCATCCCCATACCTTGCCGTCTTCCTCCCCGCTCGGGGAAAGATAAACACCGGCAGGCTGTCGCTAAGAATTAAGTTGTTAAATCAAACTATTTATTTATTTATTCAAGTCAAATCAAATTATTTTACAAAATAGTGAAAAGATAGGAGGCAGAGGACTCTGTCAGCCTGCAAAAATTAACAAGCACAACTCCCTATTCTGGTTATCTAGTTGATTGTGAGATAAAGCTTAGAGGCGCGCAAGGAATCATCTTCTGCCTGGACGAAGAAGCATTCATACTTTTAACACCTCGGTTTTCAAAAGCGTCATGTTTAGAGTTACGCCTCATCCAGGCGTGCTCATAGCAAGGGGCACGAGCAAACACGTCCGTGGACAGGCATCTCTCCAGCGTGAACGCGTAAAGGGTTCCTTACGTTAGTTTCTGGGTTACTGCAGTTCATTACTAGCCAAGGTCAAACTGTGATGTCTGCTGCTAGGAGAAACACAGTATACAGCGATTGCAATAATGTAATTGAATGCATACATTGAAGACAGAGGCAGATTACCCCATCAGCTGCCTTGCAAAAAACAGTTTCATGAGTATAATACATGTGGGGTCACACTCACAACACATCATTTAAAACAGTATTACAGTAGGTGAAAGTCATGTGCATTGTGTCACACGAGCATAACATATGTCCTCGTTACTGAGATGCTCGGGGGTGCAGATCTTAGGGGCCACATTGGGGCGTCACTGGTTCGCCACTCACGACAATAACCATTTTTGAAACAGGACTTGATTTAGAAAAGCCTATATTTGCAGGACTCTGGAGATAGTTAATGATCAGCTTCAGTCAGTTTTTTAGTTCATACCTGGAGTTGTGCATTATCTCCGCTGTGCACAGCAGCACAGGGGAACTGTCTTTATATCCATGGTCGTTCAGTCTCTTTCCATGTGTGACACAAAAATACCATGTGTTTGTTTTGGTAATAACCTACTGCAGGCGCAGCCATGCTGATTCACGTAATCACGTTGGACAAAACAGAAACCAGCCGGACCAACATTAATGGCTTAATGTATGTAGGACCCGCATTTTCAAACTGTCCACAAGTTGCGACGGACCCGACGGTACATGTTGCGAGTGATTCTTGCAGCACGCTGCGTCTGAGCCCGATAGCTACACACTAGTAGTGTGCGTGTGTGCATGCGTATGGAGGAGGGAGGAGGAAGACAGGAGGAGGCTTGTGTGTGCATGTGTTCATGTTGTGACTGTGTGTAGCCTAATGAATGATGATGCAAAGGGGCTTTGCTAGGCAGACAAAGTAACGCAACAGAATTACAGAATCAAACCACTTGGCAACCCAACTACAATCTTTTTTTTTGTTGGGAAAGGGCACTTTGAGGCAAAAGGGCAGGGGCTCAAGCCCCCTAGCCCCCCTGCACATGCCTGATCCTGTTGTTGGATCACCAGTTGAGAACACAATAACAGCTGCATAGCTCTGTAAAGTAAGTATATATATATATATATATATATATATATATATATATATATCACTCTGTGAAGCACCATCAGTCCTCCTACATGAGTGTTGACTGTGGCATTAATGTAGATAGAAAAATGCACAATGATTCATCACAAAAAACAAAGGCACTCTGTGCCTTTTCAAAAGCACTCTGTGAAAATGTCACATTCTCTGTCATACACTGACGTCCATAAGACTCCATCTATCCCTTTGCTTTATAATTTAAAACAATGACATTTGTGATTAGATTAGATTTACCTCAGGTTGAACTGCATAAAAAGCCCACAAGAAAAATATTAAACATAAGACATGTATGTATGACAAATAAGAAAAGGAAGAAATTGATTATGAAATATAATGTGTTCTTTGCTTTGTTAGATCTTGTGCTGGAGATGATTGTGGTGAAAAGTGCAGGTGTAATAGAGGTGGGTGCTAGTGCTGTGCTGGGTACGCACACAGCGAGCCCCGCAAAAGTGTCCTCCTTCTGAAGTCTTGCTGGTGGTCAGCCTAAGTGCAGAACTTTCGTCTCCTACATAAAATCGCCATCCAATTCTCCATCTCTCTATTAGCTTTTACACCCGTTTCCTGAGCTGAATGTCATGATGCCCTAACTCTCAACTAATGGTCCATGAAACACATCATATTCAAGAGCCTGTGGCCTTATCAACTCAAGCACTTACTCAAATTCTATTAAAAGATATATATATATATATATATGGTGGGGGGGACAGCGCTTGTTTAACCTGACAAACATGACTATGTCATAATTTCTTGTATATTTAGAAAGAATGAATGAGAACAAAGAAAAATAAAATGAAACTGCCAGTTTGGTATTTTGGTATTTGACGAGGTATTCTGCCTCGGCTTTGGCCAAGAAATGTAATTACTGTGCATCACAACCCGGGGTGGGTTTCCGTTTCAACAAGGTAGTAGCAGCTTTGGTGTTTTGCCTGGTCAACTGACCATGAATAATGTGGCCCAGATGATGATGATGGTATCAAGATGTTGTAATGACATTGACAGCCTCTTCATCTTAATACTTTCCTATTGAAGGCTGTTCCATTTCAACCAATCAGCTTGCAGAGTGGTGGCAGAGCAAGGGAGAGTGAGATGGGGAGGTAGTGGGAAAGAGGGAGAATAGCTGGCAAACATGTATCCATGGCAACTGCTAGCAGTGAGGGTAAATGGTTGTCGAGAGGCATGAGCAGCAAGCAAATCTTAATTTCCTGACTTATTATTTAAACCAAGCTCTTGGAGTCTTTGTTCTTTGGCACATAATATGTGATGTTTCATTTTGGTTGATAGTGTTGTGAATTAATATGTACTGGCGTGAACTGGCATTCTGTCGCATACTTTTTTACCACAGTAGAACACAGTACAACGAGTAGAACGATGAGGATGACTGGGTTTATTGTCAAGAGCCATAGCACTTCCACACCAAATTCACCATGCCCCTATTTTTAAAACCAAGGTTTTTACTCAAGAACCCAAGAAAGAAGAAGAAGAATTTTACCAGCCCATTCTTTGTAAAACAGTGCATTCTTCCACGGAGTGGCATATCTCTGCCATTTCCACTATAGGTTAGGTTAGGTGGCAAAGTTGCTGTCATAAACAAAGAAAATAATGAAAGCAGCAGCTGTTTCTCTCAATGAGGTGTGACTGTGAAGCCCTTTCCTGAGATAAATGTGAATTGACAGAAACATGCCTGCAGCATTGATATTATACAGGTATTGTGATATCGTATTGTCTCTTGGATATCATAATGTGGCAAATGGTCACTATAGCCCTTAGGGTGACCCAGGCCACGTCCTCAAAGGTCGACCAGATGGCGTCACATGCTGGAGGGTTTGTGGATATTTTATTAGCTATTGATTATTCTAATCATTACTTTTTCTCCCATGGGGTTTTTAATTTTTATATATTATTTGTATATTGCACAACATGGGGTATTTTATACTTCGTCGCACAACAATTAGCACATAGTGAAAATAGCAGATCTACAAGCTCACAATGTGCCGTGACCGTTTTTACCGCTTTTAGATCAGCCTATTTTCAGCCTCTCCCAGACTATGGTCCCGCAGGCCTCAAGAAAAGATGGCCATTATTCCAGTACCCTGCATTTCAACCTATCATGTATGAATGACAGGAGAGTCAGGAGACCTCTCGCCCCCCACCTCTGTCAGTAAATCCATTGAGAGGTTGGCGAGAGACTACGCTTCTTCCACGTCTTTCTGGACCCATGGCAATTTGTATATCGTTGAAACGGATCCATAGAGCATTGTCATCCTCTTCACACTGCCATCTCTCATGAGGGGAACAGATGCGTTTGCATGCTGTTTGTGGACTACAGCTAGGCATTCAACACAATAGTTCCTGCCAAGCTCAACGCAACTGACCATCTGCAGCTGGATACTGGACTTGTGTCCATCATCACTGCCACAACTCCAGGCTCCTTCCTGCATGCATTTACAGTCTATGTTAATAATATTGTTGCTGCAGCTCGGTGCACAAATCACTACAATATAATCACCCACTGTGGAAGAACTGACGGTATAGTGCTGCATGCGCTCTCCCCAGAGAGTCTACAAGCACAAGCCCCCATAACCCTCCCCCATTGCTGGATATTGTTATGGAATTTCTATATTATGCAAGATTTATTTCGCGAACACTGTTTACTGTATTTTGTATACGCTCATCTATACTAGAGTTTCGGGCTGCTACATGGCCCACACATATACAGTTCGGGCCACTATGTGGGCAGCCCTCACGCCTACGTCGCACCGCCGATCCGACTGGAAATATATGTAGCTGTCAGCCCTGGTCCCTTTTATGCCCATATATGTAGATCTCTATCTGTCATGCCCCCTTTTGTGCCGATATATGGCGCAGACTCATTTTGTTTGAGCCTGATGCCATGACGACAGATTGAGGTTAGACAGTCTGAGGTTAAACACACTCCATATTTGGGCGGAGCTGCATTGGGAACTCCTTGGTTATTATGGCTGAGTCATAGTGACATGACGTGACATCGGAGGTTGCCCGGTGCCCTGCTTGTCCTCCCTTAAGCCAATTCTAATCTGCTCTAGGATGCTCTGCTATTCTGAAAATAGTAGACAAATGAGCTTGCACTGCTTGTGCACTTTTTTTAAGGCTATTTTAGGTATGTGGCAACAGTGAAGTATAAACCAGGCTTATATAACTTAAATCTCTACATCATCTGAATGGGTCCTCGCTCAGTAAACAATACTGGACCAATAAAGTACTGATGTAAACTAGGCCCCCAGAAGTGCTGGGAAACGGTGCCCCTACTGGCACTGCAGGTAGGCGAAATATATGCACAAGCAAAAGAATGCACAGCTGGGGTTTAACTAGCCCTGAAACATGACTGTCATAATCAATGACAGTCATGGTTCAACTTCAGCCTGTTTTTTGCGACTGCTACATTTACAAAGCAAACGTGTACATAAACGTTCAGATTTCAAATATGCTCACCCAAGTGCCACGAATGTTGCTGGGTCAGCTATTAGCACCCATACATTCCGCGAATAAAAAAACATTATAATTCGGTCCTAGCCATCTCTCTCCCACAATTTCCTGTCAACTTACTGTACTGTACACTATATAATAAAGGCAGAAAAGGCCCCAAAAATATCTAACAAAAAATAAAGCATTTTAATTTGACTGCCCCAGCCATTTTTCTCAAGATGGGGTGTGTTCGGAAATTCACAGTTGCACACCAGGAGTACACTCACCTATTAGTTTGTATTGGCAGTGTGGTCAGTGTGCCTATATCGAATGCACCCAGTAGGAGGCGCGTAGGGGCGCGTAGTTGAAAGCCTAAAGCGAACAAACTGAGAAACTGGCAGTAGGATTAAAATGCTTTTTTGAGTGGTGCACTCCTAGACAGGTATGTGTGTGTGTCCCTGTGTACTTGTGTCCCTGTGTCCGAGCACGGAAATAGCATATTGTCACTCACCACCAAGTGTTACTGTTGTGCAGCTTAACACACAGACAGAGGCCAGGGAGGAGAGCTTGTACAGTACAGTACAGTACAGTACAGTACAGTACAGTACAGTACAGTACAGTACAGTACAGTACAGTACAGTACAGTACAGTACAGTACAGTACCACTCACTTCAGATTGGTTTTGGTCTGGTTTTATTGAACAACGCAGAATGCACGGGTGCTAATAGCCGACCCATCAAAATTAAAAAATCTGTAACATCCAATGTGAAGCATTAAAAAAGAAAATAAATTCAGGCCCTATCTGCGTCTCTTTAAACTGCCTCATTCAATGGGCATGTTTTGCATGCACCACATGCACGTATTTTATGTGGCAGTGGTTCAGTCGAGCGGCTGCTTGGGAAACGGATGGTTCTCAATTTGATCCCGGGCTCCCCTGAGTTTGTGTTATAGTGTCTTTATTGGTGTGACATCTTCCACAATGACTACAGTATAACAACAGTATCATAATAATAAAACATGTAGGGTCAGATCATGATGCAATGACACCAAAATAAGTAATGTAGATAGATTAATGCAATGGAAAAAAATTCTAAAGAAAAAAGAGACTCCAAAACAGGTCACCACCATACTTTTCTTTTCTAAAATATTTATCTTGACCCAGTGAGTAAGAAATACCACAAAAAAAGTATCAATCAGTCAATCTTTATTTGTCACTTACATACCTGTATTAAAAAAGTAGTATTTCTAAAATGCAGTGAAATGTATGTACTTCAAATTAAAATCTACCATTTAAAGCACTTCCAACCCTAAAACCAAACAATAAATAACAACAATAATAATGTCCATAAAGGTATTTGTGTCCATGCGAAGGGAGAGAGAGGGGGGGGGGGGGTGTATGTGCGTACGTACGTGTTAAGTTTTCTTACAATTAATCAACACATTAATAAAAAGAATATCGTCATGCAACACTTATGTGGATTTGTTGATGTTTCTCGGCTAAGTCGGCTTCTATAATTAAGCTCTTGTCATACTGTTCACACTAAACAGATTTTTTCATGACATTTTCAGAAGTAATAGTAAAACTCTTTATACACTGACCACAAGGAAACCGTTTAAATCTAGTGTGTACAACTTTGTGAACTTCTACATCGTCTGAGCGACTGAAAGCTTTCCACACACAATGAAACTGTGTCCGTGTGGATTTTCTGCTGGCTTTTAAGGCTTGACATCATAGAGAAGTGTTGTCCACATGTTATGACTCGAGTGTGGTGTGAGTGTGACACGAAAGCACAACAAGGAGAGGCAAAGCAGAGTTAAAGCCCACCCTGGCGGAACTTGTATTCACAAACACGGGAGGGCAAAGAGAGGCCAGGGATCCGTAGGCTCCACAGAGCTCAGGTCCTGGACACACTGTAGAGGAGAGGAGAAGGAGAGTCAGTGGCAGGTTCACAGAGGAGAGAATAAAGCACAGTAACAGTGTGACGTTTAACTGTCTAGCTCTAAACACTGAGAGCCTAAGTCTGGCTGTCTTAACTTTAACAACCGTAGACTGGTGAAGTACTGGGGCAGCAGTGGCTCAGGGGTATAGTGGCCGGATGGGAACCGCAAGGTTCCCAAACCTGGGCTCCCCCAGAGTTGGTGTCGAAGTGTCCTTAAGCAAGACTCTGAACTCCCGATGTGCAGGTTGGTGCCTTGCATGGTTTCCTCTGTCAGCATGTGTGTCTGCATGAATGTGTGTGAATGGGTGAATGTAATGCACAATCTAAACTAAAGCGCCTTGGATAAAGCCAAGGCGCTATATAAATGCACCATTTACCATTTACAGGGCTTGCTCTTGTAGCGGCCTCATCAGCTGATTGCAGACGATGCTCTTATGGTGAGGTTGTAACTGGGAGACAGGTCCGTTGAGAGGTGCTGTGGAGTGCTCTGCGTTAGAGACTGACACGGGAGTGGATTTTCACTCCTGTCCTGTCCCACTGTAACCTCTGCCCAGAGTCACATTGTTGTATTTTTTGTTTGCAATGTTTCAATTTTCATGTACTTTATTATTTTCCACCAATCCGCTGCTCTACGGAATTTTCCTATTCATCTGCTGGACTATATGCTACAAGAAGCCAGTAAGATGCATGTGTTGCTATGGCAACAAGCCGTGATTGAGAGACCCCGCCCACAGCTCACCTGGCTGATGGAGTGATGGGCAATCACAATGTTTGGGCCACCTGGAGAGATTGACTCTGTCAGTCCAGAGTGGAGGTGAACGGAGAGACAGACAGGCTACTGGAGAAGCAAGAGGAATATTTCCCAAATCTTGCCATTCTTTCCATTTTGGATTATTTCTCTGAATATTGGATTCTACCATTGGATTTAGAGACCTTCTTTTAGTTTTTGGAGTTTGGATTTCGATTGAGGACGGACTTTGCGGAACGGTGTAAAGGGTGGTAAGAGGAGACTTACCACTACACAGCATTGACTGGGTTCCATTTTGATTTTCTTTTTTGGACATTTAAGTTTAGTTTTGGACAGTGAGGCAGTGAGGCAGTTTTATTTTATTTTTATTTCATTAAGTGAACGTTTTGCTATTGAAAACTTTATTTTGTTTTGATTTAATAAATTACAGTTAAACCGCGGGCTAATAAATGTTGATTTAGGGGTCCATGACATGAAAATGTTTGGGAACCACTGGTGTATGGGAGAAAGAAGGGAGACGATGTATTGTAGAACATTCGCTCAGAACAGCTGTTCAGTGAGCCAACAGTAACCGCGTTAGCATGCATCATAATTGCAAGTTGCAACGTTGCCACTGCCAGGGGAAACAATCAGAATCAGGATGATCTGGCTATAAATAATCTATTATATCACGTCACCGGCGCGATGCAGAATCATGCACGGCCGCATCGCGATGTCTTCATATGAAACTTTATAAGACGTCCAGCCTACTGGACTGCCGGGAGGATGTTTTCATCCTCCTCCTCCTGTAGTTCTAAGAGTGTTTGCTCACTGAAAGATGACTACAACAAAAATGGGTGCTTCTGTTCTTTTGGTTGGCAGCGCGACCAGTTGAAAATGATCATTATCATCGATAGCTCGATGTCATTCCCGCTCCTGCCCGCTGTTGTAGAATTTCATTCCCGTCCCGTCCCGATCACGGGATTAATATGAATATTAATATGAATATTAATCCCGTCCCACGGGAGTCCTGCGGGAATCCCATGACCCGACAAAATGTCAGTCTCTAGTCTGTGTCCCTCTGGTGGCACTGAAGGGCACCGAGCACCCACAGCACACAGATGTGAAGTCGATGGGGAGCAAGACGTAACACCACACTGATCACACCCATAGGGTAGCCCCTCTCGGAACCCTCCATAAAGCTTTTCTGAAATTTTGATGAGTTTTATGTAGGGTCCCTGCTCATAACTATATTTTCGTATGGGAATTCTGGAATGCGGACATTAATATTCTCTCTAAGATCGTATCTGCGGCGTTTGACGGCCTTTTTTTCTTTGAGTTATTCTGAATTCGTGAACTTTAAGTACCTATACATTCCGCTGCGAATATCTCCTGTGGCGCGGAAGCCGTTAAGTATTTTTAATCTTTGTTTGAACAATTTGGTCGCTTTATTTCTTCTTGTTTGTTTACCGTTTATTGTACCGCCTCCCGGTGTGCGGTTGGCTTGTGCCGGCTACGTCCCTGCCTCTGATCTGCTCTGTCATAGCTATAGCGCCACTAGCTAGCCAGATAGGCGGTACAATGAGGTGTCAATAAACAAGGAAGGAAGAGAAGAATCAAAGCGACCAAATCGGTCAAACAAAGATTAAAAATACTTAACGGCTTCCGCGCCACAGGAGATATTCGCCTCGGCATGTATGGGTACTTATACTTCACATATTCAGAAACCCTCACACGAAAAAATGTCGTCAAAGAGCGCAGACAGGCCATAAACACGTTGTTTATGTTTTATGTATGGCTGCGTACCAGGTGGCATGGTACTGCTGGAACAGGACCCAATGGTCTGTGTCGTCAAAAAGTCAGAAACTTCAGTACCATTGGGTTCTGCTTGGAGGGCTACCCATAGGGTTTCTCTCCAGTGTGAATTGTTGTCAAGGTTGGTGCCTTGCATGGTTTCCTCCGGCATCGGTGTGTGAATGGTTGAATGTTAATGCACAATCTCTGTAAAGCGCTTTGGTTGAAGGCGCTATATAAATGCACCATTTACCAATACGCCAATACGTTGAACCCTGACAAGGCCCTCCCCATGCTTCATTTGTGTTGCGCGTGGCGAATTGAATAGATAATGAGCATAATCCCACAACAAAGCAAGTGAAGCAAGTCATGGTGGGTTGGTGCTTTAAAACAGATTCCCAGTAGTGCAGGTTGCAGCACCTGAGGGGCTGCTCTAAGATAATCACAGAGGCGAGAGGAAAAAGAGGCCAATGTCTGCATAAATTGACCTTCTCAACAACACACAGTAAAAATCCTCTGTATTTATTTAACTCTGAAGGTGTACAAAAAAAGACTTTAGCCGGGGAGCCAGTCACCCATCATTTGGGAGGACCTGTGATGTCATGACATACTTTTCATTTGTGTTTTTTCTATTAATTTGGTCATTATCACCCTTGTCGCCATGACTCGTGGCACGGCGGGTTATCATAATTATTGATAACCCGCCGAACCCGCAGGGCCGCACGTTTGTAGCTTTATATCAAAATTGACCGGCAGAAGCCAAACACATACCTCTACCTCCAGGTTGCTAGGCAGGTTGCCATGTCCCTCCAGTCATCACAGGTTCATCTCTATTCCTTGAGCTTTTGGACTCCCCGGCTACTTGTATTAAGCATTTGACTGTGTATGGGTATGGGTATATTATTTGTAATTTTCAACACTTTCTTCACTGTACTCGTCTAAAGCACCATAGGCCGTACTGTAGTGAAGGCTAGTACTGTACCAGCATCTGCAATTCTCTGGCCGAAGGACATCACTGTACAAAAATGCACATTCATCAAATACTACATTCTTTTACATAATACACATCTCTCAAGTCATAGTGTAATCTTCTAAACGGAGAGCTCCCAAAAGATTTAGCCTACACTAATTTGATTTACTGAACATGGTAAAGAGAAGCTTAATGGAATTTGTATTTCACTTGATCCTATAGTCAGGCATAGAAGAAAATGTGTGCGCGTTTGCATGCAGCATTCATCAGATCGGTCTCTACCACAATCTTGACTACTTGCTACCTGCTATGAATTGTGTATGGTACTGTAGCTGCGTAAAGATATAAAGATTTTGTTTCTGTGTTGTTACAGAATTATGAATTATTGAGACAGCCAGCTCAGGTCATCCAAAGTCATGCAATCAAGCTGGAACCAAAATGTGTCAGTCCCTCAGCTAAATATTAGCCTACATCACTAATGAACTGTCAGTGTTCCAAATGTAATGGGTTTCTCTGTTTCATTCAAATGTGCCTTGCACGCCTCAGCCATTACTTGGTACTGTCTGTAAAGTTCTAACTATCATTGAATTGAGTATGCAACTGTTCATCCTGCATCTTCTGTCCACACCATTGGCAGTGTTGGGCAAGTTACTTTGAAAGCGTAGCTTGTAAAGCTACAAGTAGCTCACCATGGCAGTAGCTTGATCAAGCTACATAGCTACCCCTGGAGAGATGTAGCTTGTAAAGCTACAGCTACATGGAAAAAGTAGCTCAAAGTAGCTCAGCTACTTTTTATTTTTCAGCGTTAAATTGAGAATGTACATGCGGGAGACCCCTCCTCCCCTCTGGGAGACCCCTCCTCCCCTCTGGGAGACCCCTCCTCCCCTCTGGGAGACCCCTCCCACCCTGCTCCCCTCGGGGAGACCCCTCCTCCCCCTGCTCCCCTCTGGGATTCCCCTCCCACCCTGCTCCCCTCTGGGAGACCCCTCCTCCCCCTGCTCCCCTCTGGGAGACCCCCCCACCCTGCTCCCCTCTGGGAGACCCCTCCTCATCCTGCTCCCCTCTGGGAGACCCCCCCACCCTGCTCCCCTCTGGAAGACCCCTCCTCACCCTGCTCCCCTCTGGGAGACCCCTCCACCCTGCTCCCCTCTGGGAGACCCCTCCTCACCCTACTCCCCTCTGGGAGACCCCCCCAC
This sequence comes from Protomyctophum parallelum, assembly GCF_964188405.1. Taxonomy (NCBI): domain Eukaryota; kingdom Metazoa; phylum Chordata; class Actinopteri; order Myctophiformes; family Myctophidae; genus Protomyctophum; species Protomyctophum parallelum. The sequence goes on from NC_139706.1 coordinate 24,659,627, forward strand.
CCTGCTCCCCTCTGGGAGACCCCTCCTCACCCTGCTCCCCTCTGGGAGACCCACCCACCCTGCTCCCCTCTGGGAGACCCCTCCTCCCCCTGCTCCCCTCTGGGAGACCCCCCCACCCTGCTCCCCTCTGGGAGACCCCTCCTCCCCCTGCTCCCCTCTGGGAGACCCCTCCTCCCCTCTAGGAGACCCCTGCTCCCCCCTGGGAGACCCCTCCCACCCTGTGATACCAGGGCCAATCAGAGGCCAATTAGAGGCAGCTGTCAAGTGCTGATATGCCCTCAAAGCAATCAGAAAAAGGAACAGTCCTTGATTTTTCAAAGGGGGTTCTAGTACAAGAATTAACACAGCAACCAATGGTCAAAATTAATATATTTCTTTCATGTTATTGCCCAAAATTGTAGCTTGTAACTTGAGTAGCTAAGCTACAAAAAATGACCCAAAAGGTAGCTGAGCTACTTGACGAGGTACACAAATATGAATGTAGCTAAAATACCACAAGCTACAGCAAAATGTAGCTCAGCTACGTAGCTCAGCTACATGTAGCTTAATACTCCCCAACACTGACCATTGGTATAATTAACTGTTAATTTGTTCAGATATTGGCACCACCAGAATACTGTGTTGTCTAAGGTGTTTAATTACTGTGTCATCACTAACAAGTGCCACAAGCTTGGATCTATTTGAAAGATCTCAGGAATAATTTGAAACATTTCAAGTTAGTAAAATAAAACCACTGACTGAAATCAGTCAGAAGCAGATTTTTCTTTCAATTATTTTGAACCAGGGGTTTGATGATGAAAATGATCATCCTTTAAATTAATTCATTCATTCATTCATTTATTGCACTTCTGTAATAATTGTGCAAAAATGATGGTGTGTTTGTAAAGTAAAGTATCATAAGAAATAAGAATCACAGCTGTCCTTTCAGCAAAAGTCACGTTTACAGCAGAGGGAACCTTTGAATAATACATTTGAACAAATGTGTGTAGTAGTTTTCTTCTAACTAAAACTAACTATTTTTGAAAACATTGCCATCTGCAGTCAGAAATTATATTTCAACAAATGTCACATGTTACTGTTGTGAGTGTTTGAGTGTTTACTCAAAACTAGGTCATTATGTAAATTCTCTGTAGGACCCTCAACCATTGTAGTGTTTGTTTGTAGCTAACAATTACAGTACTTACAGCATTGTAGCACTGAGCATACCCTAGAGTTGCCAATGTTCCCCATTTTTATATACAATCTTTTAAGCTCAGGGATTTGGTTGGAAAGTATTGCAGAGCACCCACCTTCTGATGCAATTTAGGCTATCTTTATTTATTTTATTTTGTATTTATTTTTTGTAGTATCATTGGAGTCTGAAGAAGACCTCCTACAGTAGGTCGAAACGTTGGCTTCTTGTCAATAAATATACAGCATCGTGGCTACGTGTGTGCACCTGTGTGGCCTTTTTCCTCATTTTTACTTATTTACTGCCTTAGGCCAGAACCTCACCAACACTGGTGTGCGCCCTTTCCTGTTTTGTCTACAAAGGGCCAATGCCATGACCACATCCCCTCAAACCTAGCCAACAGTCAGAGGTCGTCTTTCCCCTGTTGTAGTTTTCTTACTGCTGTCTCCACCATCATACCTTCTATCAGCTCTTATACTGCAAGCTGCAGCTAATACATTTAATAATGGTTGGGTTAGATTTAGATGTGCCAATGTGCTAGTAATGATACTACCAGTGCTGACTACTGTACATGCGAGCACATTGGCACACCTACATAAATCGAACACACCTATTATTAATTATGTTAGCTGCACCCACGTTGTTTACTTACATCATAGTGCACGAACGTCAGCCAGCCATGTTTTACCCTTTACAACAAAACAAACTACACAATTCCCCCTCAATTCACAGAGTAATGTACTTTACTATGAAATGCATGGTCAAATGTTATTAGTTATATTTAAAAATAAAATATTTCAATGATAGATACATTTGATAATTTGATTACATGATTACATGATTTACATGATGAATACATGAATACTGTACATGATAACATGTAATCATTAGATTACATTTGATTACATTCTTGAATTCTTGTCAATTAAAGAACAGTATTTGATCTTCAAATGGTATTTCCCTCCCAAAACTATGTTGAAAACATTCTCCTTTACTATTGAGCTGTAATACCTTGCTTCGGATGGCCATAAGGGATTATTACTTATAGTCTATTCTGAAGCCAAGCAATTACTGCTCCATAGTTGGTCATAACCTGCTTTAAGAATGTGTCTGCTTCCAACTGGACACCAGCTAGCTACTGTACCTACAGTATCCTTTCATGTATCAGACAGGGATGGTTGGTTAGAGAGCAATTTGCATGCATTTTCATAAACATATATTTAGAGGAGCCTGGCACTGTCAAAAAGATATGGGAGGTCCAATTAGTGTTTTGATTTTAAAGCAGTCCAAACTTGGCACAAGTTCACACGCTTTGTCTCTAAATGCCTATTTTAAGAATGCTTCGGAATGATGGATTTAGAATGTTTGGTGGAGAGAAAGATGATGTGATTTAATACCCTTTGGGAACTTGGCATTCTGTCATCATCAGCCTGTTCACCTGAGTTGCATATGTAAATGACTTTGCATTGTTAGTTTAACAGATGAAAACGTACTCGCTGCTGTAATGAGGCAATAATGAGAATTGTGTTTTTTTTTAATCCTGTGTTGACAGTTTTGACAATCTGGTTTACTCAGGCAGCATTTTATTTTGTTTGTATTCCAAAACACTACTAACTATCTAGCCTGAGTTAAATGGAAGTTATTATTATGGGATTCATTGACATTGTTGGATTATTAGGCTGAGTGAACCAGAAGTGTCTTAAACCCAAACCACAATGGATCGGGTGGGGACAAAACCTTTTTTAAGGTCAGCCCCCACCAATGCAACTCCTTGCAACTCAATGAGTTGCATTGGTGTAGTTTACCGTAAAATACGGTTTGTCCCGACCCAACCCTTTGGTGTGTTTTGGGCCACTGGTTATGATTCCCCTGAAAATGTGCTATGATATTTAATGTCTTATCTCTCCAGATGTAAGGAGTAATGGGCCGTCATAATAATAGATTGTTTCAAACATCATTCTAACCCAAGTGGATATCAGAGTTCACGCCACTACAAAAACAAGACAATGGTGAATGATATAGTTATAGTGCTTGGTGTAAACAGCTGTAGTTTTAGTACACTTCATTCATAGCAACACTGCTCCAGTGTCAAAAATGGAAGAAGCACTCAATCCATTTCTTACGTGATTGTTCCATAGGTGTTTGTTATAGTAGCCATAACAATAAGCGTTGTTTACAACATGCCAATCTTTTATGATGACATTTTATCACTTTTGAATCTCATAAACCATTAAAAGCACATAGGCCTACTGTACACCACTCTACTTGCTTTCAACACAATAATGTTCATGCAATTACATTCTTTTAGCTGCATGTGCACAATAATTCTTTCCTTTTTTTTCACCTTTTTTCAGTGATGTGAATGATGTGTATTCTGTTTGCCTCCACTGAATAAAGCAGTGTCCATCAAATAACTAGGCTAATAACTAATACCAACCAAGCCTGACTTGTCACGTTGTGGATAATTGGAAAATTGCATGCAGGTCCAGTGTGTTTGTGTTTCTATAGTAAGATCAGTCTAGTTTGGCCTAGCCTGGGGTCCACCTACTGTATGCTTTCTATGGCATAGGCACTTAGGCAGCTCCCAGCAGGATCCGCCGGGAGAATCTAGACGCAACTGCGCGACGTGAGACTTGTGTGTGTGTGTGTGTGTGTGTGTGTGTGTGTGTGTGTGTGTGTGTGTGTCAATTTAACAAAGGTGCAGACGATCAAAAAATCAGCAGAGAGTAATCGACGTTTGCACTACTCTATGCTGAATTGAAGTGGACTCGGTCCCAGACTTTTTTTTCCTCCCTGGAAATAAAAACGTCTGGGTTTCCGAGGCTAAGTTTGGCCTGATCAGAAAAAGTGTGTTCTTATCAGGAATGTGAATGGAAACTGTGGGCAATTGGCAAAATGAGAACTACAACATCATGTGCTAGTATATTAGTGTCCGATTTCAGCTTATTCATGTGCTTTTCAATGTGTTTGTCTGTGCTCTTTTGACCACGTTGCAGTGTACTGGAATGGTTTGCAATGGAATTCAAAAGTGTGATACACTGAGCAAATTTGACATACATGTATACCTCACATAGCTAATCGTTCATGCACTGATGAGTATACTATCTGTTCTGGGATTTTGTACTCTGAGATCAGATAGTGTCAGAGAAGCTAATCTTCATGAACATGGGCAGTAATGCTCTACTGCTCATGACCCTTTGGTGTATTCATGTAGATGCCACCTGTGATCTGCCAATAGAGTTACAAGAATGCACTGTAGGCCTACATCTTCAAAGGCAACCTAGTGGTGTGCATAGAGCAGCATGGCTCATCATGGAAGTTGAAAATCTATGCATGTACTGTACTGTACTGTACTGTACTGTACTGTACTGTACTGTACTGTACTGTACTGTACTGTACTGTACTGTACTGTACTGTACTGTACTGTACTGTACTGTGTAAACATATTTTGTATATGGATACACCATCGTTGTGAATGTGAAGTACTTTGGTTCTTATAAGTCAGCTATTTATTTAGATTTACATTTGGACCGCAGGTAGGTAACCGCAGTAGTCGACCACGTTGTGATTAGTGTGGCTTCATTCACAAACTGTAAACATTGGATACAAAGCAGACCTGGTTTCATTGATAGAAAAACTCTTTTCAGTCCATCATTTCCTCCAAGCCATATTTTGGAGGCTCCTATGTTCAGGCTCATTGTTGGAGCGAGTAATAATTGCACCCCTTTGTGGTATTTGTCACTGTTTATTACATAGCTTGGTTGAATGCTTGAATCACGTGAATTCAATGGTGTATTATTTCTGAATATTGAAGTAAAAAATAAGTGAAGACAGTGAGATAACACCGGGGCTCCACCGGGTGCGTTGCGTCTCCGTCGCGCGCGGCAAAAAACGAACCGGGGCAATTTTAATGCAGTCACGCAACGCGGGCAGTGGAGCCACCCTTCATTGATTAAAAAGGGAACATTCCGTGACGGAGACGCGAGTCACGCGACGCTGACGCGCCCGGTGGAGCCCCGGTGTTAGATGGCTGCACAATTAATCAAAAGTAATTTAAAATTATCATCATGTTATGTTTAGCTCATGAATCTTGGCCGTTAATTCAACCGTCTTTTTGGTCAGCTATAGCCCATCACACACCGTCTGCGACCGCCGCGCATCAAAACAGCCGCCTCCATTATTTCAATGAACCTATCGCACACCGGCTCCGTCCGCCGCGTCGCGCCGCGTCGCGTCGCCTGGCGCGCCGATAGAACCACTTCTATTTTCCAGGCGGTGCCGCGCGGCAACGCGCCGCGTCGGACGGAGCCGGTGTGTGTTGGGCTTCAGTCACCTTACTCTATAGTCTCCTCACTATTACACTATTAAACAGGGTTAATAGGATGTCAGCAGAATGTTATTCAACCCATCATGCTCACAATAAATCACAGTCAACATTACATAGCTTTTGTCTAAAGATAAAGTTACAGAGGAGAGGAGAAATATAAAAGAAAAACACATTACTCCACCAAAAAGAAATCATTATCAATAATTGTGCTGCAAATTGTGATGCTTTTTTAAGGAAAGAAAATTGGGATGATCATTTTTACCTTAATGATAATTGTGCAGCCCTTCAATACATTGCAGTAATTTGTCAAAATGGTGTATACAAGTAGCAGAAGGTAGTCCTCCTACATCTTCCCTCCTCCACACCACTGCTGTTTCCTTAGAGAGACAATGCTGTTTCAAGCCAGTACTGTTGTCAGTCTCTCACAGAGACAGTCATCTCCACAGTGGGCTGTTGAAAGCCATCAGGTCAGCCGTCTCTTTAGCGTGGTAAAGAGCAAATAATAGTTTGTTTGGAACTCGTATTAAACTACTCTTGCCTCGATCCAACTGAGCATTCACTCTAGACCATAGACTGTAAAAAATATGGACAAAGCGTTCCCCGGGTCTAACATGAACGTAAAATGAAGCCTGTAATAATATGCTAATTCCTGATGTAAGTCGCCATCTTTGGTACCAGCTGGCCATTGGCTGGCTCCGTTTTGTATACCAGCTGGTCATTGGCTGCCCAGACAACGAGGCGGGACTTCCCCCCTTCTTCTCCGTTGGTTTTTATTTTGACTCGAGTAGGAGGGGAATCCCGATCATAGACTGTAATGGTAGCCACGCCCCTCAGAACATACGCGATGGTTTTTTTTCTTTATGGTCATTTTTTTAATTAATGGGACCATAATTTTCCAAAAAGAATAGTATGACATTAGAAATGAGACTTTAAACTAGTGACTGGAAGAAGAAAGTATTCATGACCATGTTTATTAAGGTAATACAGTCTAGGTGAAGTTGGACCAAAATACATGGGCCTCTATGGAGCTATGGGGCTTTTTGGGTCCGGTCCAGCGCCACAACAGGCCATTATATGAACTACCGATTTCAAATGAGGCTTCACGAAATATCTGGCTGACTGCCCCCCTGCTCTAGACGCCAGTGGTCCCCAAACTGTTTTGGCTGTGCACCCTTGTTACCTATACTGATCTAGCCGAGGCATTCTCCAACGCTCAGTCTCGTTGTATTTGGCCATTTTTTTTTTTTTTTATATGATTAGTCTAGAGATGTGGTTTGGCCACAATAAATACGTATGTTACAGTACATGTTTAGGCTTGAACACAGGCTTCCTTGTAAAGAAGGTGCTGCAGTCTCAGTGAATTACAATACAGTGCATGGATATCAGTAACTGATTAATGAAGTATTATCTTTTACGGTTTACCATGTTCACATTCCCAATAAATAAACGCCAATAATCTCAGCATGTAGCATACAGCAAGGGTACATTTAGCCTACCGCACATATCCCCTTTATCCTAAGTGCTGCACACACCAATGGCGGAGGAAACCATGCAAGGCTGCTCATCAGGAGCAGTTAGCAGGATTGTCTCATGGACAGTTTGACGTTAACCCAGGCGGAGACACGTATCAAACAGGGGACCTTCCAATTCCCAAACAGTCGCTCTACCTCCTGAGCCACTGCCACCCCTTGGTTCTCAAACATTTTTATGTCAAGGCTGATACGTATCGACCTGATACGTATCGGGCCACTATGGATTTTGTGCCAGGGAGGATTCTTGCTGTTAGATGAGATTCAGTCTGTAATTCTACAAGTCTATACTGTTGGTGGGGAGATGCAGTGTACAGAGTGAAACATGCAGTGCGATCAGAATCATTCTCTTATTGAGTTAGTTCAGTCAGACAACTCACGAATAGATTTACCAATATTTATTACAGAATGAGTAACAAGTGTGCATATGATATTTGACTTGGCGTTCGGCTCTGCTGGATTTCTCCCTGCTCTGCACGATTAAGCCCCAACATAAAACATTAAGAGCAGGGAGATAGATATACAATAAACCCCCCCCCCCCCCATGGGGGGCGTTTATTGTATATCTATTGGTCAGCTGACTGCCGCATCGGCGAATGACGTGTGGGACTTGCACACACTTATACGCCCACATAGTAATGCAGCATGTTAACCCCTTGAGTATAGTATACGACTTTTGAGCATGGCATGAACCCCCTCGAGTATGTCTGAATTAACTAACTCTGCAAGCTACGTCTCATTTACCGTAGTTTCACCCAGTGTCAATTATCTAATGTAATCATGGGCGCTACACTTCCTCTGCCATCCTGGGGATGACTTGACTTCTAGCTGGTGAAATAATAGTGAAATTAAACTGTTACTCATTTTGTTGGTCGACCCTCTTAAACCCCCTCAAGGACCCCTGGGTCCACTTTGACAGAAATAGTCAGGGTTTGATTTGTTTCGGAGGAGCCTTGCTCCATTATTGTTCTCAATTTGTCGTATGATTAAGTATACAGTATGTGATTAAAATGTCCCCATCTGTTTATTGTTTTATTTACAAATTAAATCTGTCCTGATTTTGTATCTGTATCTCTTTTCAGTTTCTTTGGAAGTGGAGATCACACCCAGGCAGGGTGAAATCAGTGTTGGGGAGTCAAAATTCTTCTTGTGTGACGGTAAGCTTATCAGCACAAATTTTACTGTGAATTTAACTAAGGCTTTGCTATCATTTCCATTAAAACCAAAATCCCGGATATTAACCACTTTAAACCCTAGCATTGAAAGTCTTTGAATTTCAGGGAAAAAAACGAAAAAAGAAAAGAAAATCGGATTTACAAGCTAACACTTTGTTTTTGACGAGTGGACTTTTTGTTTAAAAAAGGTAGCACATCCAAAAATGTAACAAGCGGTGGACAAAGTACTCACATTTCCATTTCTTTTTTGGCACACGCCAAAAAGGAACGCTTACGCGTTTCGGCTATGCAGCCTTCATCGTAGCAGAGCTCTGATGAAGGCGTAAGCGTTCCTTTTTGGTGTGTGCCAATAAAGAAATGGAAATGTGAGTACTTTGTCCACCACTTGTTTAATTTTTGGATGTGCTACCTTTTTGGAATCTTTTTTTAATTCCTATTTTTTGATGTATTTTGTATGTATGTATTTTTGGATTTGGGTTTGGCACTCCACTGAAAACCATTGGTGATGCGCAACCTCTTTTTCTCATTTGGACTTTTTGTTTGTTTGTTTTTTACCATATTTGGCCCAATGGCCTACTTTTATGCATGCCATGTAGATTAAAACACCTTGAATGCCCGGCTGTAGTTGGAAGTTGGAACCAGTACATCAGCATGCTCAGCGATTTGCAGCTTCAGAGCCCATTTCAAGGTGCACAAGGCCCCATCTTGGATGTAGTAGCTAGATGTAGAGGTTATGGAATGATTAATGTTCCGTCTTTTGATTAATCTCCTTATTAGTCCTGGGCATCAGACGCAATTAATTAATAAGGCGGAGACCTCCGTCCTGGGCCCTCAAGGTGTTTTAACCAATGTAACTTAAGTTAAGAGTTGCCACCAGTAAGTGATTTCACGTGTTGCTTTTTCTCTGTGCTCAGTTGTTGGTGTCGCAAAACACATAGACTGGTTTGGACCAAGCGGCGACAGGATAGAACCGCACAGGACAGACATCACCGTAAGCCGCAACGATGAGTCCTCTTCCACACTCACACTTTATAAAGCTGGGACTGAGAACGCCGGAACATACAAGTGTGTAGCTACCAACGGAGATCAGCAAGCTGAGTCAACGGTCAACGTAAAAATCTACCGTAAGCACCTGTCTATATGCATGTTCTTTGAATCCAGTAAGTGGGTGTTCTAAGCACAGACAATTTATTTATTTTGGGTGCTAATGATTTATTAAAATGTAAGTTCCAGCCATTAAAGTAAGTGTAGAGAAACAAATCCTTTATTTTGAAGGCATACAGCTGTATTTTATTGACTGCTCAAGGGTATCATGTTCTTTCCCTTTCTTTTCAAGTGAAAATAGATTTTCCTTTTTCAACTGTTCAATAAACCTATTGAAGCGTGTTAGAGGTCCGCCTAATGATCCTGTCTATTGTGCATTTGTTTGACTAATGGCTTTTATTTCCCGTTCATGCCAACCATCAGCAAAAGTCCATGTCCATCGCACTTTGAATCTTCAGATTTTCTAAACTGAAACTAACAGTGTTATTTCAGACCTTATATAAAAAGAGAATGTGACGTCCCCACCTTAAAACCTCTCAAGATCCTCTCAAGATGCTGCCACCTGTCCATTGAACAGTTCTCAAGTTCCAGGATATACTCCTTATGTTCCATATAAACGCATAGTTGTAATGATATATATCCGTTTGGTAAAATAAATTCAGGGGCTGGTTTTGCTTACAGGAAAACTTTATTCTATCTGGAAATTATAGTGTGGTAAATATCTATCTATCTATCTATCTATCTATCTATCTATCTATCTATCTATCTATCTATCTATCTATCTATCTATCTATCTATCTATAAATGCACCAAGTCTCTGTAAGTAAGTAAGTAAGTAAAGTTTATTTATAGAGCACCTTTCACAGACAATTACAGTCACAAAGTGCTTTAACAACAATAAAATCAGTACAATAAAGTCAATAGTCAATAAAACAAGTCAAGAACTAAATCACTAACAATAAAGTAAGACAAAATAGAAAAAGTAGAGTAAAATAAAACAATCAACATTTAACCAGGCCGGCTATGGAAAGGCCTGTTTAAAAAGGTGAGTTTTTAACAGGCCTTTGAAAATGTCCACAGAATCCACAGTTCTTAGGTGGAGTGGGAGCTCATTCCATAGCCTATAGGGGCAAAACCTGCAAAGGCTCGATCGTCTTTGGTCATTAGTTTTGTCTGAGGAACAACCAGCAAAGCCTGTGATGTGGATCTCAGTGACCTTCTGTGTTCACATACGGCCATGGAGGGCTCGGCGTGTAATGACTAGAATCTTAAAATGTATTCTGTAATTAACTGGGAGCCAGTGTAGGGAGGCAAGGACGGGTGTTATATGACAGGATCTCCTGGACCTGGTCAGCAACCTATAGCAGCTGTATTCTGAACCAGTTGTAGGCGATCTAATGCGGTTTTAGCCCGACAGGTAAACAGAGAATTACAATAATCAAGACGTGATGACACAAATGCATGGTTAATAGTTTCTAACTCCGGGCGTGAAACAACTGATCTTAGTTTGGCAATGTTACGAAGGTGAAAAAAGCAGGTGCGCGATACAGAATTAACGTGTTTGTCTAAAAGCATGGACTGATCTAAAATAATGCCAAGGTTTCTGGGGTTGGTGCATATGTTCTGTTTTAATGACCCAAGGCGATCGGCAACGTCTGCAGCAACCCTACTTGGGGCAACAATTAGAACTTCTTTTTTGTTTGGATTCAGTTGCAAGAAGTTGCTAGACATCCAATTCTTTTTTTTTTATAAAGTATATTTATTGGTTTTTTAAAGACAAACAGACATTACACAACAAGAACATAATAACAAACAAAAGAAAAGAAAGAAAAGAAAAACAGCTCAGGCACAACACTATTATAAATAAAAAGATTGAATATACAAAGATATGACAAGGACAATGAACCATAATGACAAGTGGCTTTCGAATTTTGATAGACTCCCATTCAGGAAATACATCCATACAGTATATAAATACATATATTAAAAAGGCAGACATATAGTTATCATAGGCACCAAATCATTACAAAAAGAGCAGACCCATGCATGCTCCACTAGACATCCAATTCTTGATGGCAGTAATGCATTCGTGGAGTATGGTGATCATATTATCCATCTTATCTGGTTTGAAAGAACAGTATAATTGAATATCGTCAGAATAACAGTCATAGGAGATTCCCTTGAAGGTGCTAATAATGGTTCCGAGGGGAAGCATATATAGGTCAAACAGGAGTGGGCCTAGCACAGAACCCTGTGGAACACCACATGTTAGAGTTGTGGATTCCGAGGAGTAGGGGCCAATGGCAACCGAGAAGCTTCTGTCTGCTAAATCTATACGTCTGTCTGTGTGTAATCCACGTAACTCGAGAACTGTTCGCCCCACCGACTTCAAATTCGTCACAGGTCGCCACATGGGGTCGTGTCGGGTTGTCCAGAACCGCCACAAAAGGCCTCTACCCTGGCTCTGGACAGGGCCCCTGCCCAGGGTCCATTATACTGTATGGAGCTGGCCTCTTCTGGCATCATTCTGACGTCTGCATAGTAGGCATGTGGAAAATAATCGATACGTATCGATTCATCGATTATGACGTGCGCGATGCGAGTGAATCGGTCCATTCACTGTGTATCGGTAAAATTGACAGGTGAAATCTCGATGCATCGTTCGCGGAGTGCTTGCATCGGTAAAATCCGTGGTTGCACCGTTTTTTCATGGTAAATTTCACCCTATCCTGTGTTTCCGAGGCGCATTGAATGTACCATCAGAAAAGGAAGAAGAAAAAAAAAGGTCTCTCGCAGCCATAGCTCGCAGCGCACACACAGGGCACGTTCGGAAATAGCGCACTGAGCCCACTGTGCAATGCAAACTAATAGGAGAGTGTGCTCCGGTGTGGTATTTCCGAACGCGCCCACAGTCAGTGAACAGAAGCTACCGTACGACGGTGCAGAGTAGACACGTTGAGACAACAGACTCAGAGTCAGACTATAAAGAGCACCCGCGACTAACAGAAGTGAGCCCCACGCATTAAACAAGAAGCACCACCTTTACTCTTTAGCTTTATAAAATAGCTGTCCGAGGAGCTCTGTCCGTCGATCATTTGACTTTTCACTGTAGCACTGCGTGCTGGACTGCTCGTAATGAATCTGATCCACACTCCACAGCTGTGCTTGCTGATTATCCGAAGCAAATCTGCGTCGCGATCCTCATCAATTTGTAATTAAAGAAAGCTTCTGCAGTCTGCACACACGTGTAAAACAACAACGACGCCACAGCAGGGTGTAGTAGTACTGCTTGCGTCGTTTACAACTTTCCACTGTCCAGCTTTCCCCTGCTGTTCTCTGGGATAGAAGCCTTATTTATATTCTGCAGCAAGTGAGCTTGTACATCTGCTATGTATTTATAACGTTAATAATACATGCAGGCCAGGGTCTTCAATGTTTTTCAGGTCAAGCCAAGGACCACTTAGCTGAGAGTGAGAGATCAAGCAGGGACCCCCACTATACATAGGCAATTATATTATAAAACTGTTGCAGATTAAACTATAGACATAGACTTGTTTGACCTGTAATTTTTGTTTTGTTTATTTGTTTCTTTTCTATTTATATGTTGGTAACATTAATTGATGAACGATAGGCTATTACATTTTAATCTCTTGAACCCTCTATACTCAAAACCTCAAATTGACCTTTGAGATATAATAATTATACTATAGCCTATGATTATTAGTAATCTAACAATTCCACAATAACCAGCAGAGAGCAGACCCTTTGTTTACTTACATAATTCTATAAGTTGGGTTGTTTGAGATGCAGAGCTATAATACTAACCTACAGTAAAACAATAAATTGCTTTGAATTTAAATGTAATGCTTTTTTACATGTTTTGGGAAATTAATAGAGCTTTAATATAAATCCTTTCTATTGTGATGAATCGCCATCAAATCGCATCGTATCGGTAGAGGGGTGAATCGCATCGCATCGTGAAGAGGGAGAATCGTATCGCCAGGGGATTCCATGTATCTCTAATGTATCGTATCGCTGGCAGTGCATCGAGATGCGTATCGAATCGTGAGATGAGACGAGATTCACATGCCTACTGCATAGACGTATGTCCATATATACAGTAGGAACTTCATATATGGGCATAAAAGTGGCACAGACATAACATGAGTGGGACATGCATTTCCTCTAGTTCTTCTAAATCAGAAGTCAGTAATGTGTACACACACACACACACACACTCACTCACTCACTCACTCACTCACTCACTCACTCACACTCACACACTATTTGCATTAATATTGCAAATAGTGATATTGGTGGTAGTATTTGTATTATTACAATACAATATGGTATTATTCTAGTACTTTTCTTTGCAAAGTCCAGTAAATCATTTATAGGGGCACAAACAAACTAAAGCTTGAGTTATTTAGGGGGTGGTTGTTGTGCACTGAAAATTGCCGATTTACAAGCTCACAATGCTTCGTGCTGTGATGCGTTGTGAGCTTGTAGTTCTGCTACTTTTGGTGTGCGGCTGCGACAATGATAAGCAAGTAAATATAGCTCATATTACAAAGCCTTTGTCTCTAAATACAGTAGGCCCACTGACTAGATTAGTTTTGCTGATACAGAATACGCCACTGGAGGTGCACCTTTGTCCAACGTGCAGTTCAAGATAAAATAGATGATTGCCACCACTGATAATGCCATTCAAAATCTGCAGGTGGCATGCCCCCCATGTGGCTGTGGCTGTAAAACAAGACCCCCCACTTTATTACAGTTTTTCACGATTAACACACGTTTTTCACAACCTAACGGCATTCTCAAAACTGAAAACCTCTCACACAAAATGCTAAACCCTGACTCTCCTTTTCCATGATGACTCTTTGCCATCAAATCTCTTAACTGTTCCCAAAATGGAACTTGTGTTTTCATTTGGTGTACACAGCCATATTTTCAAATGACACACACATACCATTCATTGAGCATTGGCTACACACTACCAAGCATTTACAGCACAATGAAGTGAAAAATGTAAAACACAATCATAGAAATGGAACACACATGAATGACACTGACTCTGGAGAACGAGCAATTTCTCCTTTTGTATAATGACTCCGTGTAGGCCTACTTTTTCATAGTCAAACATAAAACTGTAAACCAGCCTGCTCAAAGCTAGCTCTGTGGGTTCCGTTCATGTAACTTCTACCTCCAAGCTGAAAATAACTCCTCAATAGGATTCAGGAAAGGAGAATAAGGTGGAAGGAATAGAACAGAAAAATGTTCTAATGATGCCAGCAACTGTGTAGTGGCTGAGATTGGGCTCATGGTCAAACCATGATTGAGCACATGGTCAACCACAGTTGCCCGAATCTCATTAGATATGACCGTTCTCCTTCTTTCTCCTCTTCATCTTCCTCCCCCTCTACCTCCTCCTCGTCCTCCTCTCACTCTTACCCCTCTCCTTCTCTGGTTGTCGATCTCTGCAAGGTTCTCCATTGTTCACCCAACAAAACAGAGGCTCTCAAGTCCCTTTTATGCTGCAGTCCTGATGTCCTGGCAAATTGCTCACCAGATCTGAATGTTTAGAGATTTGACTATTTGTGTGTTGTAGGTAGATGCTTTGAGATTTTATGTGAGAAGTGTGTGCAACAACTGAACATTGTGTGTAGTGTTTGGACAACAAGGTATTAAACCACTGACTTAATGTCTTGCATGTCACATTGCAGAAAAGATAACCTTCACAAATGCCCCCTCACCTCAAGAGTTTAACGAAGGGGACAGCGCCGTCATTGTCTGTGATGTCATCAGTACACCACCTCCTACCGTCCTATGGAAACACAAAGGGAAAAAAGTGGAGATGAAAAAGGATGGTAAGATCATCAAGGATGACATTAACAGTATTTCACTTTTATCTGTCACATGTGTCAGCCCCTGTCATTTGTTTTCACTCAGCCATACTAGTTACCTCTCAGCTGTCAAGTTCTTTCTTCCACACAACAGTTTTCTGACAAATGATAAATTATAGCATATCCATGAGAATATTGAGTTAACTTATTGTACAGGTGCAGTTTTCCAAGAGTCTGTTCATCCAAATGTGTGCTTTTGCTATAGATGGTTTAATAAATTAATTAATGTGGCATCTGTCCACATCTGTCCATTTTATAGTCATCATTGTTCATTCATCATTTTCCAGCTTCATACAGTAGTTCTGGAGACGTGGTGTCCCTAGGATGGACAACAAAAATGCAGTTTGAAGCTTGTAAATCTTAATCAAACCGACATGTGTAATCCATCACAACAGAACGTGATCACACTGTGAATACTATCTATCTTGGAGACAAGATGGGCATACAAACATGATAACCTTTACAGCAAACAATATTGTAAGTCCACAAAGAAAGAAAGACCAAACGACCTTCTGCACTTGGCCTACACCAAATCTCTTAGTCGATCAATCTGCAAGCTCAAAATGTGTTGTAACGTGATGCGTTTTGAGCTTCTAGCCTTCTATAGTAGATCTACTACTTGTTTTTCGCAACTGTCCACCAGTTATGACATGCCCAGAATAGGGATGCTATAGGATTCATGTGGTTAAGCCCATGATGACCATCACCACGCTGCGATGCATTGTGAGCTTTTTTTCTCATATTATGATATGCCCAGATTAGGGATGCTGGGGTTCATGTGGTTAATCCAATGAATTTTGGTGTATTATACACCAAGGGTGTTAATTTAGACTCTAAATGAACAGAGTTTGCTTCTGAAGTCAGAACATTATAGAAATGTAAAATGTGAAAATTGTCGCTGTCGGGTAGAAACCAAAACTGTTACTTTTCACGATTCAAATTCAAAAATAGCAAAAGTAGCAGATCAAAAGCTTTCGAGCTTGTTGATACTTTGTTTTGATGCTTTTGTGTGACGCTGTATGGAAATGGGTTTCTGCCGACAGCAACAATATACAACCCTAAAAATGTTTAAAGCACATCCTACTATTCTGATTCTGACTGGGAGTTTTCAGATTTAAATATCCCATTGCCAGAGCGAGGATAGTCGAAGCTAAATCTATGTTTCTGTTGTTGTCTTCATACAGAGAGTGGGATGTACTCTCCTGTATATCTTTTCATGTATTGACACAAACACAGTAGAGAGCTAAGAGGGAAATAGTGAAGTGGATGCTGGCTCTGGCAAGATTTCATCCTAGGCTGGAATAGGCTGTGTGTGTTTGTGGTGGGAAGCATATTCTTCACTAGACCAGGCGTGAAGATATATCTATAATTTAATATCAATATACATTTCTGTGGTTGTTAACATCCTTTTTTTGCAACCATGTTCCTGAGCTTACTGTGTGTTCTGATATATTATATATAATATATCAGAACGTGGGAGCGTGCTAAAATATATATTTTGGCTCCCACGCATCCTTGCACTAAAAAATAACATGTAATGTGGAATATTCTTGTGGCTGGCTGAAAAATATTAACTCAGTCACAAACCTTGATTGGTTTATAATAGTATTTTGAATTACTGCAGTACATGCTTATAATTCGTTCACTTTTCTTTCCTAACTGAACATTACCATGGTTGTGCTGATGTTCCACTGTTATGGCAACATTTTCATATTTTTGTAGACCTGTGCAGAACCACTTTAATGGAATTAATATGATTTGGTTGTAAAGCTCAGTGTAATCTGACAGAAAGTGGTTGGTTTCTGTTGATTACATACAAATATTGACACAAAGGTGTCCTTGTTATTTACAACTAATGCCACTCGGTGGCGCACTATGAGCTTGTAGATCTGCTATTTTTCAATAGCTAATGCATAACATAATGCTAACACCAAAAGGGGTTCCCGCCCAAAATGGGTTATGTCTTTTTCCAGCACATTGTCAATACACTAGAAATGGTGGAGCCAGTCATAAAAAAAGATATATGGTGAAATAGCAGACAATTCGCATAATGATTTGGATCACACATGCTTGATTTATGTTAATGGATTATTCCCTCCCCCCTATTCATATTCATTACATGGTGATAAAACAATTTTCATAGGAATTAACTTTGTCACTCAAGAGTTTTACGTAATTGCTTTAAGATATGATCCCTGGAAATGTAACATCACTAGCTAAATGATATATGTACAATCACGTTCTGATTGCTCTCAGTTCGGTTCAAGATACTGGCTAACAACCACCTTCAGATCCATGGCATCAAGAAGACAGATGAGGGCTTGTATACCTGCGAGGGCCGCCTCATGTCCCGCGGTGAGATCGATCTACGGATTATCAAGGTCATTGTCAATGGTGAGCCCTCTTTTCTCCTCTCTTTACATCTCTGTCATTTCACTGCGGTCTGCGTCTTTGTATGCGGTGCATGTCCTATTGACCCTTTTATGATTATGCTGGACGCAGAGCTTGTTCTCAAACAACTGCTGTTGTCTTAGATAAGCTGGAAGGTCCATAGAAGCGACCGGGATCAGAAGGGTGATCATTTATTTACTCCACCCACTGTTGACTTACATGTCTGTCTGTCTGTCTGTCTGTCTGTCTGTCTGTCTGTCTGTCTGTCTGTCTGTCTGTCTGTCTGTCTGTCTGTCTGTCTGTCTGTCTGTCTGTCTGTCTGTCTGTCTGTCTGTCTGTCTGTCTGTCTGTCTGTCTGTCTGTCTGTCTGTCTGTCTGTCTGTCTGTCTGTCTGTCTGTCTGTCTGTCTGTCTGTCTGTCTGTCTGTCTGTCTGTCTGTCTGTCTGTCTGTCTGTCTGTCTGTCTGGTCCGTCCCGTCCCGTCCCGTCCCGTCCCGTCCCGTCTGGTCTGTCTGTGTGTCTCGCTCTCGCTCTCTCTCCCTCCCCCTCCTTGTGTCAGTGCTCCCAACCATCAGGGTATGGCAGTCGGAGGTGAATTCCACCGCAGATGTTGGGCAGTCCACCATGTTGACTTGTGCTGTCGATGGCTATCCTGAACCCATGGTGACCTGGACACAGTAAGCCTCCAGCAGTAACAACCCACACATTCACACTCAGGTGTCGTGTCAGGAGCTGGATGTCAGAATGTTGTACACAGCATAAGTCAGTGGTATACTGTAGTGTAGGCTATGTCCTGTTAGTGTACACATTGAGTCAGCTTATCCCCAGAGACTGCATCAGGGAAAAGGTTACGACGAGAATAACATGTGAATTAATCACAGAGACCGTGATAGCCTCCTGCCATTGTTAATCTGTCTATAATCCTAGTGCAGCTTGCTCTAATTGCTCTAACCTTCTTAGAGAACATAAGGAGATATGGGACAGGTGAAACGTGACACTTAACAGAGCATCGTTGATCATGGTGCCAAATACACTTATCTTCTATTAACAAAATGAGAGGAATATTGTAAAACAAAATTACACATACTCACAGTGTACTGTGACTGTACAGCATGTATGCATACTGTACTGTATGTGCTGAACCATGCAAAAACGTTACTACAATGATTGCCTTTTGTTTGCTTTGACTGAGATAATATTTGTGACTAATAAACCAAATGAAAAACTGTTAGCTTAATAATAATACTGCTTGTATCCTGCAAGCAGTATTATTCTGACTAAACAGTATCTTAGACTTAGAGCACGTCTTATTTCTCCACACAAATGAACTGTTCATGCTAACGTGAGCTGATTGTTATTTTGTATTCTTTTCACTCTCAATTACACAGTAAATGTTGTGATTGTAATTGGAATCATCATAATGCGAACGTGCTATACACTGTAATTCTCAGGAATGGAGTAGTTCTGGATGCAGGACAGAAATACAGCTTTAATGAGGATGGCTCCGAGATTACAATAATGGATGTCACCAAGTTGGATGAAGGAGAATACACCTGCATTGCCAAGAACAAGGCCGGGGAGAGCGAGAAAGAGCTAAGCCTGAGAGTGTTTGGTAAGGACAGATTTTTGTGTTGGCGAAAGTTGGGAACATACAGAAATACAGTGCATACTGTATATAAACGCAGAGTGTGTGGTTGAAGTGTAACAATGTGTAGGTGGGGTTGGAACAGGGGTTGGAACATTCCGTATTTTTATCTCCACACAGGAGATCATGTCTTTTCCCCGTTTGTTTTTTATGTATGTGACTAGGGCCCACAGCTAATCTTGCATATACTTCTAGGCCATCACCGTCATATTTCTTGTGCATGCTGACGCATGTGTGTGTGTGTGTGTGTGTGTGTGTGTGTGTGTGTGTGTGTGTGTGTGTGTGCGTGCGTGCGTGCGAAGAAAGACAATCCCTATGTAATTTGTGCTCTCCCCAAATCCACTTTACTAATAGAAAGGCATGTGGTGTGCTCTCCTAGTCCTAAATCAAATGTAGTTTAAATGTAGTGAGCCAGTCGGTTGGGCACACGTGCGTGCGTGCGTGCGTGCACACACACACACACACACACACACACACACACATGGAGCTGATGGGGAAGAAAAGGCACACAACGTCCCGCATAGTAACAGTAGAAGAGAGAGAGATGGTGTGTTGACTGTGCAGGCAGTGTGTTTGTTCTGTGTGAGTGGTCCGCAAAGCATTTGCTGGTGGTCCGCGGCCACCTGTCTCAAAGTAATATTGATTTAGCCTTGGACATGTATACACGTCCAGTGATGTAACTAGGGTGCGTTTTGCGTCCCAAAACGCACTTTATAGTTTTTGGACGCATTACACCATCAACCTCGGTGTCCATGGGATGCACTACTGTACTCTGACCGGCGCAGCCCACAGCAGTTAATTTTACCGTTTTTCCTCTGCGCAATTTTCCAGTCATTACGGTACAATTTACAATTTAGGCATTTAGCAGACGCTCTTAATCCAGAGCGACGGTAACCTTCCCCAAACGTCTCGCTCAGACTTGTATTGTCTGTATTGTAGTTGTGTTGCCATTTGCCATGGTTTGATTATTTTGCCTCCTCCCTCCTCCTCCGCTCCATGCACGCATGCACGCACTGACAGCTCTCACTCACTGACACTCGGCCCGGCTGGCGCGGTGATTCAGGATTATTATCACACAGAGCCCGTGTGTTAAGACCAACGTGACTCGTCTTCATGGATATAAACTCACAAAACAACACCACGCAACAGCATAGACTGTAGGACTCCTCCACCATTTACCACGCTATCGTCTGCTACGTTAGTTGACAGAGTAAATTGTCCGTATTAGCCGTGGCCAATATCGCTAGCCAAATGCTAGTAGCCAAGCACCAGAGCGCGCTCACTCTACACCACGCGTCGCTCGCTTAATAATCATTCATTTCTGTATCAATGCGGACATAACGTGGTAAATGTTCATAAGCACACAATTGTACAAAATGCTTTTTACACTTGACTTATCTCCAGAGTCCTCAGTCCTGCAGCCCCACCATGCCATAGGCTATGCCAGTCTAGCCTTAACATCTACATTTATGTTATTCAATATATTACTTTAGCACAAAATATAGGCTTTTCTAAACCAAGCCCTCATTCAAAAGTTATGTAAGTGAGTAAAAATAAATGTTATTTATAAAGCACCTTTCAAAACAAAGTTAGAAGGTGCTGAACAATTTGCACAGTATAAACAATAGAAGAAATTTTAAAACAAGGAACATATCACAGTTGTGACAATATCAGAACAAAAACAAACAAGGCAGAACAGAAACATAGGGCTAATAAGGAGCTCATAGTGGACTTCAGGAGGTCTAGGGCTGTCACTCACGCTCCGATTCACATCAACGGAGCGGAGGTCGAACGGGTCCCCAGCTTTAAATTCCTGGGGGACCACATCTCTGAGGGCCTCTCCTGGACCCTCAACACCGCGTCTCTGGTCAAGAAGGCCCACCAGCGTCTCTTCTTTCTGAGGAGACTGAGGAAAGTAAATCTATCTCCTCAGATCCTGGGGAATTTCTACCGCTGCGCCATCGAGAGCATCCTCACATACTGTACCACGGTCTGGTACGGAAACTGCACAGCCTCTGACCGGAAGGCACTGCAGAGGGTGGTGAAAACTGCCCAACGCATCACCGGAACATCTCTCCCTGTCATTAAGACTATCTATGACAGTCGGTGCCTGAGGAAGGCTCATAAAATCATAAAGGACACCCCAACCACAGTCTGTTTGCCCTCCTCCCCTCTGGGAGACGTTTTAGGAGCCTTGGTTCCAAGTCCAGCAGGAGTAGGAACAGCTTCTTCCCCTCCACTGTCATCTACCTAAACTCCTCATCCACTCCTTTCCCTCCCCCAGTGCCAGCCCCCCCTCCCCCCAACCCAGACTCATCCTAGTCTATAACACTATGTGGACTCATGCGATGGACTGGACTTGTGGAATATGGTCTCTGGACCTTAGTTTAGCACCCTGTGCATTGGGCCACGTGCAATAAGGGCTACGTGCAATATGGACAGATCATGTTTTTCTTCTTCCTCTCTTATCTTATTTATTACTTATTTAAATGACTACTGCTCAGTTCATTACTACTGTACTACTGTAATTAATGTATCCTCCTTGCTGACATGTTTGCACTATTGGTGAGATGCGAAAATACTTTTCGCTGTGCTGTACTTGTACTGTACATTGACAATAAATTGAATCTCATCTCATCTCATCTATACAAATGAATGTAGGCTGTCTGTCATTGTATTTTCTGTGAATTAACTCACAGTTTAATCCAGTGATCCTCAGCCATTTTAGGACCCCAAATTATTTATGTATATGAATTAGCCTATAGGGTGACAGGGTCCTATAGCCATTTCATTATGATTTTCATCTCTGCACTGGGACCCCATGTTACAGACATGTTTACAATATTTTACAACAGTAGCTACTTATATTTTGTTATTTAAAGCTGTGATTATTTATTTAAGAAGCACTATTCTGAACCAATGTTCACCAATGTTTTTAATCATCCTTAACCTTTAATCAATGGCCTTCATGCCCTGGCACTTGGCCTTGTGCCCTCAAAAAGCTGACCACACTAAAGACCAAGTGGCTCCCCCCCACCCCGCGAACCCCCACACAGAGTTGCACCACTGATTATTTTTGGGACTCATTTGAATGACCCGGGACCCATTACATTGAAAACCTGTTTACATCACCGTGCTTTCTAATCGAACCGCAGGAGGCCTTGGATGTGTATTGCCGTCCTTAGGTCTTTTTTATTGATATATAAAAAATAATTTGGTTGGCCTTTCCTTCTGCACCGTACTCCTTGTGTTTTGCGCATGTGCGCTGCCGTTCACTTCCTTGTTTGCGGCCCGATTAGAATGGCTCATAGCTCTAAAACTAGGGAACTCTCCATGGTTTTGACCAAAAGGACAATGTTCTGTTTTCATTTCTCACTTCAGCGTGCATCTCATTTGGAATATAAACGCTTCTAGATAGACTTTAGTGTGACCAGCATGAGGTATGAGTGGAAGGATCTGCCTCCCGGTTTTGGGATGGAACGGAAGGGAGGGGCATTTCAGAGTAAAATCTGCCATATCTGCTGGCACTTTGGCGCCTTTAGTTTGAAGAATTCCCCGGCAAAAAAGTGTTCATTCTTTGGACAATGTGCCCTTCCCAAGCAAACGCGGGTCAGAAACTTCATTATTTCAAGACGATGCGAGCGTGCGTGCGAGTGCAGAGAGACACAGTCAGTCTACAGTATCTGATAAGTAGGGCTGCAACGACTAATCGATTAATCAAATCGATTATTCAATTAGTTGTCAACTAATTTACAGTAGTAATCGATTAATCGAATCGGCAACTAATCACTGGAACTTTTTTGCAATTAATCATGGGTGTTTTCCCACTTAACCATAGTTTTTCCAGTGTTAAGTGTAACTAAACTAAAGAAGAGTGAGCCATCTCTCTTCCCTTAGAATCTGATAGTTGCACATGCACAGTAGTGACTGCAAAATATGACATAAAAATGCAGAATCACATGGTATCCTAAAACATCTAATGTCTGAGGCCATTTTACCCTCAACATCTTATTTATAAGATGGATTTTCTATTGTACCATTAAAGCTGTGTTATTTCAATGTAGGTTGTGTGTTCTTTACTGGGATAGAAGGATATTGGGCCTGGCAAGCCGGGGCGCCTGATGGAGGGGAAAGGAACTGGTTGGAATAACGTGTTCCTTAACTTCCTTCCACACTCTACGGCCAATCAGGGAACATTGGTCCAAAAAGGAGCAACTTGGACACTCAGGCATGAAGGAAGGAGTTCAAGTCTGTTACTCTCCCCATGTCCCCCATATATGGGGACTAGGTTGGCGGAGGGTGTGTAGAGCCCAGGATCACAGTAGATAATTGACACAGGGGTGAAAAATGGGTTAAAAAATCGTGGGATACATATTTTTTAGAAAGAAAAGAAGGATATTGGGCAATAGCAAGGCAATTTTAAATGTGAACTATCCAAAAACTGCTTAATGTGTTCTATTGTGTGCATTACTCCCATTTAATGCCTACTGATTCTGGTATATCAGACTAAATGTCTGGCTGTGTGTATGCTGGGCTTATTATTTCTTTGGACATGCTATTTTTATGGTTCTTTCATGTTGGAGCCTGAAGCAGTCAATGATAATTATCCAGAAGCTGTGATGGTTGTTAAATGTTAAAAATGCAGGCTTGTGACTCAAATGTGACTTAATTGTTTTGAAATGCTCCAAAACAAGGAAATCAATTAGTGATGCTCTCCTGCCTTCATCAGTTGCTGTCAATTTGCTTGAGCAAGGTACTGGGCCCTTAACTGCTTCAGTGGAGCTATAGTATACTGTGACAAACAGTATGAGACTGTGGTTACACTGACTGAGAAGGCCCCTGATTATCCCTCCCTAACTATTATTGGTTGAAAATGTTAGCGCAAGATTTGATCTAATAGCTTGGATGTGACAAGAGGCAGAAAGACACTGCAGGTAACTCTCTCTCTCTCTCTCTCTCCCCTTTATTGATCCTAAAGAAATAAGGTTTTAGTATATGTATTGTTATCACAGCTTTGCCAGTGATGTGCCTGGGAGTACATTTAATCATTTTCCCTGTCAGACTTATGTTCCTCATCCCTCCCTTGTATCCAACCCCGACAAGGCAGCATTTCAATGCATCTCCTCAGTGCGGTTTGTGAGACGCCTCTTTTATTTATGCTTTACAGTGAAACCGAAGATCACCTACTTGGTAAACCAAAGCACCTCCGAGATGGAGGAGCAGGTAACGCTCACCTGTGAGGCTTCAGGGGACCCTACACCTACCATCAACTGGAGCAGTGGTGTGCATGTGTTCACTGAAGGAGAACAGGTATGGTCTGGGCAAAAAGCTGAAGGAGTATACTAGTATGGAGATCAGTTTATGTCTAAACTATACACTCAGAGAGCTTTGTTGCATATTGAGATTGTTTTATTGATTGCAAACAGTAGTATGCACTACAGTTTATTTCCCCTGATTCTCAGTGCTTCTCATGTTTACGGTATTCAATACTTTCTCACTCCAAACTTGTCACATATGGACGTTTGGTCAGGACCCCTCTGTGTATGGCAGTCAACGCGGTGTATGCCACTTCATCTTCCAACACGCAGGGTAGTCCTGTGTTGTCACATGACTGATGATACAATGCGGATGTTTGTCATGCGACCGATGAAGGAATACAGAAAAGATGATGCACCAACAAAAAAAAAGAAGAAAAATGATGAAGGCATTGAAACCAAGTTAGAAACAGGTTGAAAACATTGACAAAGCGTGATGTGAGGCATGTCACATGGCTTATGCCATGTGATATGACATGGCTGACATGAGTGAAGCATTAGCCGAGGGGCGTGGAGCCCACTTCTTCCGACTCAGGGCCGTAAAATTTGCTTACCGGTGCGGTGGAAATCGGTTATTATCATGTCATGTCAACTCAAAATATGACAAGTTCAAAGTGAGAATGTGTTTATTAAGCCCAGTGGTTACGTAGTATTGTAGAATGCACACAGGTGTACGTGTCAAATCTTAAGAAAGTGCGTGTTAAAAGGAAATGAGAGCATTTACATAACATGCATTTCATTAACCCTGTATTGATATTTTGAACTTTAGGTCCTGCGGCTTGTGTTTGTTGGCAAAATGGCTTCATGACATATTGAAATAATCACATTATTTGCTTTGCCTCATTTGGAAGTGTACCTTAGCACCAAAAGAACTATACGGTTCTTCAGTTAAAGCATGTTTTTAATTAGATTTTCAACATATTCCCCATTTAGCTTTAGTTTTGTCATCGCGCTGATCAGTTAAGATCACATACAGTACTGGAATCACAACATGCACTGCATTTTTCTCCATTACAGGCACATCTAAACAGGATCTATCAGGTATGGAATTATCGCGACACAAAAATGTATTAGTATTACCATGTACATGTTTCAAATTAATTTCAAACTTGACAAACTGCCTTTGTATCACTGTTTCTCAAAACAAAATCAAGTAGCTGATTTTCCAAGTAGCTGATCTTGTAATAGAATAAGGGGGTTATGGTTATGGGTGTAGAAATTCTGAGTTTTCCTCTGGCTCATCTCTAGAGATCAGATGAAAAATGCTTTAATGATTTAATATATAATCCCATTTCTGTGTTGCCATTACCTGATCATCTCCGTCTTTCCTCGGGGGCAAAAGGCTCTTGGGTACACACTCATCTTCAGACTGTTTCTTTTCCATTGTAGTTGGTGTCTCGTTTGTCATCATTGCTGGGTCAAGATTGAAGCTAAAAGCAAAAATGCTGCAATATGCACATCGCACTCATTTAATTATCCTATTGTGTCTATCCCTTGTTTTAAGCAAATGCATTATTGGCAGTCTAAGTGACTGAATATGCAATCAATTAAAACTGTGTTTGCATTGTTAGCAAGGGAAATCATTTCCACACAGGCAGTTGTGAGAAATGCAATAGAACAAAGCTGCTACTTGTTGTCACAGTAGCAGCTCATCTGTGCTGTCTTTGTCTTGCTATCTACGCTAACCATAACAGCTATGTTTCAAGTGGGTGACTGGGTGGGATGGGGGATGAATGAACTATTCATGTCAAATTGATATGGTGAATTTCATTAGCCTGGTCCTAATCTGACTCTTGGATCTATGACCCAAAGTGTGTGGGAAATGGATTTGCTGTTGCTGACAACAGCTATTGCATCATAAGTTTGGAGGCTGGTGTTGATGTGATTGGTTAATGTTGACCATTATTAGTTTTGTGTATTGTAATTACCGTGGGAACCGCTCAGCTGTAGTGGTTTGGAGGAACAGATGTCAAAGTAAATGTAATTTGCAACATACTGTATGAGAAATATTTTACGACTAAAGGAATCAAGGAAGCAATTTCAAAGCATCTTCACAGGCAGGGCTTGATGTACTTTGTTGTGTGCAGTGTCGTGTGCAGTGTCATGCAGAGAAAAAAGCAGATCTACCAACTCACAACGCATTGCACTGTAACAACACCTTGTGAACTTGTAGATCTAACCTCGCATCACCAGACTTTCCACCTCGGAGGAAAGCCTGGTCTGTGTTCCTAAATCACTCCATGTATCCGGTCTAGGCGTGGTTTAGAGCAGATGATAAATAAAGTTATGGTCCCCCTGTTTGTTTTTAGTCTCGCCAGTCTCTACGAGCTGGAATAAAAGATGGATATACCAAACAAAATATTTCAAGAAGTACTTGAAGAAACGTGTCGGATTCATACGCCACATCAAGGCTTTTATTGGGTAGGCCTTAAAATTACGGTGCAGGGAATTATTTGGGGTAATTCTGGTTTGAGGGTTCCGGACTGATGACTACAAACCACAGTAAAACATGACGTAAGTCATCATCCGCTCTCGACCGGATCATAAACCTGAAATGGTATGCCCCCAGGCTATTGTAGATCAGCTATTTTCTGACGAGTACAAATCTGGATTATTTGCATACCCCATCATATTGATAAATTAAGCTTTTACCATTGGCTCTTGGCAATGCTTGTAGCCTTCATTGCCACCTGTTGCTCTTCCTCAAAGGTTAAATGAAGATTGTTTGGTCCGAACATGTTGACAGAACTCTCTCTACTGACAGAACTCTCTCTAAAATCTATCCTCAAAACCTGTACAGTATGTAGACTCATTGGAATTCATTGCTGGCTCTGTCTTGGGTTCCTTCTGTAGATGGCAACACTATCAGCTGAAGTTCTATAGCTGATTAGAGGAGGTCTAGCTTGCCATGGTAGAATTCCATTGAAAGATAAGAATTTCTATGAAGAAATATATATTTTCAGCTCACTCCTTTGCACGCTCACACACACACACACACACACACACACACACACACACACACACTACATAGACAACGTACACGTATATTTAATCTTGTCCGTGCTAGGCTTAGTAGGCTATTACCTAAGCTATTAAAGGTTTATACTTAAATTAAGCTATTTAATTCTGAATGTCCTCCCACACAAATACACACTGCCAGTGCCAGCAGACAAATACATTATGCATGGTACTGAAAGGGCAACAGTATGTATGCATACTTGTGGATTTATTGAAGTTACATTTCAAATTGCCACTTATCTACTGTAAGGTTATCTTTTGTAGAGATTCCTATTAAAGCTTTGTGTGTTTTGCAATTTTTTTTGTAACTATTTGTAATATGTAGTGTTTTCTGCCTTGTTGGAATTTAAATTAATTGGAAGTCAATCTAGATGAGTGAGCCTGTAGAATAACTGAAAATGCGAATTAACTGTTTATCCCCGCTTTGTACATTATCTGCATAATGGATTTTTTTTGCTTATTGGAATACATTCTGCTTGATGGAAAAATCTTCAAGCTGCAATTGGGCTAGACTGTGAAATGAGAATAAAATGAAGGTTAATTGTGAAACTCAAAATTAGCTGTATTTTTGTAACAGTTTGGCATTCCTGAATACTACAAATTTAAAAGCACGGTATGAAAAGATCTGTCCAATTCTGTACTTAACACCATGTTATAGAAATTGCGAGGTTGAGGATAGAAAAACAGTAAAGCTAATAATTTAAATTAATTCTGTTCAGAGCTAATCCAAATACTAATCCATACATTAAGGCTGTGGTTCACAAATTGGGGTCCATGGACCCCAGTCCCCATCACAATCAGTTCTAACACTTTAACTGTTTTTTATACTTCAGATATTCATAAATAGCAGATCTACTAGCTAACAACACAGACTTAAGCTTTTCAAAACCTTTGACAGATCTCGAAGAATTTATTTAAAAATATATATAATAATCTTGAAAGGTTTTGACATCACAAAATCTTTTCAAATGGGGTTCTGCGGCTAAATGCAAATGTCCTTGACATAAAAGGTTTGAGAACCTGCAGTGCTTTAAGGTTTAAGAAGGTTTATTTGTGGATCTGAAGCAATGATCTGAGGAAGAGTGGGTGAAGCCATGGCCCATGGTTAATATACAGGAGAGGTGAGGAACTGATTGAAAGCAGGTGTGGGTTCTGGATGAGTGAGCGGCAGGGGAGGATAGGAACACAGCGCACGCGCGGGCCAACCCAGAAGGATAGAGAAACACCAACACAAGGGAATAGAAGATACTACGCACGCACACACACAGACACACCCACACACACACACACACACACACACACATACACACACAGGCCAACACAGAAGGATAGAGAAACACCAACACAAGGGTACGGCCATAGCCATGACATCTGTATTGCAAAGGTTGAGGCAGGTGGTCTGAAAAAGAAAGATGCAATAGAAGGGCCTGCTTCGCCAAGTATTGCTCAATTGCTCGCCATTGTACAGCGACCACTGTGTTCTACAAATACAGCTGGCTATTGATTTGCAGTAGCATTCCTGCCTGATGAGAGAGTAGTAGGGTGATGTGAATTCAATAGAATACTAGTCTTGTCATTTACTCAGAGAGGATGTGTAGGATCAGTGGCCAGTGATACAAGATAATGATGTAGTACCGGTGCATATTCACTGGTGTCAACCAGTCTTCGTCCTTTGAATGTAATTGTGAAAGAATTCTGTATCTTTTAAGTGCTTAGTGAGTTTATGATCATGTGACCGTTTCTCCATTATCACCGTCACACTGATATCACATATCAGGCTCTTTGTCTGTAGAGCCCATGGGGATGGGAGTGGCGAGAATATGTCTGGTCCAGAGGGAAATATTACCTTTCGTTCAATGCTTTCTTTATCAATATGATTGTTGTGGTCTTTTGAGCCTTCCACAAAAGCCTATTCTGAGCTTTTCTTTATTGTCCAATTGTCTTGAATAAACCCCATTTGATAGATCGGACAGTGACAGTCACAAACCCACTTTTCCTCCTGGAGATTTCACCAGCGAGGGGCAGGGGGGAAGGCTTTAGTATAGGTAAGGTTTTTGCCCCACTCAAATGGTACTGATATCTATAGCTATAAGGACTGTTTCTCTCATGATACAATTTCAACAAAACAAAACTACAAATTATAAACGACTGTTTATAATATTTCATACACCAAAGTAGTAGTAGTAGTAGTAGTTGTTGTGAATTAGCAAACTGGACAAATATTCACATTTGTGTTGTTTCTCATAAGCGTGCATCCGTTGTCCTTCGACAACACAGCCGTCTGTTGACTTCTGTGCGCTGACTGCGCTCGTCCGGTGTAAGCTCCTTCCCAGCCCCTCACACCCCTCACTGGTGAAATGTCTGTGTAAAAGCTAGGTCGCGACAGTGACATAACAACTCACTGTGCCAATGAGGCTGTGCTGAAGACAGCTTGTTGTGGGGTGGAGCTGTTACGGACAGTTGGTTAGGTGGCCTGTGATAATTGAGCAACCTTCCCTGCGCAGCATTGTGGTGTATGCATGCACCTGCTGTTTTGTACTGTTGTAGAGTCATGTAGTAGAGTACGTACGTAGTGTTTTTTTGTTGGGTGTGCCTGTCCCGTCAGTCTTTTCCCATTCCATGGGCGTTAGAACTCACTGGGCTGGCCAGGCAGACTGTAACCAACACTCTCTGGAAGGCAGGAGACAAATGTCTTTATATATGAAACATATTGGAGGAACAATATACTATTATATCATAGCTGACCGCACATGGGATACGACTAGAGTGTGATTTACACATGATATTTCCCTCCAAATACCAAGCCTGCACTGCAGTGTAGTGTTGTAAAAAGGTAATGCGGGTTTGTCAATTATACTGATTATTAATGAAAAGCCGATTAATCCACATTGGTTCTTTGTGTGACAGAGCATGATTTGGGGAGAATATTAAATGTGAATTCATTAAAGGGTTGATACACTCTATTGCCCTAGTCATATCAAATATTCAGTCAAGTAGATACTTTTCAATTTCTTGATACTTTCTTGATGATGACAAAAGCTATTCGCTTTTTTGCTTGTTACGCTTCAATACTTCGTTGCTGTGTTGGCCATCTCATTCTATCCATTCTTACATTTTCCTTTCCATAAAGCATGTTTCATAGAATGCTTTTTGGGATATTTAGTGGGGTTTTCAATGTCACTCTAATGTAACATCAAATAGATGTTTTGTTGTATTTGATTTGTTTATAATTCATAGGGCTGACATTAAAATACCCAACCATATGGAATTTCTTTCTCCTCCTTTGGGCATCCTAGTTGCCTTCTTCATATCATCTCACATAAACATTTGGGATAATAAAGCAATCCAGCTTTTGGATAATGAAATGGAGAAGCCAATGTTTGAGCAATATAATTTCAGTTTTAGCATTATCCGTACGGTCATGAATCTGTGCTATTAAAATGTTTGCAGAAGGAAAACATGGCCTTGGCCATATGTGAGTCTGTAGCTTATTTCTTAAAATCTAGTCTATGTATTAATTTTACTACCGGTACCTATTATACCCAAAACCATGTTCACCATGACAGTACTTAAAAGGTCTATTGACACAGTTAGAGACACACCATAATCCACAAATACACACAAAAACATTTGCTTGTTTTTTACTGTAAATAGTGTTATTTTTCAGATTAAAATCGGTTCAAGGAAAAGCCTCTGCAAGTGCAAGTCAGTAGTCAAATCATCGCCATTTTACTGTATCACTATCAACTATCACTGTTTAGACTATAGACCGATTCCGTAGCGGGTTTCATGGTCGCAGCCTACGTATTTCCTGTAGGCAGACTCGACGTAGCTGCAGGGGTAAAACCCTCACCAGGCTCACCTCTTCCACTACAGTGAACGGCAGAGTGACTGATGTTAGTTTGCCTCAAACTTTACTCCTTTACCTGCTTTTTTACTAACACTAACATTACAAAGATGCCCAGAACATCGAGATGAACCTGTGTAGTTTATGGCTGCTCCAACAGTAGTGGCAACATAAAAAATAAAAAAAACGGAATGTCAAAATATCCACCGTGGTGGCTGAGACCAGAGCCATTGAGTAATGGTTGAGACAAAGCAGTGAAGGGTCCTGAAAGATACATAATTTCAGTCTTACCCAATACCCAATCTTTCTGTTTTATGAACACAAGGCTGCTGTATTTTATACCTCATACTAAGCATTTAAAGTATGAGGTATAAAGTACAGCAGCCTTGTGTTAATAAAACAGAAATATTTGGTATTGGGTAAGACTGGCGTTATGTATCTTTCACTGCTTTGTCTCAACCATTACTCAATGGCTCTGGTCTCCGCCACCGCGGTGGATATTAGACATTCCGTTTTTTTGTTTTTTTTAATGTTGCCACTACTGTTGGAGCAGCCATAAACTACACAGGTTCATCTCGATGTTCTGGGCATCTTTGTAATGTTAGTGTTAGTAAAAAAGCAGGTAAAGGAGTAAAGTTTGAGGCAAACTAACATCAGTCACTCTGCCGTTCACTGTAGTGGAAGAGGTGCGCCTGGTGAGGGTTTTACCCCCGCAGCTACGTCGAGTCCGCCTACAGGAAATACGTAGGCTGCGACCATGAGACCCACTACGGAATCGGTCTATACCAGGGAAATGGGGCAATAATATGGACAGTTCTTTTAATATCAATTATACTCTAATATCCCCTTATATTATTAGATTTAATTCGAAATTTAGCAGAAGGATATATTTTTACCTGGATCCAACCCTGTGAATCACTTTTTTTTTAATCTTCACTCCCATAATAGTTGGACTATTCACATCTGGTGATTCATGGAAATGACAGTGGCTTCCCTGTTGTTAAACAGTAGGGAAGCAGCTTCAATCCACATATTGAGAGCACTGAACACACTGTACCTGTGTGATGAAAAAAATATACTCTTTGCTATTGTAGTCAGTAACTATCAAGGCTGAGGGTATTATATGTATAACATTGGTTCTCATTCTCAAAGTGGGGTTCTGAAAACCAGATATACTGTCGTATATATCACAAATAGTGATAATAGCCAATCCACAAGCACAAAATTGCTGCATTTTCTGAAGAATAAATAAATGTGAAAATAATGTGACATCCTTTTTTATTTAAATTCTTTTGACAATTTGTCCAAAAATATGGATGCTAGGATTAATGTGGTTAATTAGGAAACAGCCGGCTGAACAGCCTGGTATTCCTAAAGTAATTTAAGTAAATTATGCTTAAACGGTTAAACCTAACCTTATTCCTAACCTTAACCTCAGTAAAACTATGCCTAAACCTAACCCTATTCCTAAACTTAACCGCAGTAAAACTATGCCTAACCCTAAACTTATTTCTAACCTTATTCTCAGCAAAACAAAATAAAGAATACAAGAACCGCCTCACCGAGCGGTCGGCGGAAGAAAGCTGGGGCGAGATGGAATTGGGGCCCTCTGAGCACTGCATTTTTCATTTTCTCTCAGATACTGCATGCTTTGGGTTGTTGTTCACAATTGTGGGCATGTTCCATGACAACACTCAAGGCATGACAAAGTGCTACAGTTGCAGAATTTGGTGTTTTATTAACAGGGGTGATGCTGAATTTTAACACAATAACAACGTAGAGCATGCACAATTGCACATCCCCTCTGGTGATCAGGTAAAGAACAAACAAAAGATCAGCATGACAATAATAATAGAGCCTGCATACTGTTTTTAGCTCCCAGCGTAACTGTGGAATCAAAATTTTAACACACTCCCACATAAACAAATTGCAGTATGGAACCCTGACATTGTATGACACAATGTTCAGGAAACACTTGTAATATCAAAGCTTTGCCTTTCACATAGTCGCTATTAATAAGCAAAATGAGCAGGTGGTATTTGATTGGTTATGGGTCACCTTTGCAATATGCAAATTGTGAGGAGAAGAGCCCATAAACACTGAAATGGAAAACCTGAGCCAGAAATCACTGTGTTTTAATAATTTTGGCCTTTAACGCAATGCCAAACCTGCCAGTAAGGGTTCACACACACCGAGCACATTTTTCGGATTTCTAGCAGCGTTTCTCCATCGGTTTTCCGAAAAACGCGTCCAGTGTGCAACCACCTTAAGTCTTATGAATAACCTCCCCCAAAACCTTTTTTTAAAACTAACTAATAAGGGTACGCTACCGTAAATCAAACTCTGACTTCAAATATTTCATTCCTTAGGTGTTTATTTAAGCCTAGTATGTTGAACATTAACACATCTCTCAAATTGAGTATCCCGAGAACGAAGGTGGTAAACTGTGATTTCATCCAGTGGGTTTTTACTTGATCTACCTTTTACACCCAATTACACAAATACCAACAGATAGGAAGTAGAATATATACCTATATTCAGCAAAATCACTCTAGGTACTGTCACCATTCCAGATTACACGGGCTGCTCTCCCAAATGGAGCAGGTCCCAGAAAGTGCTGCTTGATGACGTCTCACAGTAGAGCCCTGTACTGGAGACGAGACTGAACTGTCATGGAACCCAACTTGAACATGACAGTGTGAATTCTGTTTCTATATCCTTGCTGCTTTAGACATACTGTAGCTAACTGCCAAAAGAACTGCAAAGGTGTTCTTAGTACTTCTGGCTGGGTTGTGTCATATTCCTCCTGCTCAACAAGACAACATTCCTCTATGCTTCTCTACACTAGAAAGTCAGCCTAGAAAATCTGCACCATAAATCTGAAGCATAAACTGTAGTACTTTCCAATAGGTTTATGTTGGATGACTTGACATGGTGACAGTGACTGATTGTCACATGATTTCTTTTTAAATAAAATAAAATACAGTACTACTAAACCGAACAGAAAATAAATAAATGGTTTACCTTATCGAATATCATTAAACATAAAGTTCAACAAAACTAGACAGTAAAACTAGACAGTAAAAATACCAGAGAGTAAAAACCAATAACCAATAAAGAACTAAAAAAACACCAAAACAGTAAAAATGTGGCTTGTGGAGCTTGTATCACTTTTAGTGATACTGTTGATTGCAACTCCTCAGGCGGACCCTAACCCCAGTAGCAAATGCCCAGCACCACAAACACAAGCACATTTGGCACTTTGCGAAGTACCCCTAACTGTGTCAGTAGACCATTAACATAATTACATTTAATTGAGATTGGTGTACTGGAAATTAATTGGGGAGACTTGGTCACTTGCATGCAATGTGCAGCATCCTAGCTTTACCTTGAAGAGGATGCGGCTCTCTAAGGATTGCTTTGCCTTTTGTTGTGTTCTGTCTCTGTCCTTTGCAGGCATCATGGACTCGGCCCGAGCAACACAAGGTATAGCTTTTAATATACCTATTCATTTTTCTTAAAGGGAGTCTCACTCATTACAACGATCCCCTCTTTGAAAAACAACAATGTGGCTGTGACTATTAAAATTATCCAGCCGGAAAATTAAGGAATGCAAGATATAGATCAAATCATATTTTGAAACGGGGGAGAGCTCCTGATGTCATTTTTTCCCGATTTCATGCAAGTCTCCATAATATTTAATTTACTATAGTAATAGGGTGCACACTTTCATTCCGTTTGTAGGACTATTTTCTCGATAGTTCCCAAACAGTGCAAAGACAGTCTTCCCCTCTCTCTTCCTTTTCTTTCCAGAGTTCAATATAGTTATTTATTTACGTATATCAATTTGATTAACTAAACAAGAGGAAACTGAGGTGTCTCAGTGAGAACCGGGGGATTCAGTCAGAGAAAAGGTGACTGAAGGCATTATTGTAAGAAGCTCAGTAATAAGTAGTGGCTACTCAAATTAGATTGAGAGCGTTGTGCAAGTACCATGTTTACTTTCGTCAAAGTAGAAATGCTGAGATATCATTTTGCCAGTGCCAAGAACAACTATGAGTACATGGCAATTATGAGTACTCATGCTAATTACCCAGTACTGATCCAAATCCACAGATTTTCTGTCGTCATATTTACACCAGATTTTAGTAAGCCAATCTTATTTGATGAATACAATTTGTCCCATGCAAAGGAAGAAACATCTTTGCATGCAGGAAAAATGCATAATTTACAACGTGACAAAATTAGGCCATAATAGTTCCTTTTGTGGTCTCCAGATTATGTAACTATTTTACAGAAAACATTCTGTTTTTGAATTTGTGGTTATTGCTCCTGGACTAAGTCTGCTTTATATGAGTGGCTGATGTTGAATTATTATTACGTTATTGTTTGTACTTTGTAGTATTCTAATCCAAACAGTGGACAACATTGAATCATTTCATCCCTAGCAAACAAGCTGTGGTCAGTTTTCAAGCAACAGGGAATGCATCCAATTTGGATGCTGAGGCAGTTGAGGTTTAGTGAGACTTCTGTCACATACTGTACATGTATCTCAAGCCAAACCTATTCTCAAAAATGTTCTTCCAATTTTGTCAATAATCTGTTTTCTGTAGGTAGGGATTTCCGATATATCGGCCTCCCAATATTATCGGCCAATATTTGCGTAAAATATAAAATAGCAAAAAATATCGTTATTTATGATAAATAAATAATCATCAAATTTATGATGATTCTTCTTTTTTTTTTTTAAACCATACATTTATGAATGCATCCAGTCGGGTATCACGATAAAATAAGGCATAATGTGTTAATTCTACGACTGCATATATCGGTTGATATCGGTATCGGAAATTAGGAGTTGGACAATATCGGGATATCGGATATTGGCAAAAAAGTCAATATCGGCATAACATCCCTAGTTGTAGTATAAAGACTGGTGGGACACCCCACTGAGTCTGGCTTGATTTGTGAGAATGCTTGAATCAATGAAGGATGTTCTGTTATCATGCAATATGAATAAACGCTCTTCTCGTTTGTTTCTGGTTGTTATATTGCGTTTGGTTTGATTTCTATTTTTATGCCGTAAAGAAAACTCATAATGAAAGTAAGCATGAAACTGCTAGATGTTTCCAGTAGATACCACCACCCTGTTGTATTATTCATCCAGCCTCCTTGCTGAAAACCATAGTTATGAAACTTTAATGAATCCAAGATATCACGTTGCAAATGAACAAACAATTTTCTTTCCCTCCAATACAGGATGATATTCTTTTGTATTTTTTTTTTAAATTGACTGGCCAAAAAGTCTTATCTGGTCACGATGATGACCTTTTTTCACTTCATATTGTACATGAGCTCATGAGCAAAAAGTAAAACATTTGCACACCTACAGGCAACAGGTGCGTAGGAGAGGGTACGGTGCCCGACAATGAAAAAGGAACAGCACCAGCACACTGTCTTCAAATGCAGTGAACCAACTTTAATAGGGAAACGGCAACGTTTCGGCCTATGCGGCCTTCATCAGGCTATCTTTAACTCATAAAGACAGTTTGCGGGTGTTTGTTCCTTTTACATAACTCATGAGCAAAAGTTTATACATTGGAGGGAGGGAGAAAGAAAGGGAGTTAAAATCTGTAGTGTTGAGACAGTAACTTAAATTGGATTTGACTCTTAAAGGATGAGTGTTCTGCTGATGCCAAGATGCTCTCTATACAAGGAATGTGAGTTTGGGGGGAGGGGTTGTGTGTACAAGGGTCAGAATGAAAGAGGACTGTTATGTAAGTGTTTCTGTGGTCCTGCTACCCCTCATGCATAATGAATGCCTCAGACATGCATTGTCCATTGACTTTGAATACGAACTAATGAGGATTTCTCTTACATGGCTGCCCCCTAGCCCTAATTCAATATGTGCAGTGGAATTTGTGCCATATTGGTTCAGCTGCACCTTGGGTCAAAGCCATGCAAAATTGCAAATGAATCCAAGAGAGGTGCTGAAAGGTTCTGCACCAATTTTGAAAATAGAACTCGTATCAAAACAAAAACAAAGCCTGCCATGTATACTTTAACGTTGTGCACAGCCGTAACCTCAGGTATGTTTGATTGAGTTTCTGAGTTTGCCAATTTAGCCCTCATGGATTTTTTTTTAGACTATCAAAATGCAAAGATTTTAGGGCGCCCACTGGCCTAGTGGCCCAGGCGCATGCCACATATAGGCTCTGGCCTGACAGCGTGTCGCGTGTTCGAGTCCCGTTCATGATGACCTTTGCTGCGTGGGTCTCCCCTCCTATCTCTCCCGCTTTCCTGTCTATCTTCACTTACTATCGATAAACAACAACAAGCCAAAAACTAATCTTAAAAAAAAGATTTCAACCAAGATCCACAATAGTTTTCATAATATAAGTGTGATGGGGAAATGGCCTGTCATGGCACAGGAAGCTTGGTATCCACATGTAACCACAACAAGCAATTATTGACACTGACACTGCAGGTCAGGAGGCTACTCTTGGTGTAACTGCCCATATCAAGTTAATGAAACCAGATACCCATATTGTATCTGGAACTTAACAGGGCCATTCACTCATCTCTTTAGCAGGCTCCATGGACAGTTTTCCCCAGTTGCAAAGGACTTTTGAATTTGTTTCATCTTAAAACGGATGCATCCCAAAATAGGGATACTAGCGTTCAAGTGGTTAACAGAGTTCAATGTGCACATGACTTCATCAGTGTGAAAGTGCAAAGTGCCTAGAAAAACACAGCATAATTTAACAAGAGTTTGAAAAAGCTCTTGATGGCATCTGCTGCATTCTCTCATCTATTATTGAGTGAGTCTCTCCTGCTATGTATCCATAACTCTTTTAAATCTTTCCACAGATGAGCCTCCAGTGGTGTGAATACTGTATGTGCTTCTCTCTCTGATTAATAAGTGCAGGCTTTGTACAGCGTTTGTACAGGTCACACTCTCTTGGCTAAAATAGATGAAACTTGCTTTGTTACTGGTGACGGATCAGACACAGGAGAATGGTTAAAGCATAAAGCTCTGATCCTGTCTGCATAATTCTACATAATACATTTAAATGCAATATAAGATCATGCACTATAACTGTGAATGTTTTTTAATTTAGCACTTTAGAAATGAACGTCCTTGGTTTTCTGTTCTCGTCTAGAGCCTGGATGGGAACGTAGTGGTGAGGAGCGATGCTCGTGTCTCTTCTCTCACTCTGAAGTCTGTAAGGTATACAGACGCCGGACAGTACCTCTGCACAGCACGCAGCGCTATTGGAGAGGACGCTCAGTCAGCCTACCTGGAAGTCCGCTGTAAGAATATCCTTCTTTTTATCGGCATGTCATGCAAACCTTGTCATTTCTAGTGAGTAAGCCAATAAAATAATTCAACTATGAAAGTTCAGGACGGATGGTGTTGACATAGATATTTCCCCCCCTCTTCTAGATGCCCCTAAGATTCAAGGTGCCGTGGCAGTGTACACGTGGGAAGGCAACGCTGTCAATATCAGCTGTGAGATTTTGGCTCACCCGAATGAAGTGTCCATCCTGTGGTTGAGAGATGGACTCCAGCTGCCTAACTCGAACACCACCAACATTAAGATCTTCAGAAACCCTTTAGCTAGCTATCTTGAGGTGCAGTCATTTATATTCATAAATGTGTGACATGTCTTTGTGTACAATCGATGACAACACCTTCTTGCTGCCATCAACATTGTATGTGCCTAGGCTTGATATAAAGGGTGTTCCCTCAGATCTGTTGTGGGGAAATCTGATCAATAATTCAGCAGAAGAAACGCACAGAACAATGGCTAAAAATAGGCTTCTCTAATGGTCTAACAGCAAAGGGAGAACGTAGGAGTGTGACACAGAGGCCAATTTGCCTGTTTTGACCTTCATACATTTTCTTCCAGGTGACACCAGAGACTGAAAACGACTTTGGGAGCTATAACTGCACAGCTTCCAATGAAATAGGCACAGAGTCCAAGGAGTTCCTCCTCATTCAGGCTGGTTAGTAATCCAAGGGCTGGGTCAGCACTTGTCAGCGGTGAGTGTTGGGCGGGAGGAGTAGGATGAAGGCCCTACTACTGTACATGCTCCTCACTGGCAGGTGACTCAGTAGGATACAACAATGAAGTAACACAGAAATGTGTGTGTGGGGAAATCAGAAAAAGAGGGTAAAACATAATTGGCTACTCTATAATAAAGATTATAATAAATTCAAATACATACAATAAAAACACACCTGACTAGCAGGTCGTTCAAACAGAGTGATTACCAACAGAAGCATATTAGGGGTTAGGTTTCCAAACTTTATATACACATGCGCGCGGCCACACACGCTGTTTTCCTATTTCCGCCAAATGTTCCCCTATTATGACCAGAATAGGTATGCTTTTAGTTGATAGAGAAGTCGTCTGGTATACAGAAGGTCACCTGTCTGCCTCCTAGCCGGTGTCAAAGTGTCCCTGATCAAGACACTGATGAGCACTCATCATAACCATGTGAGTAGCCATTAGCCGATTGAAGCTGAAACTGATTTTCTCACTGCGATTGCAGTGCATTCAAACAAAACAAATGTGACAGCCAGGAAGTATTAATATGAATGAAATATAAATAATGACAAACTCTCACCTGTCAGGAGGTGAGAAGAGGAAGAGGAGGAGGAGAGAGGATTTGGGTCGGCGGGGAGGGTAGTGCTACGTACGTATACGTGTCATTAATTATCGAGGATGGAATTTGCATACTCAGCTAGCAGTTCTACTAGACTGGCAGTCCCTGGGTGCGGAGCAGAGACATGACAAGTTGATACAGTAGCTTTGCACATTGTTAGATGTGAAATACATCATTTCTGTTTTCTATTTTCAACAGTGACAAATCTTTTTTTTTTTTTTTTTTGTGTATATAACAAGTCGACACTCCAGCTTTCACATTGACAGTGTATACGAGTACAGCTTTCATATTGACAGTTTATACGAGTACATCTTGACCATCCCTTTATTGACCTTTCTTTACCAGAGGTTCCATCAGCTCCATCCCTTGGTGAAGTGGAGCCCTTCTCCAGTTCTGCATGGGTTCAGTTTCAGGAACCGGAGGCCTCTGGAGGAGTTCCTGTCCTCAAATACAAGGCTGAGTGGAAAAAGCAGAGCAGTGGCAACTGGCTGCAGAGGACCTATGAGGTCCAAGAGGGTATGAGCTATATCAAAACATTATTTAGCTCTGTTGTTCTTTTATTTAGTAATTGTATTCCTTTGTCTTAACATAAGGCTATGAGGTGGGTGGTGAAATGTAGACATTTTAATTTTTGGTTTGCATTTGAGATGGGAACATTTTGATTTGAATCATCAAATGTCAACTGCATGAATAATTTCATGAATAATTGCATACTCTTATTTTGTGACAGATTCCCTAAATGAAGTGACAATCACTGGTCTCTGGCCTGAGACCAACTATGAAGTGAAAATGTCAGCCATTAACGGCAAGGGTGAGGGTGAAAGCAGCCCTGCTGTGTTATTCAAGACAGCACCTGTCCGTAAGTTTCACACACACACACACACACACACACACACACACACACACACACACACACACACACACACACACACACACACACACACACACACACACACACACCTATATCTATATATACCTTAATTTAATCAGACCTTCAAACTCAAATTCTAATCCTAAACTTTCTACATGAAGAGCTTTCTTCTATGTTGGTTTGTGAAAACTTGATAAGATATTCAAATTGTCTCAATTGTTGTAGTTCGACCCGAAGGTGGACATTGTGACTGCTCTATGAATGCAAGAGTCAGGAGTTGTGGTCGACCTACACAGTATATATTCTGGTGTGGTCAGATGTACCGTAGCTCATTAAAAGTATTGAGTACTTATTCCATTCTTACCCGACATTGATAATTTATTTACTGCTGCTTTTAAGAGCAGAAGTGAAACGCAGATTAGTGGGGAAAACAAATAAGCATACTTACACACCATTCTGCCGTCTCAGAGGTGAGATCTCACTGCAAGTCATACGATTTATGGTCACTTTGTTTTTCACTTTTGTCAACAGGAGAAGTGTCTAACACGTATCTCTTGCTCCGAATCATATTTAAATATTTTCTATTATTTTTATTTTTGTTTCCAAATCTGGTCACAGCAGGGACTGGGAGCGCTTGTTTCATTTTACTGGGCAATTCTGTCCACCATTGCGTCCACAACCACTTGCCATTGTAGATACCTCAAGGCCTCGCTGTCTGCACATGCACCTGTCTTGTTTTCAAGTGATGTAAAAAGTCATGCATGTAAAACCATTCTGTATTCAGTTGAGAGTAAAACAAAAAGAGTGCTCCCCCTCCCTACTGGCCCTTCCTATAACCGCTTCAGAGCATTTGGACAGACATCTATCTGGTGTGTGTCAGTGTGTGTCAGCGTACTTATTTCGTTTGACTTTTCATGGTCTGTAGGGAAATGTGTGGGGGACAAAAATCAAATGTTCCTACATTTCTTGTTTTCTTACATTTACCATGACACATTATGTAAGAAGACCATGTCACACGCTTGGATGTTGTAATTGAAATCTAAAGCACTTTTGACATTTTCCAATATCACCTAACTGGAGGCATATACTGTAAAACCATTGTTTCCTTGATTAATTTAGTAATTAAGAACAGTTAATGTGGTTTAGTATAGTCCCTAAATGAGGTCTTTGGGTCCCATTGCAACACCAGTTGAGATTCATTAGCTTCGAGCTCTGTATGAGGCTCATTATTATAGTGGTTTATAAAGGCCAACAAACAATTAATTGACCTGGAAAGTAGCATGTCATCAGCAATCATCTTCTCTAAAGGCTTACCTTGAATTTAATACCTTACCCCGTTGCTTAGGTTTTACCACCCTCTGCTGGTTGTGTTTGTCCCTGGGAGTAATGTAGAGTAGAAATTGAGTCATTGCCTTACATGTGTTGGACATAGGTTACGACTAATTTATTATTGGTCACACAGTGGTGTTGCTCACCAGAAACACGCAACACAGGACTCTGCCAGGATTCATGCTTTAATAATAACAGTCATTAGTGATGACTGTTATGTATTAGTATGCAGTGAAATTACTACCCTGAAACAGCACAACATGTGATTAGTAATGTGATCTCCTGGCACAGATGAATTACAGGCTTTAGAAATAGCTGTGATGTAATTTAGTTTATTTGTGTTTCTCATTTTACACCCTTACTTTACTACATCTTTACTATTATGTTTTCTTCCCTGATTTACTTTTACAAGTAAGTTCTTTCTACCTTCTAAACCAAGGCCTAGTTTCCCCTGCAAATGGTTGTTACATATACTAACTAAACCGTGAATGATACAGTTTGGTTTGCTATTATTTCTCTCACCAGAGTGTATTAAACATTTTAAACACAACGGTCACCCAGTAGACAAGAAAGAACAAGTCTGTGTTTGTATGTACAGTATGCGTCAAAATTTGCACAGATGGTCTTGCAGCATTGTATGACTCATCCCAGCTTGATTTGGGTCAATATTCCCTGCCTGCCTTATAGTGCCTTATCCCTCAGGTGACAAGCACTGCCCTTCTGGCTAAAGAGATGCTCATCAAATGTTTAACTAAACCTCAGAAATACACCCACATCATTGCCTCTCTGGAAGGTAGTTATCTCCTACTCACTAGGACCTACACTAAACCTGCAATATAGTCTTTGCCCCTAGTCAAATTGTTTATTACAAAGAACCAAAGTATTCCCATATACTTAATTTAAATGCATTTAAGTTGAGTGATCAGTTGAGTGATCATTCGTTAGAAATTTCTAACTGGCATCCAGTACCCATGTACTTGTTGGTTTTAACTATTATGCCTCATGATTGTGAGCATGATTTAATGCGTAGTAGCTCTAGATTCTAATCTAGAACATAATCAATGATTTGTTGGCTGTCTCCCGACAACCTACCAGCGACATCCTGTCCGTCTGTCCGGACTATGGGATCTCGGCGTTACCACAAACAGAATAGTGCTGCACTTCTAAATGTAGAATATCACTTTACAATCACTTTATAATTATGAATGATAATAATATGAATAATAATAATGACAATAATATTAATCTTAATACATCATGATTTAATTGTGCATCTGTCCGACCAACCGACTTGAAACTTGCTACGTAAGTCGTTTTGATAGGCTGTTGTCCAGAACCGCCGTTGCGACGAATGCCCATATATAAATATCGATATCTGATTGTCCAGAACCGCAGATCAAACAAAACCTTGACAACATAAGAAGAGAAACTAGATACCATTAGGGTCCTAAAAACTGCTTATTAAAAATACAAATCTTAAAATGCAGTGACCAACTTTTAAACGGCATCGTTTCGGCCTATGCAGCCTTCATCAGGCTATCTTTATGTGAAGGCCGAAACGTTGCTGTTTCCCTATTAAAAGTTGGCAGTGTGTGGGTGTTTGTTCCTTTTTCATTGTTGGGCACCGTACCCTCTCCTACGCACCTGCCGCCTGTAGGTGTGCAAAAGCCTTGCTTTTTATTGACAATCAGCCATAAAAAAACAGCATTTACTTTTACTTTTGATTCTGTCAATATCAGATACGTTAACACTCAATATATTCATAAGAAATTGTATTAAACGTTTTACACTACACTGATCCTTACACAGTAAAATCATCATGGTTAATTTAACTCTGACAGTGTACAAATGGAACAGATGGTACGCTGAGGTTTTTACAGTATACCTGTATAATAGGCCTCCACAAACACTGCAATTAATAAAACTGATTGTGTCAATACATGGGACATGCACTGTCTAAATCTAATTAAGCCAATATCCTTTCTTTTATATTTCTAGATGGCATATTTCCTTTTTCCACTGAGGAAGCAGGTTCGTTCTGTTGTAGACAATAGATAAATAGTTTTCAACTAGCTATTTATATCCCTACAGGACAACCCTATATCCACCGTGCTGTTTAAGTTTACACTGTTACCATGTCACACCCTTGTATTAGCCAAAGTGGATTTCACACAGATATATGTACAGTAGTGTGTTATGTCCTGATCGTGATTCTTGTACATTTAGCCTATTTCACCCAGATACCTGTATGGCAGCATTACTCATTTTTCCATCTCCAATTCGTACATCATTTTTCATTGACATGACATGATGTAATTCATTAATGAATTAGCTGTAAACCAAATGTACACTTTACTGTAACAAAAAAAGTGTCAACAATGACATATTTTCACAAAAGTGTAAATTAAGCTATGCAGTTGAATGCTGTTTCTGTATTGCAAACACTACGGCAACTTTTCATTTTAAATTATTTTGTTGTCACTTCAGAAGGCTTATGCTTGGATAAAAGCTTATTTCCCAGTAAATCACCACACTTTATCAAGAAGATAAAGCTGTAAGATATATCTTCTTAAACCTGACACTTTTAATAGTGTCAAAAGCTTTTGTGACATTTACCTACATTCGTGTCTGTATTTTAGTATTTTAACGTTGTTTTCTCTCCCCATCTTTTATTGTTTATTACATGTTTCATGTTACTTCCTCTTGCTTTCCTTTCAACCAATCACACGCATGCATTTCATGTGATGTTGTGTGGC
The DNA here is from genome assembly GCF_964188405.1 of Protomyctophum parallelum. Lineage (NCBI taxonomy): Eukaryota > Metazoa > Chordata > Actinopteri > Myctophiformes > Myctophidae > Protomyctophum > Protomyctophum parallelum. The sequence continues at coordinate 24,704,623 of NC_139706.1, forward strand.
TTACATGGTGCTGATGATCCCCTCCACCCAGCTGAAGGTAACTCGATGCTCCATATGTTTATGAGAAGAATCCTAACTTCACCGGAGAATCATAACATTAACCGTGTCATCACTAGGATATATTTAACCCCGTATTTCCAGTGGTGGACAAAGTACGTATAACTTAAAGTCAATTTGACACTCCTGGTCAAATATTACTCAACTACAAGTAAATGTTGCTCAGTCAAGTTTGTATTATAAATACTTAAAGTATTCAAAAGTAGAAATTAAACAGTACAAAACAATAGCAGATGTACAAACTATTTGAAATAGAGCTTAAAACCTCTTAAGCCCCAATCCCCCGCTCTCAGTGGGTAAATGGGGCTGGTCATGGTCTCAGGTTCCAACTCTGATATTTTAGATTCCCCCCCTGGGTTTAAAAACATTTTTTTTTATTAATAAAATGTAATCTTGTCCAATCTGTGTGGTAGAGTATGTTAATACTTACTTAGACTTAGTTCCTCCCGTTCCTATTGGAACATTGGGTGACGAGTCCTCTCCATTTACTCCGGTCTCTGGCGACCCTTCTTGCTCCGTGCCAGCTGACGCTTAGGTCTTCCTTAGCCGTCTGTCTCCATGTCTTCTTTGGCCTCCCTCTCTTCCTCTTTCCACCTTCTGGCATCCAGTCCATTGCCACACTTGCCGGTCTCTCTCTTGGCAGTCGGAGTACGTGTCCAGCCATTCTCCTTCTCCTTTCATCGATGATGACAGACAGTGGTGCTACCCCTGCCCTTCTCATCACATCCTCATTGGTGATGTGGTCTCTCCATGAGATCCTCAGGATGGATCTGAGGCATCTTCGGTGGAAGACATCCAACTTGTTGGTGGTGTCTTTGTCCACGTCTCACAGGCGTAGGTCGCTGTTGGGATGACCACTGACATGTAGAGGCGTAGCTTGGTGGCAGTAGAGATGGTTTTAGACGACCAAATATTGCTGAGACGTTGAAACACTCCTGCAGCTTTGCCAACTCGATTATTGACGTCTATCTCCACGTCTCCTGTGTTCGAGATGTTACTTCCAAGGTACGTGAAGTTGTCAACATACTCTGTCATGTAGGCCTATAGTGAGTGGTGGAAGGTGTTGGTATTGGCCAATGGTCATGGCCTTTGTCTTTTCTTGGCTTATGCGTAAACCGACCTTATCTCCGTGCTCATGGAGACTGTTGGTCAACTCTTGGAGTGCAGGCTGGTTATGACTTAACAGAGCCAAGTCGTCCGCAAAGTCCAGATCGGCTAGTCTGCCCCCTCCCCACTTAATACCGAAGTTTTTCCCGGTGACGGACTTCCTCATCACAAAGTCAATTGTAATGATGAAGAGCAGTGGTGACAGAATGCAACCCTGTCTTACACCGGTCACGATGTCAAAGTCATCGGTTGTGCCGTTGTTGGTTTTGACTCTGCAAGTGGAGTTGTGGTACAGGGACCTGAAGATGTTTACGTACTTGGGTGGTACACCATACAGCTGGACGATCTGCCACAGTGATTCCCTGTGGATGCTGTCGAAAGCTTTTTTGAAATCGATGTAGTTGATCATGAGGGGTGTCTGAAGCTCTTGGCACTGCTCAATGATGTTGCGAAGAGTAAAGATCTGTTCGGAGCAGGACCTTCCCTTCCTGAAGCCAGCTTGCCCTTCCCTTAGGATGTTGTCCACCTCCTCTTTAAGGTGTTGGAGCAATACACTGCAGAATACCTTGCCAGGGATAGACAGCAGTGTGATGCCCCGCCAGTTGTTGCAGTCCGCGAGGTTTCCCTTCTTGGGCAGTGTCACAATGACGCCACGTCTCCAGTCGGCTGGAACTTCTTCAGCATGCCAAATCAGGTTGAACAGGCTAGTGAGGCTCTCCACAACAACGTCCTGGCCGTGCTTCAACAACTCGGCGGCTACCTCATCGAGTCCCGGTGCCTTGTTGTTTTTGAGGCTCTTGATTGCTCGGCCAACCTCACTCCCGGATATCTCTCCTGAAGAAACGTTCAGAGTTGGAGCAGGTGTTTCGTGATCGAAATTGAAGAGCATGGAAGGTATTGGCTGATTGAGAACCTCCCTGAAGTGCTCCACCCACCTTGCCTCCTGTTCTTCGTCGGTCAGGAGTGCCCTGCCATCCTTGCTCCTGATTGGCACTGGTTAGCTCCCGCACGATCCTGTACAGCGTTTTTTTTTTACAGCCTCCTGTGCCTCTCTTGCTTTCTCCTCTAGCCACCGTCTTTTATAATTTCTGCAGCTCTTCTTCACTTCCTTGTCCAGTCGCCTGTACTCCTCGTCTTCCATCCTCCAACTCCGGAGTCTCCTCTTCTGTTCTCTTTTTATCTTGGCCACCTTCGGTTCATCGATCAACTTCCATGTGTGGTCTGTTAACCACCTTTCTTTGTTGGTACCCCTCCTTCTGCCTAAGACTGCCTCTGCAGTCTCAGTGATGGCATGTGAGAACAGGCTCCACTGCTCCTCAATGGTTGAAGGATGTTGTGGTACCGCAAGATTCTTGCTCAACTCCTCACGGAAGCTTTCTGATACGTTGTTATTCTTCAGCTTGTCCACCGGTCCACCGGTAAGGTCTCTTGGGCTGCACCTTTTCCACCTTTTTTAGGTTCAGCCTGATTTTACCCACCACAAGGAAGTGATCTGATCCTACATCTGCACCTCTATGGGAGTGAACGTCTAGCAATGACGAGCGCCACCTTGTGTTGATGCAGATGTAGTCCAGTTCGTTCCGGGTCCCACCACCAGGTGAAACCCATGTCATCTTGTGGATCTGCTTGTGCCCAAAAAAGGTGTTTCCGATGCTGAAACCGTTGGTGCTGGTTAGCATCAACAGTCTCTCCCCGTTGTCGTTTGTGGAGCTTGCAGACCCGTGTGGTCCCACTGTGGTGTTAAAGCCCCTTCTGTCGTTATCCAGTTTTGCATTGAAGTCTCCAATCAGCATCTTGATGTCATAGCTGGGGATCTCTTCAAGCACGGTTTGGAGCTGATTGTAGAAGGCGTCCTTATCTTCTTCTGAGGCAACTTCGGTTGGGGCATAGACTTGCACGATGGTTACTTTGGCATGTCTGGTGTAAAGCCTCGCTGTGATGATGCGTATGTTAATATAACTTATTCAATTAGGGTGGTGCGTATGTTAATGATGCGTATGTTAATATAACTTATACAATTGGGGTGGTTGTAATTTGTCTCCCTGCCTCCCTTCTACTGAAACATTTAGATCGTGACACAGCATCTGCAAATTTTGAACTGATGGTCAAGATTCAATGTATCCCCTGAGCAAGCAGGCAGGCTCTATAAGCTCAATGGTAAACATTTCAGCACTCGTGCAGGAAACCAGGTGCAAATACGGGGTTTAAGAGGAAAGTTACATAGTGCAGCTTTAAAGGACAACTTAGTTTTTTTTTTACAACAAGGGTTCATTTATTAGTTTGTAATGATAATAATTAAACGTTTTAAAAATATCATGTATTGCTTTCTATAATGTTTTTACTGATGAGCGGGGCATTCTGGCAATTGGTAAAAAATTTTTTACCAAGGCTATTTGTGTCTCCGCAAGCTCGAAGGCATGAAGATCAGGGAACAACCCCAGCTGTTATAGCATCTCCAGGAGGCAGATTCTTTGCAAAACACATTTTACTCCTACAGATTTTGTCCAAACATCACGCAAATGGTAGCCTACACATTATCTTGATAGTCATGTTATCGAGTCATATTCCATCCTGATTGGCTAAGATTGGCTTCCAAAGTTTGCAGGCTTGGCCCGTTTTGTACAAAAGGCCTCAGATCATGAACGCATTACGATTGCAGTGAAACCTTGTACGCACATCCCCACTAGGCCAAAAAAGAAATGCCACCATACAATTTTCAAAAGAGGTGTCCTTTGGGAAACCGGGCCAATGTGTACCAATTTCTGTGATTGATATCTGGACACAATCTGTACGAGTAAAAAAAAGATTTCAGGCAGAGATTCTTCCTTGATCTCTATGTGGGCTTGTGGAGACAAACATTGTGTGCAAAAAAAGGGGAAAAAAATGCTATAACGATAGAAAGCAATACATGCATCTTTTTATTATTATCATTACAGACTGTTAAATGCACCCTTGTAAATGATAAAGTTGTCCTTTAAGTGGTTATTGATAATGTACTTTTCCCCTTCATAGAAATGTAGTCAAAAGCACAATATTTGGCTTTGAAATGTAGTGGGGTGACACCCTTACCTATCCACAAATACAAATACTCAAGTAAAGTAAAAAATATATACTTAAGTACAGTACTCAAGTATATACTTTGTTACTGTCCACCACTGTCTATTACACATTTAATATAGGCTTGCCTAATATCCAACCATTTGCCTCAGCTGGATAAATTCAAGCAGCCCAGAGTTTATCTTAATGACGGTAATTTTAATATTACCGTATTTGACCACTTACGGTAATTATGTTATACTTAGTCGTATCACGATGTCACACAAAAATAGCACATCTACAAGGTCACAAGACCTGCCATGGTGCCTTGTGAGCTCGTAGATCAGCATTTTCTTTCCCCCTATTTTTTAACTTTTGGCTGCAATGACATGGTCAAAATAGCAAAGTTGAAAGTGATTTTAGAGGGCATGCCTCTTACTGCCCATATTAAGCGCAAAGAGGCCACTGTGTCAACATCAATTATGTCTTCAGCTAGACCATGATTATCATGTTTAAAACAGGCAAAAACAACTAACAAGTAGGCTAAAGCAACAATACACAATGTTGTCAGACACACACATTGGTTTATCATAATGGACATTAACATTCATGCACTTCCTTCTTGTTGTTTGTGGTCCTGTAATTGCTCTTTCCTTTGGAAATTCAAGGGTTATGTCCAAGCGTTATCTAGTCAAACAGACCACAAATAATCAATGGCAGTGAATGAATCAGTTACATAAGTTAATAGATTGCCTTTAGCAATGTTCATGTCTGTCAAGTACTTTATATTGCAAACACATTCCACTTAATACATATCATTACAAGCTTGTTAATCGCTAGGCTATGTACTAATATTTAATAGTTTGACACTTTTATAAGACTCAAGACAAACATTGGTATGTGGCAAAGGGTATGTTTTGCTAAATGATTCAAATGACAATGTGGAAGAACATATTCAAATATTGACCCTTTGTTTTATTTCTAACCCTTTTTTTCCATAATTTTGAAGGTACAGGTGGGACCACAGAAATGTATCTCCATCGCTTGTAAACTATTAACCAACCCTCTATCTTCGTGCATTTTTTAAAGTGATATTTAACTACGTCTTTCTTCTGTGCTTGTAGGGAGGCCCAGCATGCCTAAGCTGGAGGGGATCCTTCAACCCAAAGGCAACTCCCTGAAGATCAACTGGATCAAGCAAGACGATGGTGGCTCACCTATCATGCATTACCTTATCCGCTACAAGCCTGTAAGTATGGGTTTCTGAACAGCATTGCATATGTTATGTTGTTATAAGGGGAAATAATATACAGTTATCATTCAGTCGTGTAATTTTCCTGTTTTCTTAGAACATCACCTGAACACTAAGCATGTATTTTCTGTGTACCCTCAGAAAAACCAGCCAGAGTGGAATCCAGAGATCCGGCTGCCCAGTGGCAGTGAGCATGCCGTTCTGAATGGGTTGGAGTGGAACACAGACTATGATGTCTATGTGGTAGCGGAGAACCAGAAGGGAAAGTCCCAACCAGGAGTAGTATCTTTCAAGACCTCCACAGAGCCGGCTGCTATCCCAGGTACCTTCAATACCACTCATACCACTCTCGGTACTAAACCAAAGACTGAGAGACCACACTCAAAACTCAGTTGAATTGAGAACTTCTCATTTCCGCTTTGCTCATGTGGGTGACTGTCAGAAAAATAAATCTACAGAGGGGGGGAAAACTCTTTGCTGGAAAGCAATCTGACAGCATAAATCTTTTAACTGAATTTGAATTGCAACCTGAATCCCATTATACAGTAAGTAGTCTGTGACTATCCTTTTGAGTGAGTTATGGTTTTTGGTCTCTCAGTATGGGGATAGGCTTGTTCCACCGGTAGAAGTATTTCCTCAGACCTATTATACCTATATATTGGCCTATTGTCTTTCTCAGGTTTATTTTCTGTACTGTGTACAATAATAACTGTGACTGATTGAATACTTTGTCCATGTGTGGAACCAGCCTGTTCAGCTCTTTTAAATTGGTCTTCCATAGCTCCTTAACCCTATAGCTGCAAATGGAGGTTTTTCTGTCAAAGCTTGCAGACTCTTGCAGACCCATACAGCTGTGTAACCAGAGTCATCCTATAAAATCTGACAATCTGGAGTGCTTTGCTGAAGCACGCCTACAGTATGTCCCTCCCTCCACCCTTTGTTCCTTTCAAACTCATGCTGCTTATCCCACTCACTCACCACTGAGTCGCCATTGGTCAATAATTCTGTAGTCCTCCTTTGGTGCTGTGCTTTTACTTTGACGTGTTGTATTAGTTGTTGTTTTGTTTTGTTTTTCATTTCCTTGTTTTCTCCCTGATTGGGGAAACTGTCGTTTGCACGTTTTAATTTTCTCTTTTTTTTTCTCCACACTTGACATGTTTTCACTTTTTTCTCTGCCTCTGTTCCCACCCACCCGCCCACCCTTCTCTCTTTTTCCTCTTTGACTCCCTTTATTTCCTCCCCCCTTTCCGTTTCCTCTCTTTCCCTCTCTCTTGATCCCTCTCTCAATGTTCCTGCCCTCTCGCCTGGTCCTGGACACCGATGTGGTGGGACCACGTGAACATTTTCCACCTGACCTGTGTGTATATTGCTGTGGTTCCCGGGGGTGTTGTGGTGGCTGTGTGTTCAATACCCAGTCGATCAGGGTTGTTCGTGTTTTACATACTACACTTTGGTGTCACTCATCCTACCCCTCCTTATAGCAACGTATTTGCTTTCATAGTTCATGCCATTGGAGTTCACACATTTACTGTAGAGGAAAAGCTTGCCTTTCTCTGGCCTGGCTGTCTCTCTGGACGCTTTCATTCATTATGCAGACTTCGTCTGAGACAGACACGTCTCTGTCAGCAGGCAGAGAAAGGTGCCCAGACAGATGTACAAACCAAAGGCAATGGATTCCTCTGTCTCCGGTCTGCTCTGCAGTGCTCAGCATTGCAGAGCTAGCCCTCAGTACTAGACCACAGTGCTGGTTTACAGTAATCAACATTAGCGTAATTGAAAGTGGTTATATATGACAACTTAGCACTGTGTTTACAGAACACTGAGCGAATGCAGAGTGCTGATCATGTCAGTTTACATAAAAGATGTATATTGTTTTTCACTCACAAAATGATGTGTATGATCTGTATGTAAGGATTTGTAACACTTTTACATGATTGAGAACAAAAACATGTATGATGATGATGATGGACCCCACACAGAACCATCATATGTGCCGTTGTTGATATGCAATTAATTGCTGTTCCCTATGGTGATTACTAAGACTAAATATTATCTCAATTATTTAGCACATATCCCTTTTCACTCACAAGTACCAGCGTTTTATACATTGTTAGCAAATTGGTTTTGTCAGCCACATCATATGTAGACCCTGTTCCTGTGATGAATCATTTGTTGATTGACCGTGACCATTTGAAAAGGTTTATATTGAGGTTTTGCTCTTTTCACCTATGGTTTCAAAATAATCTTAGACACAACTAGTGATCACGCATCATGGCCTATTGACATATGTTGATTAGCCTCACACACTTTATGTTTATAAAATGTAATGCAAGCTTTCATCTGGTCTTCATTATTCTAATATCAAATAAATGTGATTTAATATATTCTAACGCATCTGTACTTTATTACTCTGAGGCGCTTATTGCTAATACCATACTTAATCCTTAAGCACTTCTCATCTGCCAGCACATGTGTAATGAAGAAGATTATAGTGGTTAATAATTCAATTTAACAGAACATTCCAGACAAATGCATCACATTGCATCTAAGTACATGCTGAGATCTCGGTCATATTATCAGTGTTCATAACAGGTGAGTAATTTCTGTTTTAAGTTTAATTTTTTTTCCTTTTTTACCATTTGTGGCTACAGTTCCATGGTATCATATTCTTTACGACTCTTTTCTGTTAAAATGCATTGTGCCGCAGGTCGTCTTCAGCGCTGTCTGTGTGTCTTCTTTCCAGCAGATCAGGGGGAGGAGACGGCTATTTCGATGGGCATCATAGCAGGCATTATTGTGGTAGCATTTCTGCTACTGCTTCTGGCTGTGGACCTCACCTGTTACTTTGTGAATAAATGTGGCCTGATCATGTGCCTCTGTGGAAAACCGGGCACTGGGACCAAAGGGCACAACATGGAAGAGGGCAAGGCTGCTTTCATGTGAGTATGACTTGAAATCTGTGGCACTGTTCTGGGGTTAACATTCAGTGAATCTGACTGTGGGTGAGGTCGGGCAAGATTTTCATTTAGTGTGTTCGATAACCTATCAAGTCTCTGCAAGTTGATCTTCATATCGCACTAAAATTAACATGAATCTAATGGCTTCCTCAAAAGTAATTCAAATGGTTGGCACTTGGCAGTATTAAATGTCAAACATGCCTGACCACTGGGATGGTGCTCGAACTGAACTGAACATCTATGAAGGGCCTCACACACCGTCTGTGAACGCCGCGCGTCAAAACAGCAGCCTCCGTTATTTTCAATTAACCTATCGCACACCGGCGGCCTCCGACGCGCGTTCACGCCTCGCCTGACGCTCCGATACGCCACCGTTCAAGTCAGCTCTCGTTCAAAGCTCACATCACAGCTGTCATTCGATCATGTAGGTTCACACTCTATAACATATGACGAATTAGACCGTTCCTCACCCAGGAATCAGCCCAGCTCCTAATCCAGACAACAGTCTTGTCAAAACTCGACTATTGTAACTCCCTCCTTACTGGCCTACCAGCATGTGCACTTAAGCCTCTCCAGCTGATCCAAAATGCAGCAGCTCGCTTGGTCTTCAACCAGCCAAAATTCTCACATGTCTCCCCCCTGCTCCGCTCCCTCCACTGGCTCCTGGTCGCTGCCCACACAGAATACAAAACTCTGATGCTGGCATTCAAAGCAACCAAAGGTATGGCCCCCCCATATCTTGCAAGTATGATTGAACCCTACAAACCCTCCCGCGCACTCAGATCAGCCAACGCAGGGAAACTGGAAGTACCCTCACTAAAAACGCCGGGACAACGCTCCACACGTCCCAAACTCTTCTCCCTTCTGGCTCCAAAACTGTGGAATGCACTTCCCATTGCAGTCAGAACTGCAGCATCACTCCCAATCTTCCGCCGTAGCCTGAAAACCCACCTTTTCAGACTCCATCATGGCCCATAGCACTTACCCTAACCCCTAATTGTATTGTATATAGTCATAGCACGCCATAGTACATATGTATAGCATAGTAGTAAATATGTATAGTGTATGTATAGTTTCATTATATAGATATTCAACTGTTACTTTCTTAGCTTACGCATGTTTCATGATAAATGCTTTTATGTGATGTATTCCCATGCTTTTGTTCTTGCTTAAATGTAAGTCGCTCTGGATTAAGAGCGTCTGCTAAATGCCTAAATTGTAAATTGTAATTGTAAATTGTTCTATTTTCCAGGCGTTGCCGCGCGGCAACGCCTGTGCCGCGTCGCTGCGCACCCGGTGTGTGTTGGGCTTAAAATAACACAATCCGTTGACAAATTATGGTCCTGTCACTGTGCCGCAGAAAGGACGAGTCGAAAGAACCTATTGTGGAAGTGAGAACAGAGGACGAGTGCACGGCCAATCACAATGCAGGAGGACCAACAGAACCGAATGAAACGACACCCCTAACAGAACCAGAGTGAGTAGAGAATGCTTTTTTCAGACTTTAGTTCTTGGTGTTGTACATTACACTAATACACTCCACTTTATAAAATCACACTCTAATGATTTGACCCAAGTGACCCAACTACTGAGTTACAGTACATACATTAAGGAAAATAACAAACCAAATCTCTCTTAATTTGTGATTCTTAAGTGGAGTTCACGTAGAATTAAACTGTGCCGATTTTTGTGGTTATTTGTATTTGGTTTTGGTTTTTGGCATTGTTATGTTTTCCTTGAGATAATTCCAGTTTTTATATTTCTTCTCCAACCTTTGGAGAGTTTGTTTCATTTGGTCAAGGGTGACGCAGTACCAGTTAAAGACATGGAAAGGCTTTTGTACCCTTGTGTGTTTGGCCAAATACCACCAAGCCATATGACAACATGAGTAAGCCACATCTCATTACAGCGATGTATAGAAAAAGTGGAAATTTTTGGAAGATTGTCACTGGTACTGATCAAACCTTTAAGGTGGTTTTGTGTGGTGCTGTAGTTTTCCTTGGAAAGACTTGCGTGCTTTTAGTACAGTCTTAGCTACCATGTTGCCATGTGTATGGGCTGTATCCTTCGATGTTCACTCACAGCATGAAACCCTTTGTCTTTTTTTTTGCATTAATGCTTGATAGTCATTGCTTTGGTTACTCTGTCTGTGTTTAAATTTAGAACTCCTACCAAACCCTCTGCATGCATCTCCTAGTCACCCTTCCTCTTGTCACAGTCACCCTGGTGTCTAGTCTGTGTGTCTCTGTTCTCTTCCTGCTTCTCAGGCTGGCGGCTTACGCTGCTGCTCTGGCATTGGACACCCTCTCCTCCGTAGCCACCAACTCTGACACAGCCACTGCAACCTTTGACCCTGCCCTGGACAGCCCCAGTAGCGAGACCACCACCCTCACGTGTAGCTTTTCCGCTCCAGCCAATGATCCCTCACCCACCCCTGTCCCAGCACCAGCCCCCACCCCAGAGTCAAACACGGCACCACCGAACCCACTGATTTCCACCTCGGATGTAGCGGCTAAAATGGCCCCCTTTGTAGAGAAAGGAGGGAATGATGCCCTGCAAGGCGAGGAGAAAATGACCCCTCCTCCTGAACGGACTACACCTGTACCACCAAAGCGTAGGAACTCTCCCAAACTCCTGGCAATGGCTGCTAAAGGTAGCCCCCCTGTATCACCACTAGCAACTTCCTCTCCTTCCACTTCGCCCAATCTAGAGATCAAGAAATTTGCACCTAAACCCCCTGGCACTGATAGTTCCACCACACCACTGTCTATAGCCGTAGACACTGTTAAACCAGCCCAAATTGCCTCTATGCTTGCAAACACTGCCACTGTTAAGCCACATTCTGATTCAAGTATTTCTGGCCTTGACACCATTGGTCCTAGCTGCACATTCTTTGGCAATGATATGCCTAGTGACCAAGACATTGACAATAATGCAACTACTGTAACAGATGTCCCTATTCATATCCCTCAAGTCCACATTGCCACCAGCACTCCTGCCTTTGCACGAAATACTCCTGAAGTTATTGATGCTGAAAAATCTGTTCCTCTAGATGCAAATATCCTCATTCCCATTCCAGCTGTAATAACTGCTCCTGCATTTGAACCTGCCTCCTGTGCATCTAACATTGACACGCCTGCCTCTGACGACCCCTCATTCAGCACGTATGATTTCCTGTCCTCCGACCTGACCCCACCTTACATCACAGAACCCAAAACCACAGAGTTAGAGCTAGAGTTGGCAAACGGGCCTCAAGCAGATCTTATTAGCCTGGACAGCCCTCCCGCTTTCCAACCCTTCCTGCCCAACGGAGATGAAGCAGACTTCCTTGCCTCAGGCTCGGCTCTGGAGGCATCAGAGAAAGCTGTTCCTCCTGTCAACGAAGAGTATGGCTCCCTCTAGAGGTTTATCTCTGTCTGTGTGTTAGCGTGTGTGTGTAATATACTGTATATTGCCCATTCATTCGCCACTGCATCTTGCCATTGACCACATAGTACTAGATATGAAATGTTGTAATGGTAAACGGTAGTAATGATATTGTGACAATTAGAGAGAAGCAGTGTTGTGCATTGTGAAGAGTTGTGTTGATGATGATTTTTGTTTTGCTTGAGTGTACAGTTCTCTAGTATGGCTCCATAGTTCTGCAACACTCTCCTTGCAGTTATTTAGTTTGGTAGCACTCTATTTTACTCTGTATATAGTAGTTTCAAATCTGCTGTGCAGCTGAATACTTGCCCAGCCCTTACTAAGGACTACAGCTTTATTAAGACTTCAAAGGGAGGCCAGACACTGGTATTAGCCCTGCTCTGTACTACAGAAGGGAGAGGCCTCTGTGTGCGTCACTGATGTAAGATATACCTCAATATATCACAGTCACAGGCCAGTTGTATCACATTCCCTTTGAACTAGGGATAGTAGACGGATTCAAAAAATATATTGTTGGTATTAAAATGCCAATGCTACTAATGATACAAGGTTATCTTGGTTGTTTCTCCCCTCCTTTTCTTTTATATTGTACCTACTGTGTGTCCTTGAGATGTTTGTGGTATAGTTTATTTTCTTCTTTTTTTATATTGTTTTTACAAATAAATGTGGTTTTGGTTTATTGAAGAGTTAATATTCTCCTCGCTAGAAGTGAACATACCTTTAACTTTTAACTATTTCCTTTCCGTTTCAGGAACATAATTTGTGATGAGAAAGGTAAAGCAGAGGAGGCTGAATTAACAAATCATCTGATGGATCTCACTGCAGAACACAACAATGTCATACAGACAAATGCCACCGAGAGCAAAGCATGATGGGGAAGGGAAATCCCAACCCATTCTTAATGTTCACGGCATACAGCAGGAAACACTGCAGGAATTTTCATTTCCAGTGCCCTTAACTGCATTTTCTGACCAAATGCCCTTGTACAGTAGATTGATTTGAGCATTGATTGTGCTGTCACTTCTTGTTTTGTTTTGTTTGCTATGCCTTGTGGAATATTCATTTATCAGGAGATTACAAGAGATTTATTTGTATTTTTCTATTTATTTTATTTCTTCTTTTCTTTTTGCTAACGAGTCAGGTCAATTAAGAAGGATGTGTTATTATAAGGCTGTGTCTTTAAAGAGATGACCTAAATTAGACCATATTCTTTTTTAGAGTTTGGAGTGCAGTTACACTATGGATTCTTCTGGAAGTAAAAAAAAAAGAAAGAAAAAAGGACAAGATAATTATTTTTTATTTTCATGTTACATTGTTTAAATATAAAACTGTTAAATTTTTTCAATCTTGGATAATTATTTGAGGGCTAATATCATTTAATTGCTTGTTTTGCATGTTTTCCCTGCGATGTTTTGTTTGCAAGGTTTGTTATTTTACTCTGTCATGGAGATGTTTTATCTCTTCAAGATAATGCCACTATTGATCAAACCCAGACCTATGTTCAGGAAGATTCATTATCACCACGCTTCTTCTGGCCATTGGGAATGAAACACAATATATAGTATTATTGTCCCAAAGCAAACCAGCTTTAATGGGACAGTTCTACTATCACCGATCAAAGATTTATGTTTTTGTCCTACTGTTTTGGGTTTTTTGGGATCTAGTATTTTTTATTGTTGATCTGACACCTGCCTTCAAAGTGATAATACAAAATATTTCTGTCAAAAATACTCCTGTGAACCAGAAATTGAGTGGCAGCACTGCAGATGATTTTAGCGTCTAGACTCTGAACTTGTCACATCCTGCAAAGGAAAGATACACCTTAAAGCTTCACAAAGGACTGAGAGAGGGAGGGAGTGACACTAATAAACTTTCCCTGGGGTGGGAATGTAGAATTAGAGCGTACAGGTGTATGCCATGGTGGAGTCGGGGATGATGAAATGTACAGTAGGAATGCTTGCAATCTCAGTCAGCGGGGGAGCAGCAGTACAGGCAGTGAGAAAGTGAGCAAGAGCATTCTTAAATAGACCTTTGTATTACATTGGAAAATCCTTAGTGTTGATCCAACTCTGAGAGTACAAATGGGTCCATGGGTACTTTTGGAATCTCAGTTACACATTGATAAATTAATACTGAGAATGTTTCTGTACAAAGGGGCATTTGATGTGTGTGCAGTGAAGAGTGTACCATGTGTCTAGAAGCGTGGCTGGAGGTGACTGCCTGAACTAGCTTGCAGGTGTCGCTTCATTAAGTCTCTTAATAAAATAACAAGTGGCTACTTTAGTCTACACAGAACAAAATGCTCACATAGAGTAACAGAAAATCACAGCCAAACCTGTCGGAGAGCCCTGAACTAAATGAATGTCTGATAATCTTTGACTAAACATATGCCACCAACAACAACAATGGTCATCTGCTACTTCAAAACAATATTCTTGATTCAGAGAGCAGAACAGATGCCATGGTTCATAACTTTCAGTTGTGTTTTTATAGCACATCTTTGAAACACATTTCTGTACTGTAAAGCTAGAAATTTGTTTTCTACTCCTGCCTGCAAGCTTGTGCACTGTGACTGTATCGATAAATTGTCTCGTAATCGGTTTCTATAATAATCTACATAGCTTTGTCGTGAGAGATTAAGCCTATTCTTTTTTTATATTGTATGATTAGAAGAAAACAATGGACTAAAGTGGTCATTATAACACGTGTAGTGTATGAAACTGTCCGTCTCCAGTCACAGCACTATCTATCGCCAACTAATAGTGAAGGGATGAGATGTTATGAGTCTTGGCATGAATTCAATCAGTACTTCATATTGTGTAATGAAATGACAAATAGATATGCCCATGTTTGTTTGGGCAAACTAGATTTCATATTAAGTTAATGAGTGTTACCTTTGGGCTTGTTCTGGCATAAATATAATAATTTATTGTTTTCTCCCCAGTTGTTATTCAAGTGTTATGTAATGTGGTCTTTAAATTAATTTTCTTTTTTGTTCTTTTTTGTTTTGTCTTTTGTACAACAGCAGCCACCAAGAGTTGAGTGTCATGTTGGATGCCATTGGCAGGGAGCAAGGTGGTCGACCTAACGCAAAAGATTACACATTTTGTTTTCTAAAATATGATATAGTAGTTGTAGTAGTAGTTGTTGTAATGCCAAATTAAGTAAAGAAGAGTCTATAGTATATTGCTGTAATAATAAAAGTCTTTCCTAAATCTGTGGATTTATCTGCAGTTGTCGGACCACCTTCTTCCCTTGTCTCTGGATGGTCCCTATGTTTTTATTGGGTAAACTCAGAGGTCTCTGTTGTGTGCAATCTGAGTGATAACCCATTTACAAAATAAAACATGGTTCTGTACCACATTTTCTGTCCAATGGTTTCATTTCTTAACCACTATACTTTGTTGTACGACAAATAGCATATCTACAAGGCACAAGCTCATAACACTGCAAGCTTGTATTAGATCTGCAATTTGGAGAAAAAAAAATATATTTTACGTTTTTTTTAACATATTCACCTATAGGCTACGCAAAAAATAGGGACACCATTGAAATTGGTTAATTGCTCTCCCTCTCTTGAACTAAACCGACATAAACCCAATGGGGGTTGTGGATGTAGTGGAATATTTTCAACACTAGGTGGCAGGAAATACCTTTTGTTCGATTTAATTGATGCCATGTCTCGGAATAATGCCCAGTGGTTACTGTTACACTGAAAATACCATAGGTCAGAAATTGTTAGGGTACCACACTCTAAATAGGCTACTATATGTATGTCTGCTAAAAAGCATGACCCATAGACTATAGTCCTAACCTACTACTCATCGATTTGGATAAAGCTACCCCAGTATAGTAGCTTAAGTAAAAAATAAGCCAAGCTGTTCTTATGTCATGTGTGGAATGATCAATGTCTATGTTTGTCTGCAAACACTGATCTAGTTTACAACACCATTGACAAATGCGACGAAACCCCCCAAAACGGATTAAACACAGCAGTCAATAACCTACTTAGCTCTAGCCTAAATTTTGACCAGTAGCCTATGGCATTCTATCTTTCCCATGCAGTCCATGTCAGTTATTTAAATGGAAATGTAGATTTGATCCTCATCAGATTTATTAATCAATGTCGTTGCCTTCTCCAATCTAGGGCATCGATTAAGCAATCGGCACCCTGCTCTTGCCCGGGTTGTTCAGATGCCCTGTAGATGTCTCTGTTTGCAGCACCAAGGAACAGAGGACAATCATTCAAAGCAGTGACGTCGCCTGGGTGATGATTTGCTTACTTGGAGCAGGAGTGAGTTTGGAGCGCGTACTGTGAAATGCCTAACCATGATGTTGCCTGGATAATAACCCTGTCAGTGGAGACGGAGGGATATTGAGGTAAGGAGCATGACAGGACATGAGTGCCTTGATCTATTTCGAGTGTGTTTCAGACTGGACATTTTTATACAGGTGGTCCTGAATCTGAACGTGCTACTTTTCAGACAGACTAGAAGGCTGCTATACAAATAATGTTTCCGTACCATATTGCATGCTACTTACTGAGTGTTTATTGTCATTGAATATTAGTAGCCTAGGCATTTCAGACATGTTGAGAATGCCTGAAGTTTGTCCGCCGCTGAAATTGGGAAATTAAAACTTGATTCGGTCTTGCAGTCTCGTCAAACCGTGCTGTAATTTTAGATTGGTGGTAATTTGCGGGTATAAGTATAGCTTTCGGCAGTAGATATAGCCTAAATCTAACGATTTATCCCGATAAGTGAGGCTATAGGGCTAAATGGTTGGTGTGCACCTGATGCGCTCTGATGTTGCGGATAGTTGGGACCAAGGATGTAACCTATCAGCATCACTCGAGCGTGCCTGGAAGTGGTCCACAATGATTATAATGTTTTGGAGCCAATCATTAGGTTACTTTGATATAGTAATATTCTTGAACTGCATGGACGAATAAATATATGTCGCATGTGCAGGTCATAATTATATTGATGGACGGCATAAGATATTTGGACAGTTTGATAACTTAATTGTTTTACATTGGTCGTATATAGAAGTGGTATTATAGCTATAGCCTACTCCTTTGTGGTAGCTAATTGGCGGATTTTGCGCAATAAATAATAAACAATGTCTAAATAATAATGACACGTATATGTTTGTGCGCTACCTGTTGAAGGTATCGGCTGATAAAAGGAATGATATGGCATCTGTTCACTTTGCAGACATTATTAAAGCATCACTGTTAATGTCAGTGTACATCAATCTGATTGTTTCCGCATTCTGTTGTCATTATTATTATTACATTATTATTATTATTCATGTTGAATTGGGTATATACTATGGCATATAAACCAAGTCAGATATTGCACATATTTTACTTTTGTTTCTTATTTATGATAAACAAAATCCTACTGCATAAATATTCCCTCTCAATGAAGTACTAACTGAGTTATTCTGCGCTGTGATCTTCTTCCACCTGACTTCCTCCCTGAGTTACAGCACAACAACCTAAAGGCCATTGGAGAGCCACACCTCATGCGTGGGCTCAGCGAGGGTCCGAGTGGATACGGGTCTAACAAACATGGGCGTCCTTCAGCTCCACAACCCCACGCATCCTAGCACGCTCCTGCAGCGGGCCAATCAGATGCGCCTGGCGGGAACGCTGTGCGACGTTATAATCACAGTGGACGGCCAGGAGTTCCCAGCCCACCGCACCGTGCTGGCCTGCACCAGCAAGATGTTCGAGATTCTGTTCCACCGCAGCAGCCGACACTATGCCCTGGACTTCCTGTCCCCCAAGACCTTCCAGCAGATCCTGGAGTACGCCTACACGGCCTCTCTGCAGGCCAGCGCCGAGGACCTGGACGACCTCCTGTACGCCGCTGAGATCCTGGAGATCGAGTACCTGGAGGAACAGTGCCTGAAGGTGCTGGAAACCATCCAGTCAGAGGAGAGCGAGGACGCGGCCGTCAGAGACCACAACGACCACAGCCGCGCCAGGCACTGGAGGCAAATGTTGATGTCCAAGAACAAGCATTCCGAACAGGACGGAAATAACTGCACCACGCTCACTGCCCTTCACCACCTCGCACTGTGTCAGATGGCAGAGAGCACTTCCCCCGGCCCACAGACTGAAGGGGCTCCCCCGTCGAGCCCCAGGCTGCACAAAGACGTCGATATGGAGAGCATGGCTCTCCAACAACAACCCCAGTATTTTGGCGTGGCCATGTTGGCCTCATCCCTGGCACCAGCAGGCAGCATAAAGACAGAGAGCATGCAGGTGGATGAGGCCAACGGCTGCGAGGGAAGGTCCTCCAGCGGCGGAGAAGTGAGCTGCATTTCTGAACAGCCTCGAGACGAGGGCCCGGGAACGCCACTCCGAGGCAGCGTGATCACCAGCGCCCGAGAGTTACACTCGGGCCAGGACGATGGAAGCCAAAGGGGGAGCTCTCTTGAAAGCTTCCCTGGGACAGCCGAGAGACATCTGGCCTCTCTGTACTCTATGCCTTCCAGCCACCCGGAGGAGGGGAGGATACCACTGTCTGTCTCAGTGGCCCCATCATCCCTGGTGATGCCGCTTGATCCAAGGGCCTATGGCGGCCTCCTGCACCAGGGCCTGCTCCACAGGGAGCTGCTCAGCAGACTGGGCCAGTTTGCAGCAGGGATGAGGCGTGAGGGCCAGGCTCAAGGCCAGCTATGCTGTGGTGAATGTGGGCTTCAGCTGCACAACAGACAGGCTATGGAGCAGCACAGGTAGAGTAGACCTCCATCCGTCAACACTCCCAAGATCAGTCTGTTTATTATTATTATTATTATTATTATTATTACCCTTATTATTACCCTAATTATTATTATCCTTATTATTATTACTGTTATTATTATTATTATTATTATTATTATATACAGGCTATATATCAAACATAACACACACACACGCACGCACACTCCAAACTGTTCATTTTTTTAAATGAGGCAATACTGCCTCATTAAAGTTGGTGTTGTGACTTTATTTATTGTCAATTACTTGCATGAGAGGGGAAAGGTGGTGGAGTTAGTTGCTTTAGCAGACAGTTTGAAGGTCCAATGGAGTTAAGAGGTTTTGTCCAAAGTGTTTTTTGACTACTTCCATTGGTTCGATATTTTCGAAACAACACAGACGTAAAGGGTGTTCAATATCACTCATTTATGAAAAAGAAAAAAAAATCAAAAATGGAGTTAGGTGGTTTCCTCTCGACAGCAACAACTAGAATGGTGCCCATTGGGCACTGGCGTAGGTGGAATGATGCAAGTTGGAAATTATCCAGTTATTATGTCTGTGTCCCATTTATGCCCTTTTATATGGAGTTGTTTGTCAGGCATGCCCAAATATAGTCTATGCAGATGTCAGAACAGGCGGCCAGCTCCATATATGGAGAAAGGGGTGATCAGGTGTGATCAATTGGCTAATTTGGGCCCTGTCCAGAGCCTGGGCATAGGCTTTTTGTGACACTGGGCACTGCACTCCCTGTGGTGGTGTGGAAGATGTGTGTCAAATGTGAAGTCGGTGGGGCAAACGGTTCTCGAGTTATGTGGTTTACAGACGTACGTACAAATGTACGTACACACAGAGACATTGGTGCATTTTTATATTAGGATAAAATGTGCAATATCAAGGGCAAAGTGTAAGGTGGTCAGAATTATAGAAGGACTCAGTGACAGTATCCTGATATGGCTAAGCATGCATGTGCCATATGGATATATTCCTTGTGCCTGCATGTGTGGATAGTGGTAAATGTGTTTATATACTAGCAGATAGTCTTTCTAATGAATGATGATGATTTGTTCCATGATCTGTAGGATTTCTCAGAGACACCTGCACTCATGCCTGCAGAGTGAGACTTTCTGGAAAGTCATGAATTAGATCTTTGTTAGGCACTTAATATAGAGCAGCCTCCGTGTCGCATAATGCTTCTATTTACAAAGCTACTGCTTTTTTCCCCCTTCTTTTTTCTTTTCTTTTTGATTACTTCTACAGAAGTGTTTACACAGGCTGTTTTCAAAACTATTTGATATCTCTGCTGTCTGAGGGAAGAAACAAAACTAATTCCAAAATGTTCATTTTTTTATAAAAAAAATAAAAAAAAAAGAAATATATATATATATATAGTGGAGATTTTTTACTTTTTAAGGTAAATACTTTTCATTGGTTAAATATTTCTTTAACCAACACACAGACGTAAAGGGTGTTCAATAGCACTGATTTTGCCTTTATTTGATGCACTGTACACAATAAGTTGACAGGAAATGAGGAGAGAGATGGGGAGTGACACGCAGCGAAGGTCGTCGGGACCGGGAGTTTAACCCGCAACACGCTGTCAGGTTGGATTAGCAGCCTAGGTGCCCGGACCGCTAGGCTGGCCCAGGCCAGGTTTGGCAGATAGTTTGAGGATACAATGGAGTTAGGAGGTTCACGCCAAAGCACTTTTTAATACTTTCCATTGGTTAAATATTTTTTTTAACCAACACACAGACGTAAAGGGTGTTCAATAGCATTGACTTATTAAAAGAAAGAAAAAAAAAGAAAAGGATATGCATTCCTCAGCATCATTAGAGAACTTCTCAATAGGAACCAGGCTGAACCTTTCAGGTTGTTGATGGATAACGTCTGCTGTGTTGATTACTCAAATTCAGGGATTTGTCAGTTTGTTCAACCATCTCATATAAAAGCATCACCATTTTTGTTTCTCAAATGAACAAGGATGAAAGATTACTACATATTACCCGTCTGTCATTTGAACAGTAAACTACAATCCCATTGACCATATTTGCACGATGACAATTTTGCACTTATGTCATGAAACCTCATCCCTTAATGACTCACAAATGCATGCGATTGACATTTCATGTTTGTGCCACTCCAGAGTTTAAGGGATGGCTCTCCAATAAAATGTGGCATACTGTGATTCCATTTGCACACTTAAGTTAGCCTTAAATGAACACTCACAGGATTTGACTGTGTACTCACTACTCATGCAGATAGTTTCCTATATTTTGTAAATAATCCATTTTAAATAATACATTAATTAGAGGGAAAGGAATACCTTAAAGTGAAAATAGCAGCTCTATAGATCGGTAGCTCGGTAGATCGATAGATCGGTAGCTATTTTCACTAGTTTGGGACACAGGGAGACATAACATTTCTCTTCTGGTTCTCGAGCTAAAAGGTTTGGGAACCACTGAGATAGACAGATGTCATTGGTAGGGGTCATACTGTGTTTCATTTACACCGGTCTCTTTATTTGTTCGTCTCTAAATGTTCTGATGAATTGAAAATGGTGGACCCTGTTGTAAGTGTAATGCTTTATCAGTGTGTCGTCCGCAGTAACAGTCATGTGAAATGTATTCATTCTGCAAACAGTTAATAAATATTTCAATCAATCAATCAATCAATCTAACCAGGTCAATGTATTGTTTATGTAGACCTCTTGTAACCTATAGGTATAGGTGGTTGTACCTTTCATGCCTGGAACACGTGTGTGTGTGTGTGTGTGTGTGTGTGTGTGTGTGTGTGTGTGTGTGTGTGTGTGTGTGTGTGTGTGTGTGTGTGTGTGTGTGTGTGTGTGTGTGTGTGTGTGTGTGTGTGTGTGTGTGTGTGTGTGTGTGTGTGTGTGTGTGTGTGTGCGTAAATGCGTAAATGCAGTTAGTCATAAAGTGCTTGAAGCCTACTTTGCCTGCTTGAAGTTTGTGACTGACATGTCTTCTCTGAGCTATACAAAAAAAAAGACATTTGCAAAGAGTACTTTGTATGAAATTATGTAAAACTGGATAATTCCAGCACTTATGCAGGGAATGTACTGTAAGGAACTGCAATTATATAAAATTACAGGCAAGAAAAAAATAAGAATAAAGAAACTGCGCAGGATGTCGGACACTGACAGTGTGTATTTTTTACTTTCTTATAGATTAGTGCCTTTTAGGTTCTACGAAGTGGCAACTAAGGCATACAGTATATGTCTAGGAATTTAGGATCAGTCAGGTTGCTGAGGCAGATCTGGAGATATACGAGTATTTCTAAGTTGGAAGTTTATTACAAGTTAGTGGTCAAGCAGTTCCCTGACTAACTCAAAGAGCACAGGCCCTTATTATTATTATTATGCTTAAATAAGATGCTCCCAAGAAGAGATATCTTAAGATCAGCAAACATGTTTGTCCAGCTAGCAACCAACCTGGTTAGACCCCTACACAAGCACAACGGGAGTTAGAGCTCGCCATAATGTGGAGGGGGGGAAAAAGCCTATTTTATGCTCCATTGTATGATGAAACTATAAATTGGGCTCAACATGGTTAGAAGGGGTTACAATGTGCGAACAAGATGGCACGCAACAGTTATATAAGATATCTAGTCATAGGCAGGATAAGTAGGCCTGCTGTTCAATATATTATTCCACACGTTTTATGAGCAAAGTCCTACACATCAAGTCAATAACGTGGTGTACATTTTTGGTGTTACATTTTCAGGATAATTTCTTTTGACCACAGATTGTGTTCCAGCCATGGATGGCTGTGAGACCATTCGTTGGTCAGAGGGGATATAAGGATAACGTGTGTGGTTGGATGCGTGTGATATGATATGATGGCTTGATCGCTGCAGGCAGAGCTTCAGCGAATCATCCCCCCCCCCCCCCTTTAATAGCTGTGTGTGTGTGTGTGTGTGTGTGTGTGTGTGTGTGTGTGTGTGTGTGTGTGTGTGTGTGTGTGTGTGTGTGTGTGTGTGTGTGTGTGTGTGTGTGTGTGCGTGTGTGCCTGCACGTGTGTGCACGTACTGTATTTGTATGCACTCTGAAATTAGCCAGATATCCTATTGTGGGTGTCCTCTTAGCATTCATGCAGTGTGATTCACAACAGCAAAGGCTTCTCTCACTAATGATGTTGCATTCAGTGATTGATTCGTGTCAGAATGCAAACGTGCTGTTCTTTATGGGGACAACAATGCTACTTGCCTTGGAGGACCTTACAGAAAAGGAATAGAAACATAGCACTATTATGTTTTCTCTCTCTCTCTCTCTCTCTCTCTCTCTCTCTCTCTCTCTCTCTTTCATACATGAAATTGTATTGTTTTGACTAACATTGCAGTTGTGTTTTCAATAGGAAGCTGCATAACAGGGAAAGGGGCCATGGCTGTGAATACTGTGGCAAGATCTTCCCGGACAGCGTACGGCTAAGGATGCACATGCTGTCTCATGCAGGTGATTATAATTAACCATCACACATTGATCTGGGTACAACCCAGCCAGATAGACTGACAGACAGACACATTTTTTTTTTTTTTTTTTTAAGATATTTTTTTGCGGCTTACGCCTTTTATTGATTTTTTAAGGGACAGATAGTAGGCTGACAGGAAACGGGAGAGAGATGGGGGGATGACATGCGGTAAAGGCCGTGTCGGGTTCGGGAGTCGAACCCGCGGCACACCGCGACTGGATCACCAGTCCGGTGCCCAGACCGTTACGCTACGGCCTGGGCCAGACAGACACATTTTTGACCCTGAAAGAAATTCCTAACTTGAAAGGTTACTAGAAAGCTGAGTAGGTACAACGATGCTATAAGTGAAATAGAAAGTAAAATATACAAGCAAAAAATATGTTGGCACTGTTGACATGTATACACATAGCAGCAATGCTAAGAAGGTCAAATATACAGGCCATAATAATAAAAACAGGCCTCTAGAATTGGCAGTGCAGACTGTGAATTAAAGGTTAACATGGCTGTGGACGTTTCTGCGGCACATAATCCACAGTCTATTCTAGGCTACTTTGTTTGGAAAATCTCTTGCCACCGTGAATATTGCTCCCCATATTAAGATCACGTCTGTGCTTACTTACTGTAGATCTCTGTGTGTGTTGGTGTGTGTGTGTGTGTGTGTGTGTGTGTGTGTGTGTGTGTGTGTGTGTGTGTGTGTGTCTCTCTCTCTCTCTCTCTCTCTCTCTCTCTCTCTCACACACACACACACACACACACACACACACACACACACACACACACACACACACACACACACACACACACACAGACTGTCTCTCTGTCTCTCTCTCTCTGACTCTGTCTCTCTCTGTCTTACTCCCCACACCACCACCAAAGTCTTTCAGTTGAATCTTTGTGTGTTTTTTGGGAGATTTTTGGCAGTTCGCCAGCTCTGCCCCTTCTGAGTGATGACATCATCAGCTGCCGGCAGGCCTGGGTGTTCTGCCAGTGTTCCGAAGCGTGTGTGATGGCTCGCTCGCAGATGTGTGTCCAGGAACACACTGTACCCAAATGCAGACTTAATCAGACCTGACTGCTCTCCCAGCTACTTTATCCAAAATAGAGAAAGAGGGGGAGAGGCGGGAGAGAGGAGGGAGGGAGAGGGGGGGTAAAATGAAACTAAAATAAAAGCAGAGACCCCGGTCTGAATATGAGAATAGACAAGGCTAGCTTAGCTCTCTGTCCCTCCGTTACATTGACATTTGTTCAGGGCAGGGTGACATGACACATGAGAGAAAATCATTCCCACCTTAAACAAATGTTTAGAAAGGACTTTACCTGGGCCATACCATGCCCTGATGCCACCTTGCTCCTGTGGAGCCAGACTGGCATATACGTGCGCTGGCTGCTATTGCTGTCCCTGGCAACAAGGTGCTCCTAATTTCCAATTCACAAAGACATTCGAATTTCAATTCTCACAAAATTATATCCTCCGCATTGCCTCAATGTGCTAACACATAATGCCATGGGGGAAAAAGAGATGTCGATCTTATTGTCACCGTGTATTTCAGTATAGCAGCCTTAGATCCCGCTGGTTGCTAAGGAGCGAGTTCTCCGCCCGTTCTAATGGGCTGATTTAGTATTCAGCTCGATGCTGGCTCTTATTTTGGTATGCCAGACAAAGTGTTTTGATGGAGGACGATTGCAGCCGTGTCTGGAGACAGTTTGATGGTTTATGGATGAGAGCACACTCCGTGCCTTTGACTGCACAAGACAATGCACTATGTTCTCTTCCTCCCTAATCACACAATCTCACACAACACAACACACCACGCTGGGCTGGCCAGCGTCACACAACATTAGGGTCCACCACACTGCCATAGCATTTTATGCTTTGGAAACTTCTGTCACGCACGTTTTTATTATTTATTTATTTTGCCGTAGAAAACAAAAGCGGTGTTCCAAAACAATAACAGTTTTCTTTTAGGGGGGGGGGGGGGGTCGGGGAAACATATGAAGCAGTTGTGCTGCATTTGTGTGTAGAGGTTATAGTGCGAGTTGAAAGAGGACCACATTTTGTCTGCCGTGTTCAGAGTTCCCAAAGCTTGTGGGTGTTTTAATGAGTCATTTTAACTTCATTTAAAGCCAGCTGAGCAGAAAATAGATCAGGGAATGAGCCCTGGGCCAGTATGGATCTGCAACCGATTTACATCTCAGTGAGAGCCAACCCACATCCAAACAGCTGTAAGTGAGTGTGCATGTGTTACACTGTACATGTGCACGTGCAGGTGTGTGTGTGTGTGTGTGTGTGTGTGTGTGTGTGTGTGTGTGTGTGTGTGTGTGTGTGTGTGTGTGTGTGTGTGTGTGTGTGTGTGTGTGTGTGTGTGTGTGTGTGTGTGTGTGTGTGTGTGTGTGTGCATGTGCGTGTGCGTGTGCGTGCGTGTGCGTGTGCGTGCGTGCGCGCGCGTGCATGGATGAGTGAATCAGTTTGTGTCTCTGTGCAGGTGTGAGTGCATCAGAATTCAACATTTGTGCGAGTGCTGTACACTCGTGTCTTCATGAGAACAGCCATGGGCATTCCAAAGGTGGGCTGAATAATACTGTAGTTGCACTGTAGCATGTGAGGGGCTTTGGAGTGTTGACTCTGAAGTGTGTTTTCTGTTTGTTTGATAGAGGGATGTGCCGCAGGCGGAAAGAGTCTGCTGTTGAGAGAACACCCAGTCCTTCTGTGGCCTCTCATGCAGACAGTGTGCTCAGTGTTCAGAGTCTGATAACGGGGCATGGTAAATAAAACTCTTCAGCGCTCTGTTGTGAAGAGGCAGGCTATGGCACACTGTCTGGTGCCATTGTTGTCCCAAGTTGCTTTTCTACCTTGGATTCTTCCATTCCGTTGTGCTGCCATGTACAGTATAGTTAGTATATAGTATGTGCTTCCTTAATTTACAGCACTAGTATTTACAGACTAATGAGAAGCCCCAGGGAATTTCAAAATGAACAAAAGGAAAACAGACGTGACTCTGCTCTGATGTCCTGCTGTAGGTTCCTTTTTGTTATAGCCATATAACCGTCAAAAGCTCACGTTCACACGTATTCGTTCACAAGTATTTGAATACAGTGAAACCCGTTGCTTAACTTTATATTGGTGGTTATGTCTCATTAGCTACAAATGTCAGTATTATTTTAAAATGTTTACAAATGTATTTTGTAACAGACTACGCGAAATTAAGGAAACACAGTAAAAAGCCACATTTCCATCTACCAGTAAGACGGCCTGAGGCCGAGAAGCGACCTCACCCAGCCTGGGTGACGGCAGACTGCTGGGCGAGCGTTGGTGCTTTGGCATGGTGGGTCAGATCAACATATGGAATGAATTCTGTACTGGCCATATATGGAGCGTGTCTTGATTGGACATGGTTTGATAAGGTCAGATCAACATATGGAATGTCAGAACAGGTCAGCTCCATATATGGAGATCTAAGGCCGGTGGCAGCAGGGGCAGTGTCTTGAGTGTACAGGGTTTGATGAGGACCCAGGTAGGGCCGGCGGGCTTTAATTTTCAGGCCTGTTGAGAACTCTAGTTTTCGCCGGCTGCCGGGCATGGGTGCTGGCCTGCTCCATACAGATCTAGGTGATGATCCAGTCTTCTCCATTATGGCTATATCCAAGGTTTGATGAGGTCAGTGTTGTGATCTTCATATATGGAGAAGGCCATATATGGAGCATGTCACGAGGCGTGACGGAACGACTGAGGAAATGACTGACGGACTGACAGGTTTTGCAGGTTTTCATAGTAATCTACGACCTACCGTTTAAAAAAGGCCAAACCTCAGTGAACAAAAACATTGTGATTAATGATAAAGTTACAAAATGAGTCATCATTCACAAAATGTGAAGAGAACATAATGAACAGATTATCACAGGTGAATAAATAAGTAAACTGGTTAATACTCAACTGACATCAGGCCATATACACTTTCTCTTGGAACAAAGTAAAACAATACTACATGGATACTTACAATCTTGTTCAAAACAATGAAAATAACTAATTATGTTTTATTGGTGTGACCATGACGGGCAGCAGGTACATTAAGCTGGGGCCGCGGGGTGAATAGCACTGGATTAGGATAAATGCTCATCGTTGTGATTTCCTACAGCTCCTGCAGAAGCACTGGTGTGTGATCAATGTGGAGCCACATTCTCATCAGAGGATGCTCTGGAAGCACACAGGAGAACACACACAGGTACAGTACAAACAAGTACACACACACACACACACAAACACACACACACACACACACACACACACACATACACATACACATACACGCGCACGTTACGTTACGTTACGTTAATGTGTGTCTTGGAAAGCATCACATTTGAACTATTGATTAAACTGTGACTTTGGAACTTTTGCTCATGGGTCCAAAATTGCTTGTCATGCTGGCTGGGTTAAACTGTTCCTGTCATTATGCTCTATAATTTATCCACTCTGGGGTGGGGAGTGGGGGCTCTCACATATCACCCACTAATATCTTTTGGCATCCATAGAGTGTACATGCTACTTCACTCAACAGCCACAGGGGTTGTTTGTTTGTTACTGTTAGTTCATTATTATGTGATAGATATACCATGGTCTGTTCCTGTGTTAGAGTGGCTAAAGTATTATTTACCATACCATACTTACACCGACACATTACCTTCCGTGACTACAATATCCTGCATGTTTTGTTTAGGAATACCTTTCCATAACACAAAGGAAGTAAAACTCAGAAATGTCTGAAACATTACAACCACACAATGACCTTTTTTTTTTTTTACCAAACCACCTCTAACCCAGTCGGGTCTTTACCGTTGGTCAACAGCATGTATGCCTCGCGGTGTCTGAATCCACACCTTTTCTGCTACTGTCAGAGAAAGGTGATAACCCTCTCCGGAGCATTGGCATGTAACTGTAACTCCAGGTGGCACACACAGTATGAATACTTAATGCTTGTGGACATGGAGGGGTGTTAACGATGCCCAGAAGTCTCTACCCTCATCTCTTGGGGTTGTAAACATCCAGAGCTCAGTTTCACCTTGGCAGCGTATCCAGTGCAGGGTACAGAAGGGCATTACTCTCTCATTTTGTCATGATCTCAGTTTGGTCTAGTGTGACCCATGACCTGTTTTACTGCCTCTCTACTGTGCCTCACATCACGCTGCACTGAAATTAAATGAAGGATAGGCTATGTTTTTAGTTGCTTTAGGATTAGCTTGTTCACATCTCCATGGATAACTTTATATTTCATAAACCTCGACTGTACTTTACTTTCACCAGATCACATAGCCTTGAGATGCAGATCTTGATTCAGAGTGTTGTGATAGTGATACCGTGGCTTTGTGTTGCCATTAGGTATAACCAGTGAGCCAAATGAGTTTCCTCTTGGCAGATTAACACTATGTCAGACCTCGGCAGCTGCAACAGTGGCCCACCCCCACTGCTTTAAGGAGACCTTCTCTTAAGCAATTTGGCAGCATTTGGCTGGGTTTACTATAGTTTACGGTATAAAAGTCTCTTTTGCTATTTTGATATGTCAGAGGTGAATGGCCATGGAGTTGCTGTAGTTTAAGATCAAAGAGAGGAGGGGGTTCGCTGGGCAGGCTGGAACGTGGGAAGGGAAAGGGGGTGGCTTCCCAAGGGCATGTGGCTGGCGGGTGGCACTGGATGCCAAGACTCAGAGGAAAAACAACATCATGTGCTGCTGTTTACTCCTCTCTTACAGCACTGTCATAGTCTCCTCTGACCTACTTATCAGTGCCCAAAATAAAAGAATGGATCTGTCTCTGAACTGCGCGAGTAACAATGGCGTTTGTTTGATTACGACTACTGTAGTTATGCCTCTGGGGATATTCAGCATTTTGACTATAATTTTATGTAAAGAGTTTTGCAACACCCAGTGACTGTAGATAATCTATCCGACACGATGGCAGTGACTGGATATACTGCAGAGCATAATACTCGCTAACTATTCTGCCACATTACCTTCTGGGCAAAGGCTGTATGAGTGTTGCCACTGTGGGTTTCAAAGCAGCTGCACTTTTCACAGTCATGCATTTTAAACTCTGTCCATCAATAGAATATGATGACTGTCTGTGCCAGCTCTAATTAAACAGTTCTATAACCCATTCAGCCACGCTGTGGGCTTTGCCATGTTGCCATTGTTGAAATAAACCCTTTACCCTCACCTAATTGCGTGTCCGACTGTCCGTCATTATACTGGCCCCTACTGTTAATACCCAGCTAACATTCACACAGATTTTAAGCTGAATGGATGTAATGTTCTAGTTGCCTGTTGCACTGGGTCACAGTGGCATGTCTGCGCTTCCTGTTGTTCGGCGTATAAAAGGAACACTGTCACTACAGTGTACTCTAGCGGGGTCTTCAGGCCAAAGACCCCTTATACTGTAGCTGAGAGAGAGATGAAGCAGGGACGGCCTACTACATATAAAACTGTGGCTTTTATATGTAATAGACATGTGACTTTTTCATAGATTTCAGATAGCTTCATAGTCTTTATGACAGCACTATCGTCATCAGCATATTTTGGATTCATGTTTATTTGTATTTAACCACTTGAACCGTCAACACCTTTCTCTTAGCACTAGGCATTGTGCGCCTGTAGATTTGCTATTATTTGGCAAAAGTACTCCTCAGAATATGGATGCTAGGGTTCAAGTGGATATTGTAAGAAAGAAAATTCCTATCACACAAAGATTTTGGGGTCCTGTAGTAACTCTGAGGACCCCTTAGAGCAGGGGTGCCCACACTTTTTGGACTTGAGAGCCAGTTTCAAAATGACCAGCTCAACTAGATCTACCCACCAAAAAAATATTATCCCGTTGCTGAAATTTGTTTAAAAATGTACCTGAGGGGGCTGATGGAATAGCGTCGTGGGTGTTACATACAGTACAAGACAAGAGATAAGACAAACACACATGGAATGGGGAAATGGAGGGGAGAATGGAATTGGTAGGGTGTTGTTTTGTTTGTAACTTTGTAATGCTACTGACGTTTGTGCACAAAAATCTTGAATTTTGCATTGTGGGTTTGAGCTGATCAAGTCACCTTAATTCAAGTGTCAAGTCCAATTTAAATTAAATATATTTTTAGGACCATGTATGCCATGCTGTGATCTACCTGCACAGCCTTTGTGATCTACTGGTAGATCACAATCTACCTTTTTGGCACCCCTGCCCTAATGGTTCCGGACCCCCTGTTGACGATCCCTGTACTATAGTCTCCATCAATAAAGTACTGTATGCTTAATGCAAGAAATCAGCGCAGTGGATATGGGGAGCAGGAGTGTGACCTCAATGAACTGGTCCATGGAATGGTGGTTAAACACGAGCAACGTATCTCTTGTTGCATTAATTATTGAGCTGGTTGTACCTCACTCGGGTAGATTAGCAGTCTACTGATGTGTGCCTGAGGTCATATCAGGTACTGTAGTCTGCGCGCGCATGTGCGCACGCGCGCGTGTGTGTGTGTGTGTGTGTGTGTGTGTGTGTGCGCTCGCGCGCGCGTGTGTGTGTGTGTGTGTGTGTGTGTGTGTGTGTGTGTGTGTGCCTGCCTATGGTTCTAGCATCCCCATAGCCACAGTCAATGCATCTGCAGGGAGTTGTCTGAGTGAACACGCAAGCATGAATGTACCGGGTCATTTGAGGTCTAGCACACAATGCAGCCTACATGACTGTGTATGGTTAACTGGGTCATGAGTGTCCGAGACAGTTAGCACACTATATGCACTGAGCTGAGACATAACGGGAACATTATTTAATGCAGCTTGTGTGATGATGGGTGTCATAGTAAATTCAGTATGCATGGCCTTAAACCATGAGGCAGCCTCGTGAAGTGTGGATTTACAAAAAAATGCATTATATTCCTCTGCATTGTCATGGTGGGAGTGGATTTCTTTTAACCCATTAATACCTGAGGTCAATTCTACAAATGCCTTCAGTACAGCAGTTTGCACTTTCAAGATAAAAAAGGGGGATAATCTAAAATGACACATGCTTTCCCGGTATTACATATTTCTACTTCATGAACTGTGATGTTGCGCGAAAATAGACAATCTACATTCTACAATGTTGCATTTTTGAGAATTTCTGAAAACACCTGGAATGACATGCCCAAAATAAAGAAGTCAGATTGAAAGTGGGTTAAGCTTTGAGTTGCAAATGTGGCTTGCAATTTACATGCAAGCCTATTAATTAGGACAACATACAGTATACAATATACATGAATGAAAATATGATTGTTCTTACAAAAAAAAAAAAAAAAGGAGATGTTTCAGATATTTATTTAGTTTGGAAAAAAATGTTGGATTGTTTAGTGGTTGAAAAGAAGCATAGTGTTGAACAAATCAACATGATTCATGTAGGTGCTTACTGGACATTAATTCTAAAGTAAATCTACCAAATAAGGCCAACGTGCCGAAAACATGCTGGAGATTTTCATTCATCATTGAATGCAATCTCTTGTTCAATTTGCAGTGGGTTTACTCCCAGATTCTCAGGGTGGGAAAACTTTTGTCAGCCATTTGAAAAGGAACAGGCTGCGCTTATTTGTGAATGAAGGGATTAGCTTGAACACGTTCACCCAAGGAGGACCATGATCCTATCTGGTTGCCTAGACACATGGTTTTGTCTCTGAGGCAGCGTGAGAGCTTGGCTGGGTCCCACCTCAGTTGGACTGAATGAGTGGCAGATGTAGCAAGGCGAACTGTGTTTAACCACATGACCACGCAAGTCTTCTCACACCCTATTTTGTACATAAACTGAACTGACGTAAAAATCTGAAGCCAATCTTGATTTAATAGCATCACCGTTTGGCACCTCATCACAAAAATGATATAATGAGAAACACCAAAGATATATAAATTCTTCTTTCTTGCATTGAGAGGAGTAGTTTATGCTGAATTGCTTTTCCCACTGGAAAGTGTGAAAGGCATACTCTCACAGGACGAGACAATGCTCAGTTCGCTCTCCATCCTTTGAGGACCACCATTGATTACATGGTATTTACCCCATTGAGGACCAAGGGTCAAGGGTCATCCTGTAGTCCCATATCCATTGTCTAGTTAAGGGTGAGAAAGCAGGGGGCAAAGACAAGCCAACTTTAGGACCTACTTTGTTACAGAGAAAGCTTCTCAGCACTGAGAGCTAAAGCCTATTGGAAAACACTACGGGCAATACTTTTTGTTTGGAAATGTTAACTGGGAGCACTGAAGCACGTAGTGATCAGACAAAATGTCATCACGCACACAAACACTTTAGGTTATTTTTTACTCCATTGGACGGTGGCATCGCTAGCCAAAACTAAAACTTCTAGAAGCTAACAACACGTTGTAACATGATGCATTGTTATCGTGTAGATCTGACACTGTTGTGCAGTGAAGTAGAAGTTTAGCTTTTGTTTACGCATTAGGATCTTGTTTGCCATATTTATTTTTAGCATTTTGTGTAGTTGAGCTTAGCTACTCCTGGGATGTCACTCGATGTCAGCCTGAGATCAACAGTCAGAGTCTTTTGATGGATACATTTGTCATGTTCCCTTCCCAATATGGTTTCCATGACGGTAAATGAGCAGACTGCCTGGCAGAAAGGTAAAGACTAATTTATACTTAAAGCACTGACTGGGCAGCAGTGGCTCAGGTGGTAGAGTGGCCGTTTTGTTTCACGGCTCCCCCTGGGTTAGTGTCCAAGTGTTGCACAAGACACTGAACTGCTGCTTTCCTCTGCAGTGAATAAGGACATTGTGAAGTGCTATATAAATGCACTATTTACCATTTATACTCCATTGTATGACTGTGTCACTCATTTCCTCGCTTATTTTCAGCGAGCAATATGTGGCCTTGAAACAATACATTAAGCTTAAGATTAACTAACATAAAACAGATCTAGTGCACACACTGTATACAATACATGAAGCAAAAAAGAAAAGAAGAGTTAATAATTGTATCTATTCTTATAACAACCACACAGAACAAATGTCACAAGCTTACAAAGCGATGTTATTTTTATATTCAATTCTGAGGTGTCAACTATATGAATAGTTATAATTCCGTGCCCAAAAATGTAACTCTTTGGCTATCTGACACAGACACACACACACACACACACACACACACACACACACACACACACACACACACACACACATTTCACATTTCAAACGTAATAAGACTAGTAAGAATAAAACATAAGATAACTATTTTTAGGATAGGTTTACTCTATTTTGGACTAAGCGTCATATATGATTACAAGACTGGTTATTTTTTAACCATACATACATACATACATGTACATACATACATACATACATACATACATACATACATACATACATGTACATACATACATACATACATACATACATACATACATGTACATACATACATACATACATACATACATACATGTACATACATACATACATAAATACATAGTATGGTCTCGGACCTTGGTTAGGTATGCGGTCTAGTCTAACTTGGACTCAGGGGGGTGGACGCCTCTGCCTTGCATAGTCCCCAGTGAATAGGCAGTTTGCCCGTCACTGGTAACCCCCTTTTTGAATTATTTTTAAATATATGAAGGTATTGCGGGCAGGGATTTTTACAAAAAAGCCCCCCTTTTAAAATACATACACACATACATACCTACATACATACATTTCAGTAGTTTTAGCAGTTTTTAAGGACCCACTTTTAGGCCAGTGCACCAGAGCAAGCTCTTGCCTTTTTTTAAACCCTACCCATTTTAACCAAATACATACATATACATACATACATACATACATACATAGTATATTTCCTTCCACAGATAGCTACTGTATGCTCTGAAGGAACTCAAGGACGCATTATGCACACACACACACACACACACACACACACACACACACACACACACACACACACACACACACACACACACACACACACACACACACACACACACACACACACACACCGAACAACAACAAAACAACAAAAAGGATGTAGGAATATAAAACAATGAGAAAATGTGTGTGTGTGTGTGTGTGTGTGTGTGTGTGTGTGTGTGTGTGTGTGTGTGTGTGTGTGTGTGTGTGTGTGCGTGCGTGTGCATGTGCGTGCGCACGCACGTGCGTGAGAGTGACAGAGATAGAGAGAGAGAGTCTGAGTTCTATTGTGAATGGGAGTTGGTTTCATGTACATGCCTATTCAAAATGCAGCTGGGAAATAGATTGAGCCTAATGCTATGATCACATTGTTTGGTTTTTGAATAATAGCTGTCAGAGCCACGGGATGCGTAGCTAACACCATCACTAGTGCCCAGTATCCCCCTCCTCCGACTCTGTCTTTTTTTTTAAGTCGTCCCCCCCCAAAAAAAATAAAAAAATAAATCCACAATAAATTCTCTCAAGTGTGAAAAAAGTGTCCAGTCTTCATAAGTGCCCAATTGCCCATATACTGTTTAGATAGTTGTGGACTCTGCTCAGTCTCTGCAAAACTGGACACTTTAAAATAGAAATCACTCCCCCTGCTGGAGGCATAAAATATTGCAATGTTGATGTTTGATGATCACAGTTCTACATTGGAGGTCGTCTGGAGAATGGATTGTTTGAACCTCAAATGTTTGGTATTTAAGTAGATCATCATTCCGAGTCAACGGCTGCTTGCTGCACAGTGAATTGGCTTTAGTAATGCATGCCGGAGAGAAAACAAGTCTGATGAGACAGTTCTTGTCTGTTCAGTGTTACAGAGGCTGGTAAAAGGCTAGTTTTCAACTGAGAAAAAAAGCGTTAAATTTTCTGGGGTGCTGAAAATGTGTCATTTTGGTCAAGCGAAAGGGTCATGCGACAAAGTATAAACTATCCATAAGAATAGAGGCTTGGGGAGCAAGGGTCTTTTGTCAAGGTCTAAAATATTGAGATCCGTGGTGTGAGAAAAGGCCCCTGGTCATTAGGAAGCAGCAGCAGCATGAAGACTATGGGAGTGTAGGAGTTGCATGAAGGGCCTAGTATGACTAATGGGTTTGGTCAATGATGCCTTGAACCATATTGTGTATCTATTGTGTTAATGGCCACAGGGTAACACTTCTGACAGGTGCAGCTCATTCCATCAGACTGTGGGGCTATAGTGTTGTAAAGAGTGAGGAATGTCTTTCATTCCGTTTGATGCCTATTAGTAGTTAGTTACTACTAATGTCTATGTCTGTTAATGATTGAAAATGATCTGTGCTGTGAACATTATTTTAAGGATATATATACACACATACTTCATTTTAAACCTTTTAGGCTAGGCAGGCTAATAATGAAACTGGAAAAATGTATAAGAAATAATTTTAGATGATGCCTCACAAACAAAAAGCACCTAGTTTAGTGTATTATGTGTAAACACTAAAAACTGTGTTTCGTTTGAGGGAATTGTACAATGCATGTATTTCTTAGAAAATGTGATTTATTCATTATTATTATTGTCGTTATTATAATTATTGTTATTATAATTATTATTTCATTTTACTTTGAGACTGTTAACTCGATTGAACCTGAAGCAAGTGTCTGACACTCTTCCTTCTTAGTATGAGTGTGCTGTATCCCTTTCCCTGCACTAATTCCAATTTAATTGCCAGTTGCCTCAAGGCACTTCAATAACAGTAACAAATGATTTGATTTAGTGGACCTCATCAGACTGCATTTTAAATGCGACACAGCAACCCCACTTGAATTCCAATGAAGTACTGGCACAGCCCTCTGTTTACTAATGATCCTCCGCTGGAGATGTCTGATTGAATCTGAGTCAGGAGCAATGGGACCTGCTAGCATTGTAAATGATCCACAACCTGAGCAAAGAGAGAAATAAGGACCTCATAATCTCACATTAAAGCTTAACTCTTCAGGACATGCACATTATTAGCAACGCGATTGATTAAGCCATCAGTCTAAACATATCTCGTATGAATTTGCACGCAGGTGCGACCGAGGGTGCTGGGATGGGGTTTTACGAGACGAGACAGCATGCACACCCTGTAGATCAAATGGTGACTGTATGACAGCCAATGGATGGTCTTCATATTGACGTTCTCACTTAAACTACCCTGCCTGCGTCTCCCCATCTGTATTCCTCTCCACACTCTGTGCAACAGGAAAGCAGCCCCAAAGTGATGCCAGGTCACACACAGGATTAAACTGGATTGTGTTTTTTCCCGCAGTCCTGCCTTTAATGGCTTGATATCACTACTTAACATTCTGCACAGAGCACATAGTGTAGGCATCATTTAGGGTGGAGCAGCTATCAGACGCTCTCTGAGCACAGAGACAGAGGACTTCACAGGCGAGAGCTGACTCCTGATGGGGAATGAGGAGAATAATTACACATCTAACACACCAGGAAGAAGCCATTGATTGTGTGATTGGCACGTTCCACATTGTGTTTGAAATTCCTAAAGAAAACAATTACTTTCCGGGTTTAAAATAGAGTGCATTTAAAGACTGTAGTTGAAAGCGCCCATGGACTTTTGGGGAGAGTTAGTCGAGGTAGAAGCACTTTCTCTTTGAAATAAGCCTGTTTTTTTTTTGTTTTTTTTCTCCTTAGAGACTCAGAGAAAGTTGAAGTGACCCAGTTTCACCACTTAAGGCCCTGTCTGCGCACAGTACTGAAATAACTGTGTGTCTCTGTCTTGTGCACTCTCTCCAGGGACTGACATGGCTGTGTTCTGTCTGCTGTGTGCAAAGCGCTTCCAGACCCAGAAGGCCCTGCAGCAGCACATGGAGGTCCATGCAGGCATGCACAGTTACATCTGCAGCCACTGCGAGCGGCCCTTCCCCAGTCACACAACACTCAAAAGACACTTACGCTCTCACACAGGTAAGACAGTGGTGGGGAAAGTACTCACATGTTTTACTCAAGTAAAAGTATCAGTACTGCAATGTAGAAATACTCTGTTACAAGTAAAAGTCCGGAATTAAAAATGTACTTGAGGTAAAGTACAAAAGTATTGGCATCAAAATGTACTTAAAGTACCAAAAGTAAAAGTACTTTTTATGCAAAATGTCCCATTTCATGTTTTCAAATGTATGCAAATCTTTTGAAAATAGCAGATCTACAAGCACACAATGTGTTGCATCACGATGCATTGTGAGCTTGTAGATCGGCTATTTTCAAATGGACCAAAATGTATAGGCCTGAAAGTGGTAATGTATGTTTTTGTAATATCAAAATCTGCAAATCAACTAGTAACTAGTAGTTTTCACATAAATGTAGTTGAGTAAAAGTACAATATTTGGATCTTGAGATGTAGTGGAGTAGAAGTAAAAGTATTGGAAGTTGGAATTACTCAAGTAAAATACAAATACCTCAGAGTTTTACTTAATTACAGTACTTAAGTAAGTTACTTTCCACATGGATCGTTGACCCTGCCGAAGAGCCTTGGCCATACCTTTATATTCACCATCATAATCTGCTGGATCCTGGAGTGATGCACATCCACATGATCCACATGTGATCACTGAATCAGTGGCATCCGAATAGGGCATTATGTTGTTGTACGTTATCTGTCTGAAGGATTCTAGACAATTTGCATCCACTTTCCTGCTTCCCTTTGCCGTCTCTGTGAGATGACTCACCTCTCTGATGACAGCACTGTACTGTTATGGCCTGGGCGACGGCGGGCGTATTTTGGGCAATTTCATCCTGTTTATATTTGGCGTTCTTAGACAGCCTTTGGGCTTCTACAAATTCACGGCTGTCAGTTCTGGTGCAGTTCATACCAAAATGATAGAGGAAACCCAAATAAATATTGAAGGGAAAGCAAATGGAAATGACTTGTCTGCGTGTTTCACCAGGGGTGAGTCTCAGTGCCACAGGAGACGGGGAGATATTTACTGAAAAGATGTCCCCCTTTCTTCTTTTACCTTAAATAACTCTCTCGACTGTCAAGACGGCTTGATGTCTAGACAGGAGAAATACATAATTGATGTGAAGAGACAGAAGTGAAGGGAGTTTCGGCCACGGCTGCGTATCTTGTTTGTCTGCTTCGAAGTAACATTTTGTAAATGTCATCTGCTCCGTATAGTGGCGTGCGCTATTGGGGAGAATCAGCCCGTAATGAGCAGAGCAGTGTATCCTCTGACTTGGTTGTTGCTGTGGACACTGAGATAATGAGGCACATAGGTCATTGGAGATGAGTCCAACCCTCAGCCTAGGAGAGAAATACATTAACTACAGTGTGTGGAAAGACACAGCCACACATGTC
This sequence comes from Protomyctophum parallelum, assembly GCF_964188405.1. Lineage (NCBI taxonomy): Eukaryota > Metazoa > Chordata > Actinopteri > Myctophiformes > Myctophidae > Protomyctophum > Protomyctophum parallelum. The sequence goes on from NC_139706.1 coordinate 24,742,945, forward strand.
TGGGGGACTTTTATTAGCTATTAGCAGACAGCTGGGAGGAGACTCCTTGCATAGTAATGTTAGCGATGTCTGGAAGCACATTGTCCCCACCCCCTGCGACCAAGACTGGCGCTGATGGTTAAGTTATGTAGCATACACGTCATTCTAATGACAATGTTGCTGTTTTATTCCTGGTCATTATAAAGGGTGTGACACTGCTGTGTTTTTCAGGCGATCACCCGTTTGAGTGCGAGTTCTGCGGAACCTGTTTCAGAGACGACGGCACTTTGAGGGGACACAAGCGCATCCACACAGGAGAGAAGCCTTACGAGTGTAACGGCTGTGGCAAGAGGTTCAGCCTCAAGCACCAGCTGGAGACACACTACCGTGTGCACACAGGTCAGAGGGCAAAACCTCCCCACACTACCGTGTACACACAGGTCCTTTTATTTCATTGTTCGACTGTGATGCTTGCCAAAATTAACCGATTTTCAATAGAAACAAAATGCAAAATATTTGTTTTCATTGAAATGTGGCACGATGCTCGCCAATTTATTTTTGGCAAGTGACACACCCGTTATCTAAAAACAAACACGCTCCTCTCTCGCATGCACGCACGCACGCACACACACACACACACACACACATGCAGGTGAACTGAATTAATGCCCGCTAGCATTTATTGAAAAATTAGGATCTAATTCACGCCAGAATATTTCCCAGTTGAGCTCTTATTTTGAAAAGCCACATTTCCAGACTACCGGAAGTGAACATAACCTAGTAAGTAGAACAGGACCCGGGTTCGACTCCCAATCCTGACGGCCTTTACTGCATGTCACCCCCCCCATCTCTCTCACCATTTCCTGTCAGCCTACTGTCTGTCCCTCCATAAAAAAATATATATATACCGTATATTACCAAATAGTAGCCCGGGCCGTTAATATGCAAATCGATTCGGACCCCGGGCTGTTATAAGGAGCCGGGCCGTTATTTGCCATAGGCTGTTATTTATTTTTGCACCGGCCTGCACAAGGCCATTATTTGGTTTCAGTATATACATACAGTAACATACAGTAACATGTAGTGCAAATATAGTTTGGAACTGGTATTACCGTATTAATAATAAAAAAACAAAGCTACAGTAAAAAAAAACTACATACAGTAAAGCGTTTACAAGTATACTGTACAAAACAACATACTAATACTGTACAGGGTTCCTACCGCCATGAAATTCAGTGAATTATTTTTAATTTTAAAATACAGGCATAGAAAAGCTCATTTGGAATTAAAATGTTTGGATATCATTTCATAAATAACAACCTAACAATATAGTTACTTTTTTACATCTGTTCATTTTTCCATGTTGTCTTGCTTGGGGGGATTGATAGCATACAATATCCTAATTAATGCATAGGCCTGGAAATGGGGTAAAAATACATTTGGAAATGTTGTAGAATATGAATTGTTAAAAAAATAATTGGGAACTAAACTTGTGGGACTGTAGCAATCTCAATGCTACCAATACTCATCATCCTCCTCCAATTTAGTGCATCAATATTGTACAAGACCTACAAGCTCAAGCTACAAACGCACCGAGGCTTGACGCATTGTGAGCTTGTAGATCAGCTATTTCTTTGCACACCGGCCACGGCTTTTTGCACCGGTCAGCACCTGGCCATAATTTGGTACATACAGTTCCAATAAACATTGCATGCAATGCATTTTGATTTAATTGTAAGAGGGAGCGTATCAACACACAGGTGTAACCACTACATGTTCTGATTGAGCATGGGGAAGCAGCGGACAAACACATGATTTCATTATAAACTGTAGGCCTACGTACCGGTAGATTTTCACCCAATGAAAATGTACACTTCACGGATTATAGGCCATTTGGAATTAGAACAATCGGTTGAAAATTTACCGAGAATAACACGATTTAAATATCAACTTTTTTGTTGCACCGAGGACTTGTTGCGCCGAGGTGTTTTATAGTACTATACTTGTGAGGACCTGGCTGGCGCACGCCGCACACAATCTTCATCTGCAAGCTCACAAAGCGCTGGAGCTTGGAGCTTGTAGATAGTGATACACGGATGACAATAAACATTACACAGAATATACACCACTTTGCATTAAAGGAGAATTCCATACTAAAAGGCTTTCTTACCTTTCTTTGTAGTTGTTACGTCCCCACCAAAGAGGTCCAGGTGTTATTTTGTGCAAAATCTCCTTATTGGCTATTTCCCCTACCATAAGCCCTAAATGAATTGCATTGAATTGAATGGGAATTGAATGGGGCTATGGGGTGTTGTGCTAATTTGCTTATTTCCATCGCTCAAAATTATAATTTCTTTGTATATATCCTCTCTTCATAATGTAAATAATATCCCAAGCGGCACACTTTACTACTTCTTTCGATGGAAATAAGCGAACTAGCATAACACCCCATAGCCCCATTCAATTCCCATTCAATGCAATGCAATTCATTGAGGGCTTATGGTAGGGAAAATAGCCAATAAGGAGTTTTTGCACAAAAAAACACCTGGACCTCTTTGGTGGGGACGTAACAACTACAAAGAAAGGTAAGAAAGATAAGTAAGCATTCTAGCATGGAATTCTCCTTTAAAACAATTGGTTGTGCATAGGAGGCACTTGTGAAACTATAGCCTAGATTTAGTTTATGGATGTGGAGGAGGACTGGTGTTGCGCTGTTGTGAGGTGATCTTGGCGTGCGGAGATTTGCAAACTCAACAGGTGAACACGCATATAATAATATAAATGAGGGCTGAGGCTGATTAATTTTGCAAATAACGGGTAGAGGAGGGCGGTTATTTGATGGAGACGGTTATTACGCAAAATGGTGTCGGAACTTGGGCCGTTATTTGGTGCTGGGCGGTTATTTGAGCAACGGCTGTTATTTGGTAATATACGGTATATAAAATAAAGGCGAAAGCCACAAAAAAAATCATTAAAAATAAATAAATTTACCTAGATCTACGGCAATGGCGCGGAGGGTGTTAAGAAGTTATTACAGTTAAAGAACATCAAATTGAATCAAAGACTTATTCACCCAAAGCTCAATATTCATACAAAGTTCATGTCATTATGCTCTTCCCTTCCTGAATTGTAAATGTTTTCAGGTGAGAAGCCATTTGAGTGCAAGCTGTGTCACCAGCGTTCACGAGACTACTCGGCTATGATTAAGCACCTGCGCACTCACAACGGAGCATCTCCGTACCAGTGCACCATATGCCAGGACTTCTGCCCCAGCCTGGCGGCCATGCAAAAGCACATGAAGGCCCACAAACCAGAGGACGTGCCCTCAGACTGGAGGATAGAAAAGACTTACCTTTATGTCTGCTATGTCTGAGCGGGACTTAGACCGTAACACACACACACACACACACACACACACACACACAGTACACACGCACATACGCACACACACACGCATGCACACACACATTCAAAGGGGTGTGATTTATTGTGTGTGTGGAAGGGGGTGTTTGTGGATGTGTAGGTATTTATATACTTACATATATACCGGTAGGCATACAAACACACACAAGCAGATACAATTACATGCAAATGCATATACACAACTAAAAAGGCTAGAAAAGAACTAGAAAGACTCATTAGCTCGTGAATCTCCGCCAGGAGGTATGCCCTATACCTCTCTCCATCTTTCTGTCTGTCTGCGGCATGTGATGACAAGGTTTTGGGGATGTGCGTGTAAGAAAAGCCACAGGCAATGGGATATAACAAAGGACTGTTGCATCATTATGGTGCATTCCAAAGTGACAGGCTGTATGGAGAAAAATATTTGGACAGTGAACACACCGAAAAGTAGTGTGGCATATTGTCATCACTAAGACAAACATGACATTACAATGCTGTAGACTAATAATACTTTGCAATACAGTATGTGTGCAGGACGCTCCCATCTCCTCAATGTTCTGTGTAATCTGCAAAGTTTGATTGTTAATTCATTTGGTCAATTTAATCAAATCCAATTTGAAATGTCAGGTTTTGTCAGGCTTTGCAAGTCCTTCGCAATAGGAAGTAAAGAATGCAATGTCAATGACGTTACGGCTACACAAGTTGACAGTCAGTTGTAGGCCTACATGAAACTGAAGAGTATATATATATAGGATGAGATGTATACAGTATACATGTAAGGTGGCAAACCATGCCAGCATATTCTCTGGAATGAGATCTGATGTGTGTTAAAGGCGCTAAAGACGGGCTTAAGAGAGCTCAAACAAAGTTGAATGTGCATGGACATTATACTATGATTTGGGGGTTTGGAGGTACAGTAGGTCATCACATGTTTACAGTATTTTGGTATTAATCTAATGATGACTTGTGCCAGTGTATAATCTCTGCAATTAGGTTGTAACGATACATCCCTTAAAATTGGAGTGCCATTTTTGACATTTCTTTCCACCCTAAAACATGATCATCAGGTCTTATTGGAAAGAAGATCTTTTTCTAAAAAGTGTACAGTATTTGTTAAAATGTCGTTTTAATGACATTTTAACACGCCCACCAGGCATGAACTGGTGGCATGATGGGTGGTGATCCACCTGAACTGAAGCCACAGCTGTATGATAAAGGGGGAGGGGTTAGGGGAGGGGCTGATAGTGTGATGTCACTATTACTGTTTCTTTCATTGGCACGTTTGACTGTCAAGGTGTCAGTCTCCAGGAAGAAACCCTAAATACAAATGGAAGACACCATTGCAAATAACAACCACACCAAGGGGTCTAATGAAGTACTGTCACCTCATAGACACATGGAAAATTGGAAAAAGTACTAAAATCACGGCACTCCATCTTTAAGGATGTACATGTGGGAGAGGAGCACTATAGTTGGCTAGTTATGTAGTAATATAGATCCCATATGCTGGACAGGCAGGAACCTGATTGGTGTGTGCCAGTCCCATAGCCTTGAGGGACAATAATTGCTCTGCTCTGATTATTAATATACAAACATTACATGGTTGTCTTTGACCAATCTGGGGGGGGGGGGGGGGGGGGCGGGAGTGTGTGTGTGTGTGTGTGTGTGTGTGTGTGTGTGTGTGTGTGTGTGTGTGCGTGTGTGTGTGTGTGTGTGTGCGTGCGTGCGTATATATATATATATATATGGCAATGTGCACAAGAAATATGATGCTGAATTCTGATATACAGTATTATGTGAGGACAGACACACAGACAGGGTTCATCTCCTGGCGGAGATAATAAATAAACACACACACACACACACACACACACACACACACACACACACACACACACACACACACACACTTTTAGCTGTATCTCTAATGAATATGATCAGAGTCAATGCCACAATGGTCATAGTTTCTGACATATAAATGTAGCAGCAGCTTCACAAGAGAGTGCTAAAGTATTAAACCTGGTCCTCTGCGATCGTTAAGAGTAGAGGCTGAAAAACAATTCCACCAAGACTTGATTAAAATAAGTGACATTTCCTTCCTTAATCTCCTGTGCATTTTTCTGCTGTTGAGTTTGAAGTTGTTTATTTTCTGCATGTTTTACTTGAATGACAGCCATGTTTTGACCTCATATGCTTGATCTCATTAACTGCCTTTTTTTCTTGCAGTGGGTGTATTTTCTTTCTGGGTGTTGTTTTCTTTATTTTTTTTTTCAGGTAGTACGCTCACACAAGATTGCAGTCTATTGCAATATAACAGGTCTTGCTATTTATATCTTGAGTTTTGTTACCAAATAATTATGTGCTGATTTTCATCACCCAGGCTGTGTCTCTTGGGTTGTTTTGTAGTAGAGCAAGCTCTACCATACCTCTCACGTTTTCCTTGTTCAAGCCTACTGTATTATGTTTAAATTTCAACACATACGCAGCAAAGTGTATTTAAGGAGTCAAAATTCAAAGAGCCCCAATCTGGCTAGATGTTTTTAAATCATTAACTATATATGTCTTATCACGGAAGCAGAAGTTTCTATGAGATAGACTTGAGGAAAATGTGAAAACAAAATGTTTATTTTTTTTCTTCTATTTTATTTGTATTTTTACAAACATTAAAGAAAATTCTGACATGGAATGACTATAAGCAGGTCATTGTCAGTTGTAGTGTAGCTGTTATGTACAAACTGTCATGGTATCTTATCCTTCATGTGAGCCTAACATAGGCCTTATAGTTTTAAATATGTTGTATTTTTGTATTACAGTAATTTGCAATGTGTTTACATTTGGTATGATTTGAGAAACATCTTAATGTGTGTTTTATAAGTCTCTTATTTGATTGAGATCCCTCCCGTGTGCCTCTTTTATAAATAGAGCATTGATGTGCTTGAGTACATGGGTTCGTGCTGTTGGTAGATGTTTCTGGGTGTTTGTTTATTGTTAATTAAAGATAGACTGCCATGTAGATTCATTGTCTGAACATTGCAACTTGGAGGCAACATACTGTGATAGTGAGTGATACTCTGATGCAAGTTCCAAGCAATTTTGTTGTAAAAGTATAGACGCTTCTCTCAAAAATATTCCCTTCAAAGTGACATTGGACTGAGACATTAGGATGAATAGTAAAATCCTCTGTGTTAATTTAACTCTGAATAGTGTACAAGAAGAGCGGTTCCATTTGTGCACTCTTTGGAGTTAAATTAAGGATTTTACTTTGTATGACAAACCTTGGCATCTATGGGCATTTCTAATGCCTTCTGAAATAGCCAACAACGCTCAGTGCCATCAAAACACATTTCAATGTATCTATTCTACATGAACATGCACTATAAATGGAATTCCTCGGTGGACCAAAAGAAACAGAGCACTTTTGTTGAAAATATGTTTTCTTTGATCTTTCTATGTTGTGATAATGCAGATGTCCTTTTATTTGATGTGTTCTTGAAGGATGTGATTAGCGTCGTTTAGATTATGTCTGTCTACCTCAGGACCAGATCAAGGCTTGAGCTGGTATCCAATCAGGGTTGTTCTTCTTGCCATGTGTGCAGTAAAATCCCTCTTCATTACAGCTTTGTAACAGTGTGTGAAAGTGTTTTCTCAGTGTGAATTCAGGCACAACTCTGTACGCGCCAGTGTTCTGTGGCATGGTAAAAAAAAATGAATAAAACAATTTACTATTTTATGCTCCTTTTTATCTTTGCTTGTTGCTTCAGTTTTAGGACAGTCATGCATTATGCAGTCTTCATCCTCAAGGCTTGAGAGTCAAGACCCAAAGAAGGGAAAGGGACAGCTTCTCTTTACAATAATGTCCCTGGGCTCAAACATCTTATAGTATAATCATATTGTATAGTACCTCTGAGGACAGCAGCGCATTAAATGCAGGGGTCATCCCTGTTCCTCAGGTTCTATGTTCCCCAGGTTCTATGTCCCCCACTCCCCCCGCCCCCCAAAAAGGTTCTATGTTCCCCGCTCAACCAAAAAGAGGTTCTATGTCCCCACTCAAAAATGTTCCCCATTATGGCTCTGCACTCAACCAAAAAAGGTTCTACAGTATGTTCCCCACTCAACCATAGGAGGTGGCTGGACAGTTCAGAAGTCTGCCTACCAGTGACATCATCGACAGGGTTTTCTATTCATGGAAAGTCATTAAGGAAGGCATTGTTCTCACGATAATACAAATACTGTTTGATTGATTGAATAGTTTGTTAGACAGAGATGTAAAAAAAAGTACAGTCAAACATTTAGTCCAAAAGGGATGGCACCAAAAAAACACATCCTCGTTTCCATTTAGGCCCTATGCAATCAATTCATAGACATGACATGAAGAATAACGACAAAATTCAATATCATCACAGGAAACAATAAAATACTATGTACAGAGTGGGGGGGGGGTCCACCTTAGGGAGAAGTGATCATTTCCTCTTCCTTAATTGGGCCTGCTGAAAGGTGGATCAGGCCTGTTTTAAAAGTGATCTGTTTTGAGGGAGGCCAATAGGCCAATAGTCTTAATCTTGTCTCAATCTTGTCATCTGGATCTTTTTTAGCCACCTTGAACAAATCATCTATAAATCAGAGATGGTCGCTTGTAAAAAAAAATGGCTTTGATGCTATCATAGATTAGATATAGTTATTCAAATCCTTCTATGGACCAGAGCTAACTCTCCCCATGTATAGAAAACCCCACCACTCTAGCTGAGAGTGGGGCGGAGCAGTAGCAGGTTGCCGGTTGGTGGTGTGGGCAGGGCCAATAATCTGCACACCTGATGGATGTATAGGCCTAACTAGGCAGCATACAAACATTTGTCCCTCACTTTGCTTGCAGCACCACAACTCCTATGTGCCTGTATACTGATGCATTAATGTAAGTCTGCCTTTCCTATTTACCAGAATGCCCTCTGAATATCCTACTTGTTAATCCTATGTTTCTTACTGTGTCTAATTACGCCTGACTTATCCTCATTATTGACTGTTACTTATTTATTTCTCTTGCCAGTCAAAATCATCACCCATCATCCGTCATTCACCATTGCCATCATTGTATCTGCAAAGACTGAATAAATCTCTGTGACATGTCAATACTGTCCATGCTCTAATAGGCATGCTGGTGTAGATCGGTGCAAAGGTACATATAGCCAGCACCCTCCTCTCACTAGCTAGAGAGAATATTTCACCATGCCTTTGGCCTGGTGGAGACAAATGGCGGTTAGCCTATAGGTCAGGGGTCCTCAACTAGAAATGATGAAGGTCCACAAATATTTTTTTGAATAAGACCGAGGTCCGGTCCCATGCACGGCGTCCATCGGAGAGCGGGGCTCTATGCCTGTTTAGTATGGTCAAGCCAAGCTTATACAAATCAGATCCCCTTCCAACCAACCAATAATGGGGTGCAGAGTGCAGGCCCGGAGTGGAACTCCAAATCCAAATCACACTGCGCGTGTGAATTTTGGGGGCCCTTGGGGGACATTTTGGGGGCCTTTGCAGCAATTTCACATGAGAAATGTACCATCTGATGTTATTTATATTATTAACTTCTTCCCTCCATTAACATAAGACACACAATGTAGTTGTGCTGCAGCAACACTGCCTGAATTGAATTAAAATTGACTGTGGCTGGCCTGGCCTGAGCTTAGGAGAGATTTTTTTTGCTGGCCTGACCTGATGCAAAAAAAACAAAAAAAAACATAATTTTTTTTATTTTGTTTTTGCCTAGGGTCCGCAGAGAGGTGGTCCGCAGTCCGGTCGTGGACCGCGGTCCGCCAGTTGAGGACCCCTGCTATAGGTTAATAGGCTGCAGTACCCAAAATGGACCCTATGTGGTAGTGAATTATTACTGTACTTATTACAATCAGTAATTTGTAAGATTAAAAAAAAAGTAGTGTAAAAGAAAATGATGCTTCTGAGCCCAGTAGCTCATGCCACAAACCGATCCAGTCCCTTGGGGATGTCATCTGTGATGCTGAGTGGCATCCAACTGGAGCCATTCCATGCAAGGTTGTAACCTGGCAGTACTGCCCCAGATGAAGCTACATGTGCAGTTTGTGAATGAAGATTAGACACACTACATCTGGCCTGTCTCTTTGTGACCCAATCGGGGTGATCAAATCCCGACTTACGTCCCAGTAGCTACCCTCGATCAGTCCCATTAGGGCAAGACCAGGGCCACACAATCCGTTGGAACTACTCCGGAACTACTCTGCCAGGACTGGGATGTACGATTCTGGCGCATGGAAGGACTAGGCTCTGTGGGTTGACTCCTGTCCGGGCCCCTCCTACGTCTCACCAGGTCCACTCCTGCTCTCACCAGGTCCAGGACCTGTGCGTTGCACCAGACTCCCAGCACCAGACACTTCATTCAGGAGTGGTAGATTCTTGAGCCACAATGGTTCTGCAGTCTCCACCTGAGCACCGGTGGTACTGCAGGCTCCGCTTGCGGCTTGAATGGCCCTCCCAAAGGTCTCACCAAGGGTTTGTTGGGCTTCCTCCTCACGGATGACACAGGTTGGGGTGCCAACCCATACTGCTCCCAGGTGCCATCTACATTCCGGCTGTAGATTATTGCCAAATATAAAATGCATTGCCTATGTAAGATTTTTTATTTTTTAAATCAAATATTTTGTCCCATAATTTTGTAACCCTTTTTTTTCCACCCGTGCCAATTGCCTAAACTGTAATCCTGGGCGCTACTCTACCTCTGCCAACCTGGGGAGAGTACAGAACTGAGCCCCTTTTTTTACACAGTAAGTCGACAGGAAATGAGGAGAGAGATGTGGGGAAGAAAGACACACAGCAAAGTTTGTCTGGATCGGGACTGGCGACACTTTGTCAGGCTAGATTACCAGCCTATAGGTGCCTGGAACATTAGGCCGGCACAGGCCTACTGGATGTTTTTTTGTGTGGGTACCTACTCTAGGGGACACAGGGAGAACATGCAAACTACACACAGAAAGGCCCTTTTGCCAACCCCAGCTAGGGTATGGGCGCTGATGACGCAGAGGAGAGAACATGCCCAGGCTTGAATCGAACCTGGGACCTTCTAGCTGTGAGGTGACAATGCTACCGCCACCATGCCCCTATGTAAAAATAAGAATAAATGGATCGTACAGTACAAGCAGATTGTTTTTCATGGTGTTTGGAGCATGTTTACCACTGTGTGTGAGAGCGCAGGCCAGAGAGAACTTAATTGTTATCATTGATAAGCAATATGTCATCCCACTGAGCAATAGTCTGCTATTAGACGTCTAAAAATGGGTTAACTGGTTTAAAAATGTTTATTAGCGGTCTAAACTTAGCTTAGATGTTGATTAGCAGTTTTTTTAACATCTATAGTATAGATGTTGAAACGACATTGTTTCAACGTCTAATTAGTAATCTAAGCCTAAAAGAAACTTTCATTTTTAGACCATTTATAATCCATATTTAGACGTTTAGACGTATTTTAGGCATCTAATAGCCTGAATAATGCTCAGTGGGATGAGACTGAACGAATGCACAATCCTACACACCTGTACTTCACAGACACCAGGATACTGTTCATGATACTGACACCAGGATATTGACCAGTTAGCAGCTCGCAAGATGGCAGCGGTGTGCATAAGGTCAATTGCAATTTGCTGTACTCTGTTGTCAACCCTAGTGGGCAGGGGTGAGATAGGTTCTGGGAGTAAGGCCAAGTCATATAGCCTGACCAGTTTGTTTTGGGAAGTCTGGAGCCGCTTGTTTTAATTAAGCGGTGCTGTGGTACCAAGAGCAGAGGTGCATGCATAGTCGAAGAAACCTTGTATGTTAGTTAGGGTCTTCAAGGTGTTTTTGTTGACCAGTGAGGAGATCCTGTACACTACAGGAATCTTGTTCTTTGGTTGACTTTTTTTTATTACATTGGTGGCCATTTTATCACCAGAAAGATTTGCCTTCAGGATAGAACCTAGGTATAGGTAATTTCATCTTTATATGTAATATTGTCACCCACTTTACTGTAAGCCGTCAGCCTTGCTGAGATTACTATTTGATCAAAAGAGAATGGATTCAGTTTTTCCCTGGTGTAAGGATAGTTTATCAGTCGAGCCAGGTGCAGATTCTACTGAGTTCAGACTTCAGAGCTGAGGGCCTTTTCAACCTGCAGTTTGTTCCTGTCTGAGACCAGAAGTGCAGAGTCATCCGCGATCAGGAACAAGTTCCAGTCACTGTTGTGATTTGGATGACCATCTACTGTATAAGGTCTCTAGAAATCCCCATCTAAACCTTGGGGTGGTGGATTAGGATCAGTCGAATCGCAGGCACGGGGAACATATGCCAACACAATGAAGTATTACACATATCTTCTGAAGTTTATTACACACACAGCAAATTAGGCTATATACAGTAAGAACAGTGGATCTATGACAGCCCTAGCAAATTATGGAAACAAAGAATGAGCAGGAACAAGCATGCATCTCATATCATATTGCACATACAGTCAGTCCCTCCGATACAGTAGTAGTGGACAATCATCGTGTTATCAATATGCTTATGCAGATAAGTGTTTTGTCACTGAGTCAGGCAGCTGAGGTCATGAATCATAACAGTGATCCAGATGATGTCATGTCGTTTACATGGTATCAGGTACGGTCGCTCGATCCTAAACCATCTCGCCCCTCAATCTTTTCCGCCGACCGCTCGGTTCTTGAGAATAAGGTTAAAAATAAGTTTAGGTTCACCAGAGCCAGAGCCATAGAGTATAAGCCAGAGTTACGACATTGAGGAGGCAGAAAACAGCCTGGTCACGTGGTTCATGTACTCGCACGAGCCCATAGACTCCAATGCATTCCGTAAACTGGCTCCATTATCGGTCAGGCTCTACTTCTCGTATCTCGATCATAGACTGTAAAAAATATGGACAAAGCGTTCTCCGGGTCTGATATGGACGTAAGATGAAGCCTGTCAGTAAATCGCCAACTTTCTAGATCCGTTTGGGCCCAGCTGGCCATTGGCTGGCCAGACAACGAGGCGGGACTTCCCCCCTTCTTCTTCGTTTTTATTTTGACTCGAGTGGGGGGTGGATCCCGATCATAGACTGTAACGGTAGCCATGCCCCTCCGAACATACTCGACTTTATGGTCATTTCTTTAATAAATGGGACCATAATTTTCCAAAAAGAATATTATGACATGAGAAATGAGACTTTAAACTAATGACTGGAAGCAGAAAGTATTCATGACAATGTTTATTAAGGCAATACAGTCTAGGTGAAGTTGGGCCCAAATACATGGACTTCTATGGGGTTTTTGGGGCCCAATGACAGCGCCACAACAGGCCATTATATGAACTTTCAGGAAGTCAGGATTTCCTACTGACTTCACACAAATCCAGCCTCACTGCCCCCCTGATCTGGATTTCCCCTGCTACTCCCAAATGTAATCTGACAAACTTCAGGTGTCAACCGGCAAGTCTTCTCTAACAGCAGGTAAAAACACAGATGGATTGTGAACTGTATGAGTTTTAGGAAACTTAAACGGTGCCCTGGCCCCTACCCATTTCAAATCCTGAATGTGCAAAATAATGATGATCTGCTCTTTAATCCCACCTCACCTTCAATCCGAAGCCTCGCTCAGTAGAGTAGCAGATTGAATGGGAGCCAGCGCTAATGTAATCTCCTCCGTTTAATTAGAGTGAGCATGGTGGGCAGATAAAGCAAACCACATTACCCATCATCTGGCAGGGTGCAGCTCTTCTCTTACCCACCCTCGCCATCGTTAGGCTGTACAAGACAAGATACAAACGTACATGCCAGCTATTTATTCATCCTGCATGTCAAACTCGATATGAACGCTTCGACCTGCCTCTAATACTGTATTCTGATGCATTATTGCATTAAAACCTTACTGGGTAATTTCCCTGCTGGTCACTACCATCATTGCAGGTCTTCCGTTCATTCTTGTATACTTCCCAGGAGCTCTTAATTGATCCCTGAACTTCAAAGTGGTTAATTGTGTCAAATGCGTTCTGTGCTCGTGCATCAAAGACAGCAATCACTTTGGTAGCTGTCAGAGAAGGGAGGGGGGAGAGGGCAGTGACACAGATCTACAGATCTGCAGCAACTAACCAGATGACATCATTTTGCCGGGAAAGATCCACTTTCAATAGAATAGAACATTTAGAAAAGGATTTACGTGGTGAAATTCATGGATTGATTGAATACTTTATTGGCAGAAATGTAAACAGTACAGAGTAAGGTAAAACACACGTCCAAAGGGATCACCGAAAAAAGTCCTTGCAGTCTTGTTTCCATTCAGGTCCTGGTCCTAATCATACTCAATTCACAATCATGACATTAAAAATAACAAAGAATAAAAAATATTAAAAAATATGAATTAAAATGTACAGGTTGAGGAAAAATGAAGGGAGTTGTGAGACTTTTGTCAGCCAATAATTATATCAAATTGAACTTACTTTTACGTTTATACTTTGTTGTATGACAGTGTCGCCTGCCGAAAACAGCAGATATAGAAGCTCACAAAAGCACATCTGCAATGCATAATACGCTTTGTGAGCTTGTAGATTTTCAGCACGTACGGTACATCACCATCACACGACAGAGCAAATTGAACAGTGCAATGAATACAAAAGTACATGCAATTGCCATTGCATAAAACACTATTATATACGGTCCTCTACAGGTGTTGTAATATGGTGTCAGATAATTTGCGATTAACAATTGAATAGTTTTTTTGGCATTATAAATAAAATGTACGTACACTTCTGTTTGGCTTTTAGGCTCCGCACACAAACATTCCACATAGGGCAGATCTAGATATAACAAATAACTACAAAGTTTTATACAGTGTGTGCATGTAGATATACTATTTCCGCTATTTTTGAAAAATGCTTGAATCTACATTAACATTTTTTCAACATGGAAACGATTATGATAATTATGACGATTATGCAAAATAATTGTGATTATCTCAAATGATTGTGATTAGGCTATTATGTAGCCTATGTATGTAAGTGTGACAGGCCTGGATGTGACAGTATGTTCAGCTGAATGACTATTGGCGCTTTCAAAAGATAATTAGTGGATGTGATGAACCAACAGGTGTTCATTTCACTAAGCTAGAAAATACTAACCAGTAAGACGCCCTTAGGGGCCAGAAGCTGAAACTACACGTCAGTGTGCCAATGACCCCTTTTTTATGCGGCACGTGCTAATAAAAAGTATTTAAAATATTGCTTTGATGCTCATATTATCCTTAGGAAGTAGTAAGTTCATTTTTATTAGCATAGGGCATACATTCCATAGGGCTATGACATTCCATGAGAGAAAAGTACTGCCGTAGCAGCTACCCGCAGCACTCCAGGTTCAAACAAAATCCTTCTAGGTGCAAGGCTCGAAGATATAATAAATACCATAAATAGAGACTTCTTATTGATACTGTGTAAGATGATAACGGTTGACACCTGTGTACAATGCCTGTTGATTGTATAATCTCATACATAAAATACCACACTTCCTGTTGTCTTGTCACAACGCTGAGGAAGGCCATACAAAAAGACGTACGTTTTCATTCTCAAAAATAGTGTCCCATAGGGTTAGTTTCAAAGTCCAGCAAAAAGGTAATGGAAATGATTTGAGTCATTTTAAAAAATCCACCTGTTGGTAAAATAAAATAAACATGAAATAAAAATGGGGCGAGATATCCGTGCTTTGGGGCGAGATAACCACGCTGTGGGGCGAGATATCCACGCTTTGGGGGCGAGCTATCCACGGCTTGGGGCGAGCCGTCTTCACTTTTTGCGAGGGCGAGTTGGCAATGGGGCGGGATGACCTGTTAACAGTGTTTCAATATTTTTATTTAACAGAAAAGGACATGGACAATACATGAACACATATAGCACATAACACACTTAACCCATTATGGGTGGGAACCCCCTTCTGTAACAGTTATTAAGCACTTAAGGTTCTCAGAAAACTTAGATCAAGATCTAGAAGACATTCATAAGATCAACCATAGTCCCAAATGGGTTAACGGTACAATAACAGGACATAAAAACAAAAACAAAAAATATATACAAATCATAAAATACATAATACAAAATACATAATACCATAAGGACATACTGTAAGGACATAAGGACACAAGTATACAAATCATAAAATACCTATTCACACAAAATTATAAGTATAATAAACATCACAATATAGCTACCACCATCATCTCTTGGTTTAACCTTTATAAAAGGTGCATGTGATTTACATCCACATAATGATATTCGTTGTTTCATACTCGCCACCAGATGGAGGCATACACCAGGAATAAAGTAGAAATTAGACCATACGTTTTAACTGTGTCTAAAAATCCAACACAACACCAATCACACCTTGGAAAGCATGAGTGTCTATTTCAAACAAAGTGTTTTTTAACTGGGGGGGGGGGGGGGGTCATATTTTGACAGCAGGAATTGCCTGTCATAATTTGACCCCCCAGTAGGATGTATTAGGATGTTGATATTCATTCATCAGCCTCCCCACTCACAGGTAGTACCCCCCCAGAGAGGACGTATAGTGCCTTTTAGTCCTACTCCTCCTCCCAGCCAACACTCCCCACTGACAGGTAGTTTCCCAAAAGGGCATGTGAGCTCAAACCCACAATTCAACATTTTGGTTTTAAGATGTTGATAATATTCACACCTTGGAAAGCACGAGTGTCTATTTCAAACAAAGTGTTTTTTGACTGGGGGGGGTCATATTTTGACAGCAGGTCAAAGTATTAGGATGTATTTGGAAGTTGATATTCATATTCATCAGCCAACACTCCCCCCCCCCCCCCCCCCCCCACCCAGAGAGGACGTATAGGGCCTTAGTCCTACTCCTCCTTCCAGCCAACACTCCCCACTGACTGTATATTGATAGCGTTTAGATAGATATAGTGTTTACATATAGTGTTTACATATAGATATAGTGTTTAGATATATATATATATATATATATATATATAGTGTTTAGATATAGATATAGTGTTTAGATATAGATAGTGTTTAGATAGTGTTTAGATATAGATGTAGTGTTTAGATATAGATGTAGTGTTTAGATATAGTGTTTAGATATAGTGTTTAGATATAGATATAGTGTTTAGATATCCCAGCTAACATGTCCATCTGGGCCCAATTGGGTTTTGACATGGGCTATGGGCATGGGTTCCAAGTGGGCCGTGCACCCAGTTTTCACAAAGGGCCCACCCGTGTTAGCCCATATGGGCTTACGTGGGTTTCTAACTCGGTCTTAGGTGGTATCCAAATGGGCCATTTTATTTCAGAACCATGTGTGCGCCACCTGTGTTTGCCTATATGGGTTTGAACTGGGATCTGATTGGGCCTTAAGTGGGTACCAGCTGGGCGAATTATATGTGACCCATGTATGCCACACTTGTGTCCGCCCTCATTGTCTTCCGTCCTGTTTCTGTTGTCACCTGCTGTCGATTGTTCATTCCTACAGATAAGATGCAGTGCGCCACATTGGCGGTGTTTACAGTTTTCTGTAGTAGTTTCTTCAAGTGTTCAAACTTTATGACTGGATAGCACTCGATCTGTAGAGTCCTACATTACTATCTCCTACGATCAAGGGTTAGGGTTAGGGTACTGTCAGTGATGGGCAAGCTACTTGGAAAATGTAGTAAGCTACACTACCAGTTACTCTCTATTAAATATAGCTAAACTACAACGAAGCTATCCCCAGATGATTGTAGCAAGCTACACTATAAGCTACATGGCAAAAGTAGCTAGCTACATGGACACTACTTTTTTTTAAAATATTTTTTATCAACTTAATGATCAAGTTTCCACCGAACAAATAGCCTAATAGGCAGGCAAAAATGCTGAGTTTGATTGTTTATTAAAAAACAAACAGGAAACAAGCCCTCTGTCTGGCTTTTGGTGTCAACTTTTTCACATTTACTTGTATTAATGTACCTTGCGGTGTCAGGAGCCGGCTGATTCATGTGTTCAGTGTTGGGAAAGTTCTTTTTTTTATTAACTATAGTTCAGTTCACAGTTAATTTTTTTAAAGGAACTAATTCAGTTCATAATTCAACATTTTGAACTAAAGTTCATGGTTCCAAAAAATGAACGATTTTAGTTATTATTATTTTATTTTTTTTATTATTATTATTGCCACAGCCTAGCCATTTGCACACCAGCTGAGACATAATTTAGACTAGAGAATGCTAGTCTCTCAAGACAGACTGTTGCCTCGATAGGCACTGTTTTACCGAATATTTGAGGATGGGATACTCAGATTGAGATAATGCTGACAGGCACTTAAATGAGATGTTAATATTATAATATTAATATTACTAGTTTTATTTCTAAGTCTACCTACAGGACATATGTCCTGTAGGTAGACTTAGAAATAAAACTAGTGTTGACTAATCAATACAAGTGGCTCTTATTTTGATGGGGCAGTTTCTGCACAAGAAGTCCGTTTGACTTGTAAACAAGCTACGATGAATGAGCTGTCAAAGTACTATAGTCGCTAAACCACGTTAGCGATCACATTTTTCAATATGAAAACTTTCACTTAGACAATAATGTAGGTTACACACGCTGGAATTAAACATGGAACCTGCAGGCAGCATTAGGTGAGTAATTCATTGTGTTGTGCTAGAGATAAAAGGACAGCTGCTGCGTGGGATCCTCTTGCTTAACAACATAACTGTGTCAGACTCATCTTATCTAAACCAACCAATCATGGATTTTTTTCCAGGGATTTTTTCCCCCCACAAAACTTTATTTAACAGTCAATTTGTAACGTATAGCTTTTGTTGAAAGCTACGTCACTACTTGGGTCTAAAAATAGCTACACTACAAAAAACGCTACTTGGTTCAAAAGGAGTGAAGCTACCATCAAGCTACTGATAAATGTAGTTAAGCTATGTAGCTTCGCTACTTGTAGCTAGCTACTGCCCAACACTGGGTACTGTAGCATGCCGTTTTTCATCACTCCGACACCATGGACTATAGCCCATGGTCTGGAAGTGATTTTGTCTTTTTTCAAATCCTCGTTTTGACCATGGATTATAGCCGGGTTAGGGTTAGGTTCCACAGGCTAATAAAGTGTACATTTGGGGGTCCTTGACAAGAAAAGGTTTGGGAACCACTGTTGTAGAGGGTCTATAGAATAGATAGATGTTGATAGTATTAAATGGAGTTGGAACAACAGATGTTCAGGAGGCGGAGGAACACACCTTGACCATACCTTCACGCCATCCTCCGCCCTCCAGGCCAATCTACCTGAGCCTACTTATACCCGCCCCAGACAACCCAGCATCCTCTATGCTTTTCGTATCCCGCCACCATCCCCATCACCACCACAGGATCAGCAGCATCTCCACTGCTCCATCTCCTCCATCTCTCCTCACCTCCTCCCTTCCTCACAGTTCCCACGGGGGGATCACGCCTCCACGTGTACCGCAGGCTGACCGCCACACGACCCCCTCCCCAAAGACTTCAGGGTCAGCTCGTATTCTGAGCTGGCTGGCTCGCCAGCCCGGCTGGTTCTGTTGCTGCAAGGCAGGGCGGGCAGACCGGGCCAGGCAGACAGAGAGCCAGGCCTCGAGAGAGGACTGGTTGAGCTGACTGAGCAAGGCTGGTATGGCTGCAATGGCTGACTGCAAGGGCTGATGTGCACTGGCTTGGCAGCCTGACTTCTCTACACTGGCTGACTGGCGGAGCTGGCTGGCTGCGTTGACTGACTGGGCGGGCTTGCTGTCTAGCTGGCTTGCTGGGCTCCCTGAGGGAAGCTTTGGGATGGATCTCTAGGGGCATCGGCTTGTGTTGAGCCTTCCAACGGCGTCTACCTTGATCTCCGTCCTAAGAAAAAAAGACAGAAAAAGAAAGACACACACAAACTCAACTATGCTGTTGTTGAGGAGGCTTTTCCTGACCATTGTGCAGTGTTGGACAGTGTCATAGGCAGCAGAGAGATCTCTGAATGCTGCTCCGGTTATTTGTTTCCCCTCAAACCCATCCTCAATGTGTTGGATGAGGTTGAGCTCTGTCCAGCACAGGAGCGGCCCGGGACGGAAACCAGCTTGGTCTTTAGTCAGCTTGGTGTCTATGAGTGGCAACGAGGCGTTGGAGTAGAAGCCTCTCTTGTACAGATGCAGAGGAGGGAAATGGGTCGGTAGCTCTTTGGGGATGATGGGTCTTTGCCAGGTTTGGGGATTGCAACCACTTTGGCCTTTCTCCAGACAGAAGGGATGGTTTTCTGTGCCATGCATGTATTCAGTATCCCCACGAGCCAGGTGTTTGCGTTAGGTCCCAGGTGCTGTATCATTTTTCTGCCAGTATGTCATCAATCCCTGGGTTTCAACTTTCCCATTGCAGTTTTGAGTTATTCGAGGTCGAAGGGTTTGGTTTGAGGGCTGGCTGATTGTGGTTGGTCTGATACCACTGTGCGATGGTATTCTCCTGTGGCTCGGCGGCTGTGTTGGTTACGACTGTTGGCCACCAGTTGTGATGCAACAGAGTTCGCTGTGATCGTTGTGAATTATGGGTGGCTCCCTGAGGTCCCTGATCCCCATGGGGTCCAACAGTGGTCATTGAAGCGTGCACACACGCACGCACACATGCACCTACACACGCACACTCGCACAGGCGCACAAATGTAACTCTGAGAGTGTAACACATGTAACCAAATGGACCCTTACAGGTCTGTCATTCTTAGAGTGTAACACATGTAACCAAATGGACCATCCATTACATGTCTGTAACTCTGGGAGTGTAACACATGTAACCAAATGGACCCTTACAGGTCTGTCATTCTGAGAGTGTAACACATGTGACCAAATTGACCCTTACAGGTCCAACACTGGTTATCGAAGTGTGTACACACGCACGCACGCACGCACGTGTAACCAAATGGATCCTTACAGATCCAACACAGTTTTTTGTTAATCATCGAATGAAATGTGGGAGGTTGGCAAGAGAAAGTTTAAAAAATCAAAGCAAAGGTAATTCGAAAATGTTATTTTTGTGATTTTGTGTTTCTCTTCTTTATATATTACTTTACTGTTGAAATATAAAATTTACATTTCAACGAAAGGACCTGTAAAGGACAACACAAAAACTAAGGCACTGGTGTCGTACTTCTGGTTTACCGGAACGGGGTTCAACTCCCTGCAGTGCCCTGCTCAATGTGTTGTATTTACATGGTTCATTGGTCCATGGTCTCAGAGGTCATTGAGTGGCACGCTATAGTGCACAATTCTTCATAATTGTTGAGGATTTAAAAAAAGGTGAAAATCAAGGAATAGCGAAGGGCTATAGTCCATGGTGTCGGACTGCATACTGGTCAAGGTAATTTATACTGGTCAAGGTCATTTATACTGATCAAGGTCATTTATACTGGTGAAGGTCATTTATACTGGTGAAGGTCATTTATACTTGTCAAGGTCATTAGTCCATGGTCTCGGAGGGCATACAATAGTATGTTGTTTTTTACGATTTCGGAGGATTTGAAAAAAAAGGTGAAAATCGCGGAAAAGAGAAAGGCTATAGTCCATGGTCACGGACCGCATACTGGTCAAGGTCATTTATACTGGTCAAGGTGATTTATACTGGTCAAGGTCATTTATACTTGTCAAGGTAATTTATACTGGTCAAGGTCATTTATTAATCTTATGAAGGTCATTGATTGATTGATTTATTTATTAACAGTTTGTCGAATTACAGTACATTTGAAGCACAAACTCAATACTAAAAAGTTCCAGCATGTGTCTCCACAGTAAGCTGAATAATAAAAAGTGTGAATGGAGTTTCTAGGTGAAAGTGATTTTTGAGGTGCCAATGTCTGCCATTGTGCCCCATTGTAAATTTGAAAGCACTATATTTCTAAAACTATGAAACATTTCAAATATTCCTTTTCAGGCAAACATGTCCACCGTAAGATGAACCTAAGTAGGCTAGAATGGGGTTGCTAGGTGTAAGTATGTAGGCTTCTCTGTTGTTAACAAAACATGCTAATGTTTCTCATCCTCTGCTATACTTTTAAGTATGTTGCGGTAGAGAGAACGACGTTTTTCATCATTTTTGAGGATTTGAAAAAAATGAAAAAAATGAAAAAAATGGGTTATAGCCCATCGTTTTTTGAATTTTTGATTTCTTTTTTTAACCTCGTTTTTCATCATTTTGACCATGGGCTATGGCCCATACCGTACGGCATACTATAGCACGCCGTTTTTCATCATTTTTGAGGATTTAAAAAAAATGGAAAAAAAATGAAAAACATTGTTTTTTGAATTTTTGATTTTTTTTTAATCCTCGTTTTTCATCATTTTTGACCATCCCACTGAGCAATAGCCGTGCATCTAAAAATGGGATAAAAAATGTCTAAAAATAGACGTCTAAAAATAGACATCTAAAACACGTCTATTTTTAGACGTGTTTTAGACGTCTATTTTTAGACGTTTTTTAATCATTTTTGACCATCCCACTGAGCAATTAGACGTGCATCTAAAAATGGGATAATTTTTTTCAAAAAATAGGCGTCTAAAAAACGTCTAAAAATAGACGTCTAAAACACGTCTATTTTATCCTCGTTTTTCATCATTTTTGACCATGGGCTATAGCCCATACCGTACGGCATACTATAGCATGCAGTTTTTCATCATTTTTGAGGATTTGAAAAAAATGGGGGAAAAAGAAAAGATAGGTTATCGTTTTTTGATTTCTTTTTTAAATCCTCGTTTTTCATCATTTTTGACCATGGGCTATAGCCCATATCGTACGGCATACTGTAGCACGCCGCCCATCGTTTTTAGATTTTTAGATTTTTTTTTAATCCTCGTTTTTCATCGTTTTTGACCATCCCACTGAGCAATAGCCGGCTATTAGACGTGCGTCTAAAAATGGGATAAAAAAACGTCTAAAAATAGACGGCTAAAACACGTCTAAAAATAGACGTGTTTTAGCCCATCGTTTTTTGAATTTTTGAATTTTTTTATTATCCTCGTTTTTCATCATTTTTGACCATGGGCTATAGCCCATACCGTACGGCATACTATAGCACGCCGTTTTTCATCATTTTTGAGGTTTAAAAAAAAAAAAAAAAAAAAAAAAAAACATGGGTTATAGCCCATCGTTTTTTGAAATTTTGAAAAAAAAAAATTACCTAGTTTTTCATCATTTTTGAACATGGGCTATAGCCCATACCGTACGGCATACTATAGCACGCCGTTTTTCATCATTTTTGAGGTTTTGAAAAAAATGGAAAAAAAAATGAAAAACATTGTTTTTTGAATTTTTGATTTTTTTTTAATCCTCGTTTTCATCATTTTTGACCATCCCACTGAGCAATAGCCGTGCATCTAAAAATGGGATAAAAAATGTCTAAAAATAGACGTCTAAAAATACACATCTAAAACACGTCTATTTTTAGACGTGTTTTAGACGTCTATTTTTAGACGTTTTTTTTATCATTTTTGACCATCCCACTGAGCAATTAGACGTGCATCTAAAAATGGGATAATTTTTTTCAAAAAATAGGGCGTCTAAAAAACGTCTAAAAATAGACGTCTAAAACACGTCTATTTTATCCTCGTTTTCATCATTTTTGACCATGGGCTATAGCCCATACCGTACGGCATACTATAGCATGCAGTTTTTCATCATTTTTGAGGATTTGAAAAAAATGGGGGAAAAAGAAAAGATAGGTTATCGTTTTTTGATTTCTTTTTTAAATCCTCGTTTTTCATCATTTTTTACCATGGGCTATAGCCCATATCGTACGGCATACTGTAGCACGCCGCCCATCGTTTTTAGATTTTTAGATTTTTTTTTAATACTCGTTTTTCATCGTTTTTTACCATCCCACTGAGCAATAGCCGGCTATTAGACGTGCGTCTAAAAATGGGATAAAAAACGTCTAAAAATAGACGGCTAAAACACGTCTAAAAATAGACGTGTTTTAGCCCATCGTTTTTTGAATTTTTTTATTTTTTTATTATCCTCGTTTTTCATCATTTTTGACCATGGGCTATAGCCCATACCGTACGGCAGGTTTAAAAAAAAAAAAAAAAAAAAAAAAACATGGGTTATAGCCCATCGTTTTTTGAAATTTTGAAAAAAAAAATTAACCTCGTTTTTCATCATTTTTGAACATGGGCTATAGCCCATACCGTACGGCATACTATAGCACGCCGTTTTTCATCATTTTTGAGGTTTAAAAAAAAAAAAAAAAAAAAAAAAAACATGGGTTATAGCCCATCGTTTTTTGAAATTTTGAAAAACAAATTTAACCTCGTTTTTCATCATTTTTGAACATGGGCTATAGCCCATACCGTACGGCATACTATAGCACACCATTTTTCATCATTTTTGAGGTTTTGAAAAAAATGAAAAAAAAAAAACATGGGTTATAGCCCATCGTTTTTTGAATTTAAAAAAAAGAAAAATTACCTCGTTTTTCATCATTTTTGAACATGGGCTATAGCCCATACCGTACGGCATACTATAGCACGCCGTTTTTCATCATTTTTGAGATAAAAAAAACAAAAAAAAAAACAAAAAAAACATGGGTTATAGCCCATCGTTTTTTGAAATTTTGAAAAAAAGAAATAACCTCGTTTTTCATCATTTTTGAACATGGGCTATAGCCCATACCGTACGGCATACTATAGCACGCCGTTTTTCATCATTTTTGCGGTTTTGAAAAAAAAAACAAAAACAAAACATGGGTTATAGCCCATCGTTTTTTGAAATTTTGAAAAAAGAAATTAACCTCGTTTTTCATCATTTTTGAACATGGGCTATAGGCCCATACCGTACGGCATACTATAGCACGCCGTTTTTCATCATTTTTGAGGTTTTGAAAAAAATGAAAAAAAAAACAAACATGGGTTATAGCCCATCGTTTTTTGAAATTTTGAAAAAAAAAATTTACCTCGTTTTTCATCATTTTTGAACATGGGCTATAGGCCCATACCGTACGGCATACTATAGCACGCCGTTTTTCATTATTTTTGAGGTTTTGAAAAAAATGAAAAAAGAAAAAAACATGGGTTATAGCCCATCGTTTTTTTTTATTTTGAAAAAAAAGAAATAACCTCGTTTTTCATCATTTTTGAACATGGGCTATAGCCCATACCGTACGGCATACTATAGCACACCATTTTTCATCATTTTTGAGGTTTTGAAAAAAATTAAAAAAACAAAAAAACATGGGTTATAGCCCATCGTTTTTTGAAATTTTGAAGAAAAAAAATTACCTCGTTTTTCATCATTTTTGAACATGGGCTATAGCCCATACCGTACGGCATACTATAGCACGCCGTTTTTCATCATTTTTGAGGTTTTGAAAAAAATGAAAAAAAAAAAAAAACATGGGTTATAGCCCATCGTTTTTTGAAATTTTGGAAAAAAAAATTAACCTCGTTTTTCATCATTTTTGAACATGGGCTATAGCCCATACCGTACGGCATACTATAGCACACCATTTTTCATCATTTTTGAGGTTTTGAAAAAAATTTAAAAAACAAAAAAACATGGGTTATAGCCCATCGTTTTTTGAAATTTTGAAGAAAAAAAATTACCTCGTTTTTCATCATTTTTGAACATGGGCTATAGCCCATACCGTACGGCATACTATAGCACGCCGTTTTTCATCATTTTTGAGGTTTTGAAAACAATGAAAAAAAAAAAAAACATGGGTTATAGCCCATCGTTTTTTGAAAATTTGAAAAAAAAATTAACCTCGTTTTTCATCATTTTTGAATATGGGCTATAGCCCATACCGTACGGCATACTATAGCACGCCGTTTTACATCATTTTTGAGGTTTTGAAAAAAAAAAAAGAAAAAAAAAACATGGGTTATAGCCCATCGTTTTTTGAAATTTTGAAAAAAAAATTATCCTCGTTTTTCATCATTTTTGAACATGGGCTATAGCCCATACCGTACGGCATACTATAGCACGCCGTTTTTCATCATTTTTGAGGTTTTGAAAAAAATGGAAAAAAAAAACAAACATGGGCATCGTTTTTTGAAATTTTGAAAAAAAAAATTAACCTCGTTTTTCATCATTTTTGAACATGGGCTATAGGCCCATACCGTACGGCATACTATAGCACGCCGTTTTTCATCATTTTTGAGGTTTTGAAAAAAATGAATAAAAAAAAAAAACATGGGTTATAGCCCATCGTTTTCTGAAATTTTGAAGAAAAAAAATTAACCTCGTTTTTCATCATTTTTGAACATGGGCTATAGGCCCATACCGTACGGCATACTATAGCACGCCGTTTTTCATCATTTTTGAGGTTTTGAAAAAAATGAAAAAAACAAAAAAACATGGGTTATAGCCCATCGTTTTTTGAAATTTTGAAAAAAATATTAACCTCGTTTTTCATCATTTTTTAACATGGGCTATAGCCCATACCGTACGGCATACTATAGCACGCCGTTTTTCATCATTTTTGAGGTTTTGAAAAAAATGAAGAAAAAAAAAAAACATGGGTTATAGCCCATCGTTTTTTGAAATTTTGAAAAAAATAATAACCTCGTTTTTCATCATTTTTGAACATGGGCTATAGCCCATACCATACGGCATACTATAGCACGCCGTTTTTCATCATTTTTGAGGTTTTGAAAAAAAACAAAAAAAAACAAACATGGGTTATAGCCCATCGTTTTTTGAAATTTTGAAAAAAAAATTAACCTCGTTTTTCATCATTTTTGAACATGGGCTATAGCCCATACCGTACGGCAGGTTTAAAAAAAAAAAAAAAAAAAAAAAAACATGGGTTATAGCCCATCGTTTTTTGAAATTTTGAAAAAAAAAATTAACCTCGTTTTTCATCATTTTTGAACATGGGCTATAGCCCATACCGTACGGCATACTATAGCACGCCGTTTTTCATCATTTTTGAGGTTTAAAAAAAAAAAAAAAAAAAAAAAAAACATGGGTTATAGCCCATCGTTTTTTGAAATTTTGAAAAACAAATTTAACCTCGTTTTTCATCATTTTTGAACATGGGCTATAGCCCATACCGTACGGCATACTATAGCACACCATTTTTCATCATTTTTGAGGTTTTGAAAAAAATGAAAAAAAAAAAACATGGGTTATAGCCCATCGTTTTTTGAATTTAAAAAAAAGAAAAATTACCTCGTTTTTCATCATTTTTGAACATGGGCTATAGCCCATACCGTACGGCATACTATAGCACGCCGTTTTTCATCATTTTTGAGATAAAAAAAACAAAAAAAAAAACAAAAAAAACATGGGTTATAGCCCATCGTTTTTTGAAATTTTGAAAAAAAGAAATAACCTCGTTTTTCATCATTTTTGAACATGGGCTATAGCCCATACCGTACGGCATACTATAGCACGCCGTTTTTCATCATTTTTGCGGTTTTGAAAAAAAAAACAAAAACAAAACATGGGTTATAGCCCATCGTTTTTTGAAATTTTGAAAAAAGAAATTAACCTCGTTTTTCATCATTTTTGAACATGGGCTATAGGCCCATACCGTACGGCATACTATAGCACGCCGTTTTTCATCATTTTTGAGGTTTTGAAAAAAATGAAAAAAAAAACAAACATGGGTTATAGCCCATCGTTTTTTGAAATTTTGAAAAAAAAAATTTACCTCGTTTTTCATCATTTTTGAACATGGGCTATAGGCCCATACCGTACGGCATACTATAGCACGCCGTTTTTCATTATTTTTGAGGTTTTGAAAAAAATGAAAAAAGAAAAAAACATGGGTTATAGCCCATCGTTTTTTTTTATTTTGAAAAAAAAGAAATAACCTCGTTTTTCATCATTTTTGAACATGGGCTATAGCCCATACCGTACGGCATACTATAGCACACCATTTTTCATCATTTTTGAGGTTTTGAAAAAAATTAAAAAAACAAAAAAACATGGGTTATAGCCCATCGTTTTTTGAAATTTTGAAGAAAAAAAATTACCTCGTTTTTCATCATTTTTGAACATGGGCTATAGCCCATACCGTACGGCATACTATAGCACGCCGTTTTTCATCATTTTTGAGGTTTTGAAAAAAATGAAAAAAAAAAAAAAACATGGGTTATAGCCCATCGTTTTTTGAAATTTTGGAAAAAAAAATTAACCTCGTTTTTCATCATTTTTGAACATGGGCTATAGCCCATACCGTACGGCATACTATAGCACACCATTTTTCATCATTTTTGAGGTTTTGAAAAAAATTTAAAAAACAAAAAAACATGGGTTATAGCCCATCGTTTTTTGAAATTTTGAAGAAAAAAAATTACCTCGTTTTTCATCATTTTTGAACATGGGCTATAGCCCATACCGTACGGCATACTATAGCACGCCGTTTTTCATCATTTTTGAGGTTTTGAAAACAATGAAAAAAAAAAAAAACATGGGTTATAGCCCATCGTTTTTTGAAAATTTGAAAAAAAAATTAACCTCGTTTTTCATCATTTTTGAATATGGGCTATAGCCCATACCGTACGGCATACTATAGCACGCCGTTTTACATCATTTTTGAGGTTTTGAAAAAAAAAAAAGAAAAAAAAAACATGGGTTATAGCCCATCGTTTTTTGAAATTTTGAAAAAAAAATTATCCTCGTTTTTCATCATTTTTGAACATGGGCTATAGCCCATACCGTACGGCATACTATAGCACGCCGTTTTTCATCATTTTTGAGGTTTTGAAAAAAATGGAAAAAAAAAACAAACATGGGTTATAGCCCATCGTTTTTTGAAATTTTGAAAAAAAAAATTAACCTCGTTTTTCATCATTTTTGAACATGGGCTATAGGCCCATACCGTACGGCATACTATAGCACGCCGTTTTTCATCATTTTTGAGGTTTTGAAAAAAATGAATAAAAAAAAAAAACATGGGTTATAGCCCATCGTTTTCTGAAATTTTGAAGAAAAAAAATTAACCTCGTTTTTCATCATTTTTGAACATGGGCTATAGGCCCATACCGTACGGCATACTATAGCACGCCGTTTTTCATCATTTTTGAGGTTTTGAAAAAAATGAAAAAAACAAAAAAACATGGGTTATAGCCCATCGTTTTTTGAAATTTTGAAAAAAATATTAACCTCGTTTTTCATCATTTTTTAACATGGGCTATAGCCCATACCGTACGGCATACTATAGCACGCCGTTTTTCATCATTTTTGAGGTTTTGAAAAAAATGAAGAAAAAAAAAAAACATGGGTTATAGCCCATCGTTTTTTGAAATTTTGAAAAAAATAATAACCTCGTTTTTCATCATTTTTGAACATGGGCTATAGCCCATACCATACGGCATACTATAGCACGCCGTTTTTCATCATTTTTGAGGTTTTGAAAAAAAACAAAAAAAAACAAACATGGGTTATAGCCCATCGTTTTTTGAAATTTTGAAAAAAAAATTAACCTCGTTTTTCATCATTTTTGAACATGGGCTATAGCCCATACCGTACGGCATACTATAGCACACCATTTTTCATCATTTTTGAGGTTTTGAAAAAAATTTAAAAAACAAAAAAACATGGGTTATAGCCCATCGTTTTTTGAAATTTTGAAAAAAATATTAACCTCGTTTTTCATCATTTTTTAACATGGGCTATAGCCCATACCGTACGGCATACTATAGCACGCCGTTTTTCATCATTTTTGAGGTTTTGAAAAAAATGAAGAAAAAAAAAAAACATGGGTTATAGCCCATCGTTTTTTGAAATTTTGAAAAAAATAATAACCTCGTTTTTCATCATTTTTGAACATGGGCTATAGCCCATACCATACGGCATACTATAGCACGCCGTTTTTCATCATTTTTGAGGTTTTGAAAAAAAAATAAATAAAAAAAACATGGGTTATAGCCCATCGTTTTTTGAAATTTTGAAAAAAAGAAATAACCTCGTTTTTCATCATTTTTGAACATGGGCTATAGCCCATACCGTACGGCATACTATAGCACGCCGTTTTTCATCATTTTTGAGGTTTTGAAAAAAAAAAAAAAAAAAAAACATGGGTTATAGCCCATCGTTTTTTGAAATTTTGAAAAAAAAAATTATCCTCGTTTTTCATCATTTTTGAACATGGGCTATAGCCCATACCGTACTGCATACTATAGCACGCCGTTTTTCATCATTTTTGAGGTTTTGAAAAAAATGAAAAAAAAAAACAAACATGGGTTATAGCCCATCGTTTTTTGAAATTTTGAAAAAATAATTAACCTCGTTTTTCATCATTTTTGAACATGGGCTATAGGCCCATACCGTACGGCATACTATAGCACGCCGTTTTTCATCATTTTTGAGGTTTTGAAAAAAATGAATAAAAAAAAAAAACATGGGTTATAGCCCATCGTTTTCTGAAATTTTGAAAAAAAAAATTAACCTCGTTTTTCATCATTTTTGAACATGGGCTATAGGCCCATACCGTACGGCATACTATAGCACGCCGTTTTTCATCATTTTTGAGGTTTTGAAAAAAATGAAAAAAAAAAAAAACTTGGGTTATAGCCCATCGTTTTTTTAAATTTTGAAAAAAAAATTTACCTCGTTTTTCATCATTTTTGAACATGGGCTATAGCCCATACCGTACGGCATACTATAGCACACCATTTTTCATCATTTTTGAGGTTTTGAAAAAAATTAAAAAAACAAAAAAACATGGGTTATAGCCCATCGTTTTTTGAAATTTTGAAAAAAATATTAACCTCGTTTTTCATCATTTTTTAACATGGGCTATAGCCCATACCGTACGGCATACTATAGCACGCCGTTTTTCATCATTTTTGAGGTTTTGAAAAAAATGAAGAAAAAAAAAAAACATGGGTTATAGCCCATCGTTTTTTGAAATTTTGAAAAAAAAAATAACCTCGTTTTTCATCATTTTTGAACATGGGCTATAGCCCATACCATACGGCATACTATAGCACGCCGTTTTTCATCATTTTTGAGGTTTTGAAAAAAAAAAAAAAAAAAAAAACATGGGTTATAGCCCATCGTTTTTTGAAATTTTGAAAAAAAGAAATAACCTCGTTTTTCATCATTTTTGAACATGGGCTATAGCCCATACCGTACGGCATACTATAGCACGCCGTTTTTCATCATTTTTGAGGTTTTGAAAAAAAAAAAAAAAAAAAAAAAAACATGGGTTATAGCCCATCGTTTTTTGAAATTTTGAAAAAAAAATTAACCTCGTTTTTCATCATTTTTGAACATGGGCTATAGGCCCATACCGTACGGCATACTATAGCACGCCGTTTTTCATCATTTTTGAGGTTTTGAAAAAAATGAAAAAAAAAACAAACATGGGTTATAGCCCATCGTTTTTTGAAATTTTGAAAAAAAAAAATTTACCTCGTTTTTCATCATTTTTGAACATGGGCTATAGGCCCATACCGTACGGCATACTATAGCACGCCGTTTTTCATCATTTTTGAGGTTTTGAAAAAAATGAAAAAAAAAAAAACATGGGTTATAGCCCATCGTTTTTTTAAATTTTGGAAAAAAAAAATAACCTCGTTTTTCATCATTTTTGAACATGGGCTATAGCCCATACCGTACGGCATACTATAGCACACCATTTTTCATCATTTTTGAGGTTTTGAAAAAAATTAAAAAAACAAAAAAACATGGGTTATAGCCCATCGTTTTTTGAAATTTTGAAGAAAAAAAATTACCTCGTTTTTCATCATTTTTTAACATGGGCTATAGCCCATACCGTACGGCATACTATAGCACGCCGTTTTTCATCATTTTTGAGGTTTTGAAAACAATGAAAAAAAAAAAAAACATGGGTTATAGCCCATCGTTTTTTGAAATTTTGAAAAAAAAATTAACCTCGTTTTTCATCATTTTTGAACATGGGCTATAGGCCCATACCGTACGGCATACTATAGCACGCCGTTTTTCATCATTTTTGAGGTTTTGAAAAAAATGAATAAAAAAAAAAAACATGGGTTATAGCCCATCGTTTTCTGAAATTTTGAAAAAAAAAATTAACCTCGTTTTTCATCATTTTTGAACATGGGCTATAGGCCCATACCGTACGGCATACTATAGCACGCCGTTTTTCATCATTTTTGAGGTTTTTAAAAAAAAAAAAAAAAAACTTGGGTTATAGCCCATCGTTTTTTGAAATTTTGAAAAAAAAATTAACCTCGTTTTTCATCATTTTTGAACATGGGCTATAGCCCATACCGTACGGCATACTATAGCACACCATTTTTCATCATTTTTGAGGTTTTGAAAAAAATTAAAAAAACAAAAAAACATGGGTTATAGCCCATCGTTTTTTGAAATTTTGAAAAAAATATTAACCTCGTTTTTCATCATTTTTTAACATGGGCTATAGCCCATACCGTACGGCATACTATAGCACGCCGTTTTTCATCATTTTTGAGGTTTTGAAAAAAATGGAAAAAAAAAACAAACATGGGTTATAGCCCATCGTTTTTTGAAATTTTGAAAAAAAAAATTAACCTCGTTTTTCATCATTTTTGAACATGGGCTATAGGCCCATACCGTACGGCATACTATAGCACGCCGTTTTTCATCATTTTTGAGGTTTTGAAAAAAATGAATAAAAAAAAAAAACATGGGTTATAGCCCATCGTTTTCTGAAATTTTGAAAAAAGAAATTAACCTCGTTTTTCATCATTTTTGAACATGGGCTATAGGCCCATACCGTACGGCATACTATAGCACGCCGTTTTTCATCATTTTTGAGGTTTTGAAAAAAATGAAAAAAAAAAAAAACTTGGGTTATAGCCCATCGTTTTTTGAAATTTTGAAAAAAAAATTAACCTCGTTTTTCATCATTTTTGAACATGGGCTATAGCCCATACCGTACGGCATACTATAGCACACCATTTTTCATCATTTTTGAGGTTTTGAAAAAAATTAAAAAAACAAAAAAACATGGGTTATAGCCCATCGTTTTTTGAAATTTTGAAAAAAAAATTAACCTCGTTTTTCATCATTTTTGAACATGGGCTATAGGCCCATACCGTACGGCATACTATAGCACGCCGTTTTTCATCATTTTTGAGGTTTTGAAAAAAATGGAAAAAAAAACAAACATGGGTTATAGCCCATCGTTTTTTGAAATTTTGAAAAAAAAAATTTACCTCGTTTTTCATCATTTTTGAACATGGGCTATAGGCCCATACCGTACGGCATACTATAGCACGCCGTTTTTCATCATTTTTGAGGTTTTGAAAAAAATGAAAAAAACAAAAAAACATGGGTTATAGCCCATCGTTTTTTGAAATTTTGAAGAAAAAAAATTACCTCGTTTTTCATCATTTTTGAACATGGGCTATAGCCCATACCGTACGGCATACTATAGCACGCCGTTTTTCATCATTTTTGAGGTTTTGAAAACAATGAAAAAAAAAAAAAACATGGGTTATAGCCCATCGTTTTTTGAAATTTTGAAAAAAAAATTAACCTCGTTTTTCATCATTTTTGAACATGGGCTATAGGCCCATACCGTACGGCATACTATAGCACGCCGTTTTTCATCATTTTTGAGGTTTTGAAAAAAATGAATAAAAAAAAAAAACATGGGTTATAGCCCATCGTTTTCTGAAATTTTGAAAAAAAAAATTAACCTCGTTTTTCATCATTTTTGAACATGGGCTATAGGCCCATACCGTACGGCATACTATAGCACGCCGTTTTTCATCATTTTTGAGGTTTTGAAAAAAAAAAAAAAAAAAAAAACTTGGGTTATAGCCCATCGTTTTTTTAAATTTTGAAAAAAAAATTAACCTCGTTTTTCATCATTTTTGAACATGGGCTATAGCCCATACCGTACGGCATACTATAGCACACCATTTTTCATCATTTTTGAGGTTTTGAAAAAAATTAAAAAAACAAAAAAACATGGGTTATAGCCCATCGTTTTTTGAAATTTTGAAAAAAATATTAACCTCGTTTTTCATCATTTTTTAACATGGGCTATAGCCCATACCGTACGGCATACTATAGCACGCCGTTTTTCATCATTTTTGAGGTTTTGAAAAAAATGGAAAAAAAAAAAAACATGGGTTATAGCCCATCGTTTTCTGAAATTTTGAAAAAAAAAATTAACCTCGTTTTTCATCATTTTTGAACATGGGCTATAGGCCCATACCGTACGGCATACTATAGCACGCCGTTTTTCATCATTTTTGAGGTTTTGAAAAAAATGAAAAAAAAAAAAAACTTGGGTTATAGCCCATCGTTTTTTGAAATTTTGAAAAAAAAATTAACCTCGTTTTTCATCATTTTTGAACATGGGCTATAGCCCATACCGTACGGCATACTATAGCACACCATTTTTCATCATTTTTGAGGTTTTGAAAAAAATTAAAAAAACAAAAAAACATGGGTTATAGCCCATCGTTTTTTGAAATTTTGAAAAAAATATTAACCTCGTTTTTCATCATTTTTTAACATGGGCTATAGCCCATACCGTACGGCATACTATAGCACGCCGTTTTTCATCATTTTTGAGGTTTTGAAAAAAATGAATAAAAAAAAAAACATGGGTTATAGCCCATCGTTTTCTGAAATTTTGAAAAAAAAAATTAACCTCGTTTTTCATCATTTTTGAACATGGGCTATAGGCCCATACCGTACGGCATACTATAGCACGCCGTTTTTCATCATTTTTGAGGTTTTGAAAAAAATGAAAAAAAAAAAAAACTTGGGTTATAGCCCATCGTTTTTTGAAATTTTGAAAAAAAAATTAACCTCGTTTTTCATCATTTTTGAACATGGGCTATAGCCCATACCGTACGGCATACTATAGCACACCATTTTTCATCATTTTTGAGGTTTTGAAAAAAATTAAAAAAACAAAAAAACATGGGTTATAGCCCATCGTTTTTTGAAATTTTGAAAAAAAAAATAACCTCGTTTTTCATCATTTTTGAACATGGGCTATAGGCCCATACCGTACGGCATACTATAGCACGCCGTTTTTCATCATTTTTGAGGTTTTGAAAAAAATGAAAAAAAAAACAAACATGGGTTATAGCCCATCGTTCTTTGAAATTTTGAAAAAAAAAATTTACCTCGTTTTTCATCATTTTTGAACATGGGCTATAGGCCCATACCGTACGGCATACTATAGCACGCCGTTTTTCATCATTTTTGAGGTTTTGAAAAAAATGAAAAAAAAAAAAACATGGGTTATAGCCCATCGTTTTTTTAAATTTTGGAAAAAAAAAATAACCTCGTTTTTCATCATTTTTGAACATGGGCTATAGCCCATACCGTACGGCATACTATAGCACACCATTTTTCATCATTTTTGAGGTTTTGAAAAAAATTAAAAAAACAAAAAAACATGGGTTATAGCCCATCGTTTTTTGAAATTTTGAAGAAAAAAAATTACCTCGTTTTTCATCATTTTTGAACATGGGCTATAGCCCATACCGTACGGCATACTATAGCACGCCGTTTTTCATCATTTTTGAGGTTTTGAAAACAATGAAAAAAAAAAAAAACATGGGTTATAGCCCATCGTTTTTTGAAATTTTGAAAAAAAAATTAACCTCGTTTTTCATCATTTTTGAACATGGGCTATAGGCCCATACCGTACGGCATACTATAGCACGCCGTTTTTCATCATTTTTGAGGTTTTGAAAAAAATGAATAAAAAAAAAAAACATGGGTTATAGCCCATCGTTTTCTGAAATTTTGAAAAAAAAAATTAACCACGTTTTTCATCATTTTTGAACATGGGCTATAGGCCCATACCGTACGGCATACTATAGCACGCCGTTTTTCATCATTTTTGAGGTTTTGAAAAAAAAAAAAAAAAAAAAAAAACTTGGGTTATAGCCCATCGTTTTTTGAAATTTTGAAAAAAAAATTAACCTTGTTTTTCATCATTTTTGAACATGGGCTATAGCCCATACCGTACGGCATACTATAGCACACCATTTTTCATCATTTTTGAGGTTTTGAAAAAAATTAAAAAAACAAAAAAACATGGGTTATAGCCCATCGTTTTTTGAAATTTTGAAAAAAATATTAACCTCGTTTTTCATCATTTTTTAACATGGGCTATAGCCCATACCGTACGGCATACTATAGCACGCCGTTTTTCATCATTTTTGAGGTTTTGAAAAAAATGGAAAAAAAAAACAAACATGGGTTATAGCCCATCGTTTTTTGAAATTTTGAAAAAAAAAATTAACCTCGTTTTTCATCATTTTTGAACATGGGCTATAGGCCCATACCGTACGGCATACTATAGCACGCCGTTTTTCATCATTTTTGAGGTTTTGAAAAAAATGAAAAAAAAAAAAAACATGGGTTATAGCCCATCGTTTTCTGAAATTTTGAAAAAAAAAATTAACCTCGTTTTTCATCATTTTTGAACATGGGCTATAGGCCCATACCGTACGGCATACTATAGCACGCCGTTTTTCATCATTTTTGAGGTTTTGAAAAAAATGAAAAAAAAAAAAAACTTGGGTTATAGCCCATCGTTTTTTGAAATTTTGAAAAAAAAATTAACCTCGTTTTTCATCATTTTTGAACATGGGCTATAGCCCATACCGTACGGCATACTATAGCACACCATTTTTCATCATTTTTGAGGTTTTGAAAAAAATTAAAAAAACAAAAAAACATGGGTTATAGCCCATCGTTTTTTGAAATTTTGAAAAAAATATTAACCTCGTTTTTCATCATTTTTTAACATGGGCTATAGCCCATACCGTACGGCATACTATAGCACGCCGTTTTTCATCATTTTTGAGGTTTTGAAAAAAATGAAGAAAAAAAAAAAACATGGGTTATAGCCCATCGTTTTTTGAAATTTTGAAAAAAAAAATAACCTCGTTTTTCATCATTTTTGAACATGGGCTATAGCCCATACCATACGGCATACTATAGCACGCCGTTTTTCATCATTTTTGAGGTTTTGAAAAAAAAAAAAAAAAAAAAAACATGGGTTATAGCCCATCGTTTTTTGAAATTTTGAAAAAAAGAAATAACCTCGTTTTTCATCATTTTTGAACATGGGCTATAGCCCATACCGTACGGCATACTATAGCACGCCGTTTTTCATCATTTTTGAGGTTTTGAAAAAAAAAAAAAAACAAAAAAAACATGGGTTATAGCCCATCGTTTTTTGAAATTTTGAAAAAAAAATTAACCTCGTTTTTCATCATTTTTGAACATGGGCTATAGGCCCATACCGTACGGCATACTATAGCACGCCGTTTTTCATCATTTTTGAGGTTTTGAAAAAAATGAAAAAAAAATCAAACATGGGTTATAGCCCATCGTTTTTTGAAATTTAAAAAAAAAAATTTACCTCGTTTTTCATCATTTTTGAACATGGGCTATAGGCCCATACCGTACGGCATACTATAGCACGCCGTTTTTCATCATTTTTGAGGTTTTGAAAAAAATGAAAAAAAAAAAAACATGGGTTTTAGCCCATCGTTTTTTTAAATTTTGGAAAAAAAAAATAACCTCGTTTTTCATCATTTTTGAACATGGGCTATAGCCCATACCGTACGGCATACTATAGCACACCATTTTTCATCATTTTTGAGGTTTTGAAAAAAATTAAAAAAACAAAAAAACATGGGTTATAGCCCATCGTTTTTTGAAATTTTGAAGAAAAAAAATTACCTCGTTTTTCATCATTTTTGAACATGGGCTATAGCCCATACCGTACGGCATACTATAGCACGCCGTTTTTCATCATTTTTGAGGTTTTGAAAACAATGAAAAAAAAAACAAACATGGGTTATAGCCCATCGTTTTTTGAAATTTTGAAAAAAAAATTAACCTCGTTTTTCATCATTTTTGAACATGGGCTATAGCCCATACCGTACGGCATACTATAGCACGCCGTTTTTCATCATTTTTGAGGTTTTGAAAACAATGAAAAAAAAAAAAACATGGGTTATAGCCCATCGTTTTTTGAAAATTTGAAAAAAAAATTAACCTCGTTTTTCATAATTTTTGAACATGGGCTATAGCCCATACCGTACGGCATA
The DNA here is from genome assembly GCF_964188405.1 of Protomyctophum parallelum. NCBI lineage: Eukaryota > Metazoa > Chordata > Actinopteri > Myctophiformes > Myctophidae > Protomyctophum > Protomyctophum parallelum. Next base: position 24,780,357 of record NC_139706.1, read on the forward strand.
CTATAGCACGCCATTTTACATCATTTTTGAGGTTTTGAAAGAAAAAAAACAAAAAAAAAACATGGGTTATAGCCCATCGTTTTTTGAAATTTTGAAAAAAATATTAACCTCGTTTTTCATCATTTTTTAACATGGGCTATAGCCCATACCGTACGGCATACTATAGCACGCCGTTTTTCATCATTTTTGAGGTTTTGAAAAAAATGGAAAAAAAAAACAAACATGGGTTATAGCCCATCGTTTTTTGAAATTTAGAAAAAAAAAATTAACCTCGTTTTTCATCATTTTTGAACATGGGCTATAGCCCATACCGTACGGCATACTATAGCACACCATTTTTCATCATTTTTGAGGTTTTGAAAAAAATTAAAAAAACAAAAAAACATGGGTTATAGCCCATCGTTTTTTGAAATTTTGAAAAAAATATTAACCTCGTTTTTCATCATTTTTTAACATGGGCTATAGCCCATACCGTACGGCATACTATAGCACGCCGTTTTTCATCATTTTTGAGGTTTTGAAAAAAATGAAGAAAAAAAAAAAACATGGGTTATAGCCCATCGTTTTTTGAAAATTTGAAAAAAAAAATAACCTCGTTTTTCATCATTTTTGAACATGGGCTATAGCCCATACCATACGGCATACTATAGCACGCCGTTTTTCATCATTTTTGAGGTTTTGAAAAAAAAGAAAAAAAAAAAACCATGGGTTATAGCCCATCGTTTTTTTAAATGTTTTTCATCATTTTTGAACATGGGATATAGCCCATACCGTACGGCATACTATAGCACACCATTTTTCATCATTTTTGAGGTTTTGAAAAAAATTTAAAAAACAAAAAAACATGGGTTATAGCCCATCGTTTTTTGAAATTTTGGAAAAAAAAATTAACCTCGTTTTTCATCATTTTTGAACATGGGCTATAGCCCATACCGTACGGCATACTATAGCACACCATTTTTCATCATTTTTGAGGTTTTGAAAAAAATTAAAAAAACAAAAAAACATGGGTTATAGCCCATCGTTTTTTGAAAATTTGAGAAAAAAATATTAACCTCGTTTTTCATCATTTTTGAACATGGGCTATAGCCCATACCATACGGCATACTATAGCACGCCGTTTTTCATCATTTTTGAGGTTTTGAAAAAATAAATAAATAAAAAACCATGGGTTATAGCCCATCGTTTTTTGAAATGTTTTTCATCATTTTTGAACATGGGATATAGCCCATACCGTACGGCATACTATAGCACACCATTTTTCATCATTTTTGAGGTTTTGAAAAAAAGTTTAAAAAACAAAAAAACATGGGTTATAGCCCATCGTTTTTTGAAATTTTGAAAAAAATATTAACCTCGTTTTTCATCATTTTTTAACATGGGCTATAGCCCATACCGTACGGCATACTATAGCACGCCGTTTTTCATCATTTTTGAGGTTTTGAAAAAAATGGAAAAAAAAAACAAACATGGGTTATAGCCCATCGTTTTTTGAAATTTTGAAAAAAAAAATTAACCTCGTTTTTCATCATTTTTGAACATGGGCTATAGGCCCATACCGTACGGCATACTATAGCACGCCGTTTTTCATCATTTTTGAGGTTTTGAAAAAAATGAAAAAAAAAAAAAACATGGGTTATAGCCCATCGTTTTCTGAAATTTTGAAAAAAAAATTAACCTCTTTTTTCATCATTTTTGAACATGGGCTATAGGCCCATACCGTACGGCATACTATAGCACGCCGTTTTTCATCATTTTTGAAATTTTGAAAAAAATATTAACCTCGTTTTTCATCATTTTTTAACATGGGCTATAGCCCATACCGTACGGCATACTATAGCACGCCGTTTTTCATCATTTTTGAGGTTTTGAAAAAAATGAAGAAAAAAAAAAAACATGGGTTATAGCCCATCGTTTTTTGAAAATTTGAAAAAAAAAATAACCTCGTTTTTCATCATTTTTGAACATGGGCTATAGCCCATACCATACGGCATACTATAGCACGCCGTTTTTCATCATTTTTGAGGTTTTGAAAAAAAAAAAAAAAAAAAAACCATGGGTTATAGCCCATCGTTTTTTGAAATGTTTTTCATCATTTTTGAACATGGGATATAGCCCATACCGTACGGCATACTATAGCACACCATTTTTCATCATTTTTGAGGTTTTGAAAAAAATTTAAAAAACAAAAAAACATGGGTTATAGCCCATCGTTTTTTGAAATTTTGGAAAAAAAAATTAACCTCGTTTTTCATCATTTTTGAACATGGGCTATAGCCCATACCGTACGGCATACTATAGCACACCATTTTTCATCATTTTTGAGGTTTTGAAAAAAATTAAAAAAACAAAAAAACATGGGTTATAGCCCATCGTTTTTTGAAAATTTGAGAAAAAAATATTAACCTCGTTTTTCATCATTTTTGAACATGGGCTATAGCCCATACCATACGGCATACTATAGCACGCCGTTTTTCATCATTTTTGAGGTTTTGAAAAAATAAATAAATAAAAAACCATGGGTTATAGCCCATCGTTTTTTGAAATGTTTTTCATCATTTTTGAACATGGGATATAGCCCATACCGTACGGCATACTATAGCACACCATTTTTCATCATTTTTGAGGTTTTGAAAAAAAGTTTAAAAAACAAAAAAACATGGGTTATAGCCCATCGTTTTTTGAAATTTTGAAAAAAATATTAACCTCGTTTTTCATCATTTTTTAACATGGGCTATAGCCCATACCGTACGGCATACTATAGCACGCCGTTTTTCATCATTTTTGAGGTTTTGAAAAAAATGGAAAAAAAAAACAAACATGGGTTATAGCCCATCGTTTTTTGAAATTTTGAAAAAAAAAATTAACCTCGTTTTTCATCATTTTTGAACATGGGCTATAGGCCCATACCGTACGGCATACTATAGCACGCCGTTTTTCATCATTTTTGAGGTTTTGAAAAAAATGAAAAAAAAAAAAAACATGGGTTATAGCCCATCGTTTTCTGAAATTTTGAAAAAAAAAATTAACCTCTTTTTTCATCATTTTTGAACATGGGCTATAGGCCCATACCGTACGGCATACTATAGCACGCCGTTTTTCATCATTTTTGAGGTTTTGAAAAAAATGAAAAAAAAAAAAAAAACATGGGTTATAGCCCATCGTTTTCAGAAATTTTGTAAAAAAAAATTAACCTCGTTTTTGAACATGGGCTATAGGCCCATATAGTACGGCATACTATAGCACGCCGTTTTTCATCATTTTTGAGGTTTTGAAAAAAATGAAAAAAAAAAAAAACATGGGTTATAGCCCATCGTTTTTTGAAATTTAGAAAAAAAAAATTAACCTCGTTTTTCATCATTTTTGAACATGGGCTATAGCCCATACCGTACGGCATACTATAGCACACCATTTTTCATCATTTTTGAGGTTTTGAAAAAAATTAAAAAAACAAAAAAACATGGGTTATAGCCCATCGTTTTTTGAAATTTTGAAAAAAATATTAACCTCGTTTTTCATCATTTTTTAACATGGGCTATAGCCCATACCGTACGGCATACTATAGCACGCCGTTTTTCATCATTTTTGAGGTTTTGAAAAAAATGAAGAAAAAAAAAAAACATGGGTTATAGCCCATCGTTTTTTGAAAATTTGAAAAAAAAAATAACCTCGTTTTTCATCATTTTTGAACATGGGCTATAGCCCATACCATACGGCATACTATAGCACGCCGTTTTTCATCATTTTTGAGGTTTTGAAAAAAAAAAAAAAAAAAAAACCATGGGTTATAGCCCATCGTTTTTTGAAATGTTTTTCATCATTTTTGAACATGGGATATAGCCCATACCGTACGGCATACTATAGCACACCATTTTTCATCATTTTTGAGGTTTTGAAAAAAATTTAAAAAACAAAAAAACATGGGTTATAGCCCATCGTTTTTTGAAATTTTGAAAAAAAAAATTAACCTCGTTTTTCATCATTTTTGAACATGGGCTATAGCCCATACCGTACGGCATACTATAGCACACCATTTTTCATCATTTTTGAGGTTTTGAAAAAAATTAAAAAAACAAAAAAACATGGGTTATAGCCCATCGTTTTTTGAAAATTTGAGAAAAAAATATTAACCTCGTTTTTCATCATTTTTGAACATGGGCTATAGCCCATACCATACGGCATACTATAGCACGCCGTTTTTCATCATTTTTGAGGTTTTGAAAAAATAAATAAATAAAAAACCATGGGTTATAGCCCATCGTTTTTTGAAATGTTTTTCATCATTTTTGAACATGGGATATAGCCCATACCGTACGGCATACTATAGCACACCATTTTTCATCATTTTTGAGGTTTTGAAAAAAATTTAAAAAACAAAAAAACATGGGTTATAGCCCATCGTTTTTTGAAATTTTGAAAAAAAAATTAACCTCGTTTTTCATCATTTTTTAACATGGGCTATAGCCCATACCGTACGGCATACTATAGCACGCCGTTTTTCATCATTTTTGAGGTTTTGAAAAAAATGAAGAAAAAAAAAAAACATGGGTTATAGCCCATCGTTTTTTGAAAATTTGAAAAAAAAAATAACCTCGTTTTTCATCATTTTTTAACATGGGCTATAGCCCATACCATACGGCATACTATAGCACGCCGTTTTTCATCATTTTTGAGGTTTTGAAAAAATAAATAAATAAAAAACCATGGGTTATAGCCCATCGTTTTTTGAAATGTTTTTCATCATTTTTGAACATGGGATATAGCCCATACCGTACGGCATACTATAGCACACCATTTTTCATCATTTTTGAGGTTTTGAAAAAAATTTAAAAAACAAAAAAACATGGGTTATAGCCCATCGTTTTTTGAAATTTTGAAAAAAAAATTTACCTCGTTTTTCATCATTTTTTAACATGGGCTATAGCCCATACCGTACGGCATACTATAGCACGCCATTTTACATCATTTTTGAGGTTTAAAAAAAACAAAAAACAAAACAAACATGGGTTATAGCCCATCGTTTTTTGAAATTTTGAAAAAAAAATTAACCTCGTTTTTCATCATTTTTGAACATGGGCTATAGCCCATACCGTACGGCATACTATAGCACGCCATTTTACATCATTTTTGAGGTTTAAAAAAACAAAACAAAAAAACAAACATGGGTTATAGCCCATCGTTTTTTGAAATTTTGAAAAAAAAAATTAACCTCGTTTTTCATCATTTTTGAACATGGGCTATAGGCCCATACCGTACGGCATACTATAGCACGCCGTTTTTCATCATTTTTGAGGTTTTGAAAAAAATGAAAAAAAAAAAAAACATGGGTTATAGCCCATCGTTTTTTGAAATTTTGAAAAAAAAAATTAACCTCGTTTTTCATCATTTTTGAACATGGGCTATAGCCCATACCGTACGGCATACTATAGCACACCATTTTTCATCATTTTTGAGGTTTTGAAAAAAATTAAAAAAACAAAAAAACATGGGTTATAGCCCATCGTTTTTTGAAATTTTGAAAAAAATATTAACCTCGTTTTTCATCATTTTTTAACATGGGCTATAGCCCATACCGTACGGCATACTATAGCACGCCGTTTTTCATCATTTTTGAGGTTTTGAAAAAAATGAAGAAAAAAAAAAAACATGGGTTATAGCCCATCGTTTTTTGAAAATTTGAAAAAAAAAATTACCTCGTTTTTCATCATTTTTTAACATGGGCTATAGCCCATACCGTACGGCATACTATAGCACGCCATTTTACATCATTTTTGAGGTTTAAAAAAAAACAAAAAAAAAACAAACATGGGTTATAGCCCATCGTTTTTTGAAATTTTGAAAAAAAAATTAACCTCGTTTTTCATCATTTTTGAACATGGGCTATAGCCCATACCGTACGGCATACTATAGCACGCCATTTTACATCATTTTTGAGGTTTAAAAAAACAAAACAAAAAAACAAACATGGGTTATAGCCCATCGTTTTTTGAAATTTTGAAAAAAAAAATTAACCTCGTTTTTCATCATTTTTGAACATGGGCTATAGGCCCATACCGTACGGCATACTATAGCACGCCGTTTTTCATCATTTTTGAGGTTTTGAAAAAAAGGAAAAAAAAAAAAAACATGGGTTATAGCCCATCGTTTTTTGAAATTTTGAAAAAAAAAATTAACCTCGTTTTTCATCATTTTTGAACATGGGCTATAGCCCATACCGTACGGCATACTATAGCACACCATTTTTCATCATTTTTGAGGTTTTGAAAAAAATTAAAAAAAACAAAAAAACATGGGTTATAGCCCATCGTTTTTTGAAATTTTGAAAAAAATATTAACCTCGTTTTTCATCATTTTTTAACATGGGCTATAGCCCATACCGTACGGCATACTATAGCACGCCGTTTTTCATCATTTTTGAGGTTTTGAAAAAAATGAAGAAAAAAAAAAAACATGGGTTATAGCCCATCGTTTTTTGAAAATTTGAAAAAAAAAATAACCTCGTTTTTCATCATTTTTGAACATGGGCTATAGCCCATACCATACAGCATACTATAGCACGCCGTTTTTCATCATTTTTGAGGTTTTGAAAAAATAAATAAATAAAAAACCATGGGTTATAGCCCATCGTTTTTTGAAATGTTTTTCATCATTTTTGAACATGGGATATAGCCCATACCGTACGGCATACTATAGCACACCATTTTTCATCATTTTTGAGGTTTTGAAAAAATTTTAAAAAACAAAAAAACATGGGTTATAGCCCATCGTTTTTTGAAATTTTGAAAAAAAAAATTAACCTCGTTTTTCATCATTTTTGAACATGGGCTATAGCCCATACCGTACGGCATACTATAGCACACCATTTTTCATCATTTTTGAGGTTTTGAAAAAAATTAAAAAAACAAAAAAACATGGGTTATAGCCCATCGTTTTTTGAAATTTTGAAAAAAATATTAACCTCGTTTTTCATCATTTTTTAACATGGGCTATAGCCCATACCGTACGGCATACTATAGCACGCCGTTTTTCATCATTTTTGAGGTTTTGAAAAAAATGAAGAAAAAAAAAAAACATGGGTTATAGCCCATCGTTTTTTTAAAATTTGAAAAAAAAAATAACCTCGTTTTTCATCATTTTTGAACATGGGCTATAGCCCATACCATACGGCATACTATAGCACGCCGTTTTTCATCATTTTTGAGGTTTTGAAAAAATAAATAAATAAAAAACCATGGGTTATAGCCCATCGTTTTTTGAAATGTTTTTCATCATTTTTGAACATGGGATATAGCCCATACCGTACGGCATACTATAGCACACCATTTTTCATCATTTTTGAGGTTTTGAAAGAAATTTAAAAAACAAAAAAACATGGGTTATAGCCCATCGTTTTTTGAAATTTTGAAAAAAAAATTAACCTCGTTTTTCATCATTTTTTAACATGGGCTATAGCCCATACTGTACGGCATACTATAGCACGCAGTTTTTCATCATTTTTGAGGTTTTGAAAAAAAAAAAAAAAAAAAAAACATGGGTTATAGCCCATCGTTTTTTGAAATTTTGAAAAAAAAAATTAACCTCGTTTTTCATCATTTTTGAACATGGGGTATAGGCCCATACCGTACGGCATACTATAGCACGCCGTTTTTCATCATTTTTGAGGTTTTGAAAAAAATTAAAAAAAACAAAAAAGACATGGGTTATAGCCCATCGTTTTTTGAAATTTTGAAAAAAAAATTAACCTCGTTTTTCATCATTTTTTAACATGGGCTATAGCCCATACCGTACGGCATACTATAGCACGCCGTTTTTCATCATTTTTGAGGTTTTGAAAAAAATGAAGAAAAAAAAAAAACATGGGTTATAGCCCATCGTTTTTTTTAATTTTGAAAAAAGAAATAACCTCGTTTTTCATCATTTTTGAACATGGGCTATAGCCCATACCGTACGGCATACTATAGCACGCCGTTTTTCATCATTTTTGAGGTTTTGAAAAAAATGAAAAAAGAAAAACCATGGGTTATAGCCCATCGTTTTTTGAAATTTTGAAAAAAAAAAAAAACTCGTTTTTCATCATTTTTGAACATGGGATATAGCCCATACCGTACGGCATACTATAGCACACAATTTTTCATCATTTTTGAGGTTTTGAAAAAAAAATTAAAAACAAAAAAACATGGGTTATAGCCCATCGTTTTTTGAAATTTTGAAAAAAAAATTAACCTCGTTTTTCATCATTTTTTAACATGGGCTATAGCCCATACTGTACGGCATACTATAGCACGCAGTTTTTCATCATTTTTGAGGTTTTGAAAAAAATTAAGAAAAAAAAAAAACATGTGTTATAGCCCATCGTTTTTTGAAATTTTGAAAAAAAAAATTAACCTCGCTTTTCATCATTTTTGAACATGGGCTATAGCCCATACCGTACGGCATACTATAGCACACCATTTTTCATCATTTTTGAGGTTTTGAAAAAAATTAAAAAAACAAAAAAACATGGGTTATAGCCCATCGTTTTTTGAAATTTTGAAAAAAATATTAACCTCGTTTTTCATCATTTTTTAACATGGGCTATAGCCCATACCGTACGGCATACTATAGCACGCCGTTTTTCATCATTTTTGAGGTTTTGAAAAAAATGAAGAAAAAAAAAAAACATGGGTTATAGCCCATCGTTTTTTGAAATTTTGAAAAAAGAAATAACCTCGTTTTTCATCATTTTTGAACATGGGCTATAGCCCATACCGTACGGCATACTATAGCACGCCGTTTTTCATCATTTTTGAGGTTTTGAAAAAAATGAAAAAAGAAAAACCATGGGTTATAGCCCATCGTTTTTTGAAATTTTGAAAAAAAAAGAAAACTCGTTTTTCATCATTTTTGAACATGGGGTATAGGCCCATACCGTACGGCATACTATAGCACGCCGTTTTTCATCATTTTTGAGGTTTTGAAAAAAATTAAAAAAAACAAAAAAGACATGGGTTATAGCCCATCGTTTTTTGAAATTTTGAAAAAAGAATTAACCTCGTTTTTCATCATTTTTTAACATGGGCTATAGCCCATACCGTACGGCATACTATAGCACGCCGTTTTTCATCATTTTTGAGGTTTTGAAAAAAATGAAGAAAAAAAAAAAACATGGGTTATAGCCCATCGTTTTTTTTAATTTTGAAAAAAGAAATAACCTCGTTTTTCATCATTTTTGAACATGGGCTATAGCCCATACCGTACGGCATACTATAGCACGCCGTTTTTCATCATTTTTGAGGTTTTGAAAAAAATGAAAAAAGAAAAACCATGGGTTATAGCCCATCGTTTTTTGAAATTTTGAAAAAAAAAAAAAACTCGTTTTTCATCATTTTTGAACATGGGATATAGCCCATACCGTACGGCATACTATAGCACACAATTTTTCATCATTTTTGAGGTTTTGAAAAAAAAATTAAAAACAAAAAAACATGGGTTATAGCCCATCGTTTTTTGAAATTTTGAAAAAAAAATTAACCTCGTTTTTCATCATTTTTTAACATGGGCTATAGCCCATACTGTACGGCATACTATAGCACGCAGTTTTTCATCATTTTTGAGGTTTTGAAAAAAATTAAGAAAAAAAAAAACATGTGTTATAGCCCATCGTTTTTTGAAATTTTGAAAAAAAAAATTAACCTCGCTTTTCATCATTTTTGAACATGGGCTATAGCCCATACCGTACGGCATACTATAGCACACCATTTTTCATCATTTTTGAGGTTTTGAAAAAAATTAAAAAAACAAAAAAACATGGGTTATAGCCCATCGTTTTTTGAAATTTTGAAAAAAATATTAACCTCGTTTTTCATCATTTTTTAACATGGGCTATAGCCCATACCGTACGGCATACTATAGCACGCCGTTTTTCATCATTTTTGAGGTTTTGAAAAAAATGAAGAAAAAAAAAAAACATGGGTTATAGCCCATCGTTTTTTGAAATTTTGAAAAAAGAAATAACCTCGTTTTTCATCATTTTTGAACATGGGCTATAGCCCATACCGTACGGCATACTATAGCACGCCGTTTTTCATCATTTTTGAGGTTTTGAAAAAAATGAAAAAAGAAAAACCATGGGTTATAGCCCATCGTTTTTTGAAATTTTGAAAAAAAAAAAAAACTCGTTTTTCATCATTTTTGAACATGGGCTATAGCCCATACCATACGGCATACTATAGCACGCCGTTTTTCATCATTTTTGATGTTTTGAAAAAAAAAAAAAAAAAAACCATGGGTTATAGCCCATCGTTTTTTGAAATTTTGAAAAAAAAAATTAACCTCATTTTTCATAAATTTTTGAACATGGGATATAGCCCATACCGTACGGCATACTATAGCACACCATTTTTCATCATTTTTGAGGTTTTGAAAAAGATTTAAAAAACAAAAAAACATGGGTTATAGCCCATCGTTTTTTGAAATTTTGAAAAAAAAATTAACCTCGTTTTTCATCATTTTTTAACATGGGCTATAGCCCATACTGTACGGCATACTATAGCACGCAGTTTTTCATCATTTTTGAGGTTTTGGAAAAAAAAAAAAAAAAAAAAAAACATGGGTTATAGCCCATCGTTTTTTGAAATTAAAAATAATAATAATTAACCTCGTTTTTCATCATTTTTGAACATGGGGTATAGGCCCATACCGTACGGCATACTATAGCACGCCGTTTTTCATCATTTTTGAGGTTTTGAAAAAAAATTAAAAAACAAAAAAACATGGGTTATAGCCCATCGTTTTTTGAAATTTTGAAAAAAGAAATAACCTCGTTTTTCATCATTTTTGAACATGGGCTATAGCCCATACCGTACGGCATACTATAGCACGCCGTTTTTCATCATTTTTGAGGTTTTGAAAAAAATGAAAAAAGAAAAACCATGGGTTATAGCCCATCGTTTTTTGAAATTTTGAAAAAAAAAAAAAACTCGTTTTTCATCATTTTTGAACATGGGCTATAGCCCATACCATACGGCATACTATAGCACGCCGTTTTTCATCATTTTTGAGGTTTTGAAAAAAAAAAAAAAAAAACCATGGGTTATAGCCCATCGTTTTTTGAAATTTTGAAAAAAAAAATTAACCTCGTTTTTCATCATTTTTGAACATGGGATATAGCCCATACCGTACGGCATACTATAGCACACCATTTTTCATCATTTTTGAGGTTTTGAAAAAGATTTAAAAAACAAAAAAACATGGGTTATAGCCCATCGTTTTTTGAAATTTTGATAAAAAAATTAACCTCGTTTTTCATCATTTTTTAACATGGGCTATAGCCCATACTGTACGGCATACTATAGCACGCAGTTTTTCATCATTTTTGAGGTTTTGAAAAAAAAAAAAAAAAAAAAAAACATGGGTTATAGCCCATCGTTTTTTGAAAAAAAAAAAAAAAAATTAACCTCGTTTTTCATCATTTTTGAACATGGGGTATAGGCCCATACCGTACGGCATACTATAGCACGCCGTTTTTCATCATTTTTGAGGTTTTGAAAAAAATTAAAAAAAAAAAAAAACATGGGTTATAGCCCATCGTTTTTTGAAATTTTGAAAAAAGAAATAACCTCGTTTTTCATCATTTTTGAACATGGGCTATAGCCCATACCGTACGGCATACTATAGCACGCCGTTTTTCATCATTTTTGAGGTTTTGAAAAAAAAGAAAAAAGAAAAACCATGGGTTATAGCCCATCGTTTTTTGAAATTTTGAAAAAAAAAAATTACCTCGTTTTTCATCATTTTTTAACATGGGCTATAGCCCATACTGTACGGCATACTATAGCACGCAGTTTTTCATCATTTTTGAGGTTTTGAAAAAAAAATTAAAAACAAAAAAACATGGGTTATAGCCCATCGTTTTTTGAAATTTTGAAAAAAAAATTAACCTCGTTTTTCATCATTTTTTAACATGGGCTATAGCCCATACTGTACGGCATACTATAGCACGCAGTTTTTCATCATTTTTGAGGTTTTGAAAAAAATTAAAAAAAAAAAAAAAACATGGGTTATAGCCCATCGTTTTTTGAAATTTTGAAAAAAAAAATAACCTCGTTTTTCATAATTTTTGAACATGGGCTATAGCCCATACCGTACGGCATACTATAGCACGCCGTTTTTCATCATTTTTGAGGTTTTGAAAAAAATGGAAAAAAAAAACAAACATGGGTTATAGCCCATCGTTTTTTGAAATTTTGAAAAAAAAAATTAACCTCGTTTTTCATCATTTTTGAACATGGGCTATAGGCCCATACCGTACGGCATACTATAGCACGCCGTTTTTCATCATTTTTGAGGTTTTGAAAAAAATGAAGAAAAAAAAAAACATGGGTTATAGCCCATCGTTTTTTGAAAAAAAAAAAAAAAAAATTAACCTCGTTTTTCATCATTTTTGAACATGGGGTATAGGCCCATACCGTACGGCATACTATAGCACGCCGTTTTTCATCATTTTTGAGGTTTTGAAAAAAATTAAAAAAAAAAAAAAACATGGGTTATAGCCCATCGTTTTTTGAAATTTTGAAAAAAGAAATAACCTCGTTTTTCATCATTTTTGAACATGGGCTATAGCCCATACCGTACGGCATACTATAGCACGCCGTTTTTCATCATTTTTGAGGTTTTGAAAAAAAAGAAAAAAGAAAAACCATGGGTTATAGCCCATCGTTTTTTGAAATTTTGAAAAAAAAAAATTACCTCGTTTTTCATCATTTTTGAACATGGGATATAGCCCATACCGTACGGCATACTATAGCACACCATTTTTCATCATTTTTGAGGTTTTGAAAAAAAAATTAAAAACAAAAAAACATGGGTTATAGCCCATCGTTTTTTGAAATTTTGAAAAAAAAATTAACCTCGTTTTTCATCATTTTTTAACATGGGCTATAGCCCATACTGTACGGCATACTATAGCACGCAGTTTTTCATCATTTTTGAGGTTTTGAAAAAAATTAAAAAAAAAAAAAAAACATGGGTTATAGCCCATCGTTTTTTGAAATTTTGAAAAAAAAAATAACCTCGTTTTTCATAATTTTTGAACATGGGCTATAGCCCATACCGTACGGCATACTATAGCACGCCGTTTTTCATCATTTTTGAGGTTTTGAAAAAAATGGAAAAAAAAAACAAACATGGGTTATAGCCCATCGTTTTTTGAAATTTTGAAAAAAAAAATTAACCTCGTTTTTCATCATTTTTGAACATGGGCTATAGGCCCATACCGTACGGCATACTATAGCACGCCGTTTTTCATCATTTTTGAGGTTTTGAAAAAAATGAAGAAAAAAAAAAAAAACATGGGTTATAGCCCATCGTTTTCTGAAATTTTGAAAAAAAAATTAACCTCGTTTTTCATCATTTTTGAACATGGGCTATAGGCCCATACCGTACGGCATACTATAGCACGCCGTTTTTCATCATTTTTGAGGTTTTGAAAAAAATGAAAAAAAAAAAAAACATGGGTTATAGCCCATCGTTTTTTGAAATTTTGAAAAAAAAATTAACCTCGTTTTTCATCATTTTTGAACATGGGCTATAGCCCATACCGTACGGCATACTATAGCACACCATTTTTCATCATTTTTGAGGTTTTGAAAAAAATTTAAAAAAACAAAAAAACATGGGTTATAGCCCATCGTTTTTTGAAATTTTGAAAAAAATATTAACCTCGTTTTTCATCATTTTTTAACATGGGCTATAGCCCATACCGTACGGCATACTATAGCACGCCGTTTTTCATCATTTTTGAGGTTTTGAAAAAAATGAAGAAAAAAAAAAAACATGGGTTATAGCCCATCGTTTTTTGAAAATTTGAAAAAAAAAAATAACCTCGTTTTTCATCATTTTTGAACATGGGCTATAGCCCATACCATACGGCATACTATAGCACGCCGTTTTTCATCATTTTTGAGGTTTTGAAAAAAATGAAGAAAAAAAAAAAACATGGGTTATAGCCCATCGTTTTTTGAAAATTTGAAAAAAAAAATAACCTCGTTTTTCATCATTTTTGAACATGGGCTATAGCCCATACCATACGGCATACTATAGCACGCCGTTTTTCATCATTTTTGAGGTTTTGAAAAAATAAATAAATAAAAAACCATGGGTTATAGCCCATCGTTTTTTTAAATGTTTTTCATCATTTTTGAACATGGGATATAGCCCATACCGTACGGCATACTATAGCACACCATTTTTCATCATTTTTGAGGTTTTGAAAAAAAAATTAAAAACAAAAAAACATGGGTTATAGCCCATCGTTTTTTGAAATTTTGAAAAAAAAATTTACCTCGTTTTTCATCATTTTTTAACATGGGCTATAGCCCATACTGTACGGCATACTATAGCACGCAGTTTTTCATCATTTTTTAGGTTTTGAAAAAAAAAACAAAAAAAAAACATGGGTTATAGCCCATCGTTTTTTGAAATGTTGAAAAAAAAAATTAACCTCGTTTTTCATCATTTTTGAACATGGGGTATAGGCCCATACCGTACGGCATACTATAGCACGCCGTTTTTCATCATTTTTGAGGTTTTGAAAAAAATTAAAAAAACAAAAAAGACATGGGTTATAGCCCATCGTTTTTTGAAATTTTGAAAAAAAAATTAACCTCGTTTTTCATCATTTTTTAACATGGGCTATAGCCCATACCGTACGGCATACTATAGCACGCCGTTTTTCATCATTTTTGAGGTTTTGAAAAAAATGAAGAAAAAAAAAAAACATGGGTTATAGCCCATCGTTTTTTGAAATTTTGAAAAAAGAAATAACCTCGTTTTTCATCATTTTTGAACATGGGCTATAGCCCATACCGTACGGCATACTATAGCACGCCGTTTTTCATCATTTTTGAGGTTTTGAAAAAAATGAAAAAAAAAAAAAACATGGGTTATAGCCCATCGTTTTTTGAAATTTTGAAAAAAAAATTAACCTCGTTTTTCATCATTTTTGAACATGGGCTATAGCCCATACCGTACGGCATACTATAGCACACCATTTTTCATCATTTTTGAGGTTTTGAAAAAAATGGAAAAAAAAAACAAACATGGGTTATAGCCCATCGTTTTTTGAAATTTTGAAAAAAAAAATTTACCTCGTTTTTCATCATTTTTGAACATGGGCTATAGGCCCATACCGTACGGCATACTATAGCACGCCGTTTTTCATCATTTTTGAGGTTTTGAAAAAAATGAAGAAAAAAAAAAAACATGGGTTATAGCCCATCGTTTTTTGAAAATTTGAAAAAAAAAATAACCTCGTTTTTCATCATTTTTGAACATGGGCTATAGCCCATACCATACGGCATACTATAGCACGCCGTTTTTCATCATTTTTGAGGTTTTGAAAAAATAAATAAATAAAAAACCATGGGTTATAGCCCATCGTTTTTTGAAATGTTTTTCATCATTTTTGAACATGGGATATAGCCCATACCGTACGGCATACTATAGCACACCATTTTTCATCATTTTTGAGGTTTTGAAAAAAAAATTAAAAACAAAAAAACATGGGTTATAGCCCATCGTTTTTTGAAATTTTGAAAAAAAAATTAACCTCGTTTTTCATCATTTTTTAACATGGGCTATAGCCCATACTGTACGGCATACTATAGCACGCAGTTTTTCATCATTTTTTAGGTTTTGAAAAAAAAACAAAAAAAAAACATGGGTTATAGCCCATCGTTTTTTGAAATGTTGAAAAAAAAAATTAACCTCGTTTTTCATCATTTTTGAACATGGGGTATAGGCCCATACCGTACGGCATACTATAGCACGCCGTTTTTCATCATTTTTGAGGTTTTGAAAAAAATTAAAAAAACTAAAAAGACATGGGTTATAGCCCATCGTTTTTTGAAATTTTGAAAAAAAAATTAACCTCGTTTTTCATCATTTTTTAACATGGGCTATAGCCCATACCGTACGGCATACTATAGCACGCCGTTTTTCATCATTTTTGAGGTTTTGAAAAAAATGAAGAAAAAAAAAAAACATGGGTTATAGCCCATCGTTTTTTGAAATTTTGAAAAAAGAAATAACCTCGTTTTTCATCATTTTTGAACATGGGCTATAGCCCATACCGTACGGCATACTATAGCACGCCGTTTTTCATCATTTTTGAGGTTTTGAAAAAAATGAAAAAAAAAAAAAACATGGGTTATAGCCCATCGTTTTTTGAAATTTTGAAAAAAAAATTAACCTCGTTTTTCATCATTTTTGAACATGGGCTATAGCCCATACCGTACGGCATACTATAGCACACCATTTTTCATCATTTTTGAGGTTTTGAAAAAAATGGAAAAAAACAACAAACATGGGTTATAGCCCATCGTTTTTTGAAATTTTGAAAAAAAAAATTAACCTCGTTTTTCATCATTTTTGAACATGGGCTATAGGCCCATACCGTACGGCATACTATAGCACGCCGTTTTTCATCATTTTTGAGGTTTTGAAAAAAATGAAAAAAAAAAAAAAAAACATGGGTTATAGCCCATCGTTTTCTGAAATTTTGAAAAAAAAAATTAACCTCGTTTTTCATCATTTTTTAACATGGGCTATAGCCCATACTGTACGGCATACTATAGCACGCAGTTTTTCATCATTTTTGAGGTTTTGAAAAAAAAAAAAAAAAAAAAAAAACATGGGTTATAGCCCATCGTTTTTTGAAATTAAAAAAAAAAGAATTAACCTCGTTTTTCATCATTTTTTAACATGGGCTATAGCCCATACCGTACGGCATACTATAGCACGCCGTTTTTCATCATTTTTGAGGTTTTGAAAAAAATGAAGAAAAAAAAAAAACATGGGTTATAGCCCATCGTTTTTTGAAATTTTGAAAAAAGAAATAACCTCGTTTTTCATCATTTTTGAACATGGGCTATAGCCCATACCGTACGGCATACTATAGCACACAATTTTTCATCATTTTTGAGGTTTTGAAAAAAAAATTAAAAACAAAAAAACATGGGTTATAGCCCATCGTTTTTTGAAATTTTGAAAAAAAAATTAACCTCGTTTTTCATCATTTTTTAACATGGGCTATAGCCCATACTGTACGGCATACTATAGCACGCAGTTTTTCATCATTTTTGAGGTTTTGAAAAAAATTAAGAAAAAGAAAAAACATGGGTTATAGCCCATCGTTTTTTGAAATTTTGAAAAAAAAAATAACCTCGTTTTTCATAATTTTTGAACATGGGCTATAGCCCATACCGTACGGCATACTATATCACGCCGTTTTTCATCATTTTTGAGGTTTTGAAAAAAATTGAAAAAAAAAACAAACATGGGTTATAGCCCATCGTTTTTTGAAATTTTGAAAAAAAAAATTAACCTCGTTTTTCATCATTTTTGAACATGGGCTATAGGCCCATACCGTACGGCATACTATAGCACGCCGTTTTTCATCATTTTTGAGGTTTTGAAAAAAATGAAGAAAAAAAAAAAAAACATGGGTTATAGCCCATAGTTTTCTGAAATTTTGAAAAAAAAAATTAACCTCGTTTTTCATCATTTTTGAACATGGGCTATAGGCCCATACCGTACGGCATACTATAGCACGCCGTTTTTCATCATTTTTGAGGTTTTGAAAAAAATGAAAAAAAAAAAAAACATGGGTTATAGCCCATCGTTTTTTGAAATTTTGAAAAAAAAATTAACCTCGTTTTTCATCATTTTTGAACATGGGCTATAGCCCATACCGTACGGCATACTATAGCACACCATTTTTCATCATTTTTGAGGTTTTGAAAAAAATTAAAAAAACAAAAAAACATGGGTTATAGCCCATCGTTTTTTGAAATTTTGAAAAAAATATTAACCTCGTTTTTCATCATTTTTTAACATGGGCTATAGCCCATACCGTACGGCATACTATAGCACGCCGTTTTTCATCATTTTTGAGGTTTTGAAAAAAATGAAGAAAAAAAAAAAACATGGGTTATAGCCCATCGTTTTTTGAAAATTTGAAAAAAAAAATAACCTCGTTTTTCATCATTTTTGAACATGGGCTATAGCCCATACCATACGGCATACTATAGCACGCCGTTTTTCATCATTTTTGAGGTTTTGAAAAAATAAATAAATAAAAAACCATGGGTTATAGCCCATCGTTTTTTGAAATGTTTTTCATCATTTTTGAACATGGGATATAGCCCATACCGTACGGCATACTATAGCACACCATTTTTCATCATTTTTGAGGTTTTGAAAAAAAAATTAAAAACAAAAAAACATGGGTTATAGCCCATCGTTTTTTGAAATTTTGAAAAAAAAATTAACCTCGTTTTTCATCATTTTTTAACATGGGCTATAGCCCATACTGTACGGCATACTATAGCACGCAGTTTTTCATCATTTTTTAGGTTTTGAAAAAAAAAACAAAAAAAAAACATGGGTTATAGCCCATCGTTTTTTGAAATGTTGAAAAAAAAAATTAACCTAGTTTTTCATCATTTTTGAACATGGGGTATAGGCCCATACCGTACGGCATACTATAGCACGCCGTTTTTCATCATTTTTGAGGTTTTGAAAAAAATTAAAAAAACAAAAAAGACATGGGTTATAGCCCATCGTTTTTTGAAATTTTGAAAAAAAAATTAACCTCGTTTTTCATCATTTTTTAACATGGGCTATAGCCCATACCGTACGGCATACTATAGCACGCCGTTTTTCATCATTTTTGAGGTTTTGAAAAAAATGAAGAAAAAAAAAAAACATGGGTTATAGCCCATCGTTTTTTGAAATTTTGAAAAAAGAAATAACCTCGTTTTTCATCATTTTTGAACATGGGCTATAGCCCATACCGTACGGCATACTATAGCACGCCGTTTTTCATCATTTTTGAGGTTTTGAAAAAAATGAAAAAAGAAAAACCATGGGTTATAGCCCATCGTTTTTTGAAATTTTGAAAAAAAAAAAAACTCGTTTTTCATCATTTTTGAACATGGGATATAGCCCATACCGTACGGCATACTATAGCACACCATTTTTCATCATTTTTGAGGTTTTGAAAAAGATTTAAAAAACAAAAAAACATGGGTTATAGCCCATCGTTTTTTGAAATTTTGAAAAAAAAATTAACCTCGTTTTTCATCATTTTTTAACATGGGCTATAGCCCATACTGTACGGCATACTATAGCACGCAGTTTTTCATCATTTTTGAGGTTTTGAAAAAAAAAAAAAAAAAAAAAAACATGGGTTATAGCCCATCGTTTTTTGAAATTAAAAAAAAAAAATTAACCTCGTTTTTCATCATTTTTGAACATGGGGTATAGGCCCATACCGTACGGCATACTATAGCACGCCGTTTTTCATCATTTTTGAGGTTTTGAAAAAAATTAAAAAAACAAAAAAACATGGGTTATAGCCCATCGTTTTTTGAAATTTTGAAAAAAAAATTAACCTCGTTTTTCATCATTTTTTAACATGGGCTATAGCCCATACCGTACGGCATACTATAGCACGCCGTTTTTCATCATTTTTGAGGTTTAAAAAAAAAAAAAAAAAAAAACATGGGTTATAGCCCATCGTTTTTTGAAATTTTGAAAAAAAAATTAACCTCGTTTTTCATCATTTTTGAACATGGGATATAGCCCATACCGTACGGCATACTATAGCACACCATTTTTCATCATTTTTGAGGTTTTGAAAAAGATTTAAAAAACAAAAAAACATGGGTTATAGCCCATCGTTTTTTGAAATTTTGAAAAAAAAATTTACCTCGTTTTTCATCATTTTTTAACATGGGCTATAGCCCATACTGTACGGCATTTTTGAGGATTTGATACAAATGGAAAAAATAAAAAACATGGGTTGCAGCCCATCGTTTTTTGAATTTTTGATTTTCTTTTATTATCCTCGTTTTCCATCATTTTTGACCATCCCACTGAGCAATAGCCGGCTATTAGACGTGCGTCTAAAAATGGGATAAAAAACGTCTAAAAATGGACGTCTAAAACACGTCTAAAAATAGACGTCTAAAACACGTCTATTTTTAGACGTGTTTTAGATGTCTATTTTTAGACGTTTTTTATCCCATTTTTGACCATGGGATATAGCCCATACCGTACGGCATACTATAGCACGCCGTTTTTCATCATTTTTGAGGATTTGTAAGAAAATGAAAAAAAAAAAAAACATGGGTTATAGCCCATCGTTTTTTGAAATTTTGAAAAAAAAATTAACCTCGTTTTTCATCATTTTTGAACATGGGATATAGCCCATACCGTACGGCATACTATAGCACACCATTTTTCATCATTTTTGAGGTTTTGAAAAAAAAAAAAAAAAAAACATGGGTTATAGCCCATCGTTTTTTGAAATTTTGAAAAAAAAATTAACCTCGTTTTTCATCATTTTTGAACATGGGATATAGCCCATACCGTACGGCATACTATAGCACACCATTTTTCATCATTTTTGAGGTTTTGAAAAAGATTTAAAAAACAAAAAAACATGGGTTATAGCCCATCGTTTTTTGAAATTTTGAAAAAAAAAATTACCTCGTTTTTCATCATTTTTTAACATGGGCTATAGCCCATACTGTACGGCATTTTTGAGGATTTGATACAAATGGAAAAAATAAAAAACATGGGTTGCAGCCCATCGTTTTTTGAATTTTTGATTTTCTTTTATTATCCTCGTTTTCCATCATTTTTGACCATCCCACTGAGCAATAGCCGGCTATTAGACGTGCGTCTAAAAATGGGATAAAAAACGTCTAAAAATGGACGTCTAAAACACGTCTAAAAATAGACGTCTAAAACACGTCTATTTTTAGACGTGTTTTAGATGTCTATTTTTAGACGTTTTTTATCCCATTTTTGACCATGGGATATAGCCCATACCGTACGGCATACTATAGCACGCCGTTTTTCATCATTTTTGAGGATTTGTAAGAAAATGAAAAAAAAAAAAAACATGGGTTATAGCCCATCGTTTTTTGATTATTTTTATTATCCTCGTTTTTTGATTTTTTGACCATCCCACTGAGCAATAGCCGGCTATTAGACGCCGTTTTTTTTAGCACGCCGTTTTTCATCATTTTTGAGGATATGAAAATCTTTTTTTTTATTTTTGAAAAAATAAATATCCTCGTTTTTCATAATTTTTGACCATCCCACTGAGCAATTGCCGGCTATTAGACGTGCGTCTAAAAATGGGATAAAAAACGTCTAAAAATAGACGTCTAAAACACGTCTAAAAATAGACGTGTTTTAGACGTCTATTTTTAGACGTTTTTTATCCCATTTTTGACCATGGGCTATAGCCCATATCGTACGTCATACTATAGCACGCCGTTTTTCATCATTTTTGAGGTTTTGAAAAAAATGAAAAAAACATGGGTTATAGCCCATCGTTTTTTGAGTTCTAGATTTTTTTTTATCCTCGTTTTTCATCATTTGTGACCATGGACTATAGCCAATACCGTACGGCATACTATAGCACGCCGTTTTTCATCATTTTTGAGGATAAAAAAAAAAAAAAAAAAAAAAAAACATGGGTTATAGCCCATCGTTTTTTATTATTATTTAAAAAAAATATCCTCGTTTTTCATCATTTTTTAACATGCCCATACCGTACGGCATACTATAGCACGCCGTTTTTCATCATTTTTGAGGATTTAAAAAAAATGAAAAAAATGAAAAAAACATGGGTTATAGCCCATCGTTTTTTGAATTTTTAGATTTATTTTATTATCCTCGTTTTTCATAATTTTAGACCATCCCACTGAGCAATAGCCGGCTATTAGACGTGCGTCTAAAAATGGGATAAAAAACGTCTAAAAATAGACGTCTAAAACACGTCTAAAAATAGACGTCTAAAACACGTCTATTTTTAGACGTGTTTTAGACGTCTATTTTTAGACGGTTTTTTATCCCATTTTTGACCATGGGTTATAGCCCATACCTTACGGCATACTATAGCACGCCCGTTTTTCATCATTTTTGAGGATATTAAAGAAGATAAAAAATAAAAAAAACATGGGTTATAGCTCATCGTTTTTTGAATTTTTGAAATAAAAAATTATCCTCGTTTTTCATCAATTTTGACCATGGGCTATAGCCCATACCTAAATGAGAAAAAGAGGTTGCGTATCAGCAATGGCTTTCAGTGGAGTGCCAAACCCAAATCAAGTATACATCAAAAAATAGGAATAAAAAATTCCAAAAAGGTAGCACATCCAAAAATTAAACAAGCGGGGGACAAGGTACTCACATTTCCATTTCTTTATTGGCAAACACCAAATAAGTTACGCGCGTTTCGGCTATGCAGCCTTCATCAGAGCATGTAGCCCATACCGTACGGCATACTATAGCACGCCATTTTTCATCATTTTTGAGGATTTGAAAAAAATGAAAAAAATAAAAAACATGGGTTATAGCCCATCGTTTTTTGAATTTTAGATTTTTTTTTAATCCTCGTTTTTCATAATTTTTGACCATGGACTATAGCCCATACCGTACGGCATACTATAGCACGCCGTTTTTCATCATTTTTGAGGATTTGAAAAAAATGAAAAAAGAAAAAAAAACATGGGTTATAGCCCATCGTTTTTTGATTTTTTGATTTTTTTTATTATCCTCGTTTTTCATAAATTTTGACCATGGACTATAGCCCATACTGTACGGCATACTATAGCACGCAGTTTTTCATCATTTTTGAGGATTTGAAAAAAATGGAGAAAAAAAAAAACATGGGCCCATCGTTTTTTGAATTTTTGATTTTTTTTATTATCCTCGTTTTTCATCATTTTTGACCATTCCACTGAGCAATAGCCGGCTATTAGACGTGCGTCTAAAAATGGGATAAAAAACGTCTAAAAATAGACGTCTAAAACACGTCTATTTTTTGACGTTTTTTATCCCATTTGTTACCATGGGCTATAGCCCATACCGTACGGCATACTATAGCACGCCGTTTTTCATCATTTTTGAGGATATG
This sequence comes from Protomyctophum parallelum, assembly GCF_964188405.1. Taxonomy (NCBI): domain Eukaryota; kingdom Metazoa; phylum Chordata; class Actinopteri; order Myctophiformes; family Myctophidae; genus Protomyctophum; species Protomyctophum parallelum. The sequence goes on from NC_139706.1 coordinate 24,803,332, forward strand.
AAAATCTTTTTTTGAATTTTTGAAAAAATAAATATCCTCGTTTTTCATCATTTTTGACCATCCCACTGAGCAATTGCCGGCTATTAGACGTGCGTCTAAAAATGGGATAAAAAACGTCTAAAAATAGACGTCTAAAACACGTCTAAAAATAGATGTCTAAAACACGTCTATTTTTAGACGTGTTTTAGACGTCTATTTTTAGATGTTTTTTATCCCATTTTTTACCATGGGCTATAGCCCATACCGTACGGCATACTATAGCACGCCGTTTTTCATCATTTTTGAGGATATGAAAATCTTTTTTTGAATTTTTGAAAAAATAAATATCCTCGTTTTTCATCATTTTTGACCATCCCACTGAGCAATTGCCGGCTATTAGACGTGCGTCTAAAAATGGGATAAAAAACGTCTAAAAATAGACGTCTAAAACACGTCTAAAAATAGACGTCTAAAACACGTCTATTTTTAGACGTGTTTTAGACGTCTATTTTTAGACGTTTTTTATCCCATTTTTTACCATGGGCTATAGCCCATACCGTACGGCATACTATAGCACGCCGTTTTTCATCATTTTTGAGGATATGAAAATCTTTTTTTGAATTTTTGAAAAAATAAATATCCTCGTTTTTCATCATTTTTGACCATCCCACTGAGCAATTGCCGGCTATTAGACGTGCGTCTAAAAATGGGATAAAAAACGTCAAAAAATAGACGTCTAAAAATAGACGTGTTTTAGACGTCTATTTTTAGACGTTTTTTATCCCATTTTTGACCATGGGTTATAGCCCATATCGTACGTCATACTATAGCACGCCATTTTTCATCATTTTTCAGGATTTAAAAAAAACAAAAAAAAAACATGGGTTATAGCCCATCGTTTTTTATTATTATATATTTTTTTTATCCTCGTTTTTCATCATTTTTGAACATGTACGGCATACTATAGCACGCCGTTTTTTTATCATTTTTGAGGATTTTTAAAAAATGAAAAAAATGAAAAAAACATGGGTTATAGCCCATCGTTTTTTTAATTTTTAATTTTTTTTATTATCCTCGTTTTTCATCATTGTAGACCATCCCACTGAGCAATAGCCGGCTATTAGACGTGCGTCTAAAAATGGGATAAAAACGTCTAAAAATAGACGTCTAAAACACGTCTAAAAATAGACGTCTAAAACACGTCTAAAAATAGACGTCTATTTTTTGACGTTTTTTTTATCCCATTTTTGACCATGGGCTATAGCCCATATCGTACGGCATACTATAGCACGCCGTTTTTCATCATTTTTGAGGATATTAAAGAAGATTAAAAAAAAAAAAAAACATGGGTTATAGCCCATCGTTTTTTGAATTTTTGAAATAAAAAATTATCCTCGTTTTTCATCAATTTTGCCCATACCTAAATGAGAAAAAGAGGTTGCGCATCAGCAATGGCTTTCAGTGGAGTGCCAAACCCAAATCAAGTATACATCAAAAAATAGGAATTAAAAATTCCAAAAAGGTAGCACATCCAAAAATTAAACAAGTGGGGGACAAGGTACTCACATTTCCATTTCTTTATTGGCAAACACCAAATAAGTTACGCTGACGCGTTTCGGCTATGCAGCCTTCATCAGAGCATGTAGCCCATACCGTACGGCATACTATAGCACGCCATTTTTCATCATTTTTGAGGATTTTTAAAAAATGAAAAAAATGAAAAAAACATGGGTTATAGCCCATCGTTTTTTTAATTTTTTAATTTTTTTTAATCCTCGTTTTTCATAATTTTTGACCATGGATTATAGCCCATACCGTACGGCATACTATAGCACGCCGTTTTTCATCATTTTTGAGGATTTGAAAAAAATGAAAAAAAAAAAAAAAACATGGGTTATAGCCCATCGTTTTTTGAATTTTTGAATTTTTTTATTATCCTCGTTTTTCATCATTTTTGACCATCCCACTGAGCAATAGCTCGACGTGCGTCTAAAAATGTGATAAAAAAGTCTAAAAATAGACGTCTAAAACACGTCTAAAACACGTCTATTTTTAGACGTGTTTTAGACGTCTATTTTTAGACGTTTTTTATCCCATTTTTTACCATGGGCTATAGCCCATACCGTACGGCATACTATAGCACGCCGTTTTTCATCATTTTTGAGGATTTGAACAAAAAAAAAACAAAAAAAACATGGGTTATAGCCCATCGTTTTTTTAATTAAAAAAAAAAAAGATTATCCTCGTTTTTCATCATTTTTGACCACGGGCTATACCGTACGGCATACTATAGCACAACGTTTTTCATCATTTTTGAGGATTTGAAAAAAAAAAAAAAAAAAACATGGGTTATAGCCCATCATTTTTTGAATTTTTGAATTTTTTTATTATCCTCGTTTTTCATCATTTTTGACCATCCCACTGAGCAATAGCTCGACGTGCGTCTAAAAATGTGATAAAAAAAGTCTAAAAATAGACGTCTAAAACACGTTTAAAAATAGACGTCTAAAACACGTCTATTTTTAGACGTGTTTTAGACGTCTATATTTAGACGTTTTTTATCCCATTTTTTACCATGGGCTATAGCCCATACCGTACGGCATACTATAGCACGCCGTTTTTCATCATTTTTGAGGATATGAAAATCTTTTTTTGAATTTTTGAAAAAATAAATATCCTCGTTTTTCATCATTTTTGACCATCCCACTGAGCAATTGCCGGCTATTAGACGTGCGTCTAAAAATGGGATAAAAAACGTCTAAAAAAAAAAAAAAACATGGGTTATAGCCCATCGTTTTTTGATTTTTTGGAGAAAAAAATATTATCCTCGTTTTTCATCATTTTTGACCATGGGCTATAGCCCATACCGTACGGCATACTATAGCACGCCGTTTTTCATCATTTTTGAGGATTTGATACAAATGGAAAAAATAAAAACATTTTGACCATCCCACTGAGCAATTGCCGGCTATTAGACGTGCGTCTAAAAATGGGATAAAAAACGTCTAAAAATAGACGTCTAAAACACGTCTATTTTTAGACGTGTTTTATCCCATTTTTGACCATGGGCTATATAGCCCATAACGTACGGCATACTATAGCACGCCTTTTTTCATCATTTTTGAGGATTTGAAAACAATGAAGAAAAAAAAACGGCTTGCAAGTGTCACATCCAGTATTTATTTTTACATTGACTGTTACTTGTTACTTCTTAAACAAAAAAACTCATAAAGTTTTTCACCCAGTGAGATCAGCTCATAGGATTTTCTGTACCTCAATTCAACTTCCGAAAGCCTGGATTGAACCAGGGACCTTTAGATCTTCAGTCTAATGCTCTACCAACTGCGCTAACTCGGCTTGTAAGTGTCACATCCAGAATATATTTTTCAATTGATTGTTAGTTCTTAAACAAATAAACTCATACAGTTTTCCCCCAATGAGATCAGCCTGGGAGTCATACGGTTTTCTGTACCTCATCATGACCTGCTGAAAACCGGTTCCATTTGTACACTGTCAAAGTAACTAACTTAATACTATCAACATCTATCTATTCTATAGTCCCTCTACAACAGTGGTTGTCAAGGACCCCCACATTTACACTTTATTAACCCGTGGAACCTGAACCTGAACCTAACCCTAACCCGGCTATAATCCATGGTCAAAAACGATGAAAAACGAGGATTTGAAGACAAAATCACCTCAGACCATGGGCTATAGTCCATGGTGTCGGAGTGATTTCCGTCCTCAAAAATGATGAAAAACGGCATGCTACAGTACCCTAACCCTAACCCTTGATCATAGGAGATCCCAGTTCAAACCCATATAGGCAAACACAGGTAGCGCACACATGGTTCTGAAATAAAATGGCCCATTTGGATACCACCTAAGATCCAGTTAGAAACCCACGTAAGCCCATATGGGCTAACACGGGTGGGCCCTTTGTGAAAACTGGGTGCACGGCCCACTTGGAACCCATGCCCATAGCCCATGTCAAAACCCAATTGGGCCCAGATGGACATGTTAGCTGGGTTACAGGCGACCCAGGATTTCACATGGGCCCATCTGTCTTTGGCTTGCAGTATCGCAACCTCTCTGCCGCAATGCCGCCTCGCCTCTGGTCGAACTGGAACAGTCACCTCTGGCTCCTCACACCGCCTTCCCTACAACCAGCTCCCCTGCTCTCCGTCAGTTCATTACTCTTTTCACATCTTTCTCCCCTTCCGAAACCTCTCTACTGCTCTCTGTGTCGTGTCGTCTGTGTCGTGTCTCTCCTTCTCTCTTCTGAGGCCGAAGAAAATCGGCCTCAGGTCTTAATGGGTTAAACTCAATTCTCACAACCCCAAGGCAAGTGCTGAACACACTAGCATTTATCATATTGTAACACTCTTTCACCAGAAGAGGGAGACATCTAACCGGGCATGTAACAGACCAACATTAGTCCCTTGATCTTAGTCAACTATTCTTGTTAAGGGTTGGCTGTCACTCAGTTTTATTTTGAGTTTATGTATTTTTTTTCACAATTTAAAATATTAAATGACAAAAAAAGAAAATTACACATAATAATAGAAAATTGTAGCCTCCACTAACGTTAAGATTTCACAAAATGATAGAGGATTAAACATTTGCATGCAGAAAACAAGTGGATTAGATGTTTACTCAATGTCTTCAAGGTTGTGAAATCAAACTCAACTCATAGTAAATGCATATAGGATATTTAGCCCAGTCCCAAAATATTAGTGGGCAACTATTCTTGTTGTAACTACTGTATAAGCTTTAAATATTACTGTATTGAGGAGGTGTTCCGGGGGATCAACTGAAAAAATAATCAGTCCTTGCTCCGCAGCCAGCCTGCAGTTTCATATGTTGCCACGCACGCACGCACCGACAGACGCACGCACACATACATAATCCCCCCAAAAATGTCATACTATGTCATCCAAAGAATTACAAATAGTTATGATAATAGGCCTATCGTTAAAATAAAGGCCAAATATAATCATCTAAATCAGGAAAGAATTAACCAAAATGCTATATTAACTGTTTTTCAAATCATGTACTACTAGACTTATATCAGAATGAAAAGACTCCCATGCTGTTCTATTTTCCATGTAGATCACTTATTCAACCATCATTAACATCATATATAACTGCATGGTCTGAATTTCAATCCAATGGTGTTTTTCTGTCACAGACAATTTATGCCACTGTTTCTGTGATCATTACACAGCATTTATCTTCCATAAAGATCATTCAATATGACAGTGGGCCAAATAGATGTGTTCATTTCTCGGATGCACCATTGACAGTCAAGACAAGAAGGAATGTTCCCACTGGCAGTTATCCTCTTCACCTGCTGGTCTCTGCCTAATCCCCGGCCCTACCAGGCATATGGGAGATATGGAGGATATACACTTAGCTAACTCAAACTCTAGCGGAGACAATATTATTTTAGAAAATATATATGTATATAAATTACATTTTGCACAGTATAACACAAGGTCTGGGCCATATCCCTGTGAAATCAAACTGTGCGCTCATGTTTATGTAAATGATAAATGTCATAGCTTTATCTCTAAGCAATAATGCATTTCTTTCTTCATTTAAATGTTCTTTGACTTTTCAGTTGGCCTACACATTTTTAAACGCTAATAATAATGATAAAAACAGCATCATCAAGAACACTGTGAAAGTGTAGGTCTACTTTAGTATAGGAAAGAGGAAAAAAGACAAATACCCATTTGTCATCAGCACAGGTTTAATTTTCTTCTAGAGTGCCTTGCTGAGAGATGAATCCTTTGGATTTCCAAATGAGTGGGATTGACATGAGACTTTTCAACAATCTGCAATTATGACCTTTGCTCAAAAGAACATACAACTTGTCAGCTAATAAGTTCTTTGGTGAAATGGATGCTCTTTTGGCACAGCTAAAGGTGTTACCTAGCAACCTGCTGTCGTATCAATAGCCAGGTTGCAGGTATCTCTGGAGATGCACCCCCCCCCCCTCCCCCCCCCCCCCACACATACACACCCCTGCCCCCCTACAAAGACCTGGTTCAGTCTGCCTCCATAGGCCCCCATGCCCCCCCTTGGACAAACAACAGCCTCATTCTCTGCACCACTGCTGACCTCATTGTCTCTTTGTGAGGGGAAATTCAGAGTTGCATTCTGTTAAATGGCAAACGGTCCATCAGCTGTGCGCGGACCAGACCTACCTCCAACACAGGCTTACAGATGAACACTAAAGAGACACAGTTTATTTTGGGCTGTACGCTGAGGAAATTATGGTAAGACATCAGACCACATTTTCTCTACAGCACATTCAGAACTCAACATCTTAAATATTGCTTTCTTAAAGTATTGAGTAATGTCATACAGGTGACAATATTTCTTACCTGTCATCATGGCACCCTCTGCATCTCAACTAACAGATGTTGTTTACACACGAGGTTCAGAGCTGCAACGAGCGTGTTCATTTCAGCAGAATGCACCTATGCTGCTGCATGTAAATTGTATGGTTCTGTATAGTTGGTTTGAAGGAGTAATCACCACTGCTGTGTAGTAAGTATAGTGTAATATCAGCAACTAATAAGCAATAGATGGCATTTAGAGAGTTTGTAACTAAAAGTTCACAGGGCACACAACACACCTAGATAACATTATTATTACTGTACATTGAAATGACTAAGAGATACAAATAATTTCTCCAAAGTATACTACAATTATTAATTGCCATTATGGAAATATAACATACAGGTTATTTAGGATTAGACTTTATACATCACACAGCAGGAGATGTTACATATCTTTATAAACATACACACATGCTGGTTCCTTAAATCTGTACTGTAATGTTGTGATATAGCCTATCTCACTTTAAAGTAGGCTACTCAAAATGTTTGCTGTAGTTGAGGAAAAGGTGGTGAAAAAAAGACTTGTTGCAAGTGGGCAAACTTGCGGAACTTAACTAAGAACACAACTAATTTGGAATGATGACAAAGCAAGATATGATATTATTGTGCCCACTCCACTCATTGCAGAGTCCTGAGGGAGACACATTCTCAGTGATCGAGAACCCTGTAGCTGTCAGTCACCAGTTTCGCACAGAGAACACTACAGGAGGGGAAGGCAGGGGAGTCCATGGCTGTCATACTTGGCTAAAAGGGATTCATTCTACAAAACATGGTACGCTACTGTAAGCCCCAGCATTGAATATCACATGGATATAAAAGTGTGTACAATCACAGGAATTGGAATGCATCAGCTAGCTAATCTACTATCTATAATGATAGCCTGCTGTTTATTCAAGGTTAAATGAAGTGTGACAGCTAGTCCTCTCTTGCACACAAACAGATTTGCTCGAGTATTGAATTGCACTGATCTTTGCCACTTTGTTTTGTTTCAATGCCCTTGGATTTAATCAATGCGTTCATACTCCGTGTTAGAAACGTGTGTCTGTTATATGTATGCATTAGCTGACATGTACCATTTGCCTTCTACCCAATTTGGGATCAGACAGTATTATTTATTTCTATGCTATCAGCTCATAGGCTGGTGAGAGTCCTGGCAGCAGTCTGTGCAGTTGGTCTCCTGGGAGGTTTAGCTGTGGGAGTCTGGTTTCTAGGTAAGGTATTCTTTTAAAGGACAAATCACCAATGGGGATTAAGGGGCTGAAAGACAGTTGATTTCTCTACTTTAATGTACTTGAGTAATTTAATTTGTATGCATGTGTGTGTGTGTGTGTGTGTGTGTGTGTGTGTGTGTGTGTGTGTGTGTGTGTGTGTGTGTGTGTGTGTGTGTGTGTGTGTGTTCGTTCCATGTGTTTACTCATGTATTATTATGGATTCCACCAAAATGTAGAACACCCTACCAACAGTCATTAAGACTTGCGAATCCCTTGACTCCTTCAAAACCACTCTCAAAGGGCACCTACGGAATGCTGCAATTCAAAACTGGCCCCCGTAAAATCTAAATCCCCCAACCACACCCACCCCTTTTTCCCCTCACTGTATATGTTTATTTTCCCTTTATGATGAATTCCTGTTCTGTTCTTTGGCTATATAGAAGTGTATATTTGTACGTCTCTAAATATTTTGATGAATTGAACAAGGTGGACCCTCTCGTAAACAAGTGTAATGCTTTATTGGGTCGTCCACTCACAGTTAACAGTTTTTGTATTGAGTTGTGTTGAAATGTACTGTAATTCTGCAAACTGTTAATAAATACTTCAATCAATCAATCAATTATCTTTTCTCAGATTGTGAATGATTGTGATGTGTCCTTCTGTCTGTCTGGATGGCTGGCTGACTTTCTGATCCATTCCAACATCTAGTTAAACTTCTGCTGCGACCTTACCCTTCCCAGAGCCCAGCAGGGCTAGGGGACACCAAGGAGACAGCCTTCTGCAATGTAACTGAGGACATCTCTGTCACTGATCCCAGGAAAGGTCTGTGTTACCATATCTTTTTAGTGTTAAGCTGCATGTGTTTTATTGCTATCATGACCAAACATGGCAGAATTATTGGTGATCCTATGGTTTTAACCACTTAAACCCTCTATACTATTAGCCTACTTGCTAAACTACTGAGTTGACCGTTGTCCTCTCTGTAGTCTGTACTTACTTGGTTGTCTCTTTTTCCTTCTACTAATTTACAATTAAGGCATTTAGAAGACGCTCTTAATCTGTAAGAGATTTACAGTATGCAAGAACAAAACATGGTAATACATCCAATACACCAAATCTCCTTGCCAAAAATAGCCTATTTACAAGCTCCACGTGAGCTTGTAAATAGGTTTCCCAGATGAGATGATAGGGTTCAAGTTGTTAAATGAAATAATGCAAATTGTATTATTCATGAATAACCCTTTGGTCACTTTGGAGATAATATATTTATTCTGACATGAAAACCATGCACCACATTAATCACTGTTTTTCTCTACTATATACACTTCACTTAAACAAGGCTAGTTAATTAGTGGTGAATAGACTTGTCTCTGGAGGGATTTAAAATCAATCAGGTTCAGTGTTTTACAGAATCAGTTCTGAGAACTCTCTCTTGGAGATCCAGCTGGAGAAAGTGCCCACCTGGCTGCCTGTATGCTATGAAAGATGGAACTCTTCCCTGGGAACATTAGTGTGCCGCCAGCTGGGCTATCTGAGGTTGGTCTATTCTGCTGACAGGATCACACACCACTTCCCCATAGCCTTCAACACTTCAAAACTGACTGGGAGCTGGCATCCATTCGCTAACTTACACTTACACATCCATTTGAGGCCTCATTTAGTTGTCATGTTTATGAAATATTTATTCAGACCTTTTGTTAGCCTTATAGAAGAAAATGTCTTCTCATTTTCAGACTGACAAAGCACAAAGGAGTGAATCTAACTGATATTGGGCCAAACTATACCGATGGTTTTATACAAATTACCTCAGAACACAAGAGCAATCTGGAAAATATATGGCAATTCAGGTAAGGCAATTTGTCCTGGGGGCATGGAAAACCATTATGATGACAACCCATTATTCATCCGTTGTTAGCTAACATATTTATTTTCATCTAGGGGGAGCTGCATCACAGGGAAGGTTATAGCTTTGAAATGTTTTGGTAAGTAAACCTAAGTTAACACAGCATTTTGTTTGGGATTATAGTGATCTAGGGTGAAGTTAAGCTTCAGTCCCCTGTGTAATTTTCAGGAAGATGCTTCATATTAGTGGCAGTTATGTAGTAAATTATCCTGTAAGCCGTGCAGTGATTAGATTTAATTAATTCCTAACCTCTTTTATGTTCAGAGTGCGGAACACGAGCAAAGTTGCCCAGAATAATTGGAGGTGTGGAGGCAACATTGGGAAGGTGGCCCTGGCAAGTTAGCCTCTACTACAGCAACCGCCACACCTGTGGAGGCTCCATCATCACCAGCCAATGGGTGATCACAGCAGCCCATTGTGTGCACAAGTAAGAAGCTGCCTACCTCAACAGGATTTAAGATCAAAGGTTACACACCATAAGAGAGAGAGAGAGAGAGAGAGAGAGAGAGACCACTTGTGCCATTACCATCTAGATGTCATATAACAAAGCAGAATTATTGTCTTTGATACTTACCCCCTTTTTACTTGCTTCTCAAATGTCAGCTACAGATTACCTCAGGTATCCAGTTGGGTGGTCTATGCCGGTATTGTGACACGCAGCTCTGCCAAAATGTCTCAGTACACTGGCTACGCAGTGGAGAAGATTATCTACAACAAGAACTACAACCACCGGAGCCATGATAGTGACATAGCCCTAATGAAGTTGCGGACCCCACTGAATTTCTCAGGTCATTGCAACGGCTTCGTAATGGCAGTTATAGTGTGAAATTGTAGAGCTGATAGCTGCACTCAGGAGATTAGACTAGTGATGATCATTTCCCAATCATGATCTAGAATTCTAGAAAAGTTGAAACCTTTGATTTCTGATCTCTCTCTCTCTAGATACCATTAGACCTGTGTGTCTTCCTCAATATGACTATGATCTTCCAGGAGGAACACAATGTTGGATCTCTGGGTGGGGCTACACACAACCTGATGATGGTAGGGCAACCCTGTTGTAGAGAAAAAGGTTTACGCCCAAACACACCACCATCCACACATCCAACACAGAATGGTGTACAGTATTATGAACTGACTTTCCAAATGGGAGTTATAATATTTGTCTCCATAATTAATTATATATTATGTGTTGTTTCAGTCCACATTCCTGACACTCTCAAAGAAGCACCGGTTCCGCTAATAAGCACAAATAAGTGCAACAGCTCCTGCATGTACAATGGTGAGATCACCCCGCGTATGCTTTGTGCCGGGTACACCGAGGGAAAGGTAGACGCATGCCAGGTTAGTTCAGGTGTATTAAACGTGTGTGTGTGTGTGTGTGTGTGTGTGTGTGTGTGTGCGTGCCTGCGTGCGTGTGTGTCCAGAGCTAATCTTGCAAACTGCTGAACCAAATTTCTTGCGCAGACAGCCAGCCTCAACGAAGTAGGCCTACCTCCACACATTTATTTAAGTAAATGTGGTATAGCATCAATATCCAGAGCACTTAATTACACAGTACACACCCACACTGTACCTTACAGTACCCACTCATTCAGAGCAGAGGAAAGCATGCAAGGTACCAACCTGCTCATTAGGACCAGTTATGGGTTCAGTGTCTTGCTAAATGGTAAATGGTAAATGGTGCATTTATATAGCGCCTTTATCCAAGGCACTTTACAGAGATTGTGCATTACATTCACCCATTCACACACACATTCATACACCGATAGCAGCGGAAACCATGCAAGGCACCAACTAGCACATCGGGAGCAATTAGGGGTTCAGTGTCTTGCTCAAGGACACTTCGACAGTAACTCTGGGGGAGCCCGGGTTCGAACTGGCAACCTTGCGGTTACCATCCAGGCACTCTACCCCTGAGCCACCGCCACCGCCGCCGCCCCGTGCTGAAGGACACTTTGACACAGGGGGGAGTCAGGGATCAAATGAAAATCATTTCCCATGCAAGCCACCTCCCGAGCCACTGCCGGCTGATATGAAACCTTTCCTATACATATACCTATGCCGTTCCCATGTGGATCTCGAGATCCACATGGGGACGGCATACGTGACTTGACTTTCAGGAATTTATCTTTGTGAAATTTACCAGAAATGTAGAACATTTACCAGCAATGTAGAAATCCATCTGTGAAAGACAGTAGCCTACTCTCCTTTGCTCCCATTCCAGGGGGACAGCGGGGGACCCCTGGTGTGCCAGGATGACAACGTATGGAGGTTGCTGGGTGTCGTCAGTTGGGGGACAGGATGCGCTGAGCCCAATCATCCTGGAGTTTATACCAAAGTGGCTGAATTCCTGGGCTGGATCTATGATATGATAGAGGTACGTGTAACTGACTGAGTCTGTCTTCAGATGGCAGGAATAAAAATGGGTGGTTCTTGATACAACTCAGTAGTAGAGAAACATGATTACTTTAAGTGTGAGTAATAATAATAATATAATGCACTTTACATTTGTAGAAAAGTGCTACAATAAGGCAGTCATCACCAATAGCCCTTTCCCTCTTTTTCTTTCTCTCTACAGAATCAAAATGCATTTACACCAATGTATTAGCCCATATAATAACATTTATATTAAAGAATGGATCTGATTAACATACAATTATCATATATGCTTAAAGTTAAATGAGTATCAGTACTATACTTCAGAGCTAGCCTATAGGCCTATACAACTAGGCCTATTAGAATTACATTTAGTCCTAACTATTATTTAACAAAATGATCCGAATTCAACATGCACAAAAATACACATGCCTCCTCCTACCTGACTATGAATCAGTATGAATCTAGAGTGGAAGAGTCACGACTCACAACTAGCATAGGTGTCTTGACACGGGACCCGTATGCAGAATAACCCAGGCAACAACGGCTTGCACACAAGCACTTTCATTTAAACTCGGAAAAGCCTCCCAGGACAATATGACATAAACTCCCACTCTTGGCCTAACCAATAACACAGAGTCCCTAATATAGCCTACGTCCATGCTCATTAACCAAAATCTCTTCAGTTTAGAAGCGCAGGTGGACACAATCAGCCAGGGGAAGGGAGGCAACCAAGACTAGGGACGGCGGTCCAGGCGTGGTACGTCCTAGGACGTACCACGCCGTCACGACGTTTGATTGATTGATTGAAATATTTATTAACAGTTTGTAGAATTTACAGTACATTTAAAAAAATGTGCAACATTGTTCAATTCTGTGTTTAAAAGTTAACAATTTCTCTCTCTCTCTCTCTCTATGTCTCGCTCTCTCTGCAGAATTATTGAGGTGATGATTGTGAAAACGTGTGAAATAGAAAGTGGATGCTGCTGATTCATGGTTGTTGTTGTTTCTTAATTTTTTACTATAAATGTATGTGGAAATAATGTATCACATGTGCTTGAGCGATTTTTTAAAACGTCTACGTTATATATGTGATATAATGAAAATAAATTATACATCTATTATATACCGTCTGTGTCGAATTTTGTTCAAATGACGCTGATTTACCCAGCTCAGGATGCCTTGTCGCCGCTAGGTGGCGTATGCGATCCTTCAATTTGGTTTCTATAGCAACAGAGCAACAACAGCTGCAACGAAAGTTGATTTCTTTCAGCAGAACAACCTTTCCCGAGACGAGACGGTGTTCTGGCAGTTTCATGCTTTTGTGAATATTACTCAACGTTATTGTGGAAGTTTGTTTTTGTGTGAAGATGTCGTCCATGGGGTGTTCAAAGGATATTTTACAGCAAGTCAACCAGTTTTGGTCCATGTTGGACGATCTTTCACAAAATGACCATAACGGGTACCAGAGATTGATAGAACAACAGATGAAGAAAGGAGCTGAGTCCATGTCCCAACCTGAGCTTCATTCATGTCTGCACACAGAGATAATGATGGTTGGTATTCTTTTCTATATACTCACTATTAAATGGAGTAATTAGGTACAATATTTGCCTCAAGAAGATACCTGTGGAGTAGAATGATAGAACATACTCCAGTAAAGTAAAAGTAGGCTACCTCAAAATATTAGGCGCCTTTTGATTGATTGATTGATTGATTGAAATATTTATTAACAGTTTGCAGAATTACAGTACATTTCAAGCACAAACTCAATACAAAGACTGTTAACTGTGAGTGGACGACCCAATTAAGCATTACACTTGTTTACAAGAGGGTCCACCATGTTCAATTCATCAAAACATTTAGAGACGTACAAATAGACACTTCTATATAGTCAAAGAACTGAACAGGATTTCATCATAAAGGAGGTAAAAATGGAAAAGAAACTTATACAGTGAGGGGAAAGGGGGGGGGGGGCGGTGGGGTAATCCAGTAATCCACAGCACTTGAGTACAAGTATTTTACTTTCTCTGTCTGTCTGTCTGTCTGTCTGTCTGTCTGTCACACACGCACGCACGCACGCACGCACACACACCACACACACGTTTCACACACACACACACACACACACACACACACACACCACAACGCCCATACACACATGCCATCGATTGTGCACAAAATTACAACACTGACCTTTATGTCAATCATATCCTCACTATGTATCAGTCCAGTAGCCAGTGCATGATTACCTAATGGTGAAAGTCTGACCCACAAACATGTGCCTGTAACATGCAGGAACACAAGCAAAGGTTACTGCACATCAATGTATGTTCCTGGAGACGTGTCCCTGCACCCCAGGACCCCAGCAAACCAACGCCCATTTGTGGAGGAAAACTGGAAAGCATCACGGAAGGCGAAGGTAAAATTCAAAGCACTCATCAGTGGAGTGGGCGGGGTGAGTCAAAGTAGGCTCCATATTACTCTGTCAAATTTGTACTACAAACTTACATTGTACTTGAGTTAAAGTACTTGAGTACTTGATTTTACAAATCCTTAAGTATTCAAAAGTACATGCTTTAAAAACATATCAATAATAGTGGAGTGGAGTGAAATGTACAATATTTGTCTTATAATATAGTAAATTATAGTGGAGTTAAAGTAACAAGTATCCAAAAATACAAATACCCAAGTAAAGTACAGCTACGCAAAAAAATACTTAAATACAGTACACAAGTAATGTTCTTCATTATTGTCCATCAGCGCAAAGGTGAAGTACAACGCTTATGTTCCATCAAATGCAAATTGAATTCTCCTGCAGGCAGCAGAGGTGCTGTTGCCCACATTGCATCAGGGTCACATCATCTCAGTGGTACACTGAAATGTTTCTCATACATTTTTATGTTTGCATAGATTGGTACACTGTGTTGGATGTGGCATTAAACCCAGCGGTCCTGGACCAGTGTCAGGAACACAGGGCAATGGACGAGGTATACATGCTGGCACTGAGTTTTGCCCAGAAGCAGCATGGGCTGAAGTTATCTCAACAGTACACAGTCACCGGCAGCAGCCTCAAGGGGACCTTGGAAGATGTGCACCGTCGCCTTGGGGTTTGGCAGCGGTCAAAATGGTCTGCCCCCCGAAGCACACAACCTGACACAGGTATGGCAGCCTCTGCAGCTAGACCCGTCATAGCTTGATGATGTTTAACCTTGACAAAGTACCGGTATCAGTGTCAGTTGTTTCAGCTGCTTATATTATAGATGCTCCTCCTTGTTTCACAGGGCATGCACTCTGTAATCTGTAGTTCTTATGGCCTACCTTATGTCATTGAACCTGGGTCTGTCAGTTCAGCCAAGAGGCCATCCCTGCTTGTCCAGGGGAGATATTGCTCTAATGAGCTTCATGCAGTACTCCTTATCAACCAGTAGGTGTCCTACCTGACGCCACATGGGGTCTACATTTTTTCAATGGAAACATAAGGACAGCACCTCCAACAACTACAGAGGTGCTAATTAAATCATAATATTTAATATAATTCCCCTTACAGATCGGTTAACATTTTATTCCTTAAAATAAATTCTGGATTGCAGCTTGAAAATTCATAATTTGTTACGAGAGTTCATTTGGAAGGTCTGTGCTGTTCACTTCATGATCCTTTTTTGTCTTTTCTCCAGCCACACAGACGCCTGCTTCCCTCCTACAACAGATTTCATCTCTGCGTGAGGAGGGACGGGAGTCCAGCCTGGCAACTGAGCTCATTGATAGGCCTGTGGAAGACAAAAAGAAGAGTTTGATTGAGGTGATCTCCAGCAGCTCCATCACAGCACACCCCCCATCAGAGTTAGAGTACCATCTCAGCGTGAACACTGACTCTGAAGGCAGTCGCCGCAGGGTGGAGCTGAGGGTTGAGCTGCCAAATGTCTGCTCCATGTCAGAATGTCACCTCGCCATCTCCCAGGTCGGCAATTAATTATATCCTTCCCTCAATAGTGTTTTTGTTTTTTCAGGGGTGGAAAGTAACTAAGTACATTTACTATAGTACTATACTTGAGCACAACTTACTTCTAATTACTATTACTTTTAATTTACTTGAGTATTTACAACACTTTATGCTTCTCAGAGGCAAAATTACTGTAATGTAATAGTATTGTTACTTTGCATTTTTATTATTGATACAAAACCAATTTTCTATACTTCAGCTATTCAAAAATAGCAGATCTACAAGGTCACGTGTCATAATGCAATGGTTTGCTACATTTTGATGCCAATACTTTTGTATACTCGTACTTACAGGACTTTTTCTACAAAGTATTTCTACATTGTGTTATTGCTACTTTTACTGAAGTTACAAATACTTCTTCCACCAAAATCATTATTATTTTTAAATAGTTTGTCTAATTGGAGTATGGAGTTAAATTTGTATACTTACTTTCCATAACAGGTCTTTGGGTCTGTTTTGCATTTTGCTGGTCTTAAAGTTGTGTATTGGTTTCTTATTTTGTTTGTAGGATGACATACTATTGGAAGTGAAGGATATGCAGAGCCTCCTTGTGGAGCTCCCAGAAAAAGTAAACGAAGACACAGCTACTGCCACCTTCCACAAAAGGAAACGTAGGCTAACTTTGACTGTGGATGTTCAATGAAAACCTCAAATGATCCGAGGGATGCAACTATACTACACTGTGACGCTATAATAACTGTCTGTGTAAGTGGAACACACAGAGGAAGTGATTAGTTCTCCTGCTGGGATGAAGCTACGAGTAAAATTAAGTGAATGGTCCATGAAATTTGATTTACTGTAAAGCTTTGGAAAATGCTTTTCAAGTGATGTGTCGAAGTAAGAGAAACCCGACCTCTGAACTGCAGTTACAGGCAGTAAACGGCTTATTAATAAAATGCTGCTTTACCCCAACAATTGTAGGCCTACTGCTCCATGGTGTTGTGTGTGGGTTTGGCAGAACGGATGTAGTGCATTTAGCTCTCAACATTAAACATTAATTGACTATGGTGAAATATATACGCGTTTATGAATAAGTGGACGTGGGGTGCTGGGGTTGCTGTGTAGTTTATGGTATTCACAACATTGAATTGTTGAAGAACAGAATCAATGTTCAAGCAATTTTTCATGTTTATTAAAATGTCAAAATGTATGCGGAACAATATTATCAATGTTTGGCAATCTACAACTCTAGTGAATAAATGTCAGTAACACTTTATTTTAAGGTCCTCCACAACTTCCACAGTAAAATCCTGAACACAGGATTTTACAGTGTAACTAAGTACTTATTACAGCTTAAAGGTGGATCATTGTGTTACCAGGAACTTACTGACTGCTCTTGTTCAGTACTTTTCTCACACTTACCACATATTGCTAGCTCTCCCATAACACTGTCTTGTGCTGCTATCAAGCACTTCACTTCACTCCTATAAGCTGCAAAAAAGTGACTAATGTGTCGCCCTGATAAAGTACCAAAATGTCAAGTCATTTTGTTCATAGTAAACATTAACTTTGGAAAAGATAAATGGGTTTTGTATCGAAATGGCAGTTCATTGGTCCCTGTTTATTGTAAATAACTACTCTCTGGCTGTTAAATAAGAATTTTCAGTGGAATCCCAATCCAGCGTGGCCTGGACATGGTTGAGGTTTTTGGTTTGTAGGGTTTGTAGTGGTGATTTGTGGTCTGGTTTAGCGCCTCTCCCCGTGGTCCTCCTCCACCCAGGCCACGATCTTCCCCTCCCAACCTGGCACCACTGCTCCATCCTGAAACACCTGAGGAGTCAAAGCAGACAGGAAGCTTGAGCTTTATGAACCCTATAAGCAACACTTTCATCTATAAAAGGTCCAGACCAGTGCTTCTCAAACCTTTTCATGTCACCCAACGGAAAATATCTTTTGTTAAAATGTTGACCATGATACTGACCATGATGCTGACATCATACTGACCATGATACTGACACGTGTTGCATCATGACGCAATGTGAACTTGTAGATCGGCAAAATTCAATTCAAATATCCAGTGTGTATAATGTAGGATTAAAGTGTTTAAACTGATTGTTGATGCTATGTTAACTACTTTTGCTGGGGACCCCTTGAAACCCTCTCAAGGACCCCTGGGGGTCCCCGGATCTCTCTTTGAGAACCACTGTCCTAAACAAGACATTCATCTATAATGGACAATGGTCTCTAGACAGACACAGAAGATAAATTAATTTAAAGCAGTCTTAATTTGCTGCCATGGACATCAGCCAGCCACACACTGCAGTGTGTAAACCACGGATAAGGGACCATTTAAGTTTCAAATATCATCTCATTTGAGGGCTGGCAGTGGCTGGTAGACCGCCTGGATGGGAACCGCAAGTTTCACAGTTCGATCCCAGGCTCCCCCAGTGTTAGTGTCCTTGAGCATGACTCTGAACCCATACTTGTTCCCAATGTGCAGGTTGGTGCCTTGCATGGTTTCCTCCACCATCGGTGTGTGAATGGGTGAACTGAATGTAAAGCACAATCTAAACTCAGCAACAAAAGTTTGGAAACTTAACTTTGGTCCATTATGTCTCCACTTTAATTATACCAATTGGTATTGTACTTTATATCATTTTAATCATTGATTGGACTTTCGTGGAATGAGCAACACAGCTAAACGCGTGGGTAGCACCTCCAAAATGGCAAATGGTTGGTTTTCATCCTTGCTTTGAGTTGCTTAGTGGATTGGACGATTGCACTCTCCCACAGGAATAAGGAAAAAAACAACACATATTGGCTATTTTTACACTTTATTAATTTTACACTCGGTAGGTAGCGTGTGGAAGATCCATACGCAGCCACAGCACTTGGTATGGGGCAGTATCTCTTTCACAGGCAAGACAGAACATGTCATAATAATAATAATATCTCAAACTTATATAGCGCTTAATAATAAAGTGTAAAAATATGTGTTGTTTTTTCCTTATTACTGTGGGAGAGTGCAATTGTCCAATCCACTAAGCAACTCAAAGCAAGGGTTGTATACCAACCATTTGCCATTTTGCCGAATACTTTGGGGGTGCTACACACGTTTACGTAGCTGCGTTGCTCATTCCAGGAATGCCCAATCCTTACAATCTACCTCGTTGTAAAGGTGACTAATCAACGATTAAAATTATATAAAATACAATACGAATTGGTATAATTAAAGTGGAGAGATAATGGACCAAAGTTAAGTTTCCGAACTTTTGTTGCTGCGTTTATGTAAAGCGCTATATAAATGCACCACTTACAATTTATTTATGTATTTGAATCCAATGCTCACCTCTTCTTTCACTGTGCCAAATTCTGGGTCAAGAGCTTTGAAGTGGTATCTATAACTGCCTTGTCTGTCCACAGCTGCCTTGAAATCTCGCAGTGTCACCTCACCCAACCTGTAAATATACACTCTGTGAGATGGGAAGGTGCAATGATGCGTGCACAGACACAGGCACACTCACACACAAAATATAGCAGCTAGTAAATTGGTCTGTGGACCCTTTTCACAGCAGACTTTTGATGGTAAATGGAACTGAAGGTAGCAAATATTTTTTTACCAACCTCTATAGTAGAGTATGTATGTTTATATATTAGTATTGTTTTTTTGGTAAGACAACATAACAAGACATAAGCATAATAAACGTGAGTAACTATAACCTATCATAATGGGGAAACCACACAGTCACACAGCAGAGTCAAGATGACCCGTTATAGGGCCCCAGATATACTCAAATGTTGCTAAACTGTCCCATTGGTTGCAACGCAGCCTCTCCAGATGTATCAGTGATACAAACTCATTAAGCCATCTAGTGAAACAAGGAACGATAGAAGACTTCCACTGTTAAAAATAATTATCTTTGCTACAAGTGTACTAAGCATAAGAGTTTTTTGGACAGAGAACAGCAAAGCGAGAGAAGTTTCAATATGAAAACAGTATACTCTGCTATACCAAGCAAAAATGTTTTGCCAGAATAAAACAAGCCTTGGGCAAGACCAGAAAGTGTGACCCAAATTACCCTTGGAGAAATTGCATCTGTCACATTTTATTTATTTTAACCTTAGAGTAATGTACTCTGTGCATAACTTTGAACTGGACAAGCTGCAATCTGGCATTGACTGAGCCCAAGTGAATCCTCTTCAAACCCTCGCTACAGATCTCATCAGACAGTTCCACACTAATATCAGCCTCCCATGAGGTCTTGATATGGTTGGTTGACGGAATAGACAATTTAGAAAACAGTGAGTACAATTTGGATATAAGTTGTTTAGAATGAATATATAGTAGAGTGTGATAATGCTATATAGTAGCACCTCCACAGTGGTTGGGGATTAGTTGGAGATAGTCTCCTTAATTTTAAACCTGCTGTTTAGAACATCTACGGGTTGACAATATGCATAAGGTTATTTGATGCAGGCGGCGCACCGGATTGGACACATGCACCGCCATCTCTATTGTAGTTCAGGCAAATACCTCACTCCATTGGGAAATGCATAAAACCTACTGATTGTAGCTTTAATTGTGGGTGTGTTTCATTTAGCTGTTACTGTTTATCAATGTGAAGTTAACTGTACAGGAAATGTCCATGCTGTCACACGATTAAACACCAACACACCCGTGATTAATGTGATTACCTTCAGCTGCATTAATTTACCTGTCAAAATGTCTGCTTTGAAAAGGATCCATTCCCCAAACAGGAACAAAGCTTTTCCATGAAAAATAAATACAATCTAGTCAATGTGCATCATCATTAAAAGTTATGAACATACTCAATGCATCCAAAGAGAAACGCAAACATGTGATCTTTCATCAGTGTTAAATGTATTTAACACTAAATTTATTATTATTATTTCATGTTTAACGATGAAGGAAAACAGCTCCATATTGTCTCAATAAACTAAAGTTATATTATTTTGCGCTATCAGGACAAACCCTGGCCTGTTAAGACTTTTCCTCTCTAACACGACTTAATTGACTGTAGAATACTATTATGTGAATATTCTATGTCTATAATGGAAGTCTGCCGTAGGCATACTCTCTCAATAGACCAGGCTATGTCTAATTCCAGGACCAGAACGTCATATTGCTTCATATTCAGATCTTAGCATCTCAGCATATTAAATCAAGATACATTAGGCAATGGGTAGATGTGAATATTGAAGAAAACCAACGTTGATCGGGGGGGATAAAAAAAAAAAAGAGTCTTGCAACTACACTCCATTAGGCTGCTGACTGCATCGCCTCCCAAAAGATGCGATGTGCAAGGAATTATCTGTGAAATAAACATTTGAAGATCTATCTTAATATTGATCTTTCATACACAAAGATAGCCTCAGCATTGCGCATGTTTTGCCTGGAAGCAGCCCACGTCACTGTCTGTAACAGCTGTCCATATCAAAGACACCCAACTTCTTTGGCAAATGAAAGCAAAAGCAAGATCAATATTCCCCACCGCTGCTACAACTTCAACCTAGGGGGAAGACTACTGTAATAAAAATGCATGCTGTAGTATAAAGGATCCCTGTGTGTGTGTGATGGAAATGCAATAAGTAATGGAGTATTTAGTACCTTTTGGGGATGTTAACCAGAAACGGTGTGAGGGAACGATCAGTGAAGTAGAGCACTTTAGTGGACACCGTGGAGTCCAGCCCTGGGCTACTGTGAGAGTGTGCTATTTCTGGAAGCAAATACACATCAGCAAGTCAAAAATGGCCCATGCCTTAGAGCCCCTGACACCCTTCATAGATGTCAAAGTAATTACATTACAGAATAGGGGGATGGATCCCACACCAGGGTTTGGAGAGTCGCAGACAACGGTGAAGATACAAGTATGTAGGGGTGCAACAGTTAATGAGAAATTATTTTTAGAAAAATGATTGTAATAAAATAAAAATTATTAAAAAATTTAACTTTAAAAAAAATCTGTAGCAAAGTGTTGTGAGCTTGTAGATCTGCTACTTTCGCTATTTTGTTGTACAACGAATAATAAAACGGGGCATAACTGGTCAACAAGACAACAAATTAATAAAAAGTAGGGGGCTCGGGTGGCGCAGTGTTAAAAGTCCCTGCCACCACCACAGAGGCTGTGGATTTGAATCCACTGTGGTGCATCCAGCTTTGTAGGGCATCTATACGAACACAATTGACCCGTGTTCAGGGGAAGGGAGCCTGGCGGGGACGGTGATATTGGTCATTGCACGTACTGTACTCCTACGGGCTGGGGCGGCACTTATTAGCAGGGAGTGTTGGGTGCGAGGAGTAGGGCGAGGGCTCTGCGTCCTCCATGTGGGGGCTCCTCAGGGGCTGAGCGATAACCACTATGAAAATAATTGTATAAAACTTGTTTTGCTACGAGTGTGTGACTACTTCCCTTCATAAATGTAATTATATTAACCAGACACAGTAGACAATTGGTAATGGACACAGAGAGGATGACAAATTCTGCACAAAACAAGAACAAGTCTCACTTGAGCTTGGTGGCCAGGAGTCCCGGTCTGTTGGATTAGCTCGTCGCCCCGGTGACTTGAATGCATCCTACAAGTTTATGGGATTAATAATCAAGACCAAATAACCACTCAAATTACTGTTCACTTCTTTTTTATATCGTGTGTGTGTGTGTGTGTGTGTGTGTGTAGTGTGTACCCCTCTGTCCTGTCTGCGGTGGGTGTCTCCACTATGCAAGCGGTCCATGAGACTGGCCACACCCTGCTCTAGGGTGTCCAAAGTATGATGCTGGGGGTCATGGCCAGAGAAACTGTCCCTCAAACTGCGCAGGGCTTCCCTCACCACCTGCAGTTCTTCCCCCTGATGGCAAAACGCAAGCCTTATGATGTACCCCATCCACAAATATGAGCTAAAAGCAAGTATGAAGTAAAAAAAGAAAAGAAAAAGATCAAATGTCAAAGCAAAATAGCTGCTGTGCGATCTCCTCTGGTGTTAAACTGCTGTTCTATTTTCAAAGAGCAGCATGCTACAGAAAGGTGACAATTTCACAAACAAACAAAAACAAGAAATTACATCGTACTGAGCATACCACATTATGCTGGAACACTGGGGGCAGACCTGAACCCACTGAGTTACTGTAACTGCTGTTTTCGTTTCTGAATGACTGAAAAACACAAAATGACTGTTTTAGAATTTAGACTGTCCGTTTTTGCATACTGAAATGACAGGAGACTGGTGTTCATTTATTGAGCCATACCCGTACACGACTGACTTCGTGTGTTTTGTGTGGAGCTTCATCAAACTTTTGTTGCTGCTGTTGCAGTAATTTGTCTTTCTTCCCAAGTTGTTGCTGACAATGAAGATGACGATGAGTTAAATCACACCATTCTGTATATTTTGACTCTTAGCATATCTCTGCTGTCGGGCAGAAACCAGCTAACTCCAAAATGTTCATTTTTCAGGAAATGAAGAAAACCTTATATATTTAAAACAAAGCAATACTGCCTTATCAAAGTTGAGATTTTGACTTTATATATTGTCAATCACTTGCATGAAAGGGGCAGAGGTTAGCTGTTTCAGCAGACAGTGGAGCTGTTTTTTGTCAGAAGCACTTTTTAATACTTTTAATTGGTTTATTTCTTTTTAACCAACACATAGACGAAAAGGTTTTCAATATCATTGATTTAAGGGGTGGGGGGGGGGATCAGAAACCAAAGAAAATGAGTTAGATCGTTTCTGACGGACAGGGGACAGCGACGATATGCTGATTGCATGAATTGTATAATTTATTAATAATTACCTCATATTCACTGATTAATTTATCCCTGTCACTCAACTTGTGCTTGAGCTCTGCCTGAAATGAGAGGCAGAACCAGAATTATAAAATGAAAATTAAACATCTTAAAAATATGTATATATTGTATACACACACACGTCAAATGTTTCACTTTAATCAAATAAAAAAGAGGGAATCATGATTTCTCACGTTCTCCGCCTCCAACTGATCTCTGGCCATGCTGCACCTCAGCAGTTCCTGCTTCAGTTGCAGGACGTTGTCCTCCTGCAGCGCCATGCGCTGCTGCAGAGCATCCTAATGCAAAGACAAGAGATCAAACAACTGCATACAGAGGCACTGCGCCTGTCTGTCTGTCCGCCTGTCTGTCTAGCACAGGGGTTTTCAACCCTTTTCATATCAGGACCATTATTTATTCGGCATTTGAGCCACGTCCATTCGATGAGATTTAGCCTCTCAGACCCAAGATGTTGAATATTTTGTTGTCGTTGGATAAGAGTTTTAGGAGGGACAACAGGCGTTGATCAAAATAACAATTTTCTACATTCTCTAATTGTATAGACTTCTTGAAAATGAAGTAATGCAGATGTTTAAGAATAATTTAACTCTGGATGGATCCGTAAGGTTTCATTTTACACTCTCAAGAGTTAAAGATCTATAAAGGTCCATTTGGTTAACAACTCTCCATCATTTAGCTAACCCCCTCAAGGATTTTATTATATGGAGAAGGTGAGTTCTAAAGGCATGTGCATTGCTCAAGGGTAGAAAACAGGCAACAGAAGCCAATTTTCTATTTTGAAAGCCCCTGCTGCGTGCGCGCACGCGTGTGTGCGTGCGTGCGTGCGTGCGTGCGTGTGTGTGTGTGTGTGTCAAAAAAAGAAGAAAAAACTAGGACTAAACTAAAGTGATGTTATCAAAGGGTGTGTGGTATCAATATTGTCTTAGACGACATGACAATGGAATACAAAATCTCACAAATGGCTTCCTCAGTTTGGTTGCAAAGAGAGAAGGCATTTATATTACACCACCAAATCCATGTACAGCAGAGAAATCAGTGCATTCATAGGGTATGTGGTATTGTGGAGGATTACCTTGATGGCTTGGATGTGGCGTGCCTCTTGCTTGTGCCTCATAAGTTCCCTCTAGCAGTCAAACAGATGAACATACAGAGATAATCAGTAGAGCACAGGAACCTTTTCTCATATGTCACTTCATCCACATTAAGCCTAAATCAGGTTTACTAACGGTACCTTAAGATCAAGTGTTTCCTCCATGCTTTGGTCCAGGCGACTGCGGATTAGAACCTTCTCGGAGAGAATGGGATGAGCAGGGATAATGAAGATAGAATAAAGAAATTTTTAAATTTAGAATAGCAAACTGTGTAATGCTTGCAAAGAAGCAGTGGTCCTGTCTGACGGCAGTCTAAGCCGTTTCGAGCATGCTCATCTGGAGGCGTTATTGAATGAAGGACAGTAAAAGCATGCTTCACAGCACAAAGGGTTTACACTGATTCTTCACAAATAATGGAAAGAAATTGCTGTTCGTTGGCCGCCTTCCCCAGTGGACACATACCATCTGCTGCTCAGTATTGGCTCTGCTATCCCCGAAGCCTGCAGAGCTGTCCTGGTCCTCCTCAGGGAGAGAGCCATGGAGGAGTAGAGCCTGAGAGCAGTCACACACAAACGCACACACAAAGTCACATTGGCATAGCCTGAAAGCTAGTGCATGGAGAAAAAGGCTGTTATTGTTCAGCGATGGGCCACATGGGATACAACAGAACTGTTCCATATATTTCTTTGTATCAGTACTTGTTGCATATTTAGATAGATGTGATAGTTTTGTTATACGGATGCAAAGATTGTTATTTTGATACCTAGCTAGCTCAAGGACACTTGAGCTAGCACACAATGCCAACAAGATAGAAAACAAGACAGAAAACAGGGAACGAGAACGCTCCTGGTTCAAATGACCTTAGTATAAATTGTTCTCTTTCGAAGGACGCATTAGAAGGACAACATCAGTCACCAGAGACAATGATGTGTGTTTTCAATTAATCTAACATAGAGAAAGGCAGAAAGGCATACTTGTCTGCTGGAATTGGCATTTGTGGCTTTTTGCACTGTCGCCTGCACTGTTGCCTGTCGTTGGTTGATTAGATTCATACTACTTACTCCGATCTGTAACTATGTCCCTCTGGATAAGAGTATCTGCTAAATGTCTCAATTGTAAAATCATTGGATCATTGTTATTGTAGAAATAACTTCATATCACACAATGTATTACACTGGCCACTGTGGCCAGGCTGTCAGTTACTCACAGACAATCCTGGACACATACATATTTGTTTTGTTCTGCTCAGAACATTTTCAAATTTAACAATTTGTCTTTTATTTGTGTCTGTTTATCCATTTGTAACTAAAATAGAGATACAATTGGAGTCGAACACTTTCAGAACACTGGTGAGCACTGAGGATTTTACTGTGTAAGTGTGTGTATGTGTGCTTCCTCTGAATACTGCAGTCTGAGGTATAGAAGGTATTTGTAGGTCTTTGAACATGTGCCAACAACAAGCTTTACCTGTAGGCGGAAGACCATCCTTCTGGCCTCCTGCATCTCCCTCTCCAGCTGCTCCTGGTGGACATCCAGCTGCTCCTCCCATGACTTCTCCTCCTCCGCCCCATCATGCCCCAGGGCAGGACACAAACCACACAAGGCCACCTCCTCTGGAAAGTCAAACAACAGCAGTTGAGTCAGACACTTTCATCCGGATTAACCATTTATTTATTGCAATGATAATGCATCCAGTTTGGTAATGTGATTATGCTCTCGTCACCACCCAAGCCTCGATGACCGCGTATGCAAAGGCTCAATTAGTATAGTATTTTACGTAGATATAGCACTCTATAGTGTATACTCGTAGTTTCATTGTACAGATATTATACTGTTAGACGGATGTTAGGTTCTCAGTAGGGATGTCCCGAATCCCGATCATGTTTTTAATTTGATTTTGAGTATCAACCGATACCGATTTTTCCCGATCGGATATTTATATCTTTATAGAACACTTGCCATATCACAATAGTACAATTTCCATGTATCCAATATCATGATATGGATATAATATTGATAAAGGATGTCCCGATCACGTTTTTTTGCTCCCGATCTGATTCCGATCACTTGACAATGATGTGATCGGCCCCGATTTCCGATCCAGTGATCGGGACAACACTAGTGCTTAGCTTATTTATGATTCTCTGATTATTTTTTATGTATTTGATGTATTACCATGTGTTGTTGTTCTTGCTTACTGTAAATCGCTCTGGATTAAGAGCGTCTGCCGTCTGCTAAATGCCTAAATTGTAAATTGTACTACAGATTATTTGAGCAAGTATGACACAGCATCTCAGAATGATTACAGCACCCATTTGTGTGAATTAATGTGCTGCCAACCTGTGTCTGATTTCTTCTCAGTCATATCAGTCTTATCATCCTTTGGCTCCCCCTGGTCTTCAGATTGAGAGTTGACAAATGCTTCCTTAGAGGTGTGAGTGGACTGGGTGATAATGTACTCATCTTTTGGAGAGTGTGCAGGGCTGGCTGAACTGAGACTGAAACAGATGGTGGACAAACACAGCAAATAAGTATACATATATGTATGCTTTTGCCAAATAAGTTGCAACAATAAAACGCATATAATGTATAATTATTCTCTAATTAACAATGTAGTTACACAAATTCCATCTGGGCTCAATAACACTTGAACTGAAAATTTGAACTTTGAACACAGCACATTAAAAAAGTACACGCTATTTTCCATCTCTTTCTATCTCTAAAACTGGTGTGAAGAATGTCTGTTTACAAGTGATCATTTTTAAACTTTGTACATGTCTGTCTAAAGTTGTATGTTATTTTCTTCTAATTACAAGAAAGAAGAAGGAAAAAAGGAAACTGTCAAGAACAGGAATTTATTCAACCTTGTGACTTTTTACAGTAAAATCATTCTGTTCCTAGTTTTTCATATTTTCCCTTGAGCAATCCTTTCATAATGTTTTTTTTGTTTCTGAATAGCTGGTTTCCTTCCAGCTTATTGCTGAGTATGTGTATTTTGATCTTAGCGTGTGCTGAGCACATTTCCAACTCCCCGAGGTTCACGCCTCTTGTCATGTTCACTCTGGTGTGTTCCCAGAAATATGATACAGCCAACTGTGACCCATGACATTATACAGTACATACATCTTACTAATGTGGAATTCTTCCTCTTCAATTTGTATCTGTGCCAATACAGCTTGGTGTCTCAGGGGTAAGACCTACACACTGATACAAGGCATCAAATGTGTCACTATGACCCTCAGGCAATAAACTTTAGAAGGGCAAAGCCCTAGCCTGAGCGAAAATGTCCTTGAATACTGAAAGAAGGGCTTGCAACTGTAAGACTGTATTCACACACTTACAATTTCTCCCAGCATACATAAATTAACTAGATTTATATTAAATTAGAAAACCAGATGATTTCAATTAGATTCTACGGATGCTATGAACAATTACTTGGTATGTGCATCACATTTATTATAATTGTTGTTGAGAGTTGATGAGTAACAGTGTGTGCTGCTACTGTACATGAGATGTAGAAATGTTGATAAACAAGGAATTTTATTTAGAAGAATTCACGTAATAATCTTCAAAACTTAAATTGGCTATATTCATCAAAGTGAGCAATTAGCCTGTCGCTAAGTCCCACCCAAGCCCGTTCTTGGCCAATACCACGTTAGAAACGGTTACTAGGTTAGGGATCCTGGTCAAGCTTTCAATGCTGGTCAAAATGGTTTTGCAGTGTCAATAAATATATTTGCTGTACAGCATGTGTGGGTTTGTTTTCTTACCTTATGAGCAAACTAGTCCATTCCATGAATTATTTCGCTCCGTTGTGCAGTTTAATAGTAGCCTACATATTAGAAATAAAAATAGGCTCTCATTGACTTCCATTGTAACGGGGAAACAACTCTCAAACTCATTCTTTTAGAACACTAAGCTGATTATGACCGTTTATGACAGGAAAACTCATGCGGTTTTATTTTTAATAAAAAATAAAAAACATGTTTTTGTTTTGACTTCGGTGTTGCCACATTGTGTGAGAGATATAAGCCAACCCACCTCCAAAAACAAGCCAACTCTTAAAGCCAAATCAAGAAAAACAAGCCAAAACAAACACAATAATATGACCATATATAATCCTAATAAAAATATTGTATGCATTTATCATTATAAATACTATGTAGGCCTATGTCTATGATAATTCATGTTTTGGTAATGTATTACAGTACTAATTATTAGCCTTAAGCCAAAAGTAGCGGGAAATAAGCAGACTTGGCAACCCTGACAAGTTTGCCTACAAAACGATCTGATTGGTCCAAATCTGTACACACACTCCTGATGTATAGCCTCGGTCCCAGACTAGCCCCATATGTTCCCTCTCCCTACGCTCATTCTGTAGCTCCGAGATGAGGTCACACACTGGGCCCCTCCCACCGCGTTTCAGAAACGGCGCAAGTTTCCGCTATGTAAGTTTCTTACCCTGACGCCACGATTAATCCAAACGTGAAGGGGACGTGAAGGGTTTACACTAATTCAACCATAACGCCCAAGAAAATCCAACTAGAGATTTGAACCGAGCCTTTACGTCCCGTATTTTGTCAGTCGCTTCCATGTTTATCAAGGAAGTTGAAAAGCTTTAGCGCCTCCCCGGCGGCTCCCCTGGTCGGAATTTCCAACTGACTTCAGTTCACTCGACATGCACGCGCACATGCACACTTCCTTGATAAACATGGAAGCGACTGACAAAATACGGGACGTAAAGGCTCGGTTCAAATCTCTAGTTGGATTTTCTTGGGCGTTGTTATGGTTGAATTAGTGTAAACCCTTCACGTCCCCTTCACGTTTGGATTAATCGTGGCGTCAGGGTAAGAAACTTACATAGCGGAAACTTGCGCCGTTTCTGAAACGCGGTGGGAGGGGCCCAGTGTGTGACCTCATCTCGGAGCTACAGAATGAGCGTAGGGAGAGGGAACATATGGGGCTAGTCCCAGACTTACCATGAGACCGTTGGATGTAAACAAAATAATGTATCTGATTCTGATCTCGTCCACTTGTCGCAAACACCATACACAATTTTGGACGTGTTTGAGGGAGACGCTTTAGGAGAAATGTCTGGGACTGCAGCTGGGTGCATCTCAAACAGCATGGCGACTTGTTTACAAACGATCGAGGAACACCATGAACCGCTTACTTTATAAATCTATCAAAAGACGAAAATAAAACGGCATGTCCTGATGTCATAAACTGTCAGAATCAGCTTTTGTTGTGTTCGCTTATGTGCTAACCGACTGATTTTGAGAGCCGTTTCCCGTTACAATGGAAGTCAATGAGAGCCTATTTTTATAGATACTACTAAACTGCACAACGGAGCGAAATAATTCATGGAATGGACTAGTTTGCTCATAACAGGTAAGAAAACAAACCCTCTTTCTGAGGTCCACACATGCTGTACAGCAAATATATTTATTGACACTGCAAAACCATTTTGACCAGCATTGCAAGCTTGACCGGGATCCTAACCTAGTAACCGTTGCTAACGTGGTATTGGCCAACAACGGGCTTGGGTGGGACTTAGCGACAGGCTAATTAAAGGTATATTCAGTGATTTCACTTAATTCAAATATCACTTATTTTTTTGTTTTGTTGTGATAATCCTCCCTACTATAGAGTGTGCTGGCCATATAAGGAGTTCCTCCCTGTCCCCAGTTAACCCCTGGGGGTCAAAAAACCGTAGGTTTCGTTTTTGACTCTCTATCCTGATTGGACGAAAGGCTGGGTCCCACAGCCAAAAACGAAACCTAAGGTTTTTTGAGTGAAATCACTGAATATACCTTTAAGTTTGAGGCAGCCTTCTTTCCCCTGCCACTAAATGTACCCTCAAGAACATAGACTCAGTCTTATCAGATGCTGCTGTGATTATAAGTGTTTTCCAAGAGCTTTGCAGTTTGTGCCAAGAACGTTGGCACAAGATAATGATGCGATCAGGAAATTGCCATCATTTTTCCACAATCAAGTTTTGTAAACTTAGCTGTTCCTGTTGTGCCAACAGATGCCACATAGAAACGGATATGGACTATTAGGGTTAAACATGAATTAGCAACAGATGATAGGTTAATTTAGCAAATATGATAATGTGTGTGCATGGCATAATGGATGCACTCACTGCATGCATTATAATGATGTAATGTTAAAAACATCAAACCTTGTGCATTCAATATTTTTGGAATGTTGAAACATTTAACACTCATAAAGTAACATGTTGATTGGCCGATTGAATATATTTCAATTAGAATGTTCACCCTGGACATTCAACCCTCTGAGATGTTTACGCTGATTGAAATCACATCATTCTCAAACACCATAGTTAGATGTTGCTAGGCAATAGCAGCTTGCGGTCTACGCAGGCCCAGACAGATACACAGTAGCTCCAAATGGTAGCCTACACTAGGGACACACCCACACTTATTGTACACACGGGGACAAAGACTGCAGAATCTGTCCTTACTAGTATAAAATACCTTCATTGTACCTTTATAACGGGAACATTCCTTGTCAAATTATTGACATAATGATAGGACTGATAGAACTTGCAGGCTATAGCCCTGTGCCTTGGCTGTGTTTTTGTCCTGACATGCATTAGATTAGATTACAACAATTAGCCTCATCTCTGACTCTGACAATGTGACAGCATGCCAAGTGTCAATAACAATGACACTATTGTGTCTTGAAATTCAGAACGATCTTACCATTTCATTTGTTTGGCTCCCATTCTTGTTTGGTTGTAGCTCCTACCCTCCCATACAGACAGTGCCCTCCATCTGGGTGATGCCCTGCTTCTCAGTCAGGACCACAGCCCAAACCAACAACCAACAGTAGACAGGGAGCAACCCTAAGATTATCCACCACGTCCCACGCCACGCACTGTGTTGAATCTGAAGTAACACACGTTCAAAAACTCTCCAGCAGCATATTCATCCTACAGCATTAAGACAAAAAATCACACTGGAGTCAGGCTTGAGTCCTGCTTGGCTCGTGACAGTAGACAGAGAGGGTTGGTGCTCAGCACCACCATCGGCTGAATTCTGCCTGGTTTCTCATTGCACTCGCCTTGTTGTTGAGCTCACTAGCTCCCATTCACGAACACAATGTTTTTGTTCCTTGTGAGTGAGAACTGATCCGGCTCTTGTTGTAGACTACATCTTTTTTGTGCCCCTTCCCTCTGGCTCCTTTACTCCTTCCTTCTACCCTCCCTCCTTCTCTCTTTCCAGCACTGTCGCACTGGTTTTTTCATCAGCCCGTCCCTCTGTCGGTGAGCGGGGTGTCAGACATGTCTCTACCCTCCCCCCTCACGTACCTCCTTCTTCTGTCCGTCTCCGCTTTCACACGAAGGAGGTGGCGGTGCCCACTGCTGAGGGTCGGAGGGTGCACTTTCTCTTCGTATTATGGTTTGTGTCACTGCAGCTGCTGAGCTGAAGAAATGCTAACGCAATAAACGCATTCAGAATCAGAACATAGAAATACAAATCTCATGAAAATGAGCCACGTTTCTCAAACCCTTCCAGCAAAATCCATTTTTGTTTCTGAAATTGAGGATTTGCATGGAAGTCAAGCCACACCAAACAAGTTGGAACATGTGGGAGCTAATGATTTATTCGCACGAGGTTATAGGCCTACTTGAATAACCAGAGCAGGATAATATAAAACGCTCAAGGGTACATGTTCATTTTGTCACATATGTAGCCATTGAGTAATTCATCCATGATCTCATAAATATAAAATGGTTATTAAACCATAAATTGAAACTGCATGCGCTTGCGGCTTGCATATGGAATCTGTCAGTAAATCAACTAAAACCAAACTATGGGAAATATAGCACATTACAGCAGGCAACGGTACAGGATTTTGTTTAAGTGGAACGCAGGCTACTATTTTGGAAGGATGAGGGTTGAGCAATGAGCAGACTATCTTATTATGTTAGCAAATTGGTAGGCCTACTATCAGCAAGAGTCCCATTGTTCTCCATTTGCCAGCTTTCAATTACTTGTGTCGACTCTAAAACTCGCTCGCCTAAAACTATGTAGAGCACAATCAACAATATATCTGCTGTCGGACAGAAACCAACTCCAAACATTTTCAGGAAATGAAGAAAACTTTATATTTTTTAAAACGGAGCAATGGTAACTCATCATTGGTATTGTCTATTATAATGTATGTATTAGCCTACTTGCCAAGTTGTATGAGGGGGCGGGAGAGGGGGTGGAGTTAGATCGTTTAGTCAAGGTTTGAGGATCCAATGGAGTTAGTTGGTTTTGTCAGAAGTATTTTGTAATGCTCTTCATTGCTTCTGTGGATGGTTCCTGCCGGAGAGACGCTGAATGTTGGATATCACCCTGCTGAAAACCCCCCAGCAAAAAACAGCTTATGATGGTTGCTGCCTTGCTGGTCTTAGCTGTTCTTAGACTGGTTTAGATGGTATACCAGGCTGGTCTGGCTGGTTTGTCAGTGTATTTGGTTAGCTGGTCTGAGGCTGGATTCTGCTGGTCTTTGCTGGTGGGCCAGCAGTCTCGATGGATGACCAGCAAAGCCAAGCTGGTCTTTACTGGTCAAATGGGTGGACTGACCAACAAGGACTAGCTTACCATCTGAATTTAGCAGCAAATAAAAAATACTCTATGATTATGAAAAAGTATCTTGCCACAAAAACGAATAGGCCTACCAATCTGGCTTCAGAACATCCCACTCCACTGACTTGACTCCTCTATTTGAGCGACCACATCAAACACAATTGGTGGATGCTGGCAAATACTGTGGCATGGTCATACTGGACCTCCAAAAGACTTTTGACACCGTGAACCACTCCATACTGGTTAACAAGCTAAAAGCAATTGGTTTTGATAGCACATCAGTGAGCTGGATGCAATCCTACCTGGAGGGGAGAGAACAGATGGTGTAGGTGAACGGAACACCCAGATTTGGCACCAACAAGGAACTAGACTAATTATTTTCGCTTATATGCCACCAAAATGTGGAACACCCTACCAACACTTACAGTCATTAAGACATGAAAATCCCTTGACTCCTTCAAATGCGCTCTCTCATAGTCATAGGGCACCTATGGACGGCTACAATTCTAAACTGGCCCCCATAAAATCTGATTCCCCACCCACCCCTTTTCCCCCTCACTGTATATGTCCCCCCCCCCCCCCCCCCCCCTCCTCTACAGGCCCGGATTGGACAGTCTGGCAATTCTGGTATATGCCAGAAGGGCTGGCCACCTGGCCAGTCATGAGGCCAGGGCTGAGCCAAAACAATACGAAAAAGTAATAAAAAAAGACATAGTAGCGTTTTGGGGAATTGGGGCCATCTTTGAGCCAGTGAAGACCACAAATGCCAGGGCCGATTTCCTGTGCCAGTCCGTGCCTGTTCCTCTATGACGATTTCCTGTTTTTGGCTAGAAGTGTCAAAGCGCCAGTGCTCCCCCAGCAGTCTGCCGCAGGCCCGCCACCCAGGCGGATGGGTGCCCTCAAGGCGTCTTACTGTTATAGTATAGGTCAGGATACCTTTTTGTATTTTGTATTCAATCAGGATAGAGAACTCAGTCAGGAGGATACAGATTAAACTAGAACTGCACTCTGTCGAGTGCCTACTTGCTTGTTGCACACAAGTAGGCCATAAATGGCCTACTAGTGTGCAAGCAGAGCGTGCAAGTACTGTAGACTACAAACTTTCAAATCTCTGTGAAAGAACGTTTGCAATATTGAATTATTAGGTTTAGCTATTTGCTACGTACCTTGCTTTTGTTTTTTTTGAAGTATGGTAAAACCTTCTATCTATAAAGGAAATACAGTCCCATCGTTTTAAAAGTATCCAGGATCCACTTATAGTTTCTCAAAGAAAAATAAGTCATGGATATATATATATATAAGTATATATATTAATTGAAAATTGTAGTTACGTATACAGTATAATATTATTTATTTTAAACTCTCAATAACATTGCTTTCCTTGTCCATCGGTTTCATTTATTTGGTTTTCCTTACGTATTTGGTTGTCCTTATGGTTTTTCTTTGTATCCATTTTTCGATCACACAGTTCTAGTTTATGAGTTTAATTTCCGTTGATCTCCAGTTTTTGTATTCCCTATTCTTGAGATTTTTGTTACGCATAACCAACCGTTCCTTTCGTCTTTCATCCATTTATTTTGTTCGGATATTTCGAAGTCGTCCTTTCGTTGTCCATCGTTTTCATTTATTCTGTTTTTATTATGTTTTTCTTGGTCTTTACAATTTAGCTTTTTCTTTCTATCCTCTAGTTCATAGACATATGCTCATATGTCTATGTATGTATATGTAATTTCTGAGTTGATTAGTGGTATATTGTGGTTACTTGGGTGGTTTGATGCGTATGTCCCTTTAATCAACCCGACACTGAAACATATCATCATTACGTCACCATCGTAAACCAATTATACTCTGGCATTGGTACACATCTTCATGCATGACGGAAAACATACCTGCACGGTCTGCTTCCGTATGTCCCGTGCCAGCATGCCATATGCTGCTAAGGCACATACGCATAGCACCTGACTAATAACACGCTCTGCTTGCACAAGTAACAGGTTGAATTGGAAGTGATGACACTGTTTGCTATGTCAATAGCAATGATTACTATCACAATATAGCGCTTTCAAAGGATCCCGGGCTAATATGCCTAATTGCCCTCTATAACTAATATAAAACAAAAACTTCTATCGCAGGTTGATGATGTCATACTCTTATCAATCATACATACACACATTATATATGAAATGTAAGATAACTGAATTTATGTGATATATATATATATATAAGCCCTGAGCTGAATTAAAACAGTTGCACTGTGTTTATAAAAGTCGATTTGCTCGTCCACATATGACATAAATTATCCTTCTGTCAATGGCATTTAATGTTTGTGTTGCCAAAAAAATGGTAGCACGTCCCACCCAGTAGAAGAAACTTTCAACTTGTTACTTAATTTTAAATTAATTGTAACATCAGCTGTTATTCATATTTAATTACATTTAACATTGTTTGGACAACATTAGGACGATGGCTCTGTGACAGTCTCCCTTCCCATCTGTCTGCTAAACCAGTCAAACATCATGTCATTATAATGGTTTCACAGCCTGCAAACTGACCATCTGGAGCTCAGGGATGTTTCCTGTTGCAGAAAGAGCCTGCATGCTTCTCTTCCAGGATCCGGATCCAAACTCAGTTTAAGGGAAATTCTCATGGTTCTATAATCGGCCATCTTTGGTGACTAGGCTGTGCCACAACCCAAAATATCGAATGTAATTAATTACAGGGATTAGTTATTAAACTCATAATCCAGATCCAGTATGGGGCCTGATCTACTCCTACGCTGACTGATCAGTTTGTTCACAGTCAGTAACATGCAAACTTAATGGATCTTACCAGGTGGGCTGAAGGGTATTTATTTAAAGTTAGTACAGTTGGTACAATGATAAATTCCTATTGCCAATATGAAGTGACCCATTGCACAGAGATGTGCAATACATCATGTCAAAACAATGGATTTGGAATGTTCAAGGCACAGCAATTCTGAGAAAATAAATCAAAGCCTGGCCTAAAAAGGCAGAAGTACGATCAAGGAATACCAGAGGCTCACAATGAACCATGGGACCACCAGTCAGGCGTGCACACACTTACGCACACACACGATTAACATCTACTTCTTTATCGTATGTATATTTTCTGTATTTGCATATCTATATTTAGAACTTACTCTGTAGATATCTTGAAATATTGTCGCCAAGACTCGCTATTCACTGTAATGCATCACCAAGACAATTATGATTCTGAGAAAGTAGGTGAGGTAGATGAGATTTTCAACCTACAATATCTACAAGCGACAACAGGGTGTAACAAAATATTAGATAGAGCTTAAAGGGGAATACCACTCATTTTCAACATTGAACTCTAGAACTTCATGTGATCAGTGACATGGGGAAGGTGTACTTTTTGGCATTCATACTCAGCTTCAATTTGTAGCTTTTGCAGCAGAGCTACAAACGATGGATGCATCTTTATGTCGCTGTCTTCCATTGACAATGTATGGTACCCTGTATCTTTGCATCTGCCTGTGAACACACACCATTTGGCCTGCAGTACACCTTCCGTATGTCTCTGATCACATGACTCCAAATCCTAGACCTCCAGTTCTAATCTAGGCTATAAATGGAGGGACTTTTTTATTATTATTTCCACACAACTCTATGGTATATTAATGACATAGTTAAATGTTGAAAATGAGTGGTATTCCCCTTTAAATAAAGCCTTTTGCATCAGTGCTTAGGATTTGTTTCTCACTAGAATGTCGCATCCTGAAGAGCACCCATTATTGCCTTGGAACAGTTTGGATTATCACTTTCATCCTTTTTGACCCAGTGCATAACTCCTGGTTTCTTTTTAATGACTTATTCACTTTGATCATGTTTTGCATTATATTAATTGTATGATTTGCAGTTTTGCACATGAAAGAAGACGCCACATTCAATTTGGTTCAAGGTTGTGGCAAGTGAGCCCACTTCAAGACATACCAGTCTACAGACCATAAACCTAACCTTAAAGAGGTACCATTTCTTCAGCTACACAATATCTTTAACCATTAAGCCCACTTTTATACTCTCCAAAATTGTGAAAATAGCCTACCTATACAACTACAAGCCCACAGCTCACTATATTGTGATAGTGAACTTGTTTGAGAAAGGTTTACTTTAGAAATGTCACCCTTGACATGCAAGTTTGAAAGTGTTCAATCTGGAATTGAATTATTCTCAATACGCCAACTCTGTCATTCTTCTGGTTATTCTGACAATAACCAGAATAAATTTGAGCTTTGAAACAAAATCTATTGAATATCAAATATGCTAGAGTCATCTAGATGAGTGTAGATTAGGAAACTATTAGTTCTTGCTCATATACAAAAAATACACAATCACAAAGATATATAATTTACAAATCAGTCAAATAGATTTATTTCTCACCTATGCCATAGATTTGCACAACGATGTTGGCTATGGCAAAAAAAGTTAAAAATTTTAAGCTTAAAAGAGCAGACAAATTCTCATAATTGGTCAATAAAGTTGCATAATAAAACTGCTGATTTTCTTTTCTTTTGTCCTAAAATATGGTTTGTGGTGACACACAAAGTCAATAATCAAGCAGACTGATAGCCTACAGAGCTCTGAATGGAGTGGGGAAGACGGTCTGTCACAATATACTGTACACCGTACTTGAAGCCTCATCTATGGGTGGTATCAGTGTTACCAATGCCCACAGAAAGAAACAGCATGGAGAAACAATTCTGCACCGAAAACAAAAACAAAGGAACAGCCATGAGTTTCCTCTGTGGTTACCTGAGTCGGGTGAGTGTGTGTGATGTCCGTTTCATGCAGTAGAGCTGTCATGAGTGTTCTCTTCGTTTGCTCTCCGGATTTTCCTCTGTTTCCTTTGTGAGTCCAATTCAAAGTCTGAGCCTTTATTATAGTCCTGCTTTCGCTTCCTGCTAGAATGCGCTCTCTCTCTTTGTTGTTCATCGCTGTCTTCGGAGCTGCTGTCGTCTTCCTTTCCCTTGTGCTTCTCGCTCTTCTTGTGTTTGTGTTTAGTCCTTTTACTCTTCTGCTTGCACTTGGAAGTCTTTGAATTGTCATCACTGCTGTCGCTATTCGTTTCTTTGAGTTTCCTTTGCCTTTTCTCCTCGTCCTCCTTTTTATTTTTCTTCTTTCTGGATGATTTTTTGGAACCTTTAGACTTTTCTATGCTGGAGGACTTGCACTTCTTGATTTTGCGATGACCATTCCTCTTTGTTTCACTTGACTCTTTTCTGCAAACACAAGACACAGATAGAGCTTTATCCCTGAACTATAATAATATGATGCAGTGGCAGTGCTACAGTCTATAATACAGAATACTTCAAGCCAGAGAAAAACAGCCTAATGAGAAGCTATGTTGATGGATCAATAATTCACCCAGCAACATCAAAATTCAACCAAAAATAGTTTAGCTAGTGGTGGACAGTAAAGACGTACATTTAATGTGTCTGTAATTTACTACTTGAGTATTTTTATACTTTTTTTTCTTCAAAGACATGGATTTGACTCAATACATTTCTAGGAAGGCTGTCAACTAACTTCTGAATTTGATAGGTAACCAAATACAGAGTACAATTTAGGCATTTAGCAGACACTTAATCCAGATGTACTTACAGTAAGCAAGAACAACACATGGTAATACATCAAATACATAAAGAATAGTCATCAAGAATCATAAGTAAGCTAAGAATCTAACATCCGTCTAACAGTAGAATACAGCGTCAAGTCTAGGGCAAGTGCTACGGGCTAAGATGGAGTCTTAAGAGGTAGGTTTTCAGACTACGGCGGAAGATTGGGAGTGAGTCTGCAGTTCTGATTACAACAGTTCATTCCATAGTTTTGGAGACAGAAGGGAGAAGAGTCTGGGATGTGCGAAGCGTTGTCCTGTTTTGGCTGATCTGAGCGCGGGGGGGGGGGGGGGGGGTGTTACTTTGTAGGGTCTGATCAAACTTTCAAGATATGGGGGAGCCATACTTTTTGCTGCTTTGAAGGCCAGCATCATTCAGAGTTTTGTACCCTGTGTGGGCAGCACCCGGGAGTCAGCAACCGGGAGCCAATGGAGGGAGGGGAGCAAACTAAACCGTTCAAGCCTGTGCTTCGTGACCGTATATAATATGCCACTGCCTTTGTTTTCAACCCAGATTGGTGGCTCTTAGACTACTGGCCAATCACAGCTTGGCTTTCCTAGAACTGCGGTGATGTTCCCTCTCCCTGTACTTTCCCTACCTCTCTCTATCCTTGCTACCCCTCTCGCTCTCTCTTATTCACGGAGAAAAACAACACAGTGGCCAAAATGTACGGACACATGATATTCACGGAGAAACAACAACATGGACATGTGGCGTTAGCGCTTAAATAAGTCCTTTCTTCTGATTGGATAAAATTGGAAACCCGTCCTGAACATGTATTTTATGTTCATTAAAGAGCTGGAGAGACAGGGAAACCCCTGTTACTAAATAAAACACCCTATACTATATTGATCATTGCTATAGGGCCTATAGATAACACTTAGATTAACAAATTAAATATCACTTACTAGATTAACTCAAGTACATTTTTGACTGAGCTAATTTCACTTGTAGTTGAGGAATATTTGACCAAGAGTATCGATCTATCCCTTTGACTCAAGTACTGGGGTTGATGCTTTCTCAACCACTGATTTTAACTTGATTTATTGTTTATATTTTCCACAGTGCAATCTCAACAACATTGTAATCAAGGGTCACTTCTTACCCATCACTTTTGAATTCCTCAGGATAAAGTTCCTTGAATCCACTATGTCCCCATCTGTTTTGTGAGAAATCAAATGAACTTGTCAGTTTCTCATCACATGGCACACTCACATCTGCCCAGTGATTCCCACCCAGAGCCCTGAACGTGGGAACAGTTAGTGTTTACCTGTCAGGATCATTGGCCTCAAATTCATATAGTTTGCGAGACCAGTACCGAGCCTCTCTTTCATCAACATGGCCTGATGTAGATTCTCTTCTTCCACTTTTGTTTCTAGATTCGGACACTCGATCACAGTGCATGCTCCCCCTGAAAACCAAATAACACCACTCAATATATTGATTGTTCTGTCATGTTCTACAAAGGTTCATGTTCCACTTGCCCAAAAAGTAAATTGTCCATTTTCTATGATGAAATGCTAGGTAGAATTTGAATAACCGTTCAACTGTGTGATAAAAAAATGTTTGTGTGATAGGAACTTTTATTTTACATTAACCACTTGAACCCTAATAGTAGATTGACTATTTTCAGCAAAGAGATTTGGTAGAGGGAGCAGATAAAGTATTGAGGTTTAAGTGGTTAACTGTCTGAAAATACACATCATCGGTGTTGGTGCCATCAAACAAGTCTATAATATAAAGCTATTAAAAAAGACAGAAAAACGTGGAAGACCCCTGGCCTTAATCATTACTGTTAATTTGTGCATACCTAATAGATTCTGTGGCTGGAAAATGTGTTGGCTGTTTCTCCCAATTTCTCTGTTTCCACATCTCTGATTCCTCCTGGATCTGCAATGGGTCACACAGTTGACAGTAGTATGTCAGCGAGTAGTCTCACACAAACATTACAACAACCCCCACCCCTCAGGCTCTCACACATCACCTTGTTGTGGGCGCCTGTATGGCGGATCACATTCCTGAGTAATATCTTTCCTATCGGCACTCCAGACATGGCAGCACCTGTTTACAGAGAAGATCAAAAGTTACAAACATCTGGTGCGAAAATAAAAACATCACAACCGCGTCCGCTTGTCCGAGTGTAGTTAATTATTCTACATACAATTCGCCTGAGTCGCTTCACCACTGAATAGCCGGGTATGCTAGTAGCTCATACAGGCTAACGGCTGGCGTTGACTAATGTACATAGAGCACCGAAGTCCTGACGTAACTCGCTCATCCCGACGATTCCCCTGGTTCACGGAAGTAGTTTCTCTATGGAGAATAACATGGGGTGATCTTAATATCGTCTACTATAAGCGTTGTGGTCCAAAAATAAACAAGCTGTCTCGGCGTTATTGTCAGGGAGGTGTCTCTGTATCGTTTGCAACAGTCAGTCACTCATATATGATACAGTCTGCTTCTAGCGAAAATCTAACTAATTCAGCAGCAGTAACATTAGCGTTTTCTCTCAGTCAGTTGATTCTTCATATCCATGTGAGTGAAGCGGCCGGGATGACATGTTTATTTTTCAAACACAGTTCTTATATGAATCAATCTAAAACTCCTCCTATGGTGATTTCAATGCAACTAAACAAATACATGAACCTGGGGACTGACGCCCTCTACTGAAAGTGACGTCAGACTTCGGTGCTCTATTATGGTCAATCCGACGGAATTATGCCATGATAAAACACAAATAGATTCCCGTATCCGTTCAGATTTGAATACCGTGCCTCAAAACTACTACTTACTTGGTTGAATTACTGGCCCGTGTGTATACAATTAATAATTATCACGTTATTCGCTAGCCCCAATATGTTCCCTGAGTACTACGCTCGTCACTCATTCTAGTTAATGGTTATTCGCCTGCTGTACGCGAGCTGGCGTACTGTACGTGTCGTGAAGTTGTTGTTGTGTTCTTTTTCTTTCTTGTCTTGAGTCTACTTCCGGTTCCGTTGACATTGCTCCGCCCATAAGGCGAGCTCTTATTGGCCAGTGCAGACTGCAGAGTAGTCGTTGGATGGATTCTATGTCAATAATGAGCTAAACCCTCGCGTCATCAGTCCAGATCTCAGAACTGAGTGTCAATCTCTTGGTAACGCCCCGCCTGCCTCTGATTGGCCTGGTATCGACCATAGAGTAGTAAAAGGATAGAGACCGAACCGGAGCGTAGTCTTGAGTGGTCTATAACTATTACTCCGTGTTGGGAAAATACTACAAGAGAATGACAGCTTGGCACTAACTTACCGTGTATACGTTTTATTTTTGTAGAAGAGCCAAACTAATATTGTTTATGCCGTTTGCTTTGATTGAATAATTGATTGAACACACGTGTACGATGTACTTTGGATGTGGGCGTGTAGGCCTACTTCTAAATAAAGTTTAGTGTTGATTATCGTGTATTAATCTAATTATAGTAAACCAAAAAGTATAAAGATGAAGGGAAAAGAGACCTTTTTACAGTACAATAATGTTTCACGTTTACACATACAAATAGGCCTACATTACACAATAATCAACAATTGGGTGTGTTCTAAATAAAGTGTTTGTGTTGATTCAACACAAACACTTTATTTAGACACACCCAAATCATATCACGGTGTACATGTTCAAATATCATTCAATCAAAGCAAACGGCATAAACAATATTAGTTTGCCTCTTCTACAAAAATAAAGCATAAGCCTACAGGCAGTTCTCTTCCTCTTGTATAATACCGATACCAGGCTACTTATATAGGTAACAGGTCTACTTATATAGGTAACAGGTCATCTTGCCTCTCGCCCAAATCGCCCCCGACGGCTCGCCCCGGAATTTCGAAAGGTTAAGACGGCTCGCCCCAAGCCGTGGATAGCTCGCCCCCAAAGCGTGGATATCTCGCCCCACATCTTGGATATCTCGCCCCATGTTTATTTCATGTTTATTTTACCTTATTTCTCATATTAGAACATCTAGAATCAATGTTGTTTGTCAAAGGAGAACATTTAGAATCAGTTTGTTGTTGTTGGTCAAATGAAAATGATGCATGGATAATGAATGGCTCACCCCCCTCCATTGTTCTGGAAATTACATTCTGGAAAGGTGTTCCATTCCTACATTGTTACTGAAATTAGTTGTTGTTGTTGTTGACTACTATTATTTTTCCACCACCTCGCAGCAGAGATCAGACTATCCAGCTCAGTGGACAGTCAAGACGGGCACACGGAAGCCAAATTAAGTCGGAATTCAGAATGGCAGTGCGTCAGAATGCCACTCTGTCCCCACATTAGTTATGTAAGATCATAAGATGTGATGAGAATTAGCTATAATATTTCACTAATTATATTACAGTGTATTGGGTTTGGATGTTGTAGGCCTACTGTTATATTATTGCACTTGGTTGGATGGTGCATGAGTGCAGTAACACTAATTAGGAGTAGGCCTACAGAGTACTCCTAATTAGTGTTACTTTTCGCACTTTAACTGTATCCAGTGGATATAGTTAAATATAGTCCATTGTTGTATGCAACTGCACAGCACAGATGAGAATAAAGCTGCTGTGCGTGTGCCTGCCATGGTTCTTTATCATCTTGATAGCCCAGACTTCAGAGTTGCTTCCCAGGCAATCTGGGAACCCAATTGGCAAAACAAAGGAAAAACAGCGCCCTCTTTTGTGAGTCAACAGTGTCATGGAGTCGAGAGACTACTTCCCAGGACCAGGAGAGCTTTTAAAGATGTTGTGGCTACTGGCTAGGATGAGAGGGCCGTGCTTGCTTCCTGCCCCAGCGGCAGCATACAGCTGTTTTTTTTTTTTTTTTTTGGAGAGAGAGAGGGGGGAGGGTGGTACATTTAAAGTCCCTGATGATGGTAGTTCCAAGGAATTTGACTGCACAGTCATTGTGCTGTTGATGCTGGTGAGTGGAGGGAGGGATGGGGTGGCTCTCCTGAAGGCTACAATCAGATCACTGTCTTGAGCTGCATCATTCTGATCCAGGTTATTGTGACTGCACCATGACATCAGCTGTGCCACCTATACTGTCTAAAATAAATGCACATTTGTCACCATTCCTGTCCTGGTCGCCTGGTCGGTCTGATCAGGGTTTTATGTCTTCTGAAAACTTGAAGCGTGACAGAGGTGTCCGCGTGGAAGTGCATGCTAATGGTATATAGGGGAGGGGGAGAGCATGCAGCCTTGTGGTGTGTAGGCCTACCAGTGCTGAGGGTCACTGCTTGAGATGTATTTCCCCAGCCTCACATGCTGCTTCCTGTCTGTCTGGAAGTTGGCGACCCATTGACAAAGAGTGCCAGGCCCAGGCATCTTAGAGAGTTTAGAACTAAGAACATGCAGTAATCCTGGTCTCTAAACTGCCTCCCCCTGGCCAGCCGGGGTGCCCCATGATGGAGGGGAAAGGAACTGGTTGGAATAACGTGTTCCTTCCACGCGCTACGTCCAACCAGGGAAACTCCTCCCTGTCAGGTGTAAAGGAGCAACTTGGACACTCAGGCATGAAGGAAGCCTGAGTTCAAGTCCGTTGCTCTCCCCATGTCCCCCATATATGGGGACTAGGTTGGCGGAGGGTGTGTTACTGTAGAGCCCAGGATCACATTAGATAATTGACACAGGGGTGAAAAATGGGACTAAGAACTAAGAACTAA
Source organism: Protomyctophum parallelum (assembly GCF_964188405.1). Taxonomy (NCBI): domain Eukaryota; kingdom Metazoa; phylum Chordata; class Actinopteri; order Myctophiformes; family Myctophidae; genus Protomyctophum; species Protomyctophum parallelum. Next base: position 24,847,999 of record NC_139706.1, read on the forward strand.
GAACTAGAACTAGCATTGGCATGATTGTAAAGTTAAATGCACAGCTGCAGTTCTCTTTCCTTGCATGGGTGCCCGGGCATACCAGGGGCTGGAGAATGAACTTAAGTGCAGACTTATGTTGAGTGCTAAAACTCCTCTGACCTATATAGTCTTCATAAGAATACATGAACAGTCGTTCTGTAAACAACACAGTCGACGGTTCAGATTTGTGGGTCCGACCATTCCGAGGTCTCCGACTGGTTCCAACTAGGTTGTTGTAGACTGCTCCGTAATGTTTACCCTTCGTAACAAACTATAGATGTCAGGGCAATAGGCCTGCATTCACCACTTAAGGGGGAATAAATACCACTCATTTTCAACATTGAACTATTGTCATTAATATACCATAGAGTTGTTTTGTGGAAATAATCAAAAAGTCGTCTCCCCCCCCCCCCCCTTCTGTGTAGCCTAGAACTGGAGGTCTAAATTGGGGTCATATGATCAGTGACATACGGAAGGTGTATACTGCAGGCCTTTGCTATGTCACTGATCACATGACCCCAAGTTCTAGACTTCCAGTTCTACTTATTTCCACACTGTACACAACTCTAGGGTATATATTCATGACATCATTCAATGTTGAAAATGAGTGGTATTCCCCTAAGCTAAAAGTCTGCTGACTCATACATCTGACATTACTCTGAAAACATCAGATTATGAAGTGAAAATATGTTTACTAAAAGGCCAGAGTAGTCTGTACTTTTATTTGGGCTGTTTTTCTTTTAGCTCATGGATAACAGAATGAATCATTTTAGCCTTTTGGGACACAGCCACAGGCTATGTAAAAATAGCAACATTCAAACCTTACCTTGAACTGCTGAGGCATGTCTAGAATATGATTTCATAACTGATAAATAATGTCAACTACTAGTTTGTATACATTCACTATTTTTAGACTACATTGTGAATCCACCAAACAATGAAAATAAAATATCTTTGCAATTAAAAAAAAAAAGAATTTTCAAATTAAACATAGTGGAAAAGATGTCAGTTGGTGAATATCACAACAATCCTTAATGTAGGGTAGAGAGGTTAGTTATATGTAGCAGTTGGTTGACTAACCCTCTATTGAAGTTATTGCTAATCCAACACCAAATAAGCGTATAGTTAATTAAGCAAAAGATGACATTATGGGCCTATGATCATCCGAACTAATGGCACAATCCAAACCCAGAGTTCTGCTTGATTCTTATATATAGATAGATAAGGAGGGGATGATTATGAAAAAAAGCATCCCCTCCTTATCTATCTATCTATCTATCTATCTATCTATCCATCAGCCTACCTACCTACGTACATACCTACCTACCACCCAACATCGACTTATGCAGACATAGCCTACAGTACATAGGATTTGACAAAAATGGACACTTACCTCACTTGTAGCAGAACATTCTTCTGTTTAGCTGGTCATTGAAATCTGCAAGAAATATATTGCTTCTATAATAGCTCCACAAGATATTACATGACAAATTACCTAATAGAAGAAATTGAGTATTTTCCTCCCCAAATTCTCCGTACTGGTAGAATCAACTGTGGCACAGCTGTCGTATAGAAGATCATGGCAGGCATTTTTGGCCTTCAGTAGCCTATCTCAGGAGAAGTTGATCAGAACTGATAAGATGCATGTTGATCAGGATTTTAGTTAACTTAGGACAAGTGGCAGGTCTTGAGTTTTGTTGAAATAATTAATGATTAGTGTGCCTGTGAATACAGAAGATTAATATTTAATATTCTATAAACACAGACAACCCACATCGAGCTTTAGAACTGCCACCCCTGCCAGTGAACAAGGGGGATTTATTTCTATTTTCCCAAAACACCAAAGCTCAGATCTGAATGTGTGACCCTGTCATGCTCCATCCCCCCTGCCAAAACATGACGGTGGTCCTTTCAAGAGAGAATCAGGTGTGCCTGGAGGGGTTTCAGCAGGGCGTCAAATCTCAGCAGCCTCAGCTTTAGAGTTATCCGTATTCTTAATATTATGTATTTGAATTCCAATGTCTAGCTGCTAGATGCAAACAAAAGCCATGGATTTGAAGCCATGGATCAGAAGATTTGATACGCTGAGAATATATTATCAGCATTTCCTTTTATCTCATACCTCAAGACCTTGAATTACATCAATGTGTTGACAGGAAGTGTGCTAGCCATGATAATACGTACCCAAGGCAGTATTCTCCCAACACCGACTGTGATAAACAAACCTACTAGTATAGACTTTGTTGTACTCTTTGCGTTTTGCTGCAACTGGGCCACCCTGACCAATTAAACATCCCAAAACCTGAGGGCTCCCAGATTTTGTATTTGTCGGGACAGCCAGGTAGAACTTCCTGCAGATAATTCAGAGCCAGCAAATTCTCAACTTTGAGTGTACATTTTGAGGACGTGGCTGAAAATTGTAATGTGTAAAATAAGGCTTACACAGCTCCTGGGACAGCTGGGGTGTAATTGAAAGGAAAGATAAATCCTCCACCACAATACACATTACACCAACGACCAAACGGCCCTCTCTATTTTGACATTTTTGAGAGCTAAACTTTTTATTTAAGGTTAAATTAAACATGCCATAGATCTCCAGCTGGCAGCTAAATTAATGCATTAGTTCTTTGTCTCCACCTAGTGGGATTCAACCTGTAGTACACCTTTGACAACCCTTGGTTGGTTTGGTATTCATGACATTCAGGTAATAATCTGCCATGATCCCACAATCCTACCTAGTACACTTGCCTGGTTGTATTGGAGTGGCGTTTGATCCACCAGACATGAACAATTAACTCATTTTATTTAAGCCACTGAAAGGTCGGAGGACATCTCTTTGGCAGTCATGTATGTACTCCTTGAACTACAAATAAAACACCATTGGGAGCACAAACAATACAGTTAACTCACACAAAAAATTTAATACCCTTTCATAAGGGTTAAGTGGTCCAAACGTTGACATACTAAATATAGGGGGAGGTGTGATGACACAGGTTTTTAATGTAAAAACTTGCAGCCAGCACCCAAATGCTTTGTAAAAAGTCATGTGACATATGACTTACTTACTTACATAGTTAGTACACATACATCAATGTTTTAATATACTTATATATGTCTTTTTTGTTGTCTTTTTATCTAGACCAGCCAGATACAGTACCGATTAATATCATACAGTCACATCAGGAACAATACCTTAATATCGTACAGTCCAACCGTTAAGGAGGAATATCCACGGTTAACAGGTCCATCCTTGCTATGCTAACATTAGAAATCGGCATGTGTACTTCTAGTATCTTTTTATTATTGTATAGACTGGTGGTTGATACTCCTTGTATCTCGTGTCTTCTGTGCAAAAGTTTGTGTCATTTTTGTTTTTGTCTGAAAGAATCCAAAGAATGGTTGACATACATGATACCTGGCTGTTCACTTTACAGTGTGATGTAGTAGTTTGTTTGATTCTTTGTTTGTTTACCATCGTTTTTACCAATTAAAAAGAAAAACAGTCGCATCCAAACGCCACACCCTTGGCATGTCATAGAAAAAAGGGGAAATCAACAACTGAACGAAAAGCTCCCCATAACAGAGTGGAGACAATGACAGAGAGGAGAGTTTATGACTACGGTGAGCAGCGTCCTCCATTCGTACATCTTTTAGAATAAGGCACTGCTGCATACAGAAATGACATGGTCAACGACCTCTCTGGGAGTAGGATGGGGAGGCAGGACATGACAGGAGAACGTGTTCTTCTCCAGCAATTCACTGAAAGTTTGCGTGTGTGGATATATGCATGTGAGTGTATATAGTATAATGTGTACAGTCAATTGTGTGCTTGTGTATACAGTATGTTGATGTATGACTATGTATCTATGTCATGGGTGCATCTGGGTTCGCTTGTGAGTGCATACGTGTGTGTGTGTGTGTGTGTGTGTGTGTGTGTGTGTGTATCCGTGTGCTTGTGGCCATGGAGGCTGGACCACTCCTCTCAGACTGTGCTTTCCAGCATCCACTCAGTGCTGCTGAATGTAACTCTGCGATGAGCGAGCGGCGACGACTCCACGTTGATCTGGTTGGTGGACTTGTGCCACCTCGTCCTCGCTCTGCGCGGGTAACTGTGACTCTGAAATATGGAGTAATCGCCTCCGTCGAACGAGAACCTGTGCCTAGTTCGTGCCAGTTCATTGGGGAACAGCCCCAAATTGGCCAAGGTGCTCTTCTTGTCCTTGAGCCTCGGGGCCTCCTTAGTGCCAGCGTTGGGGCCTATGAGACACAGGGACATGGTGGAGCCGGTCAGGCTACTGTCCGTCTGCGTGTCCTCAGACGGCGGGCCAGAGCACTGTGCGTCCAGGCTGGTTCTCCTCTTCAGCCTGTCGGCGGCGAAGGGAGGCATCTCCACCTGCAGGACGGACGTGGTGGCCGCCTCGTCCTCCCTCTTATCGCCGTCGATCCTCAGCACCAGTGCCATGCACTCCCGTGGCGCCTGGGACGCCTCGCGGAAGCCGTCCTCCTCGGACACCAGCTTGGAGGCGGAGTGCTGGAGCCTGTGCTGGCTGCCGTTGGTCTGAGAGTGCATGCTGGAGATGACCTTGGCCTTGCCGCCGTCGTCGGGGCTGCCGTAGGCCTTGTAGCGGATCATGAGGATGATGATGAACACCAGCACGGAGGCCACGATGATGCCGCCGATGATGATGATCATCGTGCCGCCGAGGAACTGGCTGTGGATGAAGCGGCACTGGCTGACCTCGTTGGCCGTGTGGAACTGCACGCAGCCGACCACGCGGGTGGCCGTCAGCGACGTGATGCCGTCGTCGTACACCGCGAGCACACAGAGGTCATACTCGCGCCCCGCGGCCAGGTCGTTGATCTGAAAGGTCTTACTGGTCGACGGGATCATCCTGCAGGGAGGATGGAACAAAAGTGGAGTGGTTAACTTACAACACAAGAAAGGACGTTTTAACCGCCATAGGTATGGAAACTGACAATGCTGAAGAAGCAATGACTTTCACAGTGCCTTCATACGCGGCCTACGGATAAGGTGGAAAATCAAAAGGGTTTACCTGTATGTTAGTCCACTTGCCAGCCCATACAGCCCCATTGAGTACCCTAAAGGTTTATGTTAGAAATGTTGAGTATGGGTCCCCAGCATTTAGAAACTGCCGGATGCTAACTTGCATATGTTGGGCAATTTTCTTAATTAGCATAATAAGCTGCAACATTAACATCCAATATAAGGCAACAGTAGCATATGGGACGGGTCAAACTAGGGGGTTTTCATGATTCTGAATCCATTGCAAGCATTAGTTTTGCAGTGGTGAAGTGGCTATGGCCAAATTTAGCCCAAGGAGTGATTTTTGTGCAAAAATAATGCTTTCAATGGATTCAGAATCATGGAAAACCCCTAGTTTGACGTGTCACATGCTACTTAAAGCATAATGAAATTGAGAAAATGTTGCCTTATATTGGATGTTAATGGTACCCCAGCTAATTATGCTAATTAAGAAAATTGCCCAACATAATGCAAGTTAGCATCCAGCAGTTTCTAAATGCTGGGGACCCATACTCAACATTTCTAACATAAAACCTTAGGGTACTCAAAATGTCCGGGTCCAAATTCTGGCAAGCGAATATCATTATCCACAATGAAAATATAAAGGGGGCGACTTGGGACACAGCCCTGTAAGCTTTTGAAATATGTCACATGGTGATGATATTTGTGGTTGACTTTTCTATTTATTTTACCTAACCAGGCATAATGAGCACTCTGTGTAATTTACTCCTCCGGTGTAAGTGTTGAGTGTTGTTTTGTCTTAAGGTGGTACATTATTACCTACAAGTGATTAACATCAAAGTGTTCCTTGAGGGGAAAGGTTTGTGCTTCTAATTATATTAACACAGATGGAATGGCCTTTTGCTCTGTGTTCAAAGAGTGTGAGCCTCGTAATCCTTGAAAATGCTAAAAACACTTGACCTTAGAACATTCCCACGACACCTAAATTGTTGTCATATCGCGTTGCATCTGTCCAGCAATCTGCCCCAACTCTTCTTGTGGTGTCATGAAATACAGTGATGCTTGCTCTACTTTCGCTTGTCACATCACAATTTACCTTTGTCATTTTGCTCTATACACGAAGATCGGATAGCCATTTCTCACTGTCACCTTACGCTGCACCACAGTGTCACCTAAGTCAACCACCATTAAATCTTCTGCCTTTTACTGAGATATTTGTCAGTATATCACATTGAATCAATGTTTGAGACATTGAAAACAGCGCATGTCCCTTTCAAAAATGGCGGTTAGAATAGTATGAATGGCTCACTGGGGAGCTTGAAAAAAAGGGCACAGAAGAAATTGCTTCGCTTTTTGTTACAATGAAAAAGAATAAAACGTTCAATAAGTTAAGTTGTTATAACCAACTGGTTAATAGGTTTCCATTCTCTCTCTCTCTGTCTAATGATCTACTTGTTGCAACTAAACATGTTGCCCATCTTTAATCACAATACTATACTGTACTGCATGTGTGCAATTATGTCATGACAATTATAAAAGAAAATAGGAATAGTCCAGAAAATTTGAATGAATTACATAATGCAAAACAGAGGGCTTTCCATTTGATCACGCTTAACCCAGGCGCGCTACGAGCTTGTAGGTCTGCTATTTTTGAAAAATCGAAGAACCACTGACATAGAAACATAGCTTTTTCAGAAAACTGTCAGGATGTAGAAGACTTTTTTAGAATCTGATCTCAGGTCAAAATGGGTTAATCGGTGCTGACAATTCCGACTAGTCTAGGGAACAGGGGTAGGCTATTATGTACCTATCCACCACCATGGAGCCTAGGAGAAATGGGAATCCACCATTTAATCTAGCTTGCCGAGCATCTACCAACACAATTGGCCATGTTCGGGGAAGTCAACACAAGCAGGGTGGGCAATCTTTGTCACTTTGGGGCGATGCCTGTCAGTAGGGGGTGTTCAACGGGAGCCAGTGTGGGGTACAACAGTACATCCTCCCGGTGGGGGCTCCTCACTGGCAGGTGAGCCAGTGGGGTACAACAGTACATCCTCCCGGTGGGGGCTCCTCACTGGCAGGTGAGCCAGTGGGGTACAACAGTACATCCTCCCGGTGGGGGCTCCTCACTGGCAGGTGAGCCAGTGGGGTACAACAGTACATCCTCCCGGTGGGGGCTCCTCACTGGCAGGTGAGCCAGTGGGGTACAACAGTACATCCTCCCGGTGGGGGCTCCTCACTGGCAGGTGAGCCAGTAGGGTACAACAGTACATCCTCCCGGTGGGGGCTCCTCACTGGCAGGTGAGCCAGTGGGGTAAGACAGTACGTCCTCCCGGTGGGGGCTCCTCACTGGCAGGTGAGCCAGTGGGGTACAACCAGCAGTGACAAACCACAGAAATTAATGTGGGGAGGATTAATTGAACAAGAATTCGCTACTCCAAATTTAAGAAGAAGAAAAAAAGAACAAATTAAATTCTATTTAATACTCATGCATCTACACAACATGGGATCTATATGGCAACCCCATATAGTTTATAATAATCTGTCATGCCACTAAAGCAGATGGTTATTCCAGATGGCTCACATATTCTCTAATCTAAGGGTTACCCCCCCCCCCCCCCCCCCCTCGCTCGTACGCACACGCACACGCACACACACACACACACACACACACACACACACACACACACACACACACACACACACACACACACAAATGTGACTCACCTGTAAACCAAAGTGTCATCTGCAGTGCTGTTATACTGAATTTGATACATCCGGATACCGGGGATGTGCCGCTCAGATGGCCAACGGATCACAGTGGAGGATGACGTCAGTTCAGTGACCATCACTCTCTTGTCCTGCTTGTCGTGGCCCTTAGTGTCATTTCCAGATTTGGAGGAAGTGGTTATGTCCGACAGGCCGGGGTCCTCGCGCATGTGAGCCGTGTTGTTGACAAACAGGGGCAGGGGGATCATGTTGATCTCAACAGCAGCCGTGGCGATGCCAGCCGCGTTGGAAGCCACACAATTGAAGGCCCCGCTGTCCTTCAGAGTTGTGATGAGGATATCAAGGGTGCCGTTCGCATACAGGACGGTGCGGGTGGAGTTGTGCACCAGCTTGCCGTCTGGTGATCGCCAGTGGATGTCTGGATCGGGGTCTCCCATGGCTTTACATTTGAGGGTGACCCCCTGACCTTCCATCACATACGGCTTGGTGGAAATATGTTTGGTGATCAGTGGAGGCTCACATATGAACTCCTCCTCCTGAATGGACCAGAAGTACTTGTCCATGAGATGGTCCGGTGAGGCGCAGGTCTCCAGGTCGTCCTCCCTAGTCAGCCTGCGGAGCCACAGCAGCTCACAGTTGCAGTGGAGTGGGTTCCCTCCGAAGCTCACCGCCAGAGTGGAGGCCAGGACCTGGGCGTGTTGGAACAGGCTGTCTGGAGGCAGCTTGTGCAGCCTGTTGGAGGTCATGTCCAAACGGACCAGCTTGGTGAGGAGTGTGAAGGTCCCTGCTTCAATGTGATCAATCAAATTGTGGTCCAGAGTGAGCGTGTTCATGTTAGTCATTCTCCCTATGGCCTCCCAGGGCAGGTTTCTCAGGTTGTTATTGGACAAGTCCAGGTCCTCAATGGTGGACACAAATTCGTCAAAGGCAGTGGACGCCACGGCGTGGATCTGGTTGTTTCCTAGGATGAGGTGGCGCAGATTGATTAAGCCTTTGAAGTGGTCACTCTTGATAACGCTGAGGCGGTTGCCATCCATGTGCAGGGCTCGCAGGGAACGCAGGCCGAGAAAGGCGAGGGGAGTGATTTGGCTGATGGTGTTCCGAGACAGCGTGAGGTGGACCAGGCTGGTCATGTTGAAAAAGTCTTTCCTGCGGATGACCGTGATGAAGTTGTCGGTGAGGCGAAGCTCCACGGTCTTGCGGTCGATGGTGGGGGGTACGAAGAGGAGGCCGGTCTTGGCGCAGAGCAGAGTCAGAGTTGGGGAGAGGTGTTGACAGATGCAGCGTCCGGGGCAACTGTAGCCCTTAACTAACACTGCACACAGCAGCACAGACAGGACCAGCCGCTCCATTGTTGATCAGATACCAGTTCCTACACAGGAGACAGAGACAGATAAGTTACAAAAAAAATAAGAGAAGAAATGGAGCTCTGGTTTCTTGAATAACATCATAGCTTATAGAGCAGGCTGCCCAACTGGAGTCAGGCCAGGTTTATTGAGACTGTCCAACACAGTAACCATCACAAAAATGTTATGGAGCTTTTCTGAAAGAATGGCGCATGGGTCGATGATGAAAGAAAGGCAGCACCGCAATGCTGAATCATAACCATCAGTCTCTGTATCCGTTCTGGAATGCATATTAAATGATTTATGCAACTTGTTTTCTACATCACCAGATTTGTCAGTGAACAATATAATAAATTGAATGATCATAACATGATGTGTTAAGCCTATACACTATGTGAAATAAAGCTTTAGTTTTGCGTCCATTTGATCTCCATATCAGCAAAGAGAATTAAAAGGAGAAAAGGGCAATTGTCAGCACTGCTCAATGATTGATATGACCTTTTCATGCCATCTCCTCTCCTTATGCTTCTGAAATGTGCACTATGAATTAGACACGAGTCTGACAAGTAAGCTAAATCATGGCAACAAAAAGTGAAGGTGTGAAAAAAGGGGGCAGACTCCTTGGTTTTAAATCTGTCGGATTGGAGGGATTATTGGGTGCCTGTGGAGTTGAGGAGGATGTACACATCCTCTGATACCCATTTAGAGAATTGATTCCAAGTCTCTGCACGGCACACAGGTCTGCAGTGCAGACTGCAGAATGTGATCCTTGGGCGTAATAACCACACCAAAAAACCCTGGCGGAACACAATCTTTGATGCCTGCCACATCGACAGTGGCTTCGCCCTCTTTGGTATCAGTCCAGATTGTCGATGCATTAACCTTCAGTGTTCATCAGAAAATCTATCAAGCTGATATAAAGAGATGTGTTGAGTTCTGTGCAAGACACCCATTCTTACAAAGTGTATGTAAAATTACAGTGCATCTGACTGAATAGTTTTCTTTCTATGCAGGCTTCCGGCCCTTTGCTTGTTTTAAGATTTGTTGGTGCTATCCATGCATAACATCAGATCTCTCAGTGGATCAATGAAAGGAAAGATCAAGTTGTTGCAAATGAATAGTTTTATTGCATAGCATTTGCATTATTGGCATTGCATAACATTTTGGCGATTAGACTCCAATTGCATTTTTTTTAAGATATTTTTTTGCGGCTTACGCCTTTATTGATTTTTTAAGGGATAGAAAGTAGGCTGACAGGAAACGGGAGAGAGATGGGGGGATGACATGCGGTAAAGGCCGTGTCGGGTCCGGGAGTCGAACCCGCAGCACACCGCGACTGGATCACCAGTCCGGTGCCCAGACCGTTACGCTACGGCCTGGGCCTCCAATTGCATTTATTGAATAAGATTAGCTATTAATAGGGAGAGCCCCAAAGACGTTAGTACATTTTGTAATGATCATGCATTTGTGGGATGAGCAGCACAGCTGATTATGTGGAGTATAAGGGAAATGAGCCAAATTGACCTGGCAAAGTAAAACTGTGTATTCTCCTGTTGGTAATATATTGACTCGATTGGCACCTGATTGGCAGCTCGGTCAAATGCAATCACGGTGGCTGACCTGCAACGGATCCTGGATGAGGGATGGAATATACCACAGCATATGTGGGCTTGGGTGTTTATTTATAACGGTAGACTGGGTTGGGATGGAGTTGCTTTGCAGGCTGCTGATCCGGACACTACACTAGAGCGCATACGGAAACGATACACGCGTACTTGTCTGTACATGTGAAGTATCAGATGTAGAAGTGGCGGGCCTTAAACTGTCTGGAACGCATGCAGAACAAACCGAGTAGTGTGAGACTCTGTTCAAAGATTGCGTTTCATTATCACATTGAGCCCAGGTGTGGTTTTCATTTAGTTTGTAATTTATGAATTCATACACAGTAAAAGTCTTAAGGTTATTACACACTGGCGAATTAGCGACGCGATTGGTGGCAAACCGTGGCATACAAGGCATACAATTTGCTTTGAAGTCGGCTGTTTATTTCACCGTTTGTTCTTTTCTAAAATTAAATTGCCTCTTGAGGTGTTGCACCTCATTTGGTTACCTGTAAGGGGGGGGGGGGGGGGACTGCTAATGCTGAAAATGCAAATAAGACTTTTGGGGACAAAAGATGCAATTACTGGGGGCGAGAAAAAAAAGTAATAAGTAAAGTAATAAGTAACTAGTTACTTGTGGCAGGGAGTGATAAGTAAAGTATTAATATTACTTTTTTTAAAGTAACTAGTAATAAGTAATATTATTACCGTTTTGGAGTAACTTTGACAACATTGCATGTTTACTAGTTACACTAACCACTTCAGCCCTGTATACATTTCAGGACGTTCTGCAATATGAGTACTTCTACTTTTAGTACTTTAAGTACATTTTGACCTGAGATCAGATTCTAAAAATGTCTTCTACATCCTGACAGTTTTCTGAAAAAGCGATGTTTCTATGTCAGTGGTTCTTCGCTTTTTCTAAAATAGCAGAACTACAAGCTCGTAGCGCGCGCTATGAGATTGTAGATCTGCTATTTTTCAATAGCTAAAGCTATTCTAGTTCTACATTGCAGTATTGATACTTTTACTTAAAGGTATATTCAGTGATTTCACTTAATTCAAATATCACTTATTTTTTTGTTTTGTTGTGATAATCCTCCCTACTATAGAGTGTGCTGGCCATATAAGGAGTTCCTCCCTGTCCCCAGTTAACCCCTGGGGGTCAAAATACCTTAGGTTTCGTTTTTGACTCTCTATCCTGATTGGACAAAAGGCTGGGTCCCACAGCCAAAAACGAAACCTAAGGTTTTTTGAGTGAAATCACTGAATATACCTTTAAGTAAAACATTTGAGTACTTTTTACACCACTGCCAATATCTCATGTTTATTCCCCGTTAGGCTGTTACTAACTTACTAATAAGGAGTTAGTTGTTCTGTTGAAAAAATGGGGGATCATTATAAATGTTAAAAAATTGCAAAGAGAAATGGACAGGACTTCCAATTACATAATATAAAATGCTACAAGTACAGTAACTGAGATTGATGGGTGAGAAATTAAAGGAAAAACCTGAATAACTGAGTGGAAAGAAAAAGGTCTATCCGACTATGAAATAGGGTCATTATTGAGGAATGGTCAACTGGATAGTATTTCAAGGAACAGTGACTAAAGTGACATGCATTTCGGCCTATATGGGAAAGACATCAGTTAATAGGGTTGGGAATTGTGGTCAAAAGCGCACATTCAATGACCGTGATGCTCATGCATCAGTGTGATATGTAACGAAAAACAGACAAGCAACTCTTCCTCAGGAGACAGAGAATGTCTATGCAGGACGAGATCAGACTGTGTCGGCATGAACAGTAGACCAACAACTACATAGAGACGGAGGTTATAATAGGGTTGCAGTGCATAATCCCTTCATTACAAAGACCAAGCACATTTGATAGTTCAGTGGAGCAAAAAACCATACCCACTGATCTACAGAGATGAGGATAAAAGTGATATGATCAGATGAGTCATCCTTCACCATATTCTCGACAAGTGGGCGAGTTAATGTGTGGTGTACATCAAGAGAATGGTACAGCCCTGAATGCTTGATCCCTACATTGATGCCGTCCCTTGGTTCTGTTATGCTGTGTGGGGCATTTTCTCCTGGCATGCTTTGGGTCCACTTGTCCCCTTAGAGTGAAGGGTCACTGCAAATCGATATGTTATTCTGAGTGATCACCCTTAGTATGATGAAACATTTCTATCCTGATGAGAGTCTAGGATGACAATGCCCCCATTCACAGGGCATGACAGGTTACTGAATGCTTTTATGTGAATCATATACTATGGCCTTCACAGTCACCAGATTTTAACTAAATCAAATGCCTATGACAGATTTGGACCGATGTTAAGACAGCACTCGCCAAGAGTGTATCTTATGTTAAAATGGCGTCCTATCCCAAGACACTTTAAATTTGTTTTGTAATGTACCCGTCTGGTATAATCTATGCATTATATAGCATAGTAAAGTTGCTTTATAATGGTTGCCATGGTTGAGTTGAAAAAATGTTCCATCAATACTGGAATCCTTTGTTTTACAAATTTAACAAATTGCTGTACAGGTTTCTTTCATTTTATGGATACCCCTTGATTGTATTTGCATTCAAATCGTATTCAAATCCCTAAACATCTCATGGAGGGAAAATAAAACATTGTTGCCAAGGCAGTTGCTCTTTTACAGGTCAGGTTGCCTGAAGAAGGTCAGTAGACCGAAAGCTTGCCAAAAATAAACTGATTGTGCGCAGATCTGAGTGTGCGGAGCTTCCCTTTATTTTTCCTCATACAGGTCAGGTTGCTAAAAATACATCAGATGACTGCAGTTGATTCAGAATGCTGCTGCTCAAGTCCTAACAAATGATATCCTTATAGACATTGTATGTCTCTTTATATAAAGATTTATATTTATGGACATGGGTGGAAATGACGTGGATTTCATTCAATCTCTTTGTTTGCCTCAATTCAATCTCCACACCGGAACTGGTGTAACCTCTCCAAAGGTCTGTACATTCCCCTATCCCTGCACAGTGTTACCCAATCTTACCCAAAATTACCATTTCAGTCAGACAACTCATGAATAGATTTACCAATATTTATTACAGAATGAGTAATGAGTGTGCATATGATATTTGACTTGGCATTCGGCTCTGCTGGATTTTCTCCCTGCTCGGCACGATTAAGCACCAACATAAAACATTAAGAGCAGGGAGATAGATATACAATAAACCCCCCATGGGGAGCATAAATAGCAGAGCCCACCGGTGGTCCTGGGGTGGTGGTGGGAGAAAACATCACATACAACGAGGAACCATATGCAGAGGAAGGCAGGAAGAGCATGCAGTCTAGTGAGCTTTAGTAGCCCGCCCAATTGGTCAGCTTGGGGGACTTGCACACACTGAATACACCCACATAGTAATGCAGCATGTTAACCCCTTGAGTATAGTATGTGCCTTTTGAGCATGGCATGAACCCCCTCGAGTATGTCTGAATGACCTAACTCCGCAAGCTATGTCTCATTATTAAAACAACTCTGGAGAAAAAAAAAGACACTCCAGTTATTTTTACACTGGCTCCCTCTCTGGAGAAAAAGTTAATACAAAATACTACTGTTGGTTTAGGGCCAAAATACTTTTCTGATCTTGTACTGCATGAACAATCCAGATATCCCAGGTCATCTGGGACAAGTCTGCTTTCTGTCCCCAGAATCAGAACTAAACATGGCGAAGCAGTGTTCAGTTTATAATATGCACCACACTACAAAATATTTAAACTCCTTTGAATTGCTTGTGGTATTGAGGAACAACTTTTCTTTCTCTACACAAGAAACACTGGGGGAAACTATGCTTTATTTTTTATTTTTTTAAGATTTGTTTTTGGCTTTTGTGCCTTTATTGATAGTTACACTGAGGACTGAGGACAGACAGGAAAGAGATGCAGCAAAAGTCGTCATGAACGGGACTCGAACACACAAAAAGCTGCCTATGTGGCACTATGCTTTTGACAATATTTAACAAAGTCAACAATGGCATTTAGCATGTCTGTTTAGGTGTGTTATTGTGACATTGTAAATGGTCAATCATTATCCGCTATGAATGCAGCCGTCTTTAGTTCAGAAAAGTTCACCCCGATATAATGGTGTTGTGTCTAACGACACTGTCAGCCAAGAGTAAATTCCAATTAGTCAGTGTAGGCAGTGAACAGTTGCCCCAGAGTGACTCTTGTCAGGAAGGAGGCATAATTATTGACAGCCTGAGTTCATTGGAGTCAACTCTGTCTCCACCAGTAGATGCCTAAACCAAGCTCTTTGGAGCTCCGTAGCCCCTGGGATTTACAGTCAAATCTCGTCAAGGGCAGAAATACCTTGGCAAATAGAGCAGCATTTGCATTTTATAATTATGTCTGCATGGCAAGCACACCACCTTCCATCTTCTCTTTTCAATTACTATCCACTTAAACCTTAGCATGTACAGTAGATGAATGGAGATGCATAAACTATTGCTGCTATACAAAGCTTAATTATTACCAGTGTCGCGTTATGCAACATGTCCTGGAATATGTCAGGCCTCTAATCAATAGGCCCTTCTCCACTGAGATCAAGATCTTTCTGGTGAAAATCAAACTAATAATTCCCTCATATAAACATGTTTAATAAAAGCACACTCATTTTTTTCTAGGACAAAGCAAAGCCCCAGTTAGATCCATGAAATCTTTCCACTAATCATGAGAACCTATCTATCATGTATAATGCAATTCCGGGATGTGGTTGTTTTCCAAGCCAAAATAAATGTATGCACAAATTGTTCACAATTGGCTGCTCAGCAAAAAACAAGCAAACAAACAACTATATTCCATCTGCTAGCTGCTATGATTAATAAATGAATCAGGTCAGTGTTCGATCCTCTTATTTAAGATTTGCTAGATAATAGAGCTCTGAACTCAGATTTCACACTTTTGACTGCAGCAAGAACATTGATGTAATTTTAATAAACTTGAACCATACTATTTCATGTGTCTTAGTGAAGTAAAACTGTACAACTTTCATCTTTATTAAATTTAGTCCAAAACATTTCTCTCCTGTGAATGGGAAGAACAGTGTTATTTATATGCCTACATTTCTGTGGCCTTTTCTGGAGTGCTATACTCAGGGGGGAAAATAAAAAACTCTCAACTATGAATAATGAGGCTAGTTTTCTTCTCTGCAAATAAAGCAATACTGCTGACTTTCAACGGATCATTGCTTTACAGTTACATTTTCAAAACAAGCATGCATAGATAGTTAGAAAACATTGCCAATGGTTTGATGACCCATTTTCATTATTCTGCACTATTCATGATTTATATTATGCTTGTTTCATAATGGAAAAAATTACCCTTTTTTTTGTTTCATCACATATGGTGCTTTGTGTTACCACATGCGTGTTGCTTTTGTGATGTCTTACTAATTTCCCCTTCCCAAGCCTCAACTTGCCTTTGTTCTACTCATAATGCATCCCTGCATGATATTATGTGGCACTTACTGTATATGATTCACTTTTAGAGCAGGAGTAGAGACATTATTATGGGTTTAGTATATGGCTCAAATGACATGCTTTTATACCAGATATCTTTTGCTAAAGTATACCAACTATTAGCCTGGCTCCAGCCCCTAATCGTGTGTCAGGCTAACAAACTATTGTATTATTGTTTATTAATATAAATATTTAACTTTCTTTAAACACCCATCTGCATGCATGCACTCATAACCAATCAACACAAGCATTCCCTTTTCTGTGTGTACTTTAATCAGTTGTATCAGATAAGATACAACTTTATAGACTTGTCACAGAAAGTGTTATGGCACGCAACATACCAGACGCCTATAAATCCATCTGCAGGCCTGCCTTGGGGAAGTCTGACCATAACGTCATACATCTTCCACGATACAGGGCTAAGCTGAGACGGGAAAAGACAGTGACCAAGGAAATACACACAGTGAACATGAAATTGTAGCTAGCTCTGTTAAGCCCAACTTGGCCCCTGGGCCAGATGGCCTAGACTAAGTGTTGAAAGAAGATGTTCATGAACTTAAAGGTATTGTGTTGAAGCTATTCCAGTATTTGCTTGATTCTCTAACAATGCCCCCCCCAAAAAAAGTCTTGTATTGTGCCTCTCCCCAAGAAGCCTGGGGCCCCTGAACTAAAAGACTTCAGCCCTATTGCTCTTATACTTCTATTTTGGGAAAATGTTTTGAGAGAGTCATAAGCAGACAAATTACAGCGATGGTTTCTAACAGCTTAGATCATCTGCAATTAGCTTGTAAAAGTCAGAGGGGAACTGATGATGCACCAATCAGCCTGTTTAACACACTGTCAAAGCATCTCCAAGTCCCCTCCCACATTGCCAGGGTCCTTTTTATTGATTTTACCTCTGCTTTCAATAGCATGCAGATACACACCCTTCTGCAGGGACTCATTGACATAGTGGAGGTATTATCCATCTTGTCAGAGACTTCCTCTCTGACCGTCCTCAACAGGTCTGTGTGAATGATACTCTGTCCGACATCACTGAACCCTGGTGCTCCACAGGGGACTATCTTATCACCCTTAATTTTCTCCTTAATTAATTCCAGTTAGAACAGGATATGTGTCATTGTTTAAGTATGCAGATGATATGGTTGCCTTACTAAAGAAGGGGGACACAGCGGGGGAGGAAACCTACAGAGTATTGTCATCTCTTCAGAACTGATGCGATAAAAGCTCCTTAGGGATCAATGTGACAAAAACAAAGGACGACAATTGTGGAGGTAGTAGACAATTTTAAATATTTAGGCACATATATTGACAGCAAACTTAATTTCAGTGAAAATACTAGGGGTGCACGATTATAAAATTATGACCGATATAATATCCGATATTATACAGAGGACCACAATGGAAACAAGCCTAGGCCCTAGGTCTAGGAGTTTGGCCTAAAGCCTGTTAATAAAGAATTCAATCAATCAATATACTCTTTTCCAAGTGTCTGTTTTCACAACTGAATGACTACTGAATGAGATGAGTACACAAATGAAATGTAGATTTTTCATTTATTTTAAAACCGATTAAATAATCTGTATTATTTTGATAACATTCCGATACCGATATGGCATTTTTATGGCCGATATATGCTACCGATTAATTGTGCATCCCTAGAAAATACTGACCAGATTTTTAAAACCTGTAACCAACGCCTCCACCTACTACGCAAGAAGTGAACCTAGCCTCAAAAATCATTGGGAAGAAACAGAAACAATTAAGTTGTATCTACAAGGAAGTAATTTGGGGAAAAAACTATCAAGATAGAAAACTCTCCTGGGAGTTGGAACTACTTCCCTCTGGTAGAAGGTACAAAGTACATAAAGCTAACCGTAACATCTTTATAAATTCCTTAATTCCTAATGCCATTAAGGCACTAAATGATACCATGTCTCGTTCCTGTTCTGTTCTTTAACTATATAGAAGTGTCTATTTGTACGTCTCTAAATGTTTTGATGAATTGAACAAGGTGGACCCTGTTGTAAACAAGTGTAATGCTTAATTGGGTCATCCACTCACAGTTAACAGTCTTTGTATTGAGTTTGTGCTTGAAATGTACTGTAATTCTGCAAACTGTTCATAAATATTTCAATCAATCAATCAATCAATCGTTAAACCGTTTTTTAATGTATTTGTCACTGTTGTCCTGCTTTTTGCCATGGACATAATTGTGTGTAAGTGTTGTTGCTGTTATGTTGTTACTGTTGTTATGGGAACGAAGACGGATTTCCACATTGTGGACAATAAATGAAACTAACTAACTAACTTACTTTTACTTTTACTTTTACTTTTACTGTTACTGTTAACTTAAGGGAAATGATTCCTAGTCTGCTTTGACAAAAGAGCTAATTTATCAATTTTGATAAATCGTATAATATATACTAAAAATGCAATGACCCCTACTAGTGGGTTTTCCAAGCATGACTTAATTACACAATGATGATTAATTTATGGCGATCCATGTGAATCGTATTCTGAATAATGATTAAACATCCACTGACAGGCCTCTAACGATTACAAAAGACTAAAGGTTGCCATTGCCATACATAGGAGAAAAGTATTGAATGCCATTCACTACCTAATCAACTGCATCAAATATAACAGCTCAGAATGTTCAGTATTCTGTATATAATGCCGTAACATTATCATATAGCATTAGTAATCCTCATGTACTGTATACATCTGGTTTGGCAGAAACACATTTGAATATCTTAATGATGTGTGACCTCGACAAGACAAATACAACTTTAGTCACGGAATGTCTTCTTCATATAATATTCGTTCTTGATTATCTTGCTCCTGATGAAGAGAATGTGTGTTATCTACAGTATGTGAATGATAAAATAATTACAATTAGCATACAATAGCCAAATATTTCTAAAAAGAGAGCAGTGAGACAACAAATACACAATATTCATTTTATGTACCCATGACAATAAGCTAACTGTACAATTTTAGAGAGAATGATGAGGAGATGGATCCCTGAATCCACATTTTTCTTTTATGTATCAGTTAATATTCATAAAGTCGTATGATATAGAGCGTCGCAGTCCCGCCCCCTTTTATGACGACGAGTGGGCCGGAAGAGAATTCCCAAAACGTCTATGGCAAAAATGAATGGGAAATTCTCTTCTGGGCCACTCGTCGGGGGCGGGACTGCAACGCTCTATAAGGCAGTTGGAAAACAAAAAAGACGGTAGAGTGACCGCCCGGATGGAAACCGCAAGGTTCCAAGTTCGAACCCGGGCCCCCCCAGAGTTGGTGTCGAAGTGTCCTTGAGCAAGACTTTAAACCCGTAATTGCTCCCGATGTGCAGGTTGGTACCTTGCATGGTTTCCTCCGGCATCGGTGTATGAATGTGTGTGTGAATGTAATGCACAATCTATGTAAAGCGCCTTGGATAAAGGCGCTATATAAATGCACCATTTACCATTTAAATCTATATTCAGTTTTGATACTGTTTTTATCTGGCTATGCTTATTTCCTAACCCTAACCTTCAGGTATGCAAATTCTGTGAGAAAACCATAGTCTGCCAACAAACACATTCAAGACATGTCTACCGGTAATTAATGAAGTTAAATTGTATTTGCAAAACACATATTTTACTTATTTTCCAAAGATCAATTAAAAAAAACTAAAACTAAAACAAATGTATAAAAGACTAATATAGGCAATCAAGAGTCAAGGCAATCAGCAATGTAGATGTACTCCGTTACAAGTAAAAGTCCCATATTCAAAATGTACTCAATTAAAAGTACAAAATTGATCATCAATAAAGAAAGAATAAATAATCCAAATTCAAATCTCCAAAGTAACTAGTAACTAAAGTTTTCAAATAATTGTAGTGGAGTTCAAGTAAATATATAATATATTTGCTCTGAGATGTAGTGGAGTAGAAGTAAAAGTATTGGAAATTGGAAATACTCAATTAAAGTACAAATACCTTCAAATTCCACTTAAGTACAGTACTTAGTGCTAAGTAAATGTACTTAGATACTTTACACCACTGGGAATTAACTCCCCATTACAATTAGAAGACTCTTCCGCCATAATCTAAAGACTCACCTCTTCAGACTCCACCTTAGCTCGTATAGCACTTGCTATAGCACTTGCCCTAGCTTCGATGACCTTACAGGTTATGCAAAGGGGAAAATGTAATTTAGATATCATATTTATGTAGGTCACTGTTGAACTGGCATCCTATACTGTGTATGATTCTTTGGGGATATTCTACTGTTAGACTGATGATTCTTGGTTTACCTATGATCCTAGATTACAATTTCTATGCATTTGATGTACAGTATTACCTTGTGTTGCTTGCTTGCTTGCTGTAAATCGCTCTTATCTGGATTAAGAGTGTCTCCTAAATGCCTGAATTGTAATATACTGCATAGTCATAACTGAACCTAATTTATAATATTGCAGATAGCCTATAAATACTTACATGTCTTGATAACAGCTAGCTGTTTACAAATGTACGGTAGTGTACGTTAACATGCTTCATTGTGATCTCAGCTTGCACAAATGCATCTTATACTTAAACAACATCATGATGGCTGATACTGTAGTGCAGGGTTCCCCAATTAATTTTCCTCAAGGGCCATATTTTGACTAGAGTACCAGGCTGGGGGCCGAGTCTGCACGCGCGAGGTCGAGGTCTTGCCCTGAAAATTCATTTTCAGGGCAAGACCCCATTTGAAAAGGATGCCCAGTTTGACATGCATAGGCTACTGACCCATTCAATGCCATTTATATCTGGGACCCTTAAAAAAAAATCTTTCATGGGCCACAAGGGGGCGCTCTGTGGGCCGCAAATGGCCCGCGGGCCGCCTATTGGGGTACCCTGCTGTAGTGTATGCACCAATTGAATACATTATTTTCCAATTTGGCAGATATACGTAAATGTATATGGGCAAATTATTGGAGCAAGCCCTCTCATTACACCCATTGTAAAACCAGGTATGTGCACCCAGTCAGTATACTTCCATGTTGTAATGGAAATATTCTGAAAGACTCATTCCATGCTCATTGGATCCCTAATTGGAAACCTGTCAGCTTGTCACTGAACCTACAAGGCCCATATAACAATTTGGTATGTCTTACATGATTATTTCTTTATCGACAATATTTCATTGCCATGGTGATAATTAGTATATTCTACCCCTTGCAACACACAGAACCAATAGATTATCATATGACACCAGTTTAAAGAAACATTTAGCTATGTTGGGGCGGCGGTGGCTCAGGGGTAGAGTGGCTGGATGGTAACCGCAAGGTTGCCAGTTCAAACGTGGGCTCCCCTTAATGTCGAAGTGTCCTTGAGCAAGACTCTGAAACCCGAATTGCTCCTGATGTGCTGGTTGGTGCCTTGCATGGTTTCCGCTGGCATTAGTGTGTGAATGGGTGAATGTAATGCACAATCTATGTAAAGCATGGATAAAGGCGCTATATAAATGCACCATTTACCATTTATTTATTTACCATTTTCAGTCTGTCCATATGCCAATTGGCCAGTTAACCCAATTTGTGCCCAAGACGTCTCCAGACGTCACCATGGGAATTTTCCCATGGTGTGCCTAAGACGTCTGTACACGTCTTAAAAAAAGAAAATCTCAACTTTTTTGGGGGAAATTGGTATTGGCACCCCACGTCGCTTTTTTGAAAGAATACAAGGGCACACAAACTGTTGCCTTGCCCCTTTGACATAACCTTTTTAATTACTTTGACATTTCACACTGTTGGAGTATTACAAATGCACAAATAGAACAATATGAGTGTGATGTTTGTAATAGTACAGTGACCACTGGTAATGCTGGAGGCAGATAATCAAATGTCTGTCTGATAAACAGAAAAGCTTAGCTGTTCTGGCAACTTCAACATCCTTATGGGTAGAGGAGAGGTAACACAACTCCTGTGTGCCTGTAGCATGTCACAAATAATACAGTAAGGCACAGTCTATATGGGGGACTAGGTTGGTGGAGGGTGTGTAGAGCCCAGGATCACATTAGATGATTGACACAGGGGTGAAAAATGGGTTACAAAATCGTGGGGTAAAAATATATAAAAAAAAAAAGACTAGTCTTAACCACTATACTAATAAATAACCAATCTACAAGCTCACTTCACCAATAAGATGCTGGGCGAGTGCTGGCGCTTTGGCATGGGGGGTCAGATCAACATGGAATGAATTCTGTACTGGCCATATAAGGAGCATGTCTTGAGTGTACAGGGTTTGATGAGGTCAGATCAACATATGGAATGTCAGAACAGGTCAGCTCCATACAGTATATGGATATCTAAGGATGGTAGCGGGGACATTCTCTGGAGTGTACAGGGTTTGATGCAGGCCTTAATTTTCGGGCCCGTTGAGAACTCTTGTTTTTGCCGGGCGCAGCTGCACTATAACTTTTGGGCAGGCCCAAGTTTGAGTTTGAAATGACACTAGTTGAGCACACTGGTTTTCGCCGGCTGCTGGGTGTGGCTGCACTAATAACTTTGGGGCAGGCCGTCTAGAGTTTGAAATTTGAATGGACAGGTATAAGTCAAAAGGGAGACATCGAAGAGAAAGGATGGATGGGGAAGGGTCAACATATGGAATGTCAGAACAAGTTCTGAAATATATCCATATATGGAGATCTAAGGGTTTGGGGTTTGAGGTCAGATGTAGAGTTGCTGGCCAATAGTGATGACATCAGGGATCTCCATATATGGGCTTAACTGCGACATCAGGTCGCATTTACTATGACATCAGGGTCTCCACATCTCCATCCCTGATGATGTCACATGTTGTCACGAGACCTGGGCACTATATATGGTGCCCGACACACTAACTGACGGGAAATGCTCGATTCCATAGTTGTCGCAACTACACGACAACACATTGTGCGACATTCTTTGAAAATTGTGAAAGGAATGTGACCATTTACAGGTGTAA
The DNA here is from genome assembly GCF_964188405.1 of Protomyctophum parallelum. NCBI lineage: Eukaryota > Metazoa > Chordata > Actinopteri > Myctophiformes > Myctophidae > Protomyctophum > Protomyctophum parallelum. Next base: position 24,871,178 of record NC_139706.1, read on the forward strand.
TTGGTTAACTGGTTCCAACACAAAACTATCAGACAATCAGCTGTTTGTCTAACCTATACAAAAATTTCCATATCCATGAGATCCATGAGATCATTATATTATCCATTATCCTCATCATCATTATGACAGAATTGCAGCCCAAAGGTTGTCTTTGTTAGAGATAAATGCTATTTTAAGCTTGAGATAGAACGGGGACTAAAAGGGTTTTTGTTCCTTTGCAGTGAAGAAAAGGGTATTTTGGGTAATCACTACTCACTAGTGTCTCTGTGAGTAGCCTCTGTTGCCTCTCCCAATTTGTAATGCTTCCGTCATACAGTCTGGTGCACAAATAAATCGAAATCATCTAAGCATATATAGCTTGGTGCTTATCAGAAATGGAAATAAAAAAATAAAAAGTAATTATATTTTAAAGTATATCTTTGTGAACGCCACGGAAATTGCAGCTATCTTGCTCGGATTTCGGGAGGTGTAGTTCCAGACTCTATGTAGCATTTAGAGATAGTGGAATAGTTGTCTGGCTACGCCAGAATAAGACAGAGATAGGTAATCACAAATCCTCAGACTAACTTAACAGATTCAAGGTCTCCCAACAAGTCATGTTCTCATGTCAGGTTCACAATTTCTTTGAACAGTACCTTAGATTGGATCAACTCGTATTATCAGTTATTTGTCTTGTTATCAAATTTAGCCGTCACCAGTTTCTTCTGCCTGTTGCAGAAGAGATCAATGCATACATTCTTCATTTAAATTTAAATTACAACCCAAAGAAACCCATAGAAAACACAATAGAGCAAAGCATTAACTTTGGCTCAAGATCAATATTTCTAAATGTGACTAGGATGGTTATGACTCCAAGGCTATACACTACACAGTAAAACCCTCAAGTGTAAATGAATCCATTACTAACTCAGAGCGCGTATAAATGTAACAAAATGGAACCGTAGCGGTTCATTTGGTTATACGAACACTCAGAACTTTCCAGTGCATCTCTGCATCTCGCCCTGCATTTCCAATGACACAGCGAGCCTCATAATTAACAGCAGAGCAGACTGCTCAGTGTCGTTATCACACTATAATATGGCCTTGCCCGTGCCCCTTGTCCATGAAGCTAAACCCATGCGAGGCTCTCCGTGCTGCCAGGGCCACTTAGAACAGCCCTGCTTCATGTGCTCCTCCCTTCCCTCTTGCTCCCACCACCCATACCCACGAGCCAATGCAAATTACAGTAACAGCTTGGACGTGCGCATAATCTCAAGTGGGACGAGCTGTGTTCTGTGGCGAGGAATGCGAGCAAATGGAAGCAGAGAGGCCCTGCCAGGCCTCTCTAGGAGCTCTGACTGTCTCTTTTTCTCCCCCTTGTAATGCTAGACAAAGAAAGAGGGTGGCTTATAACCAGCTATTCGTCTGACACCATCACGTGGAATACTCCCATACCTCCGTATCCCTGTATGGGGTAAATGATACAGGAGAATTGTGCTCAGACGTATTTATTTTCGACACACAGTTGGTCACCAGTGCTGCCTGCATCCCATTATCAAACGAGGGCGTCAAACAACGAGTAAGACATTCAAAGGGTTTGAGATGGAATGAGGGGGAGATAGGTGCATGGCTGTGTACACAGCAGGCTGCAAAAGTACACATGTTATTACTTGAGCTAACATCTACATTTGTACAAATCAGTAAATAACTTCTCTGTAGTCTGTACCCCTCTACATCGAATGCATTTTCTAGTGGTTATTGCTTGAGATGCGTTGCATTTTTCAACGGTAATTCAGTTTTTCCACCTAGCATTCATGATGTCATCGACACTTAGGGTGCCATTTTGAAGATCCGTTTTACAATGGGGTAATACAGAAATTGCCCTCGCTCTGCGCACAATGGTATTATGAAAGGCATATTGGCCCGTGTTGAACGCACTCGGCCCGTGTTGAACGCACACACATTATGGCATACACCGTTCCTGAATATTTTAGCATTGTGGGAGTGTCCATATGTTAATTATTTTCGCTTTGCGCAATTTGCTATTAAGCCCCTTGACCTAGAAACACTCAGCGCATAACGATTAGACGTGGGTCTGACCACCTCATAAACGCAACAAGCACTGTTTGATTTTACACTTGAGCGGCTCTGGGAGGCTGCTAGAGTGTTGCCATGTCTGTTTATTATAAGCGGCTTCTTTTTCTGTAAAGTTGCTTGTAAATATTGGTAGTTGTACTATTTTGTGGTTGCTTTTCTTGTTTCTAAAGTGGTTATTTGGGCTTTTCTCCTAATGTTGTTTAAACCAGTGATCCTCACACAGCACATTCCCATGTCAAGGATCCCCAGATGAATGCATTTGCCAAACTAAGGACGGCTAATCCAAAAATTAAATAAAAGATTTCCAAGATTACTTTTGAAAATAGCAGATCTATACCAGCTCACAATGCATCACATTCATTCATTAAAACTATGAACTCTGACTGCAGGGGGATATATATAATGATCATTATAACAATGTGCAAGAACATATTTAAAGAGAAGGAAGAACTTTATATTTGTGGACAATCAAAATATGTTTTTTGATTTTAATGTGGTGTCATTAAAATGAATCTGGATATGGCAGACTCACTATCTAGAAAATAAAAACATGGCACTTCATTTAAAATAGGTTGCAGACCCCTGTTATATGCGCTTATTTTTATAGACCTATTTACTTGTTTCTATGAGACATGGCAACAGCCTTTTTTGTCTTTTTTTGTAAAATGTTGAGATTAGAAACGGCCATAATTATTTCATTTCTCAACCTTAAAAATAAATAAAAACATCTCCATAATCCTTGGGAAGTTTGCTTTCATATGCTGTATCACACCCGATTCAAGTCTTCTTCAATAAAATGCTATGAGCGAAGACCATATACCATCGGGGCCACAGGCACAGCATTAAGCAGCAACATTCAACTCATTCCTTCATCATGACTTGAATGAAATAAAATATAATATGTTATTTTACTGGTGTTTTTCAATAGAAACAAATTATTTTGAGGCATAAAGGTGACAGCATGCAGTGCAATAGGAATAATTAACCCAAATGTGACAAAGTCATGTCATGTCTTCTATGGTGACTGCCAGCCTGAATAAATGTAATACCACGATCCCCAAAGTGAGCATTCCGTATGTGACATCAGCTGACTGGTAAAGAGAATAGTACGGACATGTTGATTGGGTACGTCTCAAACACGCCTTAAACACACCCATGACTAATTCAAGGCCGTTTTGCGCAATCCACGGGGTGTCGAAAGCGCTTCTTAACATGCCCAAAATTGCAATATGACATACAACACGCCCCCAGCTCATAAAACTGTAATATGATTAGTAATATTATTTGAAGTCCTTAATGGCACCCAGAGTTCCAGAACCTGTGCTCATGTGAACGAACACACACGAGTAACACTATCTGTGAAATGATACAGTATACATGTATAATCACGTTGAATCTACAGAGTTGGGTAAAGGTCATGCAATCAGTGGAGGACAAAGAACTCAACCTCAGTGATTAAGTCAAAGTACATACTCCTGGTCAAATGTTACTCGACTACAGTGTAAGTCGCTCTGTCAAATTTGTATTTTAGTTAAAGTACTGGAGTACTTGCTTTTACTAATTTACTGCCAGAATAAATGCTTAAATAATCCACCCACTGCCAGCGCAGTACTTACAGAATATTTATTTGCTAAACATGCTTTCTCTGTGCTTCCGCTATTAATTTATTGTTTGTCAATGCGACCATGTCTCGCAAAAATGCAGAGGAAATCCAGACATTTTCCAATTTTTCACTGTATTTGAATTAGGTTGAAGTGGTTAATGTACTTTATCCCTCCATGTAGTGGAGTCTAAAGTGTGAAAGTCATAAGAATCCAAAAATATGGATAATCAAGTTAAGTACAGATACTCAAGAAATGTAGATCCAGTACTCAAGTAAATGTACTTAGTCCTTCCACTCTTCCACCATTGCATATGGTGTACAGGAGGTTGGGCAACATCGCTGAAGGGGAACCATTACAAATGTGTTATCCCTGTACCCTGAGACAGCTCTGTCTAAAATCACAGATTCTTTATTGTCTCCCATAGCCACAAACAAAACAAATGAGTTTGTTCCACCCTCTAGTTTTGTGCCAAGCAATAAACAATGTAGAGCAAGAGCACAACAGAAATTGGAATGGAAGAGACTGAACAGTTTGTCTGGGAGAGCACCTCCTATACTGTGTACAGTGCACTAAATCCAGAGAGTTAATTTCACCCTGAAAACATTTACGGGTCAACCTCAAAGTGAACCAGTAAATTCCTTCACTTCCAGAGTTAAATTTAGTTACATTAATTAACTCTTTAACACGGATTCAACTGCTACATTGTAAAATCCAGAGTGTTAATTTATCTCTGAAAGTATAAAAATGGACCTTGAATGTCCACTCTGAGACACTTTGGATTTTACTGCGTAGGATAGGATAATTTAATTGTCTAGGGATGAGAATACAATTTTTTATTGTTAGGAGCAAAGTACTACAACTAATTTGACTATAAAGTTGACACATTCCAACCGTAAGTAACGACAAAGTAAATGACCCGTTGTAAAGCTAATGAAGAAACAGATCCTGGCACTTGGCATCATATAGTAGATCAATCTAGGTTGCATGTAAATTCATAAATTCAATTAGATTCAATTAAATGTCATTCTCCTTTAAGTAATGAGGATGTTTATAATACGATAATAATAATATTCATGAATAAATTAATATTACAATTACAACTAAAGCTATAACTAAAAATACATCGCATGGATGTTAACTGTCCGTCTGTTAATTTTTCGCTATTTTGAGGACGGTAAAATGTGCCTTATGATGCTATGAGGGCCGTTTACCGCATAGCACGCATTTTATAGTCCTCAAAATTGCTAAACCTGTTAATTAAAATAGTGCAAAATATTGCCCAAGGTCACAATCATGTTTCTTTTGTTTGTTTTTTACCAAATTGTATGGTAGAGAACGTTAACCCATTAAAAACACCTTCTAAATACTGACCTAAGTTTTCTGAATTTTTTTAAATATTTATTCTAAAATTTAAAAAAATATATTTTGCTATATACAGTACTGTACAAACACAATTGTAAAAGTTAAACAAAACTTAAAGTGGTTTAAAGTAGGCATATAAAGATATATCGAAAATCGATTTAAAGTAACCGATATGAATCCCAACGATATGAATCGATTTTCTAGTGAACTAGTGAATTATGGTGTGTGTGATATGAAATGTGAGCTTTAATCATATCCCATCATATTCAAGTGACAAGATACATCATTTTTCTGGGAAATATTTTTTGTTCGTGAAAATCTTATCATGAACCTAATATCGTGATTCGAATCGTATTGTGAGTTCAGTGAATCGTTACATGCCTAGTTTAAAGGAATGCAATGAGTGAGCATAATATCCTCAGGTAGTTAAATGGGCCTCGACTACAAAAGCAGGGGCCTTTTCGTTTTCATCATAGATTGGGGACCAATAAGAATGGATAGCCATATGCTCTTTGTGTATGATTGAAGTGTCAATATCAAAAGGTGCTTGCAGATCACTATCTCAGCAAGTCTAAGAAACCTACAAACCATTTGAGAGAAACTTCCACCCTGCATTTTGCTGCCTTTAAATACTTTAGAAGTAGATGACAGAATATAGGAGAGGAGAACAGGATGAGCAGTGGTACTGAGATGATTCAGTCTTTGGTATTTTTAGTGCACACAATAAAATCCTATTAGTTGGGTCCATTTGGTTACATTTGTACACTTATCAGGGTTAAACACCTAGAATTTGGCTGTTTAATAACATGTCCTAGTTTTGCCTTTGCTGTAAGTCCTGATGAAGCACATTTTTACACGCTAGTTCAATTAATACTGAGGATGTTGTGCTTACCACATGTTCATGGAATACTGCAAACACATAACTACTACATGTATATCACTGGAGAAGCCTGTGCTATGCTATACATCTTGTTACCACCTGCATACTTTTTTTTTTTTTTTTTTTATCCCACGATTTTGTAACCCAGTTTTCTTTTCACCCATTGCCAATTAGGCCTATATAATGTAATCCTGGGCGCTACACTTCCTCTGCCAACCTGGGGGGGCAGCGGACTGACCTCATGCCTCCTTCTATGCATGAGGAGTCCAAGCTGCTTCTTTTCACCTGACAGAGGGGAATTTCCCCGGCCGGACGTAGCGCATGGAAGGGACACGTTATTCCGACCAGTTCCTTTCCCCTCCATCAGGCGCCCCGGCTGGCCAGGGGGAGGTAGTTTTAGAGACCAGGATTACGGCATGTTTTTGTGAGGGTATCTACCCTAGGGGACACGGGGAGAACATGCAAACTCCACACAGAAAGGCCCTATCGCCAACCCCCGCCTCTGGTATGGGCACTGATGACGCGGAGGAGGGAACACGCCGCCAGTGCCCACAGCGTCCCCAGCGGGAATCGAACCACTTGCATACTTGATAACTTAGTATAAACTGCATTCAGAAGAACAGATGAGCAAAGATGTCTGAAGAATACAAATGCGGGCTGCAATTGCTCTACTTTTCCAACATACATTGTGTTTTTATTTGACAGATGAGGGCAAAATAATTTGCTTTGAAAGGACTAATTAAAATGTGAGTATTGTTCTCTATGACACAAACAGATCAGGATGTCCCATGATGTTGCACTAAATTATGCATGATGTAGGCCTGTTGTGGATTGGAGGGGACATAGGCATGCTTTTCCCCATTTCATTATTTTGTGTAGCCAATGATTTTGTTTTACCCCTTTTGTCAGTGACGAATGGATACTGTACGTGTCTTCATACGGTAAGAAAACAGCTTGTGCGCAACTCCCCTTTAAACAGCCCCCTGTGGACAGGCACCGCCAGAGCCCACAGGATTAGCTATAGCGCAGTGACAAAGAATGCCCTCCCGCCCAGTTTCCCTGCCATTGGAGATGGCCAATTGGGTTTGTACAGACGCTCAGCAAGCCGGAAGCCCTGGAGTGGATTAAAACACCCTAGAGAGTATGCGTGTGACATCATCATCATACCGGGAAGTTATGCGGGAACGCCTAATGAGTGGCAAAAAACTACTTTCTGGCCTTGACAGCCCATACATCCAAACAGAACAGCGTTAAATTGCGGTTTTGGCCGTGCACCCCCTGTTACCTCCTGACCACAAGGGGTGCACGCACCACAGTTTGGGAACCCCTGCCAAACGATGTTAAAAAACATTCAACTCACTTTGCCACTCGAAATCTCCTACTCACTTTATGCATGTGCATACCCTCTATACGCAATGATGTTGGACACTGGTACTTTACCCCTGAGCCACCTGAGTGGCCTGGACAAAGGCATGTTGAAGTCAGCAACACTAGTGGGCAAATTAACAACCACCGCAAACAGCAAATTAACCAAAGGAGAACAAGTGGACATCATATTCCTGCTTCAAGTGATCACCCCTGACTACAGTCAGGGATCCTCCTGACCGCAGAGGGTCAGAGGTGTGTAGAGTAAACCAAAGCCCCCCAACGCAAGGGGGGCGGCCCTCGGTCGACCCTTTTCACTACACTGCCTCATCATTTGCAGTGACATTTTCAGGCTGTAGCAACACCAGGCAGATGTTAAGGGGATCTAAGGTAGTATACTTTACTGCACAAGTCCTGGGAATGACTGACTACTCTCTCGAGACACAGCACAGATCATTAAACTCATGGCCTTCCATGTAGCAGACGTTAATTAGTCTCATATTATTAATAGTCTTGTATAGATAATGATCTTATTTGTTGGACATTTGAATGTTAAATCAATTCCCCTGCTATTGTATCCCTGCTATGTCCTTGGTCATATTCAGGCTGTAATATTACCTCTCTGCACCTGTTATTTCCTTGTGCTGTCTTTTCATAATTTCTCAGCTGTGTACCGCAGTGTTTCTCAACCTGTGGGCTGGGCCCAATGGTGGGCCATGAGGGTATTACAAAAATGGCCCCCAAATAATTGGCATAAACATTCATATTTACCGGCAAAACATATACAGTATATATGTTTAAAAGATTTTAAAATTGAATGCACGTGTTGTGGCCCACCCATCTGACTCAGATGGGTGGGCCGCGAACACTTGTGTGTTCCCTGATCCAGAAAAAAGTGGGGCCTGATCCAGAAAAGGTTGAGAACCACTGTATAACACAGCATATTCTGCCAACAAACACCACAGATCCAGAGATCCTTAGTTTAGACGCCCTGCTTACAGAGGGGAGTTAGCCTGCAGTGGCTCGGAAAACAAGGGGAGGCAGGGTTTCACAGCACAGTGAGCACACTCACCAGATATCAAGCCCCAGTCTCCATCGCTTATTTCATCCTGTTCATGGCAGCCCAAGCTCTGCAGGGGGGAGACTTCCAGTGTCTGGCATCAGAGGAAAAGCACCACCTATAGAGACCTGGAGACATAACATGCAGCGTTATTGTAGTTAGGAAAACACATTTTAGTTGACTTAACTGAATGTTTACAAAACAAACTGAAACTAACTGAAATCATAGAGAAAATGTCCTTATCTTTATACATTTTTGTTTTTAACAGAAATAAAAAAAGATCTATAAGTTCACAATGAGTCACATCGTGACTAAAGATAGTTTTTCATCTTGGAATAATTAGCAAATAAGGTTAAGTGAAGCTGACAGAAATAAATAGTTTTCAAGTTCGTCATTTTGTTATAAAGAACATTCTTGTGCAGAGTAAACTAGACAAGGTCGCTCCTCTGAACACAGGTCTTCATCATGCCGGGTGGCCTACCCAGGACTGTGTATTTTCTCTAAGAACAAATTGTCATGCGATTCACAAATAGGGGTGTAGAGCTCTGTTATGTGCGGATCACAGGTGTTCCCTTTGTCTGCAAGTCAAGAGGCACACTCACGTGGAGAATGAGATCATTTGCATTCTTCTACGCCCCATTTAAGACCATAACATCGGAAACATCCAACGTGAGACGAAAAACATCATCACTCTTCAAAGTGGACAGCTCTACAAGATTACATACAATGCAGTGGGACGCACCGCCTGACAACTTGTAGATCAGCGCAAGCGAGTCCCTCATGCGCTAATCTGCTGAACATTAATAAAGTTAATAGCCTACTCTCACGTGTAATGAAAATAAGAAGTTCATTTTTTTAAGTTTAACCTCACAACCAAAGGCTTGGAATGGATATTATATACTAAGTATATCATATTTACAACGGTAAGCCCTTTCTATTGAACAATTGCTTAGTCACCGTTGCCGAGGTAAAAAGATGATGATGCATGGAATCTGCCAATATCTGATCAATTATTATCAGAGCTTTATTGATTACTGAGGGGAATCTGTCATTTGGACTAACATATCCTCCACTGTCCTTAATAGTGTGACATTGGAGGGGCACGGTGGCATAGTCGGTAGAGCTGCCGCCTCACAGCTAGAAGGTCCTGGGTTCGATTCCCGCTGTGGGTGCTTGGGGCGTGTTCTCTCCTCAATCATCAGTGCCCATACCCAAGGTGGGGTTGGAAAAAGGACCTTTCTGTGTGGAGATTGCATGTTCTCCCCGTGTACCTTAGTGTAGGTATACTCACAAAAACATGCAGTAATCCTGGTCTCTAAAACTGCCTCCCCCTGGCCAGCCGGGGTGCCTGATGGAGGGGAAAGGAACTGGTCTCTATACTGCCTCCCCCTGGCCAGCCGGGGTGCCTGATGTAGGGGAAAGGAACTGGTTGGAATAACGTGTTCCTTACACGCGCTACATCCAGGTAAATGCCCCCCCCGTCAGCTGAAAAGAAGCGGCTTTAACTCATATATTGAAGGAAACATGAGGTCAGTCCGTTGCTCTCCCCAGGTTGGCGGTGAGCGTAGACTCCAGGATTACAACAGACAATTGACACTGGGTGAAAAAAATGGGTTTAAAGTATTTTTAAATAAATAAAAAATAGCGAGGTTTGGCACAATTGTAATTGATTTTGCATGAAGAATAAGGCATTCTGATGAGATTTGGTCCCATGTAAATCTGCCGATAAGTAGGCCTACAAAATATGTGTAAAAACAAGCTTAGTGAATGAGGCACAATGTGTATCGATTTGTTTGCATTTTGGCCAAAATCTGTAGTAGCAAAAACGGTGTTATGAAGAAAATGCTATAAAGTAATAGGCGTGAAGATAACGTTATCTAGGTTATAGGTGTGAAGATAACGTGAAGCAGACTTTTTGACAAATTTGGGGAAGAGTTTCTTCCTTGTCTTGGAATGGGAGTGGACTGTGTGTGCAAAGTTAGCTGCGCACGCACACGCACGCGCACGCACACACACACACACACACACACACAGACACACACACACACACACACACTGACACACACACACACACACACGCACACACACAGGGGATATTGAACTCAGAGATAATTTAACACAGGTGAGGTGATTCTCTGTGTACTCCTTTTCCCCAATTAATGGCATTGGGTGAGACACTGATTTCCAAACGATTCCTGAGTATGGGAAACCATAGCTATAAATGTGTCTTATCATTACATTTTCATTCCTTCATTGTAGCTAAAGAAGAACAGAGCTTTGTAATCTATCCATGGGTAACAAAACATAGAGAATCTGTCACTCCTGGGGATGTTTTGTGACTTAGAATGGAGGGTGATTAATGCATCCAAAACATTGCAATATATTTAACACTAGATTACAGTCTTTCGTACAGTCTATATGATAACATATAGCTGTACAAGCAGTTCTAATGTGGACAAATATTGTATATTGTTTTGGTTATTTAAATTCATGCAGGAGCCTATTTTTTTTACTTTTCTTCTACAGTTGATCTTTCTTCTACTTGGCTGTTGGATTTGCCAAGGTCATGAAGTGATTTGTCTCCGAAAACCTACACATTACACGTCACCGCTCTGCTGGCAGAAAGGTAACATGCAATCCAAGAAAGATTACCATATGACTCTGATTTGTCTATGCAGAACCTTCCATGCATGAAAACACAATTCTCCACTTACATTTCTGGCAGTCCTATTTGTATTCAGAGACAAGCTACGGGGTTGCCACCGTCAGTTATTCATCCAAGTATTTATGAAATACGTTTTCCTTTGTGATACATCATTCAAAACCTCCACAATTAATCCTAATATCGAGTCATAGCTAGAGTTTAGGGGAGAGAGGGAGAAAAACAACTTACATTAAGAATGTTATTATTACTTTATTTATGTTTACTAGACCGGTGCCCGGCTGTAGAGCACTGAGTCGGTAACGATGGAAGTTGGAGATCCATGCCCCACCCGGCTATGCAATACCCGTTGTACCCGTGTCAGAGTACCCGTTCCACCCATCTGTCTGTGTCCCTTTTATGCCCATATATGGAGATTTCTGTATCTGTCTCTCTGTGTCCATTTATTCCTATATATGGAAGCTCTATGTTTTTTTTTGTTGGTAGGCCTACTTTATTTACAGTTTGCTAATGAACACAGTGGTACGCTTTCAGTTCACAACGAACACATTCAATTGTTTCAGCATCTTGTTTCAACATTTCAGCATGATCAATGATCAACAGTAAAGAATTAAATTGTTTCAGCAATAATATGGATGGCTTGAGAGACGGCTCGGTGCACATCACATTTCTCGTGCCTTCTGAAGCGTTCAAGAGTTTTTTGCCAGGAGGAAAACGCTTTGCGTGTAAACGCGTTCGATGGGAATGGAGCACCCAGCTCCACAGCTTTAGAGCTTTGGTGTCTTTAGTAGAGAGTTGTACGTGATCCAGGCAAATGTCTCTTTCCAAGTGGCTTGATATTTGCGCCCTCGGGCTGCTGGCTGCTGCTGACACTTTTAGATATTAAGGAATTCACCCTTTGTCAGACTTCTGATTGGTCCCTGACTGACTAACCAGCAGGCTCTTTCTGACTTGTTCCGCCCTGGTTCCGCCTTGTTTATGTTGAATTTGCTAAAACATCATTTTTGGAAAAAACTAAAACAAACATGATATGCCCAGTCACCATGCTGCGCCTGTGATGTTCCTTTTTAGTAACACCAAGTTTAAAATAAGAATTGAAGGCACAGAATAGCAATACGAAGCAACTGAAAAGAATAGCAATACGAAGCAACTGAAAAACACCTTATTTCAATGGTAGTGGATGGAGAGTAAGGATTTTTGTCCAGCCACGAAACAGCAACCAATGGGTGTGAAGAGGGGCACAACCATGGGCAGGACTTGACAAAGGGTGAATTATTAGCTCTTAAAAGAGCAGCTGTGTTGGTACCGACAGTGCTGTCCGCCTTGGCACTGCAGTGCAACATTTATAGTCTACCTGGCAGCAGAACAAAAGCCACCTTATTAGCATTTGAATACCTGTTCGTGTGTGCCCATGTGACAAAATGACCAGGGGAAGGGGAGCTTCAGCCTTCATTCAGTGGGTGCTTCAGCCCTCAAGCACTCCCGGACTCGACGCCGTTGTCTCTAGGTATGCAGTGATCACGTCTTCACGTGGCGCAGTGTGATAAGTCAGCTCAGGACACACCTGTCTCGCTTCTCCGATATAGCTGTCCTTCACCACGAACATCAAATATGCCCCACTTCCCTTTCCTCCTCCAACTCCTCCCCCCCCCCCCCCCCGCCCAGCTCCTGATATGAAGTGAAAAGATCAATAATATTCTTCAATGCTTTGCTACTTTGGCCAAAGCACACATTCTGTCAAGTCATTATGCACTTTTCAAAAGCGACAACACAGACTGTAATTTGGTGAATGTATAACGATGATTCATTTCAGGTTAAAAGTGCTTTCCACAGTACTGTACTCTTCTCATAACTAAAGCAAACTCCCTAGATCATAACATATTGTCCGTTTTCTGCCATGGCAAAATGAAACGTTTTAAATGCTGTGAGTGTTGCAGATTTTCATCCTCTGAGATATCAGCTCTTACCCGAAGAATAAACGTAAACTGCTGCAAAATCCCTCAGGCATCTCATTACATCAGATCATGCTGACCTCATCTAAGGAGACAAAAACATGCCTTGGAGTCCAAATCAATTATAGATTTTACTGAATGTCTTCACACTGCACACTATTCTCTGAGCCATGGCATTGATGTCAGAATGACAACCTCTGTGCTTTGCCATCAGATAAAATAGGACCATCCATTGCATTTAATAGGCCGTAAAATAGGAAATCGATTCCACTGTGGCCAAGTGAGAAGCTCATTGTATATTAATCACTGACTTTAATTATTTTTGAATTGTAAAGGTCTTTCTTGGTGAGAAATGTCATATTTCAGCAGAATGGCTCCTTGTCCTAAACTGTGCTGATGACAGAGCTTGGAATGAAGACAAGCACTACACTGCTAGAGTAGGCTCTTGAAAGGACACTGAGAAAGTCACTGACTCAGCATGCCATTTGATCTACGAATACAGTAGTGCGGTTGTGGAGAGGTGTGGACTGACCTGATAGCTGTCACTGCTTTGAAGTCAAATTCATCCTCAGCATATCCATGACAAAACATAGCAGAATATGGAGATATTCTGCTATGTTTTGTCATGGATATTTAGGCTCTTAATTAATTTACAGCGTGCGCCAGAAATATAATTTATATTCACACATTGTAGCATACATACAACAACATATAAATCATAATATGTATTCATGGATTTTCAGTAACAACGTTCCCTGACTTCCCTCCATACAAACTTTAATTGCATCTAACAAATAGGGAAGCCTCGAACAGCCATGCCCTGAATACATCATCATATTGAAAAGGTGTCATAACAATAAACACAGAGTAGAAACACTTGAAATATATATAATTTCCTAATAACCAAATAAAGCCATATTATTCCCAATGCTTCCAAAATCCAAAAGAGTCTATTTAGGGATGCAATTTGCAAACAACCACTAAACTGCAGTGATTGGTCAGGACAAATAGCCATTCTGTCTTGAACAGTTTGCACTAATCTAAAACACCATCAAAGATTAATGAATGCCAATCTCCCACTGGCATGACTCTGACTTAACTGAGCTCTCTACTTGGAATTAAAGGAGACGGTTTCAAAGAAAATTGCTTGTAGGAGCAGTTTGATTGACTAATTAGCTTTTTTATTATCTTCTACAAACCTTTGGCATTAGAGGTCAAGTCAAAGATGGACGGCCTCCCTGCTAAGCGATCAATAGTGATGAATGTGGTGTTGGGGGGCAGGGACAGGACAGGACCCGAGGCAACAGGATTAGGATAGGATCATGCACACCCTTCTTTGATGGCTATTAAGCCTGGTACTGTAGCTGGCAGTGTTATAGTAATACATTGTTTACACACACTAATACATTGGTTACAAATGAAAGTACTTTCATTAGTAAGTACTAACAAAGTAATATGGCACATTACTTTTACAAATTGTGAAATATTACAGTTATGTGTAAATTACATTATTTTCAGAATTACTTACATTTGTTTACGCTTCCAACATGAATATCAATGCATTTTGCCAACCAGTCGCTATCTAGACTTTTATTATATTGTTAAAAATCACATTTGAGTGAAGTGAGGGACGCTCTTATCATCATACATCATCACATTCTGGCTAATCGATTTTAAATGTTATTTTATATTTCTTTATGGAGGGACAGACAGTAGGCTGATATGAAATGGTTGAGAGAGATGGGGGGATGACATGCAGTAAAGGCCGTCGGGATCGGGGGTCGAACTCGCGGCACACTGCCAGACTGGATTACCAGCCAAGGTGCCTGGACCGCTGAGCCACGGCCCAGGCCTAGGCTAATCAATTTTGGCGTCCTCACTTTCACTTTTCTGTCCTCACTTTTTATCCTCACTTTTTAAGTGGTGCAACCACTTCCTTACGCAGCTTTGTGTGTCTGTGGGTGGCTGGCTGGCTGTGTCCGTCCCTGGCTGTGTCTGAGCACGAAAATAGCGCTTGGTTGGTTTTAACAACCAAGTGTCACTGTTGCGCAGCCTAACACAAACACACATATTAACTGTATATATGATGATTTTGGGTGTGACAGTACAGTACAGTACAGTACAGTACAGTACAGTACAGTACAGTACAGTACAGTACAGTACAGTACAGTACAGTACAGTACAGTACAGTACAGTACAGTACAGTACAGTACAGTACAGTACAGTACAATACAGTACAGTACTCAAAAACTAGACCTGTGGCCGTTGGGCACTGGCCGACTTGGGAAACATGCAATGAAAATCGAGAATGCATGCCCCACACTAGTATGCAATACCCGTTATGTCCATTGTCATAGCATCCGTATTAAGTGCTTTACAGAGTCGAGCGTTATCGACGAAAGAAGCACTACGCAACGGAGGGTGAGAGAAATGTCTCCCCTTGCGTCACGTCAGTTATGTTACGTGATCCGTCGGTCTTGGAGTGAATCCCAATCCGACGGAGCAAGAAGCGGTCCTCGACGCAAGCAGAGCAAAAATACCCCCGGCCGCAGCAGAGAGCAAGGTTTTGTTTCCTCCTCTGGTCCTACCCTCGTATTCACCCATCAGTCTGTCTGGGATTACAATAAACCAGTTTCAATGTCACTCAACATCACAAAGGTTGTATTTCGTCACCCATCAAAGTCTGTCTGGGATTACAATCCAGTTTCAAAATGGTTTATTTACATGAGACTGAGACATCAATCCTGCCTGAGACGCACCAGACTATATAATAATATAATAATATATAATAATAAGCAGACTTGGCAACCTGACTGTAGAAAGTAACAGTACAGTAAAGAACCTGGGGGTTATTATTGATTCTGAATTGAATTTTAATTCACACATTAATCATGTTACCAAGATTGCCTTTTTTTCACCTTAGAAATATTGCACGAATCAGAGCCTATTTGTCCTTGGACGATGCAAAAACGCTAATCCACGCCATTGTTTTTTCTCGGCTTGATTACTGCAATGCACTTTTTTCAGGACTGCCTAAGAAAACAACTGACAGATTACAACTTGTCCAAAATGCAGCAGCCAGAGTTTTAACTAGAACTAAGATGAGAGAACATATTACTCCAGTTTTGGCATCACTGCACTTGCTTCCGGTTGTTTTTAGGATTGATTTTAAAATTATTTTACTTGTCTATAAAGCTCTCAATGGTCTCGCACCTTCCTACCTACATGAATGCCTGCCTAAATATGTCCCAAACCGCCCCCTAAGGTCTTCCACTGCTGGCCTGCTCGCTTTACCTAAAAAAATGGCAACTAAAAAATACGGGGAAGCAGCTTTTTGCTTCTACGGGCCGTCGGCATGGAACAAGCTCCCACTGTACCTTCGTCAGGCAGCCTCTGTAGACATTTTTAAAGCTCAGCTCAAGACCCACTTCTACAACATTGCTTTTAATTGATCTTTTATTTAATTTTTTTTGTTATTCATGTCCTCACTGTATTGCATTACTGCTTGTTTTTTAATGTCGTTGCCTTGCTTTTCTTTTATTCTCCATTGTTCTGTAAAGCACTTTGAGCTGCATTTCATGTCATGAAAGGTGCTATACAAATAAAGTTTTATTATTATTATTATTATTATTATTATTATAGCCTACCTCAAGCTTGAGGTGCGGTGGAACTCCCTTTTGCTAAACTAAATGTTTCAAGTTTCAAGCTTGCATTCTGGGACAGCTTCATAGTGTCACAGCTGTCATCTAGTGGACGAATGGATGATTGCACAAGTATAGTGATTATAGACCGACGTAAGTCTACAATAGCGACGAAGGGACTATGTAAAAATAAACTTGCGTTTGACTCCCCCACGCAAGGCACAAAGGGACTCTGTCCAGGCCTTTAACCGTCCATCTGTCCGTGTCCCTTTTGTGTCCATTGAATGCATGAAGAATGTTGTCTGAAGAGTGAACTGACTAAGTAATCAAATGGCAGGTGTGGGTAATTCGGCAGTGTAGGCTGGGGTTGCCATGGCAATCAATTGGCTCAGGCAGAGCCTGGGAATTGGACAGGGGTGGGGACTTTATTAGGTCCACTGACAGAGCCTGACCAGAGCCTTTTCTGGGGATTCTGGACAACCGTGTATCCGACCGACTCAAAGCCGGGCTCTGCACTCCCTGTGGTGGTGTGGAACGCGTGTGTCGAATTTGAAGTCGGTGGGCTGAACAGTTCTCGAGTTACGTGGATTACAGACATACATACCGAACGTAAACACTGCAGAGACTTGGTGCATTCATTGTAAATTACTGTATACTGTGCGTTGATGGAGGCGTCTATTGCAGAGTGGTTGCACGACTCCAACTCGTCTCCATCTCGTAGATCAATTTACCGGGTGCACGGTCGGGAGAAACACTTTAAAACCAAACGAATACCAGCACTCACGGAATTGTCCTTAAAGGCACTTATATATTGTTTCATAAGGTATAGGTATGGTATGCATTGCTGCACACAAACAGCACGACAACGAACGCGTTTCAGCGTTGTATGCTAAAGAAACAGATGTCTGTTTACTTCACATATGTTTTGCTGACGTAAAGTAACAAATATGTCGGCACTGTTAAATAATTCTAAAATGTTAACGGTACCTATATCATAATTTCCCCTAAAATAGATTGACACAATAATTATTGTTCTATGCATGAATCATGAATCTCTGTCCTGAATTAGAACCCAACATGAGTCATGTTCACGCCGTCTGTGATAGTCAACATCTTTTCATAACTACACTGCATAACTAAAACATTTTCAGATGAGCATCAGAAAAGCATTAGTCACAATGTTATTTGTGATGTTATGTATATGCAATTCAGAGATACTGCCACATTTTTCAATTCAACTACTTTGCGTCGATTTGATTGCAACCGTAGGTCGCATTTACTATGAAAACCTGCATTTCCGTGTGTCACATCACACCTCCATATATGGTCACGCCTCGTGACATCACGCCTTCATCTCCATATATGGAGCTGACCTGTTCTGACATTCCATATGTTGATATGTCCCCACCCGTCCTTCCTCTTTGAAGTCTCCCTTTTGACTGATACCTGTCCATTCAAACTCTAAACACGGCCCGTCCAAAAGTTATTAGTGTAGCCGTGCCTAGCAGCCGGCGAAAACTAGAGTTCTCAACAGGTCCATAGCTTAAGGCCCATCAAACCTTGTACACTCAAGACACAGCCCCCGCTGCCACCCTTAGATCTCCATATACGGAGCTGTCCTATTCTGACACTCCATCTTGTTGATCTGACCTCATCAAACCCTGTACAGTTCAAGACACGCTCCATATATGGCCAGTAAAAATTTCATTACATATGTTGATCTGACCTCCATGCCAAAGCGCCAGGGCTCGCCCAGCAGTCTGCATGCACACGACCTTGCCCTTTAGGGGGGCGCTCAGGGCGTCTTACTGGTAGTTATAAGTCAATAGTCTCTTCAGATAATTGGCTCTGAAAATGACAACAATTTGTTTTTCACAGCAATAATCGCCTTAACATACTGTAAAGTATCATTTGTGGTTGTTTTGTGTGAAAGTAACCCATTTTGATTGATTGATTGAATACTTTATTAACACTATGAAAAAAAAGCATAGAGGTACAGTTTCATACAAAAGGATGCTAAAAGGATAAACCCAAGAAAGCTGGGTCCTGTGTACTTGTATATTTTCACAAAAACACAATCATTCAAAGTAATAAATACAACTAACTTCCCCACTGGTTGATGGTCAGACATCACCAGTATGTATTTAGTAGAAACTTAGTACAGTATTATGTATTTTAGTATATTGAGTCCTCCCTTAGAGTCTCTATTTTATATTTCAAATAAGGCTTTATTGAATTCCCTCAAGAGTCACTTTCTGACCTCCAGATTTGGCAAGCATACAAGTTATGTAGTCATTTTCTCTTTCTTCGTTTTACTTTATGCTATACTCTTGGAAACTCTTCCATTATAAAACTCAATATTCTGCTGATAAATACTCCCACCATATTAAATAGAAATCATGCTATTTTCTTCCTTCATGTTAGAACTAATTGCTTTAGAGGATTATATGTCACATTTCCATAATTCCAATAAAATGCTTCTGTAATGTGCTCCTACAGATTATTATGTGTAATCTTTTCACAGGCAGTTCTGTAAATCTTTAGGGCAATTGGGTTAGAGTTTCTGGGCACCATCACCAGACTGCATGGTCTACAATACATCGATGCCAGATATCAATAGCATAAAAGGCCTCTGTGTCGCCTTTGTCAATTCAAACAAAACTGTCAGGCCTCTGGGATT
This sequence comes from Protomyctophum parallelum, assembly GCF_964188405.1. NCBI lineage: Eukaryota > Metazoa > Chordata > Actinopteri > Myctophiformes > Myctophidae > Protomyctophum > Protomyctophum parallelum. The sequence continues at coordinate 24,890,460 of NC_139706.1, forward strand.
TTTATAGGGCACGTTCGGAAATAGCGCACTGAGCGCACTGTGCAATGCAAACTAATAGGCGGAGTGCACTCCGGTGCGGTATTTCCGAAAGCGCCCATAGTGAATTCAGTCTTTACCACCAACAGAGCATGTACATAGTCAGACATCAGGAATTACGCATTATGATAAATCATCTGAGTTCTGCTCAGTGAATTTTTTTTCACCCAATACTATTTTATCAAGCAGTAAACAGACGTTTCTCCCACATAAACTAAAGATAAAATAATAATAATCATCATCATCGCCTGGCTTAATTTTCACAACACGTTTCAGTAACTCAGCAAAATGTGCAAAAATGCAAAACAGATCATGATGAGGAGCAGCGTGAATTTTGATTTATTAATATGATTCTCTTCTGCATGCACAGATGAGTTGAGAAAATGTGAGGGAGGAGCAACTCGCAGGAGAATACCTCGGAATATCTGATGAAATCACATTGGTTAAGGAAGTCCTACAAAAACGGATGCCATTTGTGTTGGACACTGTAATATGGTGTTGTTACCCACATGTGTCTCATTTCACAAGCGTGGGCCGTTATATAATAGTGTTAATAATTCGGACACCTTTTTTCATTTTGTTCACCTGTAAAAAAAGACGTGCAGTTCTGATAAAAACGATGGTTTTACAACTACCTCACTTGCATCATTGAGCTTTCACCTGAGGAAGCAAATCTCCTCTAACTAAGTGATTATATGGTTCGCTGACTCCTCCATATACGCATATGGTGTGCAGCCTCTATATCTCCTGCAAAATGTATTCATGGCAGGGGAGAAGGTGCATGCATAAATCATACTTTATTCTGTAACATTTCTCAATCGTTCAGTCATAGTTATGATAGCATTTGCTTAGTATCCTCACTATGTCATTATTCACTGCTATAGGCCTACTGTATAACAAATCACTAAAAACATAATAGTTGATGTAATGTTTTTCAAGAAGAAGTGATTCAAATCTGAACAATAAAGGTCTGCACACACCAGGTGCGCTTATTTAATGTGATTAATTTGCATAAACTTTAACTGCTGTTCATGTTATGAGTGCATCCACACAGAACGTGAATGTACACAGCTGTTGTTGTATGATAAAGATTAGGGGAGTGGATGATATTGTGATGTCACTATATCACTGTTACCGGCAAGCCGCCCCGCGTTCGAAACGGTTGAGAAATGGTGAAAACCAACCATGCTATTTTCGTGCTCGGACAGACAGACCCAGGGACAGACCCAGGGACACACATAATAATGGAGTGTAATGGAGTGGTTGCACCACTCAAAAAAACACTGCACTCCATCTATAAAATACAACTTTTTAGCCCTCTATATATATAGTGTTTTTTTCATTTCCTGAAAAATGATGGAGTTCTGGCTCTATACGCTAGCGCCACCATTAGGTGAAAATGTCCAATTGCACACGAGATATCAAATCTAATGGACAGATTGCAATTGAACTGATAACTGATAACATGATCATTGACTAAGCTCTTGATGGAAGGACTAACAAGTAACAGACAGTAGATAAATCACTTAAAATATGTTTGCTGTATATTGTGGCTGTAATACTTTTTTTTAACGTTGGTAATATCTGTAAACATTGGAGTAAGACAGACCTTAATTTATTTAGATTTATGATGGGGTAGCATCATAAGAATATTTTCCATCTACAAATCCAACTCTAAGTATCATGTAACAGTTACATACCATGTATAACTGTAATGTAACTGTAACTAATTGATATGTTAAAAAAATGACTTTAAAATTAAAATTGTTCTGTACCGAATATCTGTGGGGAGGAAAATTGCCCTGTATTTACAATTCATGCATGGAGATTACAAGGGCTTAGTGTGACAAGTATTAGCATATCATGTTACAGTACATAAACGTCTTAAAGCAGCGCAACATTGAAGGTAATGGGCGCCTTTGGCTTGTTGAAATTTCGTTCAATTAATTGAATAATTGAATACTGCAAAAGAGCATTGACACCTTCCCTATATGTAATCCCTTCACAGGGATCAATGAAGAGGAATTCCAGAGGAGACCCAGCCCACAGAGTGAGTGTGAAGAGAAAAGCATGATTTTTAGTATCACCAAGGACATCTTATTATAACCCCCCCCCCCCCCCCCACACACACACACACACACACACACATGCACAAAAGAACACACCATACTCTCCTCTAGGCATGAGCCACTTTGCCCATCGAATGTGACAACTGTAACCAGGGCTGAGCCTGAGACTATTGATGAATCACACTACTGACTGATGAAGTGAGATATTTTCCCTTCTTGGCTCACCATCTGTAAATAATGTCACAATTGTCCCTTTGCTCTGCATGCCAGAGCTGTCACTTTGACAGGCCGTAGCGGTGGTGCCAGGAACAATGTAAAAACACAGTCACCAACTTAAAACAAGCCTGGTTAAAAAAACCATCCTCATTTCCTATCCCCAAGAAAAACATTAAGTTTCTGTCACAGCTCTGCATTATTTATGGCTTCCGTAATCGAGGCTCAGGGTTTTGTGAATTCCATCCAGTCTACGGTGACAGGGTTAGTCTATCAAAACAAGAGGAGGGATGAACAGACTGAACGGGAGAGAGATGAGCTCACATCTGATCATTTCCAACATGCCACAGCAAATATGCAGGGAATGGGATCCCATCTTTAAGTGGAACGGCAATTTGATTTCCGCCCATATGCTTGCTTGCTCCCCTTCTACATTACACTGCGACGTCTGAACACTGAAAACTGAACTGAGTCACAGAGCTTAAGTTGTTGTGTCATTGGTCTTCTCATGCAGTGTTGGAAAGTAACTATTTACATTTACTCAAGTATACTTATGTACAATTTCACTCAAGCATTTTTCAATACATTATACACTGTATGCAGGGATCTTTAGAAGACAAGAACACTGGTAGAGGTTTGGGTTGTAGTTACATTGCCATGATGTAACTCCAAATGTGAACAATAAATCAAAATGAATATCTCCATTGATTAGAAATTGATCATTCAAGAGATATGCTCCTCATTGACTTGCATTGTACGGTGAAATAGCTCTCAAAGTCACCCTTTTAGCCTGTCAATGAATGCAAACAAAGCTGATCGATGATTTCTGTCAGTATAGAACACTGTTTTTTAGCTTGAGAGACCCAAAGGAGAAAATGCATGTCTCCCCTGGACACAAGCTAGTGGAAATATAGCAGAAGCTCACAACGTACCACGTTTTTCTAATTTATGGAATTTCTTAGATTTTGTTTTTGTAATAAATGAAGTTTGAAAAATAATTGAATTAATTCCTAATTGATGAAAACTAAAAATTTGCATTTCTTTTTAAATATATTTTGAAATAATAATTCAAAATAAAATGTAGGAAACCAAAAAGAAAGGGACATATACTTGTGGCCCATAAAAATGTGTCCGTGACCCACAAATAGGTCCCGACCCAGTGTTTGGGAAGCAGTGGTATATATTTAGTGGGTTGAAATTCACAGGTTGCCGCCCCTAGCAAAGCAACAACCTCATCATCATCAGGCTAATTAACAGGGGCTGTGCGCAGCCGCCGGTTAGCTGGCATTGTTTGTCGGTCCGTGGGGTTGCGTGCTAGCCTCGCGGTGCGATACTATTATACCACTGCGCTGCACTGGGGCAATATGCAGTGCAGGCAGATGAAGTCTGGCTGCGCGAGGCTAGTTGTGTGCAGGAGTGTCTCTCGTTTAAGGCAGGGGACAGGGGTTCTCAAGATTTTTGGCTGGGGACCCCCGGAAATGCTTTGGCTGTGTCTCACTGGTTTAAGGTACCGCATATATGTGCCTATGTGTGTTTGTTTTATCACTGTTAGCGTCTTTAAAACCCACTGTTGTCCAGACTCTGCAGGTGCTCACTGTTAATCCCCCCTCCCCTTACCTTGCCGTCGTTTGCCTCGCAAGGAGGCATTGAGACTGAGAGCTGTGTACCCCGTGTGTTTGTACCATTTAACCGATAAGGCAGGTGCGCTGCTATATTATAGTTTCTTTTGATTTATGATTGACCAGTTATTAATTATACTTTGCGGACGTACCCAGAGCTGCCGTGGGTCGTGTGTATGAACCGTGTAACAGAGGTAAGGCAGTTCCGCTGCTAGATTATAGACTGCTTTCAGTTAATCTTGTCCAGTTATTATCCTTTTGTTTGTGTTAGGAGAAGCTTGATCTTGATACTTTAATAATAGTGATTCAGTAGTGTAGGCTTTGGCTCTGGTTGTATCAACAGTGCCAGTAGCTACGGTTGGGCTATAGAGTTGTAGTCCCGACAGGTGTCGACAACCTGTCGACCAAGGGTGACAAGTACTATAGGCTGTATTGAGGTTTTAACTATAGTGTATGATACTTAGGGCTGGATTTTTAAGGTGCTAAAACCCATGTGGTAATACATAAATTAGCCTCGCTCTGCGCACAATCGTATTATGAAAGCCTTATCGGCCCGTGTTGAACGCACACACATATGGCATACGATGTTCCTGAATATTTTAGCATTGTGGGAGTGTCCATATGTTAATTATTTTCGCTTTGCGCAATTTGCTATTAAGCCCCTTGACCTAAAAACACTCAGCGCATAACGATAAGACGTGGGTCTGACCACCTCTTAAATGCAAAAAGCACTGTTTGATTTTACACTTGAGCGGCTCTGGGAGGCTGCTGGAGTGTTGCCATGTCTGTTTATTAAAAGCGGCTTATTTTTCTGTAAAGTTGCTTGTAAATATTGGTAGTTGTACTAGTTGTGGTTGCTTTTCTTGTTTCTAAAGTGGTTATTTGGGCTTTTCTCCTAATGTTGTTTAAACCAGTGATCCTCACACAGCACATTCCCATGTCAAGGATCCCCAGATGAATGCATTTGCCCAACTAAGGACGGCTAATCCAAAAATCAAATTCGATTTTTCCAAGATTACTTTTGAAAATAGCAGATCTACCAGCTCACAATGCATCACATTCATTCATTAAAACTATGAACTCTGACTGCAGGGGGATATATATAATGATCATTATAACAATGTGCAAGAACATATTTAAAAAGAAGGAAGAACTTTATATTTGTGGACAATCAAAATATGTTTTTTTATTTTAATGTGGTGTCATTAAAATTTATCTGGATATGGCAGACTCACTATCTAGAAAATAAAAACATGGCACTTCATTTAAAATAGGTTACAGACCCCTGTTATATGCGCTTATTTTGGGATTCTTTTATATACCTATTTACTTGTTTCTATGAGACATGGCAACAGCGCTCTTTGTTGCGTCTTTTTTTGGAAAAATGATTAGAAACGGCCATAATTCTTTCATTTCTCAACCTTTAAAAAAAATAAAAACATCTCCATAATCCTTGGGAAGTTTGCTTTCATACGCTGTATCACACCCGATTCAAGTCTTCTTCAATAAAATGCTACGAGCAAAGACCATATACCATGGCGGGCCACAGCATTACGCACCACGCATTCAACTCATTACTCATTTCAAATATAATATAATTATAATTTAAATTAAAATATAATTTTACTGGTGTTTTTCAATAGAAACAAATTATTTTGAGGCATAAAGGTGACAGCATGCAGTGCAATAGGAATAATTAACCCAAATGTGACAAAGTCATGTCATGTCTTCTATGGTGCCAGCCTGAAGAAATGTAATACCACGATCCCCAAAGTGCGCATTCCGTATGTGACATCAGCTGACTGGTAAACAGAATAGTACGGAAATGTTGATTTGGTACGTCTCAAACACACCTTAAACACTCCCATGACTAATTCAAGGCCGTTTTGCGCAATCCACGGGGTGTCGAAAGCTCTTATTAACATGCCCAAAATTGCTATATGACATTCCACACGCCCCCAGCTCATAAAACTGTAATATTATATGTAATATTATATGACTTGCATAATCGAGCCCTTAGGGCTGTATTTTGCGTGTCTTAAGTACCAGGTCTTATTCCCTAACTTGAGTAAACTAAAGACCTGGAGGCGTGATCAATGCTCTTTGGCCACTCAGAATAGCCAAATGGCATTGATCACGCCTCCAGGTCTTTAGTTTACTCAAGTTAGGGAATAAGACCTGGTGCTTAAGACACACAAAATACAGCCCAATTTAAGTGTTGTGTATCTAACTTTATTCTTTTGTCTTGCAGTGTGAGTGACTGAGTTTGTGTGCTTTAGTTTAAAGTGTGCACTCCTTGGTGGCGGTGAAAACCTTTCCCCTCACTCCCTGCCTTCCCCCTGTCAGCAAGCCAGGACACCTTTGGTACCCCCAGCTACTGGTATTAATTGTAGGCTATTGTCTTTTAAAACCCTTTCGATTTATATTATATTTTGCAATAAAGTCATTTTTATTGGTCTTTTGTAATTGATAAATATATATTCTAACCTGATCCAGTGGGTTTTCAATTCTTTCCATTGTGTATCATATATTCTCTGGGTGAAACTCCCAGAGTGGCATATAGTCTGGTGTTCCGTTTCTGGGCCTGAGTGTCCTGGTCACATATAGAACATCACACAACACTTTGTTTTTTAGATACAAACAATTTTTTTTGTGGATCCACAACTTCAAATTGTAATTTTTTTATTTCTTGCCCATCTTTGGACTTACTTTGGGCTTTCATTTCGTCTGCGTGAAAAATAAAAGCCTGGATTTACGCATGGGCTGCACTGGCCTAAAAGTGGGAGTCAACCCTTCTGCGTAGGCTCCAAATTATGTGACGTCAGGGCTCTGAGCCTGAAGAACCCACCCCACTGTCTAAGAGAAAAACCAACGTGACAGTCCGTTAGAATGGTATAGTCCAGCAACCAGTGATTTCTGCTTCTGGTCGACACAATAACAGTGCTGCACTGGGGGGGGGGGGGGGGGGGGGGGGGGCTGACGGACAGATCGGTGAACCAATCAGGGTGTGCGCAAATCTGAGCCGCGACCCTCCCATCTAGGCCAGAAAGGTCTAGCGTTGGCTAGGTACCTAACAACCTCTACCAAAGTGTACACTTTAATTTGATTTCCACCCATCTGCCTCGATCCTCCCCTTGCATACTGGCATCTGCGCAGAGTCACAAAGCTTAAGTCATTGGTCTTTTCTATGTCATTTGTCTTTGAGATGTTTTTCACCTAACCCTACATTTCATTTTGAACCATTATGACAGGACAATTTGTCCATGTGCACATACACTATTCTTTATGAGACACAAGGTTTAGTGATTCTGTAAGTATAAATCATGTGTACAGATTTGGCTGTCAGTCGTGGTTGTCCAAAAAAAGACATAGAACCTGGCATAAAAAATATAGACGTTTTAAAACATAGCTATACATCACATTTGGAAAATATGCACCCCTTCTTTGTTCATCTTTGTCACAATTGGTGCCGGACTGCAAATATTTCCACTCTAAACATAAACAACAATCATTTCTCTCTAGTCAGTAATATACATTGTATCTTCAGTATACTACCCCATTGTCTTTACTTGTGTATTATCCTTGTGTAAAGTTAAGGACACAATAAAATGCAGTAAAGCTTTCTGTGGGTTTATTTATTTGCAATGACTATGAGAAGAAACATAGATGCAGAGAGCTTAATGCAAAAATATTTATGCAACAAGGCTGAAGTGTGTGGCCAAACTGGCCATCCATTAATGGCATTGTCTATGTACAATTACATGATATATTGATGCTGGCATAGTCCATACTCCATAATATACTTACACGAGCACAATACAATACAATACAAATGGTATAGTACAGGGGTATTGTGGGGCCGGGGAATTCATACGCGCACGCACGCACACACACACACACACACACACACACACACACACACACACACACACACACACACACACACAATCAGACCGACAGACTCACATATAGACTATTACTGTATGTCCAAATAGAGAAACTATCCCCACCTAAAGAAGGTTTATTATACTTAATATAATATACTGATACTCCATCTTGAGAGTGACAGTGCAGGGAAAGCAGCTGGCATGGGGGTGTTCATTTATATGGCCCCCCATATAAAGTCCATTGACCCGAGGACAAACTTTAGTTGCCCCTGGTATAATATCTACATTAGACAATCATCAGACAGTCTTAACAAGTGTTGCTAGTGGTGTGGCAACATTTCAGAGTAATTTTTGTGTCTTCATTTGCCAGCAAAAACACAATTCTGTCTGTCTGTGTGTGTGTGTGTAAACAAAAATAAAAAAAGGTGGGAGTGGACAAAGTGTGCCCATGCTATTTTGTTTCCTGAGCTAGCAAATTACTGCTGTTTAAATCGTTGGAATGAAAGAAAAAGTGATTCACTCTCACCATTTACAGTTAACTCAGTTACATTTACAAGAGTATTTTACTGTGTAACAGAATAAATATCATGGGAGAAAACAACAGCCAACCTCTTATGTCTGAAACGACACAACTCTCCCTGTTCTTGATCCTATGCACTCAGGCCCACTTACAACTACAGTATCTCTGCATGCATAATTGATATAAGGGAGATAACACTACACACCCTGGTCTTTGAGATACATCCAATGCAAGAGGATTGGCACAATTTCAGGACTCCCTTTGAGTCCTGCTGTAATCCTTGACAGCTGTAAACATGTGTACTCCTGCATGCACAGCCATAGTAGACATCTATTATGGATCTGGATTGGTGCAAGGTGAAACAAGTCAGCTCCACGAGGTACAGTAGAGCCTCTTTAAATATTCTGCGTGTTTCACTGAACAATATGCAAGAGGGACTTTAGTAAATGTCAATTACTCTCTGTCGACCTTCAGAGACCTCTCTTGAATAGCAATTGAATGCTGAGCCTTTCGTGCCGTGAGGTTGTGACATTGTGTCATGCTACAGTATAATATGTTGTATTTTCATACAGGCCAAATGTACTCTAATTAAAACTGACTGTAGTTCAAGCCGTTTCACATTAATATGGCATTTCCATTGACTTAATCAACAGACATAATTTTATAAAAAGAGTAGGCCTAGGTTTTCCTCTGCTGCTGACAATTATGATTATTAAACGACATTTCAGATAAATTTTATTCACCTTCTAAATATGTGGTTTTTGGTTTTCAACCCTTTTCATATCATCCATTATATATTCAGAATTTGAGCCATGGACTACCATTTGATTAGATTTAGCCTCGCAGACCCAAAACGAAAGAATATTTTGATATCGTTGGATAAGATTTTGTCCACAATTCCAAGCTGTATTGATATACCATAGGAGAGATAACAGGCGTTTATCAAAATATCAATTCTTCTAGATTCTCTACTGTAAATTAAGTAATGCATTGCGTTTGGTTTATTTTTACACTCTCAAGAGTTAAAGATATATAAGGGTCCATTTGGTTACCTGGAATCCCTTCAAGGACCACTGGTGGTCCCCGGACCAATGATTGATGACTTTGTGCCGCAAAGTTTTGTGTTTAAATGTTGATCTGCCATTTTCTTTCCTTTCACCGATAATGACATGACCAAAATAGGAATGCCATTGAAAGTGGTTCAATTACTAATGTTCCTGTTTGATCCCAATCTTTCATTTCATACCACATGCCATACTGTTGTATGGGGTGGTTTCGCAGGCACAGCCACTGCTCTCAAGTGATTCACACCAGACCTGGCACAGCTAGGCTTTCTTTTCTGTTAATGTGGGCAGGCCATTATCATCTCTAGCCTACTTCTAACATGTCATTTCCCCAAGGACTGAATTGAAATCCCATATGCGTTTAATTTGCAATCACACCACACCACTATATATTAATTAATAAATAGTGTGGTGATACCACAGCTTAACCTGATGTTGGTGATTGATTTATGAATACAAATAACTGGTTTGTGTCAAGAGTACAATGACGTCACGTAGCTACGTGGAATGCACCATTTTTTGTTATTTCTTTTTGAAACATGGTCAAAATACTACTTTTTTATTCAAATAATTTCTTTGTTGTTTGTTTTAAAATAGATTAGTATAGAATTATACACACACACACACACACACAGACATTTTTTTATTTTTATTTTTGTATGTAGTAAAAGGAAATGGTATTTTTACTTGAGTCATGGCCCATAAACATTGGTCTGTGACCCACAAATTGGTCCCTACCCAAGGTTTGGGAAACAGTGATCTAGCCATCAGAGGTCGGAGGTCAGTGCTGTCCACTGGGGAAAGTAAAACATACAGAACTAAAGGGTGGGATGTTGAGCAACAGATGGCGGTGATGCAGTGAAGCATCCAGTAAGTGTCGCTTGCAGTAATGGAATTAATTTGAAGTTAACATGTCTGGTTCCTCAAGCCCAAAACCTCTAGCTTACCATGCATATCTGATGAAAGGTCAGCTCACTCCAATTTATTTGCCAAAAGGAGAGGACACAGGGGAACACATACACGGTGAGAATTAATCAGTATGTCATCCAGATGCTAAAACCTGGTTCCGCTCCGTAAGTGGTCTACTGCAGTATGACATGCATATTTGCAAGTGAGCTGTGGGTGTGGTGCGTTACTAATGGCCAATGAAATTCTGCTCAATGAGACTAGTTTTATAAGAAAAGCCTTCAGTTTTCAAATACATGACTTTAGCCAGAATGCTGATCAAATCAATCATTTCACTGTCATTTGACCAGTGTTTATTTGTATACATCAATTCGTAGAGTAGAGATATTTGTGATAAACATTTTGGACACTTCTCACCTTGTTTTCTGGTGGTTTCAGAATTCAAGCAGCCAGATAGAGTCACAGTGGCCGAGTGATTAGAAGAACTATTGATCTGTGTCTTAGTGCAACTGCTCTGGCAAAAGCAAGAAGACTCAATTTGCTTCTCAAAGTTCACTGATGACTGCATACCCCATTAAATGTATAAAAGAGATTAAAAATGCTTCTCTAGACAGCAGTCTATATGAGCAGACTACTTAAGACTAAAGTATGTGTGTAAAATATGCATCTTCATGCACAGGATGAGTTATGATATCTGACACCTCTCTGGGGGTCCTGTGGCATCTCCATATGGATAGAAAATGGAGGATGACCTTTAAATAATTCAGTCGATTTTTATGGACTTGAGATGTTTTGACGTTGCATCCTAAATTAAACCCCTATTAGCCTACTAATTGTATACCAAATAGAGAAAATACCTGGTCTACAACCTCACAACAAATTGCAATATGCACGAGACATTGCGAGTTTGTAGATCGGCTATAATGTTCTTCTATTATGGTATGCCCAGAATTGAGACATTAGGGTCCATGTGGTTAAGGATTTATTTTACATTACACCACACACTAATATCTGCCAGCCTTGAAACATTTTCATGCAAGATACTGTAGCATGGATACGACGGAACCTTCATTAGATGGCGAGAGAGGGAGGTGTGAAGTGTGAACTGTAAGCTCAAGAAAGCCTCTCAGAGATACGAGGTTTTTCAGCCATCTTCCATTAGTACTCAATCAATAGCGTCTCAAAATACAGAGCCTGCAACGCCTTCTGCAGAAGATGGCCTTCATGGGGAACAATAAAAGAAATGCCATTATTATCTGTGAGCATTGCATTCTATTATTACGCTCTCACCCTCAAATTATGCTGTCAAAGTCCTGAACAAAAGGCCACGGGACTTCACTCTGTTAATAGCTGTAATGTTAACATTTCTCAATATTTATTTTTTCCATTTATTTTCTTCATGTTCCTTTTTGTATTCCATTTCTATTAGAAGCTTTGTAGAGCCCACCCGATATAGACACGGTAATGCATTTTTTTTTAATAAGAAGGCATACAATGAACAAGCAAACCACAGTTTTCAGACATGCGTGTGCACACACACACAGTCGCACACACGCACGCACGCACGCACGCACAGGTAGTAGGTACCTCCCCTCCTCTGAAAGGAACTGGTTGGAATAACGTGTTCCTTCCAGGCGCTACGTCCTACCTAGGAATCTCCCCCTGTCAGGTGAAAAGAAGCGGCTTGAAATCCTCATGCATTGAAGGAATCATGAGGTCAGTCCGTTGCTCTCCCCAGGTTGGCAGAGGAAAATTAGATAATTGACACTGGGTGAAAAAAAATCGGTTGCAAATTCGTGGGTTAAAAATGTAAGAAAAAAAAGGGAGATCCATAATCATCCCTTTCAATGTCACAAAGTGACTCACTTGATTCTCTTTAATGGGGACAAATGGGTAGATATTATCAGTAGCAGATAACGACTATGGGCGTGGATGTGGCATTGATGTGGAAATTAGGCAGCTTTGTATCATTTATTTAACTAGTTCTATTGTGATGGAATGTCGCCTTTCAAAATGACAGGTATTTGCATACTGTATATTCACAACAGTTAGTAACCTGTCAAATACATGGATAAATAAATATTCGAGTTTTTCCAGACTGTTTCATTTACTAATGCGCTTGGGCCACTTTGACACACATGCATTTTGTAACAGCCAATTCTCAAACTAACACAGAACACAATTAGTTTTCAGCCTCCCTTATAGTAAAACCCAACATAAAATAAAATAACATTTCTTTAAAGCCCCGGGCCCTAATATGTAAATGTTTAGTAACTATCAACAGAAAAAACATATTATCCATGATAAGAGTCTATTTCAAAAACATGTAAATGTAAATATGTAATATTTAATTTAATGCAGTGATTAGACACGTGACTGAATTTTCTTTAATACAGCAAAATCTAGGATTACGGCAATAAAATCAAACATTAAAGTTGTGCACTTCTTTTACCAGATTATTTATAATGGATACACAGTTACACACCATTAGCAACACTATATGAGTAGCTAACAACCAAGTGGTAAATCAGATGTCTGTTCAGAAATAAAATGTACATGAATTGTATATATGCACAGAAGGATTGACAGTTATGCTGCTCGCGCGTGCGCGCACACACACACACACACACACACACACACACACACACACACACACACACACACACACACACACACACACACTTTATAGACAAAAAGTGGCATAACTACAGTTGCGAGTGGCACTCACTCTGACACTGTGGACTCTCTCAGCAGCATCACTAGCAATAATAATGTATTGAGAAGGTAGTTTGAAACTTGATTCATCATAATCAATCATGATGTGCATAATGTAGCATTTTTTAAACTTGAAGTAGGCAGCTCAATGAACTGAGGCAAAAAGCATTTTTCTTCAGCGTGCCTTCTATTTTAAACAATAGGCAGCCCCTCCAATAATATGCCGTTTCTTTCACATCTCTACAGTTGAATATATTTTTCATCATTATCTGCTCTTGGCGGTTTGTTTGAGGTGATGTAGATTAGTTGTTGACAACTCTGCACCACCTCCCACACAAGAAAATGAGTTTTGCTCTCGGGTGAAATTGTGTTATCTGAGCCTTTTCTTCCATGACACTATGGAAATTACAAGTACGCTACACTGCTTTTAAAGGTAGAGTAATGTACAGCGATCATTTGATTGGTCACCTGCAACACCAATGATAATATATTCAGCCTAATGCAACCCATGGGTGTCGCCCATGCCAAGGATGCAGTCACAGGAGAAGGCCCGTCATGCACCCCTTGTGACAACATGAGGCATCCATACCTGAAGAAGTCGCGTCTTCAAAGGGTGAGTGCGTACTTCGCGAAGGCCGAGAACCAGAAGCCCACCCTAGACCCGCCACCCTCCGTGCGGTTCTATGGAGGACTCCCACGGGCTACGAGGCTTGTGGGGCGAGGCCAAAGACACTCGACAGGCCCTACCAGCCACGGAGAAGCCTCTCTCCAACAGGGCCGCCATCGCCCACGGAGGAGTCTTTCCCCACTCCACTGGCCAGACCACAATCACCTAGGCGCGCAGCATCCGCTGTCGCGCCCAACAAGGTGGTCGACCCTCTCCCCCCACCATCCTGGGACAAGGAGGGAGAGAAGGAGGCCTTCCCGTCCTACTACAAACCTTACGACGAGGACCCTGTCACCCTGGACAAGGCCAGCGTCGCAGAGAAGACGGGCGAGGACAGCGCGCTCCATGAGGTCTCGCCTCAGCTGGACGGAGCCGCGGCGGCCTGCCTGGTCGACCCAGTAGTCCCCCCGAGTGGGGACCCTATCCTCGCCAGGTCCGACGGGAGGAACAAGTCCTCGCCAGGAGACCCAGCTGGACTCCACCACCTCGACCACGGGATGGCCTCGCTGTGGTGTGAGACGGCGGAGCAGACAGGGAGGACCCCTGTTTCTTCCATCCGGCAGGACAAGCTGAGAGGGGTCCACATGCCCCCCCTCTCAGGCTACGTCAGGAGGGACGGAGGCCCACCCAGGGACCAGGACCACAGTGAGGAGAGACCGGCTCACCCACCCAGGGACCAGAACCACGGTGAGGTGAGACCGACACAGCGTGGACGTCCCGGGACCGAAGGACGCCGCTCCCCCCCGCCCTACAGGAACTACGCTCCCAAAGGACGTGGACGAGGGAAGCGGATGTAGAGTGCCAGGTCGGACTCAGAGGGGGGTCAGGACGTACCCTCACCTCTTTTCCCTCCCACTTCAGGGGTTCAGCGCAGAGGGTAGTGGTCACGGACCTCACCCTCGGACCGCAGACTGAAAAACGTTTCGACGGGAATGTGCACGCAACAGTGCCTCTGTACACTCCCTTCAAATGTTGTAATGTGTGTTATGTCACAATGTATGTATGTTTTTATTCAATAAAAAGAAATACAACAAAACAAAAAACACAAGTACAACCTGAAACGACCTCTGAAAGGCACAGGCCCATACGTGGGAAACATGGCCGGGACCGTCACGCCAAAATATTTTCTCACACTCTGAGCAGAGTGGGACAGAAAGTAGTGGCCATGCCTCTACGCGCCTAGGCCACTAGAGAGCACCAGCGCCTCACAGACAGGGCCTCCCCCTACAACGGGGGGCTCTCTACCACATTACCTAGCCCAGTAACAGATGTACAGGACCCCCCCGGGGGTCACGCACACTGTAGTGGCAGGATACAGACTCCTTTGCCTCAAGACCCCTCCACGCTCGAGAACACTAATTCTCTCGAGCGAATAGAGGGGTGATGCACGACACTGCACCTACAGTTCAACTTCCAGCGCAGAGAATAATGGTCGCTGACCTCACTCTCAAACCGCGACCCAAACGTTTCAGAGGGGATGTGCACGAAGACGTTGCCTCTGCACAGGCCCCTCAGAGAAATGTTGTATTGTGCAATTACATGTGTTCGGTATGTGTTCAATGAGACAGCTGTCACAGACAGAACTGTCACACCAAAGCAATTGTCTCTCACACTCTCACAGAGTCAATGAGAGAAGAACACCCTTGCCTCCACGCGCCCAGACCTCTAGAGGGCACCAGAGCCTCACGGACAGATTCTGCCCCGAACAGGGGACTCTCTGCCACGTCATCTAACTTAGTGGCAAACGCATGGGGATTCCCCATGGGTCGTGCGCACTATAGCAATAGGATGGGGGCTCCAATTGCCTCAAAGCCGCCCACCTTCGAGAAACTATTTCTCAAGAGCGAGCGGGGAGGCGGTGCACCTTATACAGGAGGAAACCTTTTTCCCTCCTACAAGAAGGCATCGTTCAGAGGCTCTGTCAACCAGTCTCTCAACGGGTTCCCGCTATTTCCTGGTGAAAAGAAAGGGGGCGGGCTTCGCCCCATTCCAGACCTCAGAGCCCTAAATCACTTTTTGAAGACATTCCGCTTCAAAATGCTGACGCCGCCAGTCCTACTGCGCTCACTCCGCAAAGGGGACTGGTTCACGTCAATAGACCTAAAGGACGCCTACTTTCACGTTCCAATTCACCCCCCGCACAGAAAGTTTCTGCGCTTCGGGTTCGAAGGGAGAGTATACGAATACAACGTCCTCCCCTTCGGAATGTCTTTGAGTCCGAGAGTCTTTGTGAAGTGTACAGCCGCGGCTATAGCTCCACTACGACAACAGGGCATTCGTCTAGCAGCGTATATAGACGACTGGGTACTGTCAGCAGACTCGCCACAGGAGGTGCTGTTGCACACACGCCAAGTGCTCAGCCACCTCCACTCTCTCGGGTTTCGAGTGAACCAGGAGAAGAGCGTGTTAACTCCGACAGTCTATAGACTTCATCGGTATAACAGTAGACTCGATCTCTTTCACAGCTCGTCCGAGCCAAGAGAGAATAGAGGCGATAATACAGTCCGCGGCGTCATTCAAGAGGGATCGTTCGATTCCTTTTCATGCATGCCTCCGGATGGCGGGGCTTATGGCCTCAGTGATTCACATAATCCGCCTAGCCAGGCTGAAGATGAGACCTTTTCAACGGTGGATGAATGCTTTACGCATACCTATGCACCGTCGCCACCAGAGGGTAACAGTGACGTCACAATGCGTGCTAGCCCTGAAATGGTGGACAGACAGACAAGCTCTCTCAGAGGGCGTCCCTATGGGCAGACCTCTGACCAGGAAAGTCGTCACCACAGACGCCAGCATGACTGGCTGGGGAGCCACACTGGAAGGCACTACAACCAGAGGGATGTGGACAGAACAACTATGGTCCTGCCACATCAACTATCTGGAGCTGATGGCGGTGTTCCTCGCGCTGAGGGATTTCGAACCGCGCATCCGAGGTTGTCACGTCCTGGTCAGGTGTGCTACATCAACAAGCAAGGGGGACTCAGGTCCCCTCGCTTACACCAGCTGGCTCGGAGACTCACGATGTGGTGCGACGCTCGTCTCCTATCCATCACAGCGTGTCACGTCCCGGGTGTTCTAAACACAGGGGCGGACCTGCTGTCCAGGGGACCCCTCCGCTATGCGGATTGGTCACTACACCCCCAGGTAGCGAACCAGATCTGGTGCAGGTTCGGGACACCCGAGGTGGACCTGTTCGCCTCAGAGCAGGACACGAAGTGTCCTCTCTTCTTCGCCATGGGGGGACCATCGACATTAGGACTAGACGCTCTAGCACACCAATGGCCCAGGTCCCTCCTTTATGCCTTTCCCCCACTGAGTCTCATTCTTCCCACTCTGGACAGAGTGAGGACTCAGGGTCTGACGGTACTACTAGGAGCACCAGCCTGGGGCGTCTGGAGGACGGAGATAGCTCCCCTCCTCTACAGCCAACCATGGCAGCTCCCTCTACGAGCGGATCTTCTCACGCAAGCGGGACGAGAGATCTTCCACCCTTGCCCCAAGGACGTAGACCTATGGGTCTGGCCCGTGAGAGGCTAATGCTGACTAAGGCTGGTCTCCCTCCGAATGTTGTCACAACTATTCAGAAGGCCAGAGCCCAGTCAACAATGACCCGCTACGACACAGCCTGGGGCGTGTTCGAGCAGTGGTGCTCAGAACGACCTAACCAGGTTATCCCTTTCCAAGCTTCAATAGTTGACGTTCTGACATTCCTGCAGGAATTCCTAGACAGAGGTCTAGGCCTCTCCTCAGTGAAAACCCACTTGTCAGCCATCTCGGCTTGCCATGTGGGCGTTAACAACCAGACGGTATGGAGACATCCGCTGGTAAAACAGTTTGTGAAGGGCGTACGCAGGGAATACAGGGTCAACAGACCCATGGTCCCCTCCTGGGATTTGTCCTTAGTCCTCAGGGCTCTAACCAATGGGCCCTTCGAGCCACTGCAGACGGCTGACCTAAAATGTCTTACTCTAAAGACAGCCCTCCTAGTCGCCTTGATGACCGCTAAGAGGGTCAGCGATCTACACGCACTCTCGACCACTCCAGAGTGCATGAGATTCGACGACAGGTCAACCAAGGTCACCATTAAAGCAAACCCAGCCTTCTTACCAAAGAACGCTTTCTCAGTTTGCGTACCG
The DNA here is from genome assembly GCF_964188405.1 of Protomyctophum parallelum. Lineage (NCBI taxonomy): Eukaryota > Metazoa > Chordata > Actinopteri > Myctophiformes > Myctophidae > Protomyctophum > Protomyctophum parallelum. Next base: position 24,908,292 of record NC_139706.1, read on the forward strand.
GTGGATCTACAAGCTTTCCACCCTCCTCCCTTCGCTACTGAAGAGGACAGGAGGCTGAACTGCCTTTGTCCAGTGAGAGTGCTCCGCACTTACATGGACAGAACAGGCCCCTCAAGGATAGGTCATCAACTGTTCATATCCTGGGGTGACAGAACCAGGGGAAAGCCTGTCACAAAAGTCACTATCTCAAGCTGGATAGTGCAGGCCATTCGTCTGGCCTACACCACTCAGGGAGTGGAGCCCCCGCTGACGCTAAAGGGCTCATTCCACAAGAGGCATGGCAGCATCCTGGGCACTCCACAAGGGTGTCTCAATCCAGGATGTCTGCACAGCGGCAAGCTGGTCCTCCTCCTCGACCTTCGCCACATACTATAACCTAGATGTGGCAGTGCCCTCTCTAGCGCACGCGGTCTTGGGAGCAGCCGCACCATAAATGGACTCTGATCAAGTCCATCCCACAAGAGCTCTAGAGGAAATGAGGCAACGCCTCCTCCCTCTATAAAACCCAGGCTACCTGGGGCAGTCTCCGCCCTACCCCAGTTAGCCGCTCCGGGAAGACACTGACAGTCTGAGACTGTCACCTTCCACCCTGTGGGACCGGGCTACAAACCTAAGGTTTACCCCCAGCCCTTATTTTATCCTCAAGTCCTAGGACTCACTGGCTAGTTCAGGATACGGAACACAACTTAAAAGAACATGAAGGTTACTTCAGTAACCATGGTTCTTTAAGTAAGTGAGCGAAATATTTCGCTGAACACCCTTCTGTCTTGCTCTCTGGCAGAAGGAAAAAGTGTTCGAGTGGCTTGCTGACGTCAGCACAGGCCTTATATACGCCTGAGGCTCTGGGCGCCTGACGTCACAAGTCTTAAACCCACAGCACAATAATAATGTCCTGTGAGGAGTTCATAAATGAAATTCTGCATCTCGATTTCGGAACGAAACCTCCCATAGAGCGAAATATTTCGCTCACTTACTTAAAGAACCATGGTTACTGAAGTAACCTTCATGTCTTTTTAGGTTTTCAGGGACTTTTGCCTTATAATAAAAAAGGCAAAAGCCCCTGAAAACCACATTATGTTAACGGTGCATCTTGACTTCTAGAAAAAGTTTATTCCCCACAGTATAGTCCATAATCCTGTGAAATTGGTAGTGACAAGGACATATGACAACAACAGATACTATATAAAAACCAAACTGCTGAAAAAGATGGATGAACAAACACAGTTGCTGCTTAAACAACACGACTATTAAAGGGAGAGCAAAAAAAACCCACTATAGTGATCCAGGAAACCACTGAGACGTAAAATGTGTCAAAGGTGCCAGTCTCATTTTCTGACCTCAATTCATCACAAAAAACATAGCATAATCACTTACGCAAGAAAAGCATGGATAAAGTGATCTCATTTCAAAAAGCTTATCCACTCTCTTGCTTATCTTAATAAAATCGCACAGAGGAAGCTCTGGTCTGTTACATACTGTTACTGAGAAAACACACTTCACAGACCTCTAAGAAACAGCATTCGGCCCAATGTTCATTAAATAATAACAAAGGATTCATGTATATCTTTTTGCAAGTGTATATATACTAGAATTTTGCGGGCCTGCGGCCCGCTCATCCTAGCGCTGTACTGTACTGTACTGTAGTCTTGTGTACTGTACTGTACTGTACTGTACTGTACTGTACTGTACTGTACTGTACTGTACTGTACTGTACTGTACTGTACTGTACTGTACTGTTATTAGTGTTGTTATTGTTGTTCTTCTTCTTGTTATTGTTATTGTTATTGTTATTATTATTATTAGTATCGTTATTGTGATTGTTGTTATTATTGTTATTATTACATTATTATTGTTGTGATGTGAGCTTGTTTGTAAATGAGTGAGTTTACAGGTGACCATGTATGATACGACATGGGTACACCTTTTTGCTCACATGTTTTCACTTTGTGAGAAAGGGATGTCAGAAAGCCAAGCGTTGTCAGTTTACTCACAGCACAGCACCGTCACTCCTGTCACCTGTGGGTTGAGCTGCTTAACACGACACTGTCTGTCACTGTCTGTCTGAACACATCAACATACCTGCACATTTGCAAATGATGCATCATGCTGGGACCTCTCTAAACGTCTGTTTCCTTCATTGTATTTCCTTCTCTTGTAACCGGCGGGGATGCGCTTTTGTTTCAAAACTAAATAATGTTGACAGTGACACACACACACACACTTACACTCACAGTCACTGGTGACTTTGAATCAGTGGTGGGACCTTACTCTAAGGGTGGGACTGGGAAATAAATAATGCGCGGAAGAACTTGGCAACTTGATTGTGGCGATGAGAGGTGCTGAGGTGGTGTGTGTGTGTGTGCTGGCTGGCTGACACACGCACACCCTGGGTAAATAGTATGTGTAGTGCGCGCGCTTGCACACACACACACACACACACACACACACACACACACACACACACACACACACACACACACACACACACACACACACACACACACACACACACACACACACACACACACACACACACACACACACACACACACACACACACACACACACACACAGGGCTGTAGCTGATGTTTTTGTTGCCCTACTCACAACTATCTTCTGTCCCCCCGCCTCCCACACCTGCAAAATGTGGACAGTGTTTTCCCTGACACCGACCCTTCTATAATCGCCAAAGTCTACTTCCCTGGGCTACACATACTTAGAAACCACCACGATATTAAAGTTAAAGTGAAACTGGTTATAATCACTGTGATAATAACAAAACAGTTCTTAAATTAACATAGTTGGATTTTAACAGAAAGACAATACCATAAATCAGTCAAAGTGACAGACTCAACAGTAGCACACAGCATGCAAGGCAGCGATGCATGCATGCAAACATGTTTCTCCAGCTGAGATTTCGTGTCTCCATCTCTGGAAGAGGTTGCACATGACCTATACGGCCACACTGAGGCGCTCCAACACAAACACATGAAGCTTCAGCTGACACAAATCAACAGCATGCTGTTTGTCCAAAACACACAATAACTCCTCTCCCACCGGTCATGTGTTAATTTATCTTCAGCTAGTCTGATATAGACTCCATTTGACCCAAATCAACACCAATGCTAGCCTGTTTGTCCAAAACACACTATCTGCTCTCCACATTTCTACTTCGCCACAACCTAATGTTAGTAACAAATCTATTGTTGTAGATTGTGAGAAAGGGATGTCAGAAAGCCAAGCATTGTCAGTTTACTCACAGCACAGCACCGTCACTCCTGTCAGCTAGGGTTGAGGTGCAGGGTCGAGCTGCTTAACGACAACACTGTCTGTCAGGCGTACTGTAGTAAATATAGGACTAATATGTGCATGGAATGGATAGTGCGTAAGTGTGGGTTCAGCGCACACTCGCAATTGCGGTTGGAGGGCGACGCGACACACACACACACACACACACACACACACACACACACACACACACACACACACACACTGAGAGTTGGGAAATGTTGAATAATGTTGTGTGCGCACGTGCGTGTGCAGAGTAAGACAGTTATTTAATGAAACTCAAGATTATAACGTCGTGTCTTGCTGCCTCCGTGTATAGGCTGCATGGCTATTCCTGTGTGTGCATGTGTGTGTGTGTGCGTGCGTGTGCGCAATGAAAAGTATTCGGCAGGCGAAATGGCGAATTCGAACGGTGTAATTGTAATAGTTTGGAACAAACCAAAATCTGTCAAAGACAGATGTTGATGTAACTAAGAGATTCGCTGAGAGATATATAGAAGGAATAAGCAAAATCGTGAGGCGAAAATTCCTCTCCTTCCTCGTTTTTTTCTCCTGCGGGCTGCGTAGTCCGGACAGTGGACAGGACTGTCAGGGAGACTCGGAGATCAGAGCAGGCTGAGAGGCAGAGCTAGTAGCCAATGAAAAGACGGAGTAGTAGTTGCCAGGTTCGCGAATTGTAAGCGAGTCGTAGTGTGTGTTGAATGGCATTTGAATGGCATTTGTGGGCTTGTGAATGAATTTTCTCACATGTAATTTGTGCTCACTTGCATAGACCTGGCGAATTTAGCGTGGTGAAAGGGCAACAGTGTTCCGGGGGTGTGGGTGCTTCGGGCGATAATGTTTGTAGTAAACAAATGCATTGGCGGCGTGAGTGTGGATGGGAGGCATTTTTGGTGGCAGTGCCAGTGTTTGGCGGGTGGTGTCGAGTTTTGGCGTTCGGCGCGATAGGAGGAGATAGCGTTGCAACACTGCGAAGGTAAGTGTGTGACGTCACTGCCGTGTGAGTGTGTGTGGGTGTAGTGTGTAAGATGGTGTTGTGGGTGTTGCAATAGCGACGTAGCTGTTGTGGCTTTGGGTTTCTTGCCATGTGTTGGGTACAAGTTCTCTAATGTTATAATAGATATATACTTTCTTGCATCCCTTTGACTTTGAAGGGTTTGTTATTTTTCATACCGTGATTAATGGGATTATTAACAATTTATTTGAACCAATTTCTTAAATTAGCTGACAGTCAAATGTCCCCTTTCCCAAGGACAACACATTTGAAGCCCTCCTTTTACAAAAAAGAAAAACCATCAAATCAGGATTAGAGATTCAAAGTGAGAAAGATCAATGCGGTCTAACAGCTTCTGACTATTTAAACCAAAGCCTTCCGAAAACATAGTGAGGCTTGTGTAGATGTGCTTAACACAATAACCCATGAAGATGTTACACTTTGTGTTTGTGCCAGTAATATTGTCAACTTAAATACATAGTAAATAAAAATGATCCACTAAGCAGATTGTCAGTCCAGTGGTTCAGTGAAAAAATACAGGTTGTATCAAAGAACACAGGCAAAAGATTGGTCTTGTCATTTAAGGCCATACGTAAATTATATTTCTATGCAGTGTTCTATAACAAACACACATTAACTTAGGGCTGTAAATGACAGACAGTGGAAGCACCACAAAATGTATATGCAAAAGTTCCATGAAGGACTTCTATTTAGATGAAACATAAAAAGTTGAGCTTGTACAACATGATGACAAAATAAGTAAAATATAGACTTCACTGCAAAATATATTAGCATGCATTTGTGTGACAGCTGTTCCTCAAAAAAAGCCACTGTGAGCCTGCTAACATTTCTGTAACCAGTGAGCTCACCTATACTCCTATGGTCAGAAATAGCAATGCAATATATAAGGAAAACTAAATATAAAATAAATAATAATAAATAATGTGTTAATTAATTAATACCTGGCAGGCAATGTGATGTATGGTATGGAAGCAACTTCAACACACAAGCCATGACGAAGACTGAGGAGCTGTCAAGATCCCATCGTCAACATTCTGCAATCAATAATATAAAACCCATTTGGCTTGTCCCAGACTAGAGAGTACACAAGAGCATTACAGATATTCATCTGTTTGGACTCCTCTTTATGAGTTGGATATGTCATTGATGGCAGGGCTGTATAAACAATTGCTGTAGGCTACCCCAGCACTGGATTAATGATGGACCGAGGCTCCCCATCCTAGAATCATTATTTAGAAAGCAAATTCCCTCAGAATATCTATTACCAACTGCAAATTCCTGTGAGAAATATCAGTGCCTCGCACGTTCATGTGTTTATCAGGCCATCTAATGTATATGCATTCTGTATCCATGTTCACACTGCAGCCCAGGGTGATTTCTGCTCTCATCAGAGAGCCCGTTTTCCCTATTGAGACAAGAAATGAAAGCTGCAGGAGCAGAGGGTGCTGCGTTTTGCTGCAGGGTTCTGAAGCAGTAGCTCTGATAATGGAGCCTCACTCCCATTGCGCAGGCTGGGAGGCAAAACGGCTATGGCGCCAGCCCAGCTGCCTACAGCATCTGAGTGGATAACAAACGCGGTGTATTACTGGTATTCGCAGTGGAAGAGGAATATTGTACATGGAGGCCTCTCCCTACCTCTCCTCTTGATGCAAATAGTTGCACAGCTCTATATTTATGTGCCACTCTAATAACCCATTGATGTAGTGCATCAAAAACATCCATAAGTAACTGAGTAACTGTACTTGAGTACTGTTAAGATTCCGAGGGGGGTTTTTAAGATTTTTGAGGGCCTCCTATGTCCAAACCCTTTGGGTGTAAACACAAACATTGAAGACAAAAACAAAAGTGTGTAAACACAAACATGTGTAGTGTACACACAAACATTGAAGACAGAAGTGAGGACACAAACTGTGATTGGCCAGAATGAGATGACGTATGATAAGAGTACTGAGTACTTTTAGGTTGGCTGTTATTTGAGGGGGGGCTACCCGTCCAATGTCTGGCTTTCAGACATGATGTCATGTGGCAGCAAAGTCAATGGACTTTTAATGTTTGTCTTATTCAAGGGAAACCCCCCCAAAAACAGGCCCCCTGAAAATCTGCTGACGTCATGTGGCAGCCAAACTGGGCGTGATTTTTGTTTCCACCAGCCGAAGGGATGGGGAGAGTATGTTTAGCACTCCGTCCGTGTGTCCGTCCATCCATCTGTGGACAGCTAATCTCCGGCACCGTTAACCCGGTCTTTGCACACATATACTCCCTGGATGCCAACAACAAACCTCTGCCCAAAATACCCCAGAACCCCAGAAAATACCCCCTGTTAGTGCCACCATGAGGCAGATTTTCACATTTTGAGGGGCCCCTCCTATATAGAGCTTTTGTCATATTTGTCATTGACAATGAAAGGAGAAATTAGGTCGAATGTCCGCCAAATATGACGTAAATTTTAACAACCAATCACATAAATTCAGTTGTTCATGAGATGATGTATGATGATGTATAATGATAAGAGTGCCCCTCACTTCACACAGGTGTGATTTTTACCTATAACTGCACAGATCTGTAGAGGCCAAGGAAAAACCTTTGACCTGCATTCTTCACTTCTGACTTTAATAGCGCCACCAAGAGGCCGACATTTGTAAAACACATACTTTTATATATTACTCCTCCAGATTCTGTCCCAAAATCCCGCAAACCGTTACACAGTATCTCGATAGTTACTGTATGTGCTCAAGACGGATCTGTCTGATATTTCATATTGCATCCTAATTGGCTAACATTGGCTTTTAAAGTTTGCAGGATTGGCCCGTTTTGAACAAAAAGCCTCAAATCATCATCTTTCACGCACTTTTCTACAAGGCTGGGGAATATATCCCACCCTTTTCACATTGCCCTGATATAGCGCCAACAGGTGGATTTTTGCAAAACACATTTTTGGAAGAAAATGCCTCAAATCGTCAAATTGCCATCAAAGGCGTAAGAAGAAATGGCACCCTTTTCACATTGGCCTATTATAGCGCCACCAAAAAAGCTAAGTATAATCCTGCTATAAGATGTATAACATAGTTGTACAAGCAAGCACATCGATGCATGCAGTGCAGGTGATTTCAGAGGTACATCTCTGAAACAAAAGTTACAAGGTCCTATAAAATAATTGTGAAACAATTACAGCAATTCGTTGATGTGAAAAATAAGAAATTAACTTTTACTCTTGAATACTCAAGTACATTTAAAAACAAGTACTTTTATACTCTTAATTAAGTAACATTTTGACTGAGCTACTTGTAGTGGAGTAAATCTGAACAGGTCATATTATTTGTACTCTTACTTAAGTACAGGGGTCGAGTACTCTGTCCACCTCTGGTTTAATTTAAAAGATGCCTCACCTGAATGTTGTGTCTTCTCAGGTGCCCCTCACAGTGTTGATTTCAAACTTCAAAGCAATCTGTAGAGAAAAATAGAAGGCATTTCTCAAAACGTGTAATAATGACTTTTTTAATGTTCTAAAGTATGGCCATAGCTTAGTTTGAACCCTTCCCAAATGCAATACAAGAAGTTTGGCATTTGTGTAATTTCTCCTCAAGATAAAACATGTGAAAATCACAACAGATGCCCGATAGTGCAGCATTTGTTCTATAGGGTAATAGCCAGAATATCCAGTAATAGCCAGTGCTTTGAGCCGTGTTATCAGCTTGCCCGGAATTGCCAGGAAGAAATAGTCTCTCTCTTTATTGCATGCGTGATATATCTCTCCCCCTTCGTTGCGTAACAATGTTGATGGCAAGACGCGCGCACGCGCACGCGCACACGCACACGCACGCGCACACGCACACGCACACACACACACACAGTCCATGGGCATATCTGTGTGCCTGCAACAGACACATAACTGCGTCTGCCCGCCACAACTTGAAGTTCATACAGTATTATAGTACATTCAAAGCTGATATTTTCAACACGGACACTAAAGTTTCAGGTAGACCAATGCCCATTCATAAATACCACATTATAATATCTAACGTTATTAGTACTGTGGTAACGGGTAACAGGGTGGGTCATGCATTCCCAACTTGCATCGTTCCCGAGTAGGGAATGAATATGATTAGTAGAATGTCTAGTGATATGCATTGCACCTTATCTTATGCCTCGCAGTGCTCTCTTGCAAGTGCACGGTTCTGTAATTGTTGTTCGAGTATCACAGTATAATGTGTTAATACATATACAGCAATATTGCCGGCAAACAAAACTATGCAATATTTATAGTAGTTTGAACCCTCGCTGATGTCACTGACAACTGGACAACTGGAGTGGAACAAAGAACACATATACAGTACAATAGAAGGCGCTCTCTATTCTAGTATATGGATCATAGCAAGTCTACTTAGATGTATAGATATATATACATTAAGAGATATCAAAGATAGGTCTATATACAGTATATATATATACAGTATATATATTATAGCAATACCAACCTCATATAAATATATATATATATAATATTAACCAATAAATATATATATTTATACTTATACATATCACTCATAATAAACTAATACTCAAAACTAATCATAATAAACAATAAACACATGCGTGACCACAGTCGACGTGACAGACTACAGTAACTCTCACACAATTACTCCAGGTACGACAACAGAGGAATAGCTCCGATTTTCGGATTGTCAGATTTAATTTCTGAGGCGGCCATCATGATTAGTATCTCGATGGTTCTTTTATCCGCAACTGCAACAGCAATACAGGGTGTGTGTGTGTGTGTGTGTGTGTGTGTGTGTGTGTGTCCAATGAAGGAAAATTGACATTGCAAATTGTCTCCTACCGAGTGTAAACAAGGCCTCAACAACATGATATTGAGGTGAACCTCATGGCAATTTTGCACAAATCTACTAGAATACATAGAAACAGGCAAGAGCTTTTCTTTTCATTGAATTGAAGACGCACACAATCTCCTAAGATTTCAATAATAAGTGAAGAAGTGGTATTCCAAGCAAACATTTATTGCCCTGTAACAGCTTTTAGGAATCAATGTGCCGGCTAAAAATAATCACACTAGCCATTTAGCCTATGCCATTATCAAAATGTTAATGTAACACAATTTAGCAATGGCTTCATTTTGAAAATGTCATTTTATCTTGCCCAATGACCATCATTCCATTTGACCGAAGACAGTGATCTGACAAGTGCAATTTCACGCATGTATGCTACAGTTCAGTGAAATGTCCATCCTCTGTTTATGTGCCCTGAAGCATCCAACAGTTAAGGCTTTGATTGATATTGTTCACACTGCAAGCATCACCAGAATAACTCCTTCCCCTTTAGCTAAGATGTACTGCATTACAACGCCCCCATGCACCATCGCACATGCACACACGCACACAGTATTTTTTTTTTAACAACGGCTTTAATAGGGGGGGGGGGGGGGGGGCTGGGCTGTCAATCTCGCATCAGGGCCCATGGGACATTCCCTCCGCCAGAGAGAGAGAGAGAGAGAGAGAGAGACAGACACACACACACACACTCTGTGACCGTCTAGCCTCCTGCAGAGCCATGCTAAAAATGGTTTCGCTCACACAAACACATTAAAATCATCATCACTCATTTAACTCAGCTTATCCATCTTTACACTTTCAGAGACTTTTTTTTTTTAATATGTACCCTCTAACTGCACATGTTCTCTGGCCCTGGAACCCATTAGATGATGAACCAACAGCTGGCAGTGGTGGTAGGGCGCTTTGCTTGTTTTCCTGAGTGTACTTTACGCTGACTTCTCTGCTATCATGTGCAACCGCCCTCAAGGACAAACAGCTATTTGTTTTGTGTTTCTCCATGCCTGAGAACACATGCAGGGCCATGCAGGTGTTTGGCATAGCTGTAAGCTTCGCGGATGTTGCACTATGACGAATTGTATTGGCATTCCAGGAAACTGTACAGGTACTCAATGGCAATGAAAAATGCATTTCGAAAGGCATATCTCTCCTGTAACATATCAATGCTGACTGCAAGCCATAGAGCTTCACCGGTCTTTGTTGCCACAAGATTAACGCAAACAATATGAGGCCAAGACCACATGTTTCATACAGAGGAAAATAATCATTAGCTCAGTCGGGTCCACAGTGTCCGTTTGGGGCATCCTATTTGGGGCATGTTGTTTTCACACATTGGGAAAATCGGTGATCTACAAGCTAAACAAGACATCACATTGCAACGTATGTGTTGTGAGCAGCTTGTAGATTGGCTATTGCGCATGTTGCCATATGACTATAATAGGGCTTAAGTGGTTATCCAGTAAACTAGAGCATATATGGGCACATTCAGCTACATTTGTATACTCAGAGTTACAAAATGGATAAATGAGCATTGAAGATTTTACTGTGTAAGTTACTTCCTCCAAGACACGGTTTCAGGTAATGAGCGAGCCAAGCATGTGACAAATGCCTGTACTAATGTGACAAATGCTAAGCCTCTGCTTTGCTTGCGGTATTACTTCTTTCCATTCCAATTTAGCCCGCATGGCTGATTTAAAAAAACAAGGGCAGTCAAGCATTTCACAGTCATCATTAGTTACCAGCAGTCAGCTCTGTTGCACTGCAGCCTCCAGTGCCTGTGCCTCTGCAGACGGCATATGGTACTCCTCCTACCATGTGACCACCACACAGTTTGACCTGTGACCATCGCAGCACCTTCAGGGTGACCAGTGCGACCGTGACAGAAAAGACATTCGACCACCCCCAGGCACTGTAGAGAGCAGTGGTTCCCAAACAGTTGGTCACGACCCAATTTTGGGTCGCAGACCCATTTCTATGGGTCACGGGTAAATATCTGTTTTTTTTTAATTCACTACAATATTTAAAAGATTATTTCAAAAGAATTACATTGTTTTAAATGATAAATCAAAATAAACATACAGTAAAACAGAGAGAGAGAGATGTACAGTATAAGAATGAATGTGCTGATGTGCATTTCTTTTGTATGACAAATTTAATCTAGTCTGGCCTTGGGTTAGACACTGTCACTGACCATAATAAAATATGCCCAAATGAATTAAGTCAACTAATGTAGGCTCTTATAGTTGCACTCATTATGCAGCTATTTATAATATAGAACATAGTTGCATTCTCAAGAAATGCGTTAAGCGGAATTATTTCTCACATACTGTATCAGTCAGTGGACCAATAGGAACAGCGCAATTGAATAATAAAGTGACTTCATCTCAAGTGAATATAAGTATGCAATAAGAACACATTACGATGCAGCCGATGGCCACAGAGGTCAGCACACTATATGAACCTCCAGACACTTCACTGATTCTCTTGGATTTTGATTAGTAAGGTACTGTAGTATCTATAGCCTCGCAGTGGCCAGACGCGGATCTGCCGTTGCAAAAAAAACTAAAAAGCCCTCTGTGTGATATGGCCAAGCCAGGCTAAGTATCTAGCGCTCACTCTCTCTTATTACGATCTCTCTCTCTCTCTGATAATAAGCTCCCTCCTCTCCCATGTGAACTGAAGGTTCTGATGATGGCCATACTCCTATTTATACACTTAGCCAAGCTCAGCACTTTAAGCTAGACCACATAAATAATCAGTAGATATAGCACGGCAACTTCAAGCTACCCTCTTCCACACTACAGTGGACTGTGTGCCATGTACAGTTCTCTCTCTCTCTCTCTCTCTCTCTCTCTCTCCCCGATGCATTAATGTGTTAAAGCACATTAATGGGTATTATGACTGCATGTTCTGGGATGCTTGTAGGCCTATTGATGTGTCTGGCTAAGGGCCCGGCTACACTGGGGATAGAATTGTCTCCACAGCGTTACGCTGCCACTATAATCAATGGAACCTGGCTGCGGTGCGCAGGTTGTGCGTAAGCTCCTCGCGAGAACCATTTGTGCTCTATTACGCAGCCCTCGACTTCAGAGGGAAAAAAACTGTAAATACGAAATCTCCGTGGAACGGACAAATTGTCGGTGTAGCCACCTAGCTGCATACGGTTCTGTTCCTTCCCCAGTGTAGCCCCCCGCCATAATGTCACAGAAACAATGGACCTCTCACACGCACACACACACACACACACACACACACACACACACACACACACACACACACACACACACACACACACACACACACACACACACACACACACACACACACACACACACACACACATTTTTGATGCACTTCTTAGACACATGGGTTATTAGAGCGGCACATATTGTCCTCAATTTGAGGACAAGCTCCACATTAGTCTGAGATCTGACAATGTATGGTGGGAATAAATATTCTAGAGATCACTGAGAAGTCAATACTGAAAGCAATACAGCTTTCATTTTCAACTAAATTGGGCCACTGGTGGGCCCTCAGGCATGGTAATTATTTTATTACCTAATTACACATCAATTCGAAAGGTGCCATTTACTATTACACAAAATGCAGTAAGGCTTGTCCAGACAAATCAACTGTCACCATAAAATATAAAATCTTTACTTCAAATGCTTTGCATTCATGGTTTTCATCATTATCATTTATTTTATAGCAAAATAATTTCCTGAGGGAGAATCCAGCTGTTTGAACACCTTGACAAATCAATCAATGCAAGGTTGTATTATTGTATTAATCCTTCATGCACTTTAATTTTACTCACAGTATACCGATTATTGTGTACTAGTGTGTGTGTGTGTGTGTGTGTGTGTGTGTGTGTGTGAGTGAGCAGAGGCTTTAACTAAGCTCTGTTGCCAAAGCAGACAGTCAGAAAGACTTTCATATGTCCCCAGCGTATATGACACACATGTTCTGGTCATGTCCCCACTTACAAAGTTATTGGACGGCTATACTTAAACACCTTGCCGAAGCCTGGAACATAGAGTTGACACCATGTGCAGTGATGGTGTTGTACCAGGTCACCAACCTATTGGTAGGGGTATAAAACTAAATCTTGCTTTTATCTCTTAATTAGCAAGATGGAAGATTATATTGGAGTGGAATTCAACACTGGCCCCCTAAAGCATCTGTATAGCTTAAAGACCTCATGATGTATCTACATTTGGAAAAAATGTAATTCAATTTGAGGAGAACACAAGGAACATTTGACCAGGTATATGGGGCCCTATGATTAAACATATAACTGAACTAAAGACGCTACAGGAGACTGCCATCTGCCCCACAGGTTGACAAGCACTAAAACAAACAGTATTAAAAGGTATACTATACAGTATGTGCCATGAGGGACTGCCAGGAGGGATAGCGAGATAAATCATAATTATTAATTATTTGGTTTGTTTTTGTTTTCTTAGTTTTTTGTTTGTAATTGTAGGTATTTTTACTTGTATGTTGCATGTTGTATGTTGGACCAAGGGTGGGGGGGGGAGATGTACAGGCACAAAAGGAAAGAAATTTTACTTTTGACATCCTATGACTTCTGTATTGGGCTTTACTGTATTTTCATTTTTTGCTTTTGACAAAGTACAAACACTTTACTCTGTATTGTAAAAAAAAAGCAAAACATAAAAGGTTAAAAAAAAGAAAGACTTTCCACAGGATAATTTAAACGTCTCAATGATATGATGATCATGATAACTACCAACAAGGTATTTTGTTAGCTTTTTTGAATTAGCATCCGTTGTTTAAATGTCTGCCTAGCTTCTTTCTTTTTTTTTTATGTTGCTAGAAAGATGTATTTTTGGCGCTGCTCTGCGGCGACATGGGCACAAGGGCTACGCTTGCATGCGGGTCCCTTGTCTAAGACAAATCTCTTCCTCGGGAGACAAATAATAAAGAACCTTGAACCTTGACCTGTGCACTGCAACTTTTATTTTGTTGTCCGTGTCTGTGCTGTTGTGAAGAGTGTTAGACAGGACTCAGGAGAAAACTAAAATAGTCATCAGCTACTGGTTGAAAGCCTTTTGTTTATTGTAAGAGACAAGGCATTAAAACCGAAATTATGTTGTCAATTATTTTTGTCACGAAAAAATATATGATAAAGAATGATCCTGGACCTAGGCTGGCGGGCGGACCTCTGGCGTCAGTGTGACTCAGCCATTACCATAAGGAGTTCCCAATGCATTTAAGACCAAATATGGAGTGTGTTGTCTAACCTGTGTCGTCATGGCATCAGGCACAAACTAATGAGTCAGTTCTATGTGCATAAAGGGGGAACGCCCATAATGGGCATATAATGATGATCAGTGATCTCCATATATGGGAAAGGGACAAGGACTGATACATTGATATCTCCATATATGGGCATAAAAGGACACAGACAGGTACTCTGACAAAGCCCCATAGGGCCCGCATGGTACTCTGACAAAGCCCCATAGGGCCCGCATGGTGGTACTCTGACAAAGCCCCATAGGGCCCGCATGGTACTCTGACAAAGCCCCATAGGGCCCGCATGGTACTCTGACAAAGCCCCATAGGGCCCGCATGGTGGTACTCTGGCAAAGCCCCATAGGGCCCGCATGGTGGTACTCTGACAAAGCCCCATAGGGCCCGCATGGTGGTACTCAGGACAAAGCCCCATAGGGCCCGCATGGTGGTACTCTGACAAAGCCCCATAGGGCCCGCATGGTACTCTGACAAAGCCCCATAGGGCCTGCATGGTGGTACTCTGACAAAGCCCCATAGGGCCCGCATGGTACTCTGACAAAGCCCCATAGGGCCTGCATGGTGGTACTCTGACAAAGCCCCATAGGGCCCGCATGGTACTCTGACAAAGCCCCATAGGGCCCGCATGGTGGTACTCTGACAAAGCCCCATAGGGCCCGCATGGTACTCTGACAAAGCCCCATAGGGCCCGCATGGTGGTACTCTGACAAAGCCCCATAGGGCCCGCATGGTGGTACTCTGACAAAGCCCCATAGGGCCCGCATGGTGGTACTCTGACAAAGCCCCATAGGGCCCGCATGGTACTCTGACAAAGCCCCATAGGGCCTGCATGGTGGTACTCTGACAAAGCCCCATAGGGCCCGCATGGTGGTACTCTGACAAAGCCCCATAGGGCCCGCATGGTGGTACTCTGACAAAGCCCCATAGGGCCCGCATGGTACTCTGACAAAGCCCCATAGGGCCCGCATGGTGGTACTCTGACAAAGCCCCATAGGGCCCGCATGGTACTCTGACAAAGCCCCATAGGGCCCGCATGGTACTCTGACAAAGCCCCATAGGGCCCGCATGGTGGTACTCTGACAAAGCCCCATAGGGCCCGCATGGTACTCTGACAAAGCCCCATAGGGCCCGCATGGTGGTACTCTGACAAAGCCCCATAGGGCCCGCATGGTACTCTGACAAAGCCCCATAGGGCCCGCATGGTGGTACTCTGGCAAAGCCCCATAGGGCCCGCATGGTACTCTGACAAAGCCCCATAGGGCCCGCATGGTACTCTGACAAAGCCCCATAGGGCCCGCATGGTGGTACTCTGGCAAAGCCCCATAGGGCCCGCATGGTGGTACTCTGACAAAGCCCCATAGGGCCCGCATGGTGGTACTCTGGCAAAGCCCCATAGGGCCCGCATGGTGGTACTCTGGCAAAGCCCCATAGGGCCCGCATGGTACTCTGACAAAGCCCCATAGGGCCCGCATGGTGGTACTCTGACAAAGCCCCATAGGGCCCGCATGGTACTCTGACAAAGCCCCATAGGGCCCGCATGGTACTCTGACAAAGCCCCATAGGGCCCGCATGGTGGTACTCTGACAAAGCCCCATAGGGCCCGCATGGTGGTACTCTGACAAAGCCCCATAGGGCCCGCATGGTACTCTGACAAAGCCCCATAGGGCCCGCATGGTGGTACTCTGACAAAGCCCCATAGGGCCCGCATGGTGGTACTCTGACAAAGCCCCATAGGGCCCGCATGGTGGTACTCTGACAAAGCCCCATAGGGCCCGCATGGTGGTACTCTGACAAAGCCCCATAGGGCCCGCATGGTACTCTGACAAAGCCCCATAGGGCCCGCATGGTACTCTGACAAAGCCCCATAGGGCCCGCATGGTACTCTGACAAAGCCCCATAGGGCCCGCATGGTGGTACTCTGACAAAGCCCCATAGGGCCCGCATGGTGGTACTCTGACAAAGCCCCATAGGGCCCGCATGGTGGTACTCTGACGAAGCCCCATAGGGCCTGCATGGTGGTACTCTGGTCCGAACCTCTTGCAGTTTGGGCGGGAACCCCTTTTGGTGTTTTAAACATTATGTTATAATTTAGCTATTGAAAAATAGCTGCTATTTTTTTAAATCATTCAAATGTGCCTCAAATTTTTCCGAAAATTGTCATGATTTAGAAAACTTTTTTTTAATTTCGACGTCAGGCCTGAATGGGTTAAGAAGAGCAGTAGTAGCTGTAATGTCACGAGACACGCAACTGTGAGTGGAATAGTGATGCAGAAGCTGTCACTAATAGCAGCTAGCTCCCATCATGTAGGCACATCAAAGGACTGTGCACCCCACATTAATGACATGCTTGTGTGTGTTGTTAAATGTGTTAAATCCAGTCTGAAAAATACTGCGGGTATCTGAATACCCGAATGAGCATGTACAGTTACATTTCCTATACAATATTTTATGAGTTTTTTATGAGTTATGGTTAGTCCCAAATGTGTAGTGACACACATTTCAGTTAAACGCTTAACCATATACAAAAATGTTATATCTACAAGCTAACAATGCAACGCCTTGTGAGCTTGTAGATTGGCTATTTTCGTTATGCGTATAATGTAACCGTTACAAGGTAGACCAGATGAAACATTAATGTCCGGACAGAGGCTCACCTGGAGCGTGTGTGGCTGGCTGATTTACCCTGTCTGTATCGATTAGATCGACGCACAACAGGTGACGTGTAGTCTCTACCAGCCAAGAGTCTAATTAGTTTGAGGGTAGGTGGCCAGGTGTGACTGTTTGAATCAGCCATGCATCGCCCACACCACAATAGTCTTGACAAGTTGAAAGGGCTAGGGCTGCAAAATACTGGTCAAAATTAATATTGTGATATTTAGGTTAAATGTTGTGATAATGTGTCCTACTTGACTTTGATTGTCTATCTCTAAATTGCCAAGTTGCGAGCCTGCGCTTAATGTAACACCGCAGCTATGATTGGATTTGTCTATATAAGTGCTAAGTGGTAGCATGCATAATAGAACCCCATTCTATTACAAAGCAATGCACAAAATGTCTGATAGCTGTCTGTCTGCAGGGTCTGTTATGTATGCCATGTACATCAATAACACAACGTCAGAAGTTTAACAATAGATAATGGAAAATAAAAAATAGTTTATTTTATTATAAATATCAATAATAATATGATATCATCAATCCATAATCAATACCTGTTTTCAGCAAATTATCAAAGACTTGCACAAATAGTGAAAATAGCAGCTCTATAAGTTCACTACACGTCACACCATAGTGCTACAAAGCACCGCAACGCGTCTGTGAGTTTCTTTTTGCGGCTTCCGCCTTTATTTTATATTTTTTATAGAGGGACAGACAGTAGGCTGACAGGAAATGGGGAGAGCGATGGGGGAATGACATGCAGTAAAGGCCGTCGAGATCGGGAGTCGAACCCACGGCACACACTGGATTACCAAACCAGCCAAGCCAGCTGAGCCAGGCCGTAGATCGACTATTTTAACTATTATTGATACCTGGAAAATATCCAACAACTTTCTTTTGTAAATGAATACTTCATCATACAAGAGTGTCGCACAAAACTTGTAGAAGTTATTTTCACTATTTCAAATTGTTTTTACAATAATAATAGGCTAATAAAGAAAGGAACACTTTTGGACATACAAGGTATCCACCCGACACCAATGCTATATTGTTCTGTGGGTCTGAACAGGACATCTGCGGGTCTGAACAGGACATCTGCATTCTGCAGTGTTCAAGGTTTTTATCGCAACATGTTTCGATTACATGACTACAAGACTTATACAATGTTTTCCAGCGTGGGGGAAGGAATAAAAGAATGCCTCCTTCACATATTAGCAAGATCTATGCCATATAAACTATACGCCTGAACAGAGCCATTGTTTATGAAAAACAGTGGCTTCCTCCACTTGCTCAACATGTCATGGTTAGATGGACATGGACAGCCTCACTGCTTAGTAATGCTGATGGCGCTCTATACTTCCTCTAATCGCATGATCAACCCCCCACTTATCATCTGCATCAATATTTGGGCATGTCAAAAGAAAATGTCAAAAATAGTTCAAATAGACGATCTACAAGCTCACAAATGCATTGTGATCTTGAAGATCAGCTACTTGAAATTTACCACTGTGCAATGAAATACAAAACAGTGCTTAGTTGGTTAAACAATGCCTAAAAATATATATTAAAAAAATCAGGAAAATAAAAGTTACTCTGAAAAGCACTCGAGTCTGAACTTTTGTTTGTCCAATTATTTGTCTCAAAATCTGCAGACCCTTAAACAAAGGCTCCCTACCGGCACACAAAAGAGAAGAGCGGAATTCTCTTTATCTCAACATTACAGAGAGAGGATCATCATACTGTACTGTATCATCATAGAATGGATCAATATCTGCAGTTGCTTATAATAGTAACCTGCAAAGAGACACACACACACACACACACACACACACACACACACACACACACACACACACACACACACACACACACACACACACACACACACACACACACACACACACACACACACACACACACACACACACACACACACACACACACACACACACACACACACGTTATGCAAAACACAGCAATTTATCCAAAACAACGGTAAGCCTGCAAAAGGCGATGCAGCCTTTCTGTTCATGTCAGCACCCTGACATTCTAACCAATACCGAAAAGGATTATGTGACTTAAATCTGCATGTTTTGTATGCCTGAAGAAGTGTTCTACTTGGATGGAGGCTCATCTTGCGTGCTCACTTCCATCTCTCGCAGATAATCCTAGGAAAAAAGGCGACTCTTTAAAGCCTAACATCCCTAACATAGCTTTTTCAATTCCTTGAATTCGAATTACCGACCATGGACACCCAAACCATTTTGTACCATACATATTTCCATACTACCAAAGACATAGCAAGAAGATGGATCAGGTTCAAAGCAACCCGAGAAACAAACACTGACAATAACAGATGAGCTGACGTATACATGTTGACATGTACAGTAAATTGTACAGTAAATAATGTGGGTTGATTTCCACCCGTATGTTACCCCTTGCAATGGCTTCATTGTCAACATGCTGACATGTGCTCTCCAAGCACACAGAGAGTCAGAGACATCAGATTTCCATTAAGATAGACAGAGAAGGAAACCCACAGGTAAACCACTGAAATAGATTGTTCACTAGTGCAGTAGCTTCCAGACACAAATAATGCATGTGATTCTTGATTATTCTTTTTTTATTCATCACGGTCGGTTATGTCAGTGTTTCTGCAAACCATTAATCATGTATTGATAATCCCTTGTTCCTGATTATTTTGCTGTAATGAAGATTGTTATATGTTATACTGTCCTCTAATGTCTGATACAGTACGTGTTTGGATTCTGTCAGCTGTTTCCAGTATGTACATTTGTACATTAAATATGGAAGGTAATTAGCAACCAAATCAGCAGAAAGCTGCACTACCCAGGATGGCATAATTATAACTTCATGTTTAGATGTTTTTCAGACTATAGAACCCTTGATGTGCTTGTAACTATTGGACCAATATTATGAGTTTACCCAATTAATAAGCACATGTAGGCTAAGTGATTTGCCATTAACCACCTGGAACAGTAGCTTATCTACTCTGGTTATGTTACATTATGTCATAACAGGTAAGCATTCTGTGAAAATGGCAGATCCACAAGCTCCCAACGTGCCGCACTTGCAACGCATCTAATTGCCTTAGTGACAACATAGCAGTGTTGTTATAATTGCTTCCCTAAAACATTCATAATACTAAATATGGAAGCAGCTATGTGATGATGCATAGTGACGTTTATCTACTGTACATTCAATGATTCACGTAGATTAGCAAACATCCATAAAACATGAACTACCCCTATTAAAACACCTATGTATGACATTCTGACAAGCAACACATTTCATTACAGAGAAACACAGCTTCAAATATTAGATGGATGGGTTCTTTCTTACAAATTATCAAGTTATCAAGCTCACAACGTGTCACTTTGTAGATCTGCTATTTTCAAAATATTTTCATACATTTTGAACATGTCTGCATAATGAGTACTTTTAAATGTGGTACTTTAAGCATTTTTATGCCAATACCTTTGTACTTTTCATGTAAAGTGAGTACTTTTTCCAGCAGTACACAAACACATGTGCATGCGTGCGTGTGCCTGCGTGTGTGTGCGTGCGTACTACACATGCACACTCTGCCACATAGCTAAATTACATACTTCACAGTCACACATGTTTTGGATGCATAATTTACATAACTATTTATCATAACTGCAACCTGAGTGTTGAAGTGTGGCCAAAATACACTCCAACCCACATCGATCTCAAATAAGATTATCATGATTCAGTTAGCTGAAGTCTTTAGTGTTTATAACTGTTTCTAGTAGCCCAGCTGTATTACCACTTCAAAAACCTGGAACCAATCATACAAGTATTACCCATGCCATGTACAAGCTGCTTTGCAACTGATGACTAACGTACAGTAGTCATCTTGCTCTTTGCCTCTCATTTTCAGATCTGTAACAACACTGACATGACCTTTGTAATGGATTTAGCTCTCAATACATCTATAGTATTGAGGCTTGGCTCGACATCCAGTGGGTGGCTGGGTGCGCCTGAGCACGGAAACAGTATGGTTGTTTTTCATCTCCTGTGCGCAACCTAACACTCACACAAACACACACGCACATATTAACTGTATATATGGTGATTTCGGGTGTGCCAGTAGGCCCAGTACAGTACAGTACAGTAGAGGGTACAGTAGAGGGGCCCCACACGGTAACTCATGTCATTTCTCAACCGTTTCGGACGCGAGGCGGCTCGCCGGAATCGGGCCGGCACCCTGGGTGCGTTCCTGTGGGTCTGGAACTTCCGCCCCCCGCCCCAACCCCCCCCCCCACACACACACACACGGAGTTGCACCACTCACTTCTCATTTTCCTCATCGTGAGGATATTGTGGTTCTCACAAAGCAGGACAATTACGCACAACATACGCACAGTACAGACACGTTTACTGTACACACCACTTCCGTTATAGTGACACATGGGTGCATGCAGAAATGGAATCAACAGCAGGAATATTTCAAATCAGTGAAACACAAGCCAATCAAGCCTTAACCATTTTCAACCTGGCATTCCTATTCCGTGCATGTCATTATAGGCAAACATTGTACAAAAGAAAATCTATAAGTTCCACAACGTGTCGCAAAGTGACGTGTTGTGAGCTTGTAGATCGGTTATTTATGCTATTTTCCTTGCATATAAAATAGCGGCTTAAGTGGTTAAAATGAATCCTAACGTGGATGTGTAGCACCACTGTCACCGAAACAGCATACCGTAGATCAAGGGTTCTCAACGTTTTTGGCCAGGGACCCCCGGAGATGCTTTGGCAGTGTTTCGGGACCCCTGCCCCACCCCCTCCCGACAACCAATATAAATTGACATCATTTTTGTTAATATAAGTTGGGGACCCCCCCAAAAAAATTGGCGACCCCCAGAGGGGTCGCGACCCACGGGTTGAGGACCCCTGCCATAGATAATGCTTGCTACTTCAATGTACAAATTAATTAAAATCACAATAAAGCCTCATACTCATTTTAAAACATAAGTCTTAAGCCTTAACCCTAAGGCACATTCATACAGTTGAGGTCAAAAGTGGTTAGTTGCAGTCCATTGCTTCCCCAATTAACACCAACAACCATATGGCCTTCTGTGCATATTATATAAATGGCCTTGTACAATCATGTCTTCGACCATTCAGAATATGCTGTGAAAAAGGACATTGTATTGTGGATGGCTCTGAAAGAAATAGACTGGCAGATCGGTCCAGAGTGTGGGGGCGGCGGCAGCAGCAAAGGTGTGGTCACCACTAGTCCCTTTGTTCGTTTTAAGGACGGTTAACAGACCTCAGAGGCTGCAGGACCTCAGTGACAGACAGATTAAAAAGCAAATACAATAACCTTAAAATCAATTCTAAATTTGACAGGGAGCCATTGAAGTGAGGCCAGGACAGGACTGATGTGTTCACGTTGTTCCTAGCATCCTGTACTGCACCATGACAATGAGGCATTAACGAGTGAAATTATTTCTGTGCTGTCAAGGTCAATTGTTCCACACTGACTTGATTAGGAGGTGGAGAGGAGTCCAGCAATAAGCTTTCTTAATAGCTGTTTATCAAAAACTTTAACATGGTCAAATTGCAAGTCCCGACTGGAACGCATTGAAGTTCTCCGTTCCATAATCATGATAATAACCCACTGCTACACTAAATGTTGGTTATCAACATCATGTTTTTCATTAACTTTGTGGGTGAATCATGTGGATAATCGATGGCAACTGTCACATGTTTTGTAAAATTATCAATATGGCAATGTAGAAATACTCAGTTACAAGGAAAAGCGTGTAATTCTAAATTGACTTACCGGTACTTAAGCACAAAAGTATTACTGTAACTTAAATTAGTAAAAGTACTCATTAAGCAGATAGGTCAAATTTCTTTCCAAAGTTTTCAAAATGTATAAAGATTTATGATATGAAAATAAAATAAAAAAATGTTATGAAAAAGTACCTCAAAATTGTACTTAAGTACAGTACTGCAGATACATGTAGATACTTTCCACTGCTGGCAACTGTGTTAAAAAAACAATAATGCACTCAAGGCTGTGATATGTAGCATTATACCAAGACTTCGGGTGTTTAGGGAACTGCGTCGTGCCAAGAACAGCCATGGCCGTAACATAAGCGTGATGTATCACAGCAGGTCGCGTATTCTTTCCTAATTGATGGTGGACAGCAGGAACACCGTCTGATACATCTGAAGTATCCGAGTGGAATAAATTGACTTTATTGTCAAAATACTAACAGGACGACTAAATATTCCCGTTGCACAGGGTCTGAGTTTTTGAGACAGTGTTGGATTTCTATGAATCTGAGCCAAGCTCATGGCAGCATTCATTATTTATCACACAATGTACTGTACATGTTCTAACAGATACAATAACCAGGCTTATCAGTTGCATTATTGTTGGAGGTTTCTTAGCCTGCAGTGGAAACAACAAGCTGCATATTCCCTGTCCGGTGCCATTATCATGGGATCATTTGAGTTTGATTGCGAGTCTGTCTGGAATCTGTAACCAAAGACTATATAAGCCCAACAGTCACTGAGTATTAAGCCAGGTTTGTCTATTGGAGTCACTGTAGTTAATCCCAATAAGAAAATAAGTGTGAGTGTATACCCTGGATACTTTTGTACACTGTCAGAGGAAAAATGAAAACTGAGGTAGTAGAAAAATGCAGCCAGTGAGGCAGCCATGGGGGTGAACTTGTGGGTTAATGGGTTAAACTGAGACCTGGCTCATTAACCTGACCTTCACGTGGAGGACCTGGCCCTTACACCCCAAGATCAGGCTAGAGGGTGAGCTTCTGCAGAGCGTAGATACTGACCTCCCAGCAGCCAGGGCGACAGCAGACACAGACCCATGGAGACGACAGCACCATCTGTGAAAGACAGATGATGGGCTCTGACTTGACCAGCAGCCAGTGGTCGAAAGTAACCAATTACATTTACTTAAGTGCTTGTACTTGAGTACAATTTTGCGGTACTTTTACTTTATTGGAGCATTTCCAATTTTCAGTACTTTTACTTCAACTCCACTACATTTCAGAGGCAAATATTGCACTTTTACTCCACTGCAATAATTTTAAAACTTCAGTTACTAGTTACTTTGTAGATTTATTACAAAACATGCATTAACCACTTCAGCCGTACTTCATTTTGGCCATTTGAAAATAGCTGATCTACAAGCTCACAATGGGTCGCGATGCGGCACATTGTGAGCTTGTAGATCTGCTATGTTCTAAATATTTTTTTATACATTTGAAAACTTGAAATGGGACTTTCTGCATAATGAAATAATTTTGGTACTTTAACTACATTTATATGCCAAAAGTACATTTAGAATTCTGGACTTTTACTCGTAACAGTGTATTTCTATATTGCAGTATGAATGCGAGTACTTTTTCCCCCCACCACTGCCAGCAGCACACTCTGCACCGTCAATCACAGATGGAACCAGGCTCAGGCAGGATGTGTCACCATAACGGAAGTGGTGTGTACAGTAAACATGTCTGTGCGTATGTTGTGCGTAATTGTACTGCTTTGTGAGAACCACAATGTCCTCACGATGAGGAAAATGACAGAAGATGAGGGACCAAGCCTGGTCTGTGTCATTTTAGATTTTAACCCCATTAGTTTAGTTTAGTTTATTAGTTTGTTTTCTTTTTCTATACAAAACATTCTTAGTTCATACCATACCATACCATACCATCTTTATTTCTATAGCACATTTAAATAACAACAAGTTGTACCAAAGTGCTTTACAATAAAATAATAAAAATCACAACTTAATTTAAAAACAAACAACATACAGTACACAGTGTCACTTTCAACATCAAAAAGCTCATACTATGCTAGGAAAAGCCAAAGAATAAAAATATGTCTTGAGGCGTGATTTAAACACCTGAAGAGTGGGGGCCTGTCTTATGTGCAGAGGCAGCTCATTCCAGAGCTTGGGAGCTGCGACTGCAAAAGCCCGGTTCCCTCTAAGCTTCAGCCTTGATTTAGGCACCACCAGGAGAAGCTGGTCAGAGGACCTGAGGACAGTGAGGGTCCTTGTGGGAACATACGGTTTGAGTAGTTCAGAGAGATAAATGGGTGCCAAACCATTTAAACATTTAAAAACAAAAAGCTAAACTTTGAAATCAATCCTGTATCGCACAGGAAGCCAATGGAGGGAGGCTAGTACAGGACTAATATGGTCACGCTTACGTGTACCTGTAAGCAACCGTGCGGCGGCATTCTGGACTAACTGTAAGCGAGATATGGAGACCTGGTTGACTCCAATATACAGGGCATTACAGTAGTCGAGGAGGGATGTCATAAAGGCATGGATAACAGTTTCGAACACAGGGCGGGAAAGACAAGATTTAATCTTTGCCAGCCTTCTCAGCTGGAAGAAGCTCTTTCTGACTGTTTCATTGACCTGTTTGTCCATTTTTAGATCAGAGTCTATTTTAACGCCTAGATTGGTGGCAATTGGCTTTAAGAAAGGCTCAAGGGGACCTAAATCACCGGGAGGAAACACATTGTTGTTTGGCCCAAACACCATAACTTCGGTCTTGCCGTCGTTAAAGTTTAAAAAGTTTAAAGCCAGCCATGCTTTTACATCCTCCAGGCAAGCGAGCAAGGGTTTTAAGGAGTCAGGGTTGTTACGTTTCAGAGGCAGGTAGATTTGGCTGTCATCAGCGTAACAGTGGAAGGAAACACCGTGTTTTCTAAAAATAGATCCTAGGGGGAGCAGGTACAACATAAACAAGATGGACCTAAGATCGAGCCCTGTGGCACCCCGCAGTTGAGGATGCTGTGGAGGATGTAGCGTCTCCTAGGGTGACACAGAGACTTCTCCCTGACAGGTAGGATCTGAAAAACTCCAGTGCTGACCCTATAATGCCAACCCAGTGCTCCAAGCGAGAGAGCAAAATGCTGTAATCTACCGTGTCGAAAGCGGCAGTCAGGTCCAAGAGCACCAAAATAAGAGAATCACCAGAGTCCGTAGCCAAAAATATATCATTAAAAATTCGTATGAGTGCAGTCTCAGTACTATGGAGGGTTTTGTACCCAGACTGGAACACTTCTAAGATGCCATGGGCGTTCAGATGGGGCATCAGTTGGGCCAGGACGCATTTTTCCATAACTTTCGAGTTAAACGGGAGCTTGGAAATAGGCCTGAAGTTGGATGGGACAGAGGGATCGAGGTTGTGCTTTTTAAGCAACGGCTGTACCACAGCATGTTTAAAAACAGCTGGTACATCACCTGCTAGGCACCGGTTTAAGATCGATAGGAGATCCGGACCTGTAGCACCACTGGTCTCTTTAGCCAGCCGAGGGGGAAGGACGTCTAAGGGGGAGCCAGTCGGTTTTATTTGGGAAATAATTTCCTCTAGCTGAATATCAGTTTTTTTTCTTTTTCTTATTCTGGAAAAAAAGGGTATAGACTGAAGCCTAGGCTTATTACGTCTACCCTTTTGTTCATTAAATTAAAATAATAAAAATGAAAATATATATGTACATCCCTTTTACAGGTCCTCAAACAACATTTCTACTGAACAGTGCAACATTCAAGTTTTTTGTTATTTTTTCTGAAAAACAAGCAAAAAAACCAAGAAAAACAATATGCTAATAATAGTCACAGTAGTAACATTTTCACACAAAACCAAAAGACCACTTGAATTGAGCCTTTACTCTGTATAGCTATTTAATGCTTTAAAAAAAATACCTTATTAAGTTTATCCTTTGCTCCACAGTCTTTCAATTCATCATCACATATATTCCACAGCTTCACACCCTTTATCGTTATACAATTACTTCTCACATTGATCCTTTCTTTTTTTGTTTGAACATACATTTTCCTCTGAGTGAATAACAGCTCTCTCTCATTGTGAACAACCCTTGGATACAGTCTAGAAGTCTTTTCATTTTTGCTCTAAGCAGTATCTCTAATGTTTTTAACTCAACTAAATCCATCAACCACTTCAAACAAACTGCTGCTCTATAGAGCAGCAGTTTTATTCAGATGACAACGTTTCGGTCTAAACGACCTTCATCAGGTATCCTGTTTACAAGCAACCAGTTAACGGCTATATAGAGGAACTCAGAGAGGTGGCGTGCGGAGTGCGAGACCCTTTTCTTCTCATGATTCACATTTGATTGCCGGCTCCTACGCACCTGTCCTTGTAGGTGTGCACAAGGCCTTTTCTGTGCTTGTATAACTGCTATTTTTGAATAGCCAATGTATGTATAGACATACATTGGCTATTCAAAAATAGCAGTTATACAAGCACTTCTTGCCTCGCTATGAGCTTGTAGATCTGCTATTTTTGAAAATATATTTTCTTCTGGGGGTACCTGGAACACAATATTTTGAAATGGGAGTCCGCAGCCAAATACAGATCATTTTGGGTGTCCTTGAAATAGACCGAAAGCTTGCCAAAAATAAACTGATTGTGCGCAGATCTGAGTGTGCGGAGCTTCCCTTTATTTTTCCTCATACTCCTTTTGTGGCTCCAGCACCTCTCTAAAGTTTTTTCCCGCAGATGAGCGGTGGTTCCTTTTCTATGGGTGTCCTTGAAATGAAAATGTTTGAGAACCACTTTGACATTGGCATTTAGAAGACATTTTTAGAATGGGCCTCAGGTCTTAATAATGCATTGTTTAAGAGGCTGTTTTGGGGTTGGAAAATAGAGCTTTCACACTGGAGGATGCCCATGAACATTTAATTTTGGCTAAAACCACTGTGGTTCTACATTAAATATTCAATGTCCAATGTTCATGGGAGCATGATCGAGTGTCAGTCGTCACACATTCTTCTGAGAGTGTGTGCGTGCGTGCATGTGCATACTGTACACAGTGCATTCATTTGCATGGGGGAGGCTGTGATGTCAGTGGGTGAAGTGAAGGACAGGCGGCGTGACAAGTGTGTGTGTGATGCATGTTTCTGTGACGGCAGCAGCCATCAGCGAGCTGCAGGCTGTCAGAGATTGATAACCCAGACAGGCCCTGCCACCGGGCCACATCCACGGCTCAAAGAGGCCATCTCAGTCTTCACATCACATTGCACATGTACAGTCAGTGGGTCCGACACAAGCTTTTGTGAAATCTGTTTCATTTATTGCTGTCGGGTGGCATTTGGAAAGGATTCAAGTAAAACAATGGCAAAAACATTTTCAGATCTACTAGCTCAGTTTTGCAGGTGGAGCGAAATGCCTTCACGACTGACGACCTATGTCGCGACGTATATTTTTCCGTCGCAACGTATATTCGAGTACGTCCTGGCGTAAATATCAATTCGTCCCGGCAGAACGGACTCGTCGCGGCTATATCTACCCGTTTGCGACCTAGTAGTTTGACTATTCTTTTACGTTGCGACAGAACGGGACACGTCACGGCTATATCTACCCTTCTCGACGTAAAAGGTAATTCGTTGTGGCGTGTGTGGACTCGTCGCAACAGAACGGAACTCGTCGCGGCTATATCTACCCTTCTCGACGTAAAAGGTAATTCGTTGTGGCGTGTGTGGACTCGTCGCAACAGAACGGAACCCGTTGTGGCGTGAGCTGGCCTCGTCGCGACAGAACGTGACTCGTCGCGGCTATATCTACCCGTTTGCGACGTAATGGTTGACTTTGTTATATGCCCGGTGCGCGGTGCCCTGCGCGGTGCCCTGCGCTGCCCTACGCCCACCGCGTGCACCTTGCCGGTCCGCCCTGCGCCCTGTGGCCTGGCACGTGTGCACGTGTGCCAGGCCACCGCGTGCACCTTGCCGGTCCGTGGAGCCCTTCGCCGTCCCCAGGCGACCCTGCGTTCCAGAGCTGTCACCCATGCCCACCGAAAATAGCAGATCTACCAGCTCCTCTCCTACATACGGGATGGCCCGACCCGCGTCTGTGGACCCCTGGGGGGGTGTGTGTGTGAGCGTCTGAGCTCCTATCTGTGTGCCTCCCCCCCCCCCACCACCCCATGTGGACCCTTGCAGGGGGGGGGGTCGGGGGGTCCCCCTATGCACTTTGTGTAGATGCTGCGTATCGCCTCATACTGAAAAAATTACTATTTTACGCACAGCGCAAGGCAATATGTGATTACGATCGTCCTTCTGGGGGGGGGGGGGGGGGGGGGGGCTGGCCTACACAATAGATAACCTACCCTGGCCAACACAATAGATAACCTACAAGGACATATGAATTTAATTTATATACACGGCTATATTAATTTAGCCGATCATCAAAGCTCACCGCGCTCGTATAGCGCATTGACTGTCTGTCTGTCTGTCTGTCTGTCTGTCTGTCTGTCTGTCTGTCTGTCTGTCTGTCTGTCTGTCTGTCTGTCTGTCTGTGTCTCAATGACTTGCCTTAGGCGGATAATATAGACTACAAGTACTTTATTAAAGTAAAGTAAAAGAGTGAGTTCTCATTGCGTTCTCTGCGTCGTAGCGCATGCAGATAGGCAGATAGGGGGGGGGGGGCAGTTCTATAGGCAAGGGCAGAAGGTTCCTATAACGACAGTGGGTGCGTGCCCACCTTAGAGTAGCCTATATATTTTAAGGCACCCGCCCCGCAACTTATTATTATTGGCTTATTATTTTGCCACCAGCGGAGTTGACGGTTGACGCCGTTGTCTAGTATAGACTATAGGCCTGTGCCAGGATGATTTTAAATAAATATGTCTCTGTCTCTGCGTCTCTAGAGCTATAACATATATACTGTAGCACACATCATGTGTGACACATGTGCACACACACACACACACACACACACACACACACACACACACACACACACACACACACACACACACACACACACACACACACACACACACACACACACACACACACACACACACACACACCGAGTACTAAGTATAAGTAGCATATAGGGTACGGCTCTAAAAACATTAAATACTGCGGGAGCATTACACTAAACAAAGTTGGATTTGTACATTGCAGAAACGTAACATAACGTAAGTGTTCTTATTATTGTCCGTCTGGGTTTTATAATGCAGTGTGAGTCCGCTCCGCGATAGCCGATCTGCAAGCTCACAACGCGTTGCGCTGATTGACAGTGCACGTGCAGCAGCTACTGTATAAAATTATATTTAAGTAGGCTACTTTTTTGTGTGACGTCTGTGTGTTATTGACTTCTTGTTCCTTAATGTGCAGGTTTATCAGAGCGATATAGTGCAGCTGTGAGTGAGTAGGCCTATAGCTGCTGCTGCTGCGTCCGTGCACCAATAGAGCGACCGCGGCAGCGGCACGTATGCTTGAAATATTAAATAAAAATATGTTGGGCTTCCGGGCGTCCGTTTCTGGACTGTACCAACGGGCTTAGGGCCGGACGGTCCCTTAACTCCACGGGCCCCTATATTTTAGTCCCGTGCAGGGCTCTAGTGTGTGTGTGTGTGTGTGTGTGTGTGTGTGTGTGTGTGTGTGTGTGTGTGTGTGTGTGTGTGTGTGTGTGTGTGTGTGTCGCATGCGTGCGTAAAGTTAGTAGGCTATCAGAAGCAGCAACCATGCAGAGCTATACCAATCAGATTAAATAGGCTATATGCCTTAAACGTTTGACAAGCAATATTAAAAATACAAATCCACAAGCTCGAAAACCACCTGACGGGCCGCCCAAACGGGTCCGGGGACCCCCGGGCGGTACGGGTCACCGTGGACCCTTGGGGATCAAGGGGGGCCACGGGTGTCCACGTTTGCGGAGACGCTGCCTTCATATTAGCCTACTTAAATAACAAGCAGCTGATCTACAATTGACAATTTGACATGTCATTGCGTCGTATTCTGTCTTTCTTTCACGCACGCACGCACGCAGACATGTCACAGACCACCACATAACCATATTTGTATGGCCATATCGTTTATAGGCCTTATAGCTGAATAGCGCCGGCCGTCGGGGGTTCATTTGGTTCCAACCGTCCCATTATGGTCAACACTTATGATATGCTATTGCATTCTTCCAACTAAAGATTTAAATATTAATCTGAAAAAATGACATGGCACGGACTGGCTCAGAAAATCTCCCTGCATCATTATATCAAAACCAGGCCTATACTGAATGTAGGCAATTGAATTCCATGACTTTTGTTTCAATCAACTGAACTAGACCAATAAAATAGTAGGCTAGTATTTATGTTTTTCGTTAATAATAATGCATGCTAATTATTATTGAACGGTAAGTACGCTGGTATGTATACGCTATGGTACACTATAAGCTTGTAGATCTGTTTATTTTAAGCATGCCGCCGCATTCTGTCAGAATCTCGTGTGTGTTATTATTGAACCATTTCATTTCATGTCTGTCTGTCTGTCTGTCTGTCTGTCTGTCTGTCTGTCTGTCTGTCTGTCTGTCTGTCGGCATCTGATCTACAAGCTCACGCATCGCAGCGGACAGCGGTTGATTATCGCTGGGCCGCAGCGGGTCTATATCGCCTAATGTATCATACAGCGAATGAAAGCAAACGTGTGTGTGTGTGTGTGTGTGTGTGTGTGTGTGTGTGTGTGTGTGTGTGTGTGTGTGTGTGTGTGTGTGTGTGTGTGTGTGTGTGTGTGTGTG